>NC_136824.1:0-600000 GCF_951394365.1 Tetrao urogallus | reverse complement strand
CACGCGCGCCCGTCCTGCCTCTCCCGCTGGGTGCCGCGCGGCGCTGCCGTCCCGTGGCGCTGCGTGCAGTTCGGCGGTGCGTCCTGCAGGGGGCGCTGCGCTCTGCGTCTGCTGCGTCCGGCCCGCAAATGGCGTTCGGCTTTGGGGGACGGAACGGTGCCGGAGCTCAGCCCGGGGCTGCGGGTCGGCACCGCGGCGATGGAGGAGCTCGGAAGGAGCGCTGCGCTCACGCGGAGCTGCACGGGACGAGGAGGCGTCCTAAGAAACCCGACTTGTGTCCAAACAAAGAAAACGCAGAAAGCAATCTGTGGGGTTAAATGCAGAGCTGCCGCGTGGCAGAACAAAACGAGCGTGAAGAGAAAGCTGCTGAAGGCATGAAAAGTGCTGGCGTGCGTGAAGTTACCCGCTGATGGCCTCCCAGCCTGACCAGCTCGGCAGAAGTGCGAAGAGAAGCAGCCGAGGAGAAACACAGCCGGCACTGTGTGTGCGTCAAACGGTGTGTGCTGGGAAGGGCAGGTGGAGCCCGTCAGCGAGGCTCCTCTGGCTCCAATTAGAGTTCTGCAGGGCTCAGACATAATTGCTTACATTTGTTTGTTTGTCGCAACGTGCTTGAATTCAAGAAAGTTTTCTTGAGCTCCTTGGAAAGATTTCCCAAACTATTAAGCTCTGAAGGAGTCTGCCTGTGGGTTGAGAACAGGTAGAAGTTGGCAAGAATGGAGTTAGGAGCTTGCTCAGCTGGGACGTAGGTTTGTGTTCTTTTTGTGTATTTCACAGCGATTGGAGGGAAGGAGGAAAAAGGAAACTATGAATAACAGGACAGCACCATCTGTGGGAATCCGGTGTTGTTTTTCAGAATGATAAAAAATGAAGCCGAGTAAAAAGGGTTACGGAACTGCAGGACATGGGGAAACTGAGCAGCAGCACAGGAACTCAGTTTTGGTCGGTGTCGGGGAGCGCATGCAGGAGAAACAGCCCTCTGGTGATGCCTCCTGTGTCTGCGTGAGCACTGTGAGAAGAAGAAAACAAGTGGGGAAAAAGAAATGAAGGGGGTAGGGAGGGGTAGGCTGGAAATGAAGAACGAAGGGAAGGTTCAGTCAGCGTGCAGATCTGTGCTGTGCTGCTTCCCGAGCGCTGCAGCTCTCATCAGGAGCTCCTAATGAGGTCGTGAACTGAGGGGCGATCAAAGGGACTGTAGGGAAGCCCAGGAAAGGCAAGGAGGAGCAGAGCTGCAAAGAGGCACTCGGATCGGTGAGTGATATGGAGGGGATGAATAGCAGAGGTTATTCCTCCCACACAGCTAACGAGCAGTGGGTGAAACCTGCAGGCAGTGGGGTAAGGAGGGAGGCGTGCTGTCTGCGCTCCTTGCATGCTGTAATTGTGCATCAGCAGTGCTGTGCTGTGGAGGTCAGGAGTGCGGTTTCGTGAACTGCTCATGGAGCTGCCCCTGGAGGGCTGCGCAGTGCACAGCTGAGATTCCAGTGGTGTGTTTTGTGGGTTACAGAGAAGAATGAATTTCGCTGAATTCATATTCTATCTGTGTGTGTAGGATGTCAAAATTATGGAGAAAGTTGGTAACACAAAGTTGTAGTTTCTCTGGAAGGCATTTGAATGCTTTCCAAGGTCAGGACTGAGTGGTAAAAGCAGGGCAGTGCTGGCTGCAGCCTGCAGTGTGGGCCTATGGGGCTCCGTGGGACCTGCAGACAGTGCCATCATTCCAGGGAGCCTCATAAGCTAAGGGAACGCTCCTCTGTCCGCACTGTTGCTGTCTCGTGCATGCCCTATCTCATAATTAAGGCCTGACCCCCAATAACCTGAGAGTACTGCCTCTCTCCTATTGATCTGCTGATCAGTGCTGCAGCGAGCAGAAATTGTGCTCCTCGATGTGTTGGAAGCAGAAGTCACTGCTGTCTATGGGCGCACGGAGCTGGAAATGATCACGCAGTGTGCAGAGGTACAAAGGAGCAGGGAGGATCTGACGCCTTGGGCTGCTGTGGCTCCAGGGCTGGACAGGTCAAGGGGGAAAACACATGATGTCTCTTTGTATGGATGTAGGGCACACAGAGCGATGAACAGCACGGCAGTGAAGTTCCTAAAAGGCTGATTGTCTTTCAAGAATATGCATTCTGACTTACAAGTACCTGAAATTCCCCAGGCTGTTGCCTGGCACAGCCCTCTCCCTGCGCTGCATGCTAAGAGCTGTTCTAAAGCTTCCCAGGCTCTGTGCTCTCCCGCAGCATTTGCAGGCAGGTCACAGACATCCCTTCAGTGGTTTCACGAAGCAGAATGGCTTTTTCCTGATGAAATGCACATTATGTGCCTGATTTTTGTTTGACTTTACTGCAGATATCCTGCCTGGCAAAGGGTTTTCTGGGTGTTATTTATTTCCCTTCATTTTCTGCTATAAAGCATAAGAACCCCAAACACAACATTTTTAGAACCCTAGCGTTCTGCAGTGCATTATTGCTGAGACATTTTGACATTTAAACCAACAAACAGGACGAGTCTGCACCGTTCTGCCCATCAGAGCACTTGGAGCCCTTCAGAATCTGAAGCAACTGTTTAAATGAAAGATGAACTTTGATGGGTTTGGTTTCAGTGCAGTGCAGCAGGGAAAGGTGCTCTGTGCACACCAACAGTGGGGCAGTCGAGGGCAGCCTGGCTTGGATTTGGGTTCAGACAGAAGGAAAAATGTCCAAATGGAATTATACACACCTGTGAGTTATCAGCAGGTACAGAAATGCAGCTGAGTGGCACAGACTGAGGAGCAGCGATGTGGGGCTGAGCAGTGACCCCAGCAGCAAAGTGCAGCCCAGGGGCAGCTCCCCAAGGCAAGGCTCAGGCCCCAGCACTGCTCCCAACCTCTCCTACACAGCCAGAGGTGAGAGCTGAAGCACCCCACGACAAAGATCATAAGGTATAGATATCCAGGCCTCATCTTAAATGGATTAAATAGAGCTTCAGCCCCTGAGGAGGATGGGAGTGGGGCTGAGTGGGGCACTGGAGGCTGATTTAGGGGTTGTGCAGATAACGGGGCTGGCCAGGAAGGTCAGGTGGGTTTTGGTGGGAGTGATTTCAATGATGTATGTATAGGAAGGGGTTCTGAGTGCGGGCTGTGTGCTCAGCCAGTGCAGGCAGAGGGCTCTGGGGGTGGGCACTGCAGTGTTGCCCCTGCAGTGGCTGCTCCTGGCTGTGCCAGGTATGGCTGTGGCTGAGCACTGAGAGCAGTGCTGCTGCATTTGGGTTATTCCCCTGTGCACAAGATGATGTTCCTGAGCTGGGTCTCCTGGAGCTCCGTTTTGTGCTCTGCGTTGCTGTGACTCGTTGCAGACTTTCTTCCTCTCCTTAAATGATAGGAATACAGCTGTGGAGTTGAAAGTGTTTCACAGGCTCAAATGTAGTTGTGAATGCTGTGTGTGAGAGCGCAGTGGCTTTATAAGGTCTTTGGCTTTCTGTACTTTTAGAAGTACGTACCTTAAATGCTCTGAGGCTGCTTTCCAACTGCAGCAGCGTAATGCTGCTTTGTTCCTTTACCCCCACCTGTCACAAGTTTGCATTTCTTGCGAGCACTCCGAATGCAGGACTGAAATCAGCTCCGACTTTCAGCTCGTACTTTGAAAGCTGATTCCAGGCTCCATCTGTCGGTAAGGTGGGTAACTGGCCCAGCGAGCAGCGCTGCCTCCCCGCATCCCCGCGTCGGTGCGTGCAGGAGCTCCGAGCACGGAGCAGCGCTGCTGGGAGTGCTTCGCTCCGTGGGATCGCTGGAGCCATGTGTTGGTGCTGAAAGGTGGTGGGTGGCCTTGCAGAGAGGCTGAGCAGCTCCTGATGCTTTGGTTGCTGCCGTCTGACTGCTGGGCAGACGATGCGCTCTAAGGGAGCTCAGCAGCACTTCGCCTCCAAGCCAGCACTGCAGGTGTGGATTCAGATGAGCGTTTCTGGCGATGTGCAGCACTCAGCAAAAAGACATTTCCTCCGTTTCCGCTTCCCAAAGCAAAAACTCAACACGTGAGGATGGCAAAGCAGTGCTGTGTGGTCACACACTGCTGGCACGCTCCCGTTGGCGTTGTGTTGCTCGCGGTCCCCGCTGTGTGCTTTCCTGACATCTCCTTCATTTGAGACTTTATCAAAACTCATTACGAGAACCAGACAGATTAAGCAATGTGTGGAGCTTCGTTAACGACATCAGTCTCAGAAGAGCTTTTGCATCACAGAAGGGTGAAATATCTGTCATGTCAAAGTCCTGAGTGGTTCCTCTTCTTCCCCAGCTTCATCTGCTGCTCCTCCTGTCGTGTCCCTGCAGAGGCAAAGCAGGAGGATGGCTGTGACTGTCAGGACGTGGGAAGGAGCAAAGGGAGAAAGCTGCAGCTCGGATCTCTGCAGCCATGCACACAGATGTGCTTCACACTGATATGTTTCACTGCACTGTGTAAGGAAGCGATGCACCTTAGCCCACCGAATTCCATGCTGCTGCTTTTCCCCCCTTATTTCCAGTTAACTTTCGCTGTATTTACCGAACGGCACGGACACTGCTGTTGTGCATCGAAAGCACCTCTCATCCTCAGAGCAGCCGCAGAGGGGGCAGTGCTGTGTGAGGTCAGGCAGGTGGCCAGCAGCAGCTCAGCACTGCCTTCACGCCATCGCTGTGGGTCGGCTCAGCACAGCGCTGCTCTGCAGTGGAGCTGAGCAGGAAGTGCTGCTTTGGCTGCTTTGGCTGCTTTGGCTGCGCTCCGGTACCCCTGCAGCACGCAGGACTGAGCTCAGCAGGGCAGTTTGGTACCTGAGCACGGTGCTGCTGCGCTGCTTTGGCCTCGCGGTGCTGCTGTGGTTTCTCAGAGCGTTCCTATTCAATTACGGTTGTGTTTTGTTGCTGGGGAACGCGTGCAAGGAAGGAAAATAATTTAAGCTCTGCTAAATATAAATGAGATTTCATGGGACAAAGAAAAAAAAAAAAAGGCTTCTCTAGCTTGAGGGGTATTGCTATGGCAGATTTCCGAGGCCTTCTGCAGCCAATAAAATGACTGGAGCAGCTTTAAGGGAGGAAGCCACACACTGTAAGTGCAGTCACCACCTCTGGGAGTGCGTGAGATTGTGTTTGAAATGGCACACGAGGATATCTGCATCTGTGCCTTCTCTCCTTGTCCTGTGCCACCCGCTTCAAACCTTGCCCTGTTCTATCACTGCCAATAGCTTCCTTCTCATCACTCCATATTTTTCTCATTAACGTTCAGTCTAATTAAGCCCTCTGAGCTGAGATACAGAACAAGAGGGTCAGCCGTGCTCCCCCTGCATGCTGTGAGCTGGCAGTGACTGCTGAATGCACTGCAGTGAATTCCCACTCAGTTCAGGTGTTTGCTGTGGACATCAGGTCAGGGTGAGCTGACTGGGAGCTCTGTGCATCACAGCAGCACCAGGGGAAAAGGGTTCCTCCAGGAGCATCTCTCCCTGTGCTGCAGGGCAGTGAGAATGGGGAATGCCATGGGAGACATTCCATGTTCCGTGGGGTGTGCGGCATCGTGTTCTGTGGTGGGAGGGCACAGGGATGTGGGAAACACCTGAATGCCAGAGGTGCCATCCTTCTCTGGGACACCCCGTGCCTTCCTGCCCTCCTTTGCAGTGCCCTTTTGGTGGGCAAGAGCAGCCCATGGCAGCACAGCCAAGAGCTGTGCCTTCAGAAGGAAAGCAGGAGCAGGGCCTGCCCTGTGAGCAGCACAGGCGTCCTGCTGGAGGGCTTCTGAGAGGCTCAGTTCTGAGAAGGAAGCGTGATGGAGCTGTGCACAGAAATGGCTTTACGTTGCTGTCTTCTAACTCCGTTTTCCAGTGGATTGCAGTTGGGGTCAGAGTGCCCTGCAGGGGGACGGTCGTCAGGATGCACAGTGATGGTTGGGGCTGCCTTGGGAATGCCTGACTTGGTGGGGGGCTGCGAGCAGGCTGGAGGCTGAGATGTGAGGGGATGCTAATGAGAGAAGGGGAGGCCGGTCACATAAATAACATCATCCAGCGTTTGCTGCGAGCAAGCAGAATCTGAGCAGGGGAGAAATCTGTCTTTGTCAGGGACTCCTGCTGATCCATTTCTCCACGGATCAGCCGCAAGTGAAGTTAATCTGCTTATGCAGCAGCTGAGGAACGGAGATGCCCTCGATGCCCTCATCTCATCCCCACGAGCAGCTCGAATCTCACGGGATGAGGGGAGCACAAATTCCACGAGCCCTGGGCTGTGCCCAGCCCTCAGCCTTGCGGCCTTTCTTCTTTCCCACGAGTCCTGCTGGGAGCTGGGGCCGTGTCTGGGGCTGAGGGAACGCTCTGATGTCCTCCGTAGCACCGTGCCCAGGCTGTGCTCTGCTGGAGGCACGCTCTGCCCCCTGGAAATAGGGAAAGAGGAAATCTTTTCCTTCTGCCCCAGTTTGAAGCCAAGTGGTCGCTCGTTACACTCAGTATCACGTTTGTAAACGTTAGTAACAGATGCTTCCCTTTTGCTTTCCATCATTCAGAGTATCCTTTAGGACATCTCCTTTGTGATAACTTCACCAGGGCACATCAGAATGAATCCCTGGTGCCATCCTCTGATTCAATATTTATTTCTACACAGAGACCCTGGGACATAACGTACACTAAACAGAGGCTCTGAATTAGCAGGGAGTTGGACCAGCTGTTCCCAAAACCCAAAGCACACAGTGATGCTGCATCACATACCGTGTGCCCAGCACTGACCCGTGCTCCTCATCCTTTGTGCACTTTCACTACGGCCACTTAATTAGCAGTGAGCTAATCAAGGCCTGCCTTCTTGTAAGTGCTCCCAAGGTCGTTGCTATGTGAATGATTGCCATTAATCTCCCAGCACTGTGCTACCTGCTCTCACAGTGCTGCAGCACCAGGCTCAGTGCTGGGATCCCAGCTGGGTTTGGAGCTGCCTGCACATCGCAGCTGAGCACACAGCCACGCATTCACGGCGCAGTGGATGGGTCAGCAGGACCTGCTGCCTCCTACAAAGGATGCTGTTTTCCTAAGCCCCAACCTGAGGCTTTCTCCTTGTCGGCACCACGTGTGGCGACATCCAGTCCTCATCACCTGAACTCCGTCTGCAGTTTCTCAGCCTCCAAATGTTAATTAGGTTAAAGTGTTTAAAAATCACTTTCATAGAGAGGCATGAGCAGAAAGCAAGACGCTTGTCTCCATTTGGGAAGGCAGGAGTCACATACCATGCCAGACAATTGGTTCAGCTGAGTCTTGGATGATTTGGTTATTTCAGCATGGATGGGATCTGACCACGTGCCCATCATTGCAGCGGTGCTGTGGGAGCAGGAGGAGGTGTGCAGTGCTCTGGGACTGCCTGCACCTCTCCTGGAGGTGTCCTCTGCCAAAGGACAGACGGACGCCGCGCACTGCTGTGTGGTGGGAGCAGCAGGCAGCCTTGGAGGGCAGTTATTGCTGAGCGCCTCTCCCACAGAGGCCAACATGAGCTGGTTTGAGGACTGCTTCCTCAGCCCATTCCTTAAGGCGGTTTCTGTGACAGTGATCCACATTTCCAGCCCGCTCTCTCCCAGCATTGCTCCGCAGCCTCACCATCTGTTTGTCCCTGGGTTCCCCCGTTGCATCCCTGCCTGCTGTCCGTGGGGCACAGCTGAGCTCACACATCTCACACTGACAGCTGCTGCCAGATGGGCACGGAGAGGTGCTGCCATGGGGACCCACTGCCAGCCCAGCAGGCAGCGCCTGCAAACAGCTGGGAAATTGGCATCCTCAGCTCACTAGAATGACCGGTCTGAGTCCCCAGAGAACAGCTGAAGGTCTCAGGTCCCTGTCTGGGTATTTGTGCATGTGGGCACGGCTGTACCTGTAGCTTACCCCACATTTGGTCCTTCCTGAGCCCAAGCCATTCCTCAGCAGGCAGGAGCTGCGATGGGCACCTCGACACGTGCAGTGCTGCCCAGCAACAGGCGGCGTGTCTGCCTTCCTCTTCCCAAGGCAAAGAGTTTTTGTCTTTCAAAAACTGGGGCTATTGAAATCTATTTGTTGGACACTGAGTCGGAATCTATTTGTTGGACACTTTGTTTGGTAAAGGACATGCGAGAAACTGCTGGTTCAAAAAGATTAGGCATGGTAATTAAAGCATAATTGCTATTAATAGTTTTCTTCCTAATCAGACTTATCTCTACTGCTCCTCACCTCCAAGGAATCTTTTCCTTTGTACTGGAAATGCCATTGTCACACACGAAGCAGGAGGGGAGCTGCTCTCAGGACCAAACCTGGCCGAAATTCGTGGTTACAGATGTGCAGTGCTGAGGCTCCCAGAGCCCGAGGAGCAGATCCGCTTCAGCTCCTGCTGGCCGTGCGGCTGCAGCGCTCTGCTGGAGGGCTGTGGTTCTGTGGGCTGTGGATCTGTGGGATGTGGTTCTTTGGGATGTGGTTCTGTGGTTCTGTGGTTCTGTGGTTCTGTGGGCTGTGGTTCTGGTCCATGTCAGTGCTTTGGCAGCCCTCCTCTCACTGAGCTTCCGTGCATCCTGGCGTGGTGTTGGTGCTGTGTGTGTATCTCTGTTCTTTCTGTTCCTACCTTCTTCCTGCACCTTTTTTTTTGCCTTTTTTGTGCTCCCCCCACGTGCAGCCGTGCACTGATGGGAGGACTCCCCAGTGCTCCATCAGCCCTTTGAAGAGCAGTTGTGTTCTTCTGTGTTGGCTTAATTACTGCACCCCGCTGGGACGTGGTGGCCCTATGGGAAGGGAGGAGGAGGCAGCTCTGAACATGGGATTCAGCCTGGGATGAGCTCAGGGCACTGCTGCCCTGGTGGGGCACCTGCCAGCCGTGCAGCTGTTGGGGACGGGACCCTGCAGACCTGTCCTTTGGGGGCTGAGTTGTTTAGCTGTGGTCCTGCACAGTGTGCTCATTTGCCTGAAGCAGTCAGGTTGTCTGTGCCTTGCAGGAGCTGTACAAATGCACAGTGGCAAATCAAAGCTCATGGATCCCAGCTCTGCCTGGGAAAACTCCTGCGCCATTCGCCTCTTGGCTTCTCTACGCTCTCAGATGTATTCCAGTTTTATCGTGCCCTAAGTCCTGTGCCTATCGATGGGGCTGTGCTCACCTGGCCATTGCCAGCATGGATGAGCTGAACTCAGGAAATTCCACACTACTTTGCACACCCAAGCACCTTCACTGCTCGAAAACACACTCATCTCCTGAACTGAACAAAGAGTGGTGGGGCTTTGCCTTGGTGATGCCACGGCCATTAGTTAGCAAGCACTAAGCATCCCAGGGAGGGCAGTGGGATGAGGACACAGGACGTGGGCAGGCAGAGAGCAGCGCCCTGCTGCATCCTGAGCTGTGCTGCTGCATCGCTGCCTGCAGGCACCCTGCGGCCGGGCAGCGTTCAGCTTGAGATCCTGCTTGCTTTTCAATAGCGTGTTACAAGATGGGCTGTTAAACTCTGTATGGATCAAAGCAGTGTTTTTCCTGAGTAGACAGGATCACATCACCCCTGTGCTTTTTTTTTTTACAAAAATAACTCCCAGATGTAACCATTGTGTCATGGTACATTTATGAAACCTGGCAGTATTGCATGATGTGTGGGGTTTGTGTAGATAAGAGTAAAGCCATGTGCCAGCCTCAGCTCTGACCCACATGCCCGGTGTGTCCCAGCTCCTGGGCTCCGTGTGCCCCCAGCAGCACCAGGAGCAGCCCCTGCTGCTGCCAGGGTGTAAACACCTGGATGGAGTCTTCTGATGACAGCATCAAGGAACCTGATGGCTCCCAACTGCAGGGACGAGGGCATTCAGGTTGCCCAAGGAGGCTGTGGATGCCCCATCCCTGCAGGCATTCAAGGCCAGGCTGGATGTGGCTCTGGGCAGCCTGGGCTGCTGGTTGGCTACGCTGCACACAGCAGGGGGTTGAAATGAGGTGATCGTTGTGGTCCTTTTCAACCCAGGCCATTCTATGGTTCTGCGATGCAGCACTCAGACAGTTGCCTGAAATTGAGCAGAAACACAACATTTCCTGGGCTTCAGCATGGGTCTGCTGCTGCTGCAGAGCCACAGCATCAGCCATCCCTGGAGCTCAGCTCTGTGCAAGCAGCCCTCGCTGCTCCCACCGAGCCCATGGGATCTGCAGCCCTGGGCAGGACCTGCACCCAGCAGTGATGTCCCTCCTCACACACAGCTGCAGCAGAAGCGCATCTGTCTGCTCCGCTGTCGGCTCCCGGTGTGAAGCCAGCTGGGCTCTCCAATCTCCAGTGAAAAATGAGAACTGAAATTCTTCCCACTTTGCAGCTCTTTTACATTTGTTCTTGGCCCTTTAATGCTGGCAAGTGGTGGTAGAAAAATCAGAGATGGGTTAAACAAGCTCTGGGAAATGTTTTCCCCTTTTTTCCGAGGAAGGGCTGCAGTCGGTGCCCATTGGCCGCTTCTGTTCCATTGCTCTCTCTGCTTCTCTGGGTGCCCTCTAAGGCTGCAGCACTGCCTGGAGATAGGGGCTGCACACTGCAGCATCCCACACAACGTTGTGTGGTGTCAGCCCCTGGGGGTGGATGGGACTCGATGGCAAAAGCCGCCTGCAGCAGCAGGGCAGCACACAGGGAGGTGTTGAGGGTGCTGTGCCGCACATCACGCCTGTCAGCCCTCTTAAAATGGGGGAAAGTGATCAAAACCCTTCAATCAAAAAGAGCTTTTTCATGGGGAAAAAATGAAAAAAAAGCCCTACAAAAGGGAGAGGGCATCCAAGGCTTTCTGCTGGTCATGCGTGCTTCCAGCCATCAAAGCATACGGCGGGCGATGAGAAGTGACACGTGGGAGCTTGCTTACGTCTCATGTCGGGAGGCAGTCGTTATGGGGGCTTTAGTCATAAGCCTGAATTAACAGAGGTTTCTCTCGTTGTGGAAGACTGTCTTGTCTGGGTCTTTTGTGAACGTGGAGCACGTGTGGGCTGGGTGTGCTGCAGGGCTGCGGTGGGGCTTGGGATGGCAAAGATTTGGGTGCGCTTGGGTGGATGAGAGGTGGATGCAGAGCTGTCCCATCATACACCAGAACCACCTTCACACGGCCTTTGGATGGCTGTCACCGTGACTGCTTTCTCTAACAGAGAAGTGCACCTGAAACAACGCTAGAGAACTGAGCAGTTCAACTCCAAAAGTGAGCGGGTAAAATGCAGCCTGGCTTCGTGCTTTGTGATGGATTGCCGAACTTAAGGCAACCTGGGAAACTTGCAAAAACTACCAGGTGCAGTAAGGTGCTCCGTGTGCACGCCTGCTGGGCTTCTGCAGTGCTGTGCTTGGGGTGCTGGTGCTGCTGCCCAGCGCTGTGCCAAGGAGCACCAGCACAGCCCGACCTGCCCGCTGCAGTCGGGGTAACAGATGTAACCCATTTGTTGGGCGCCCGAAGGGCACTGGGAAAAGGTCAGCGATTAGCATACAGATGACATACTTTAAAAGTGGATTAAAATAGCACAATTCATCAGATTTAAACTAGGAGGAAGCCCAGCGCTCTGTTAGGGGTGGGGCTGCTTGCGTAACCCTCCCTGAGCGTTGTGGCCCATTTCTGGGGAGCTCTGCAGAATGCAGGTGGTTCTGCATGCCCCCTCGTTTGCTTTTTTTGCTTTGCTGTAAAATATTCACACTTTGGTTCAAGGGAATTGAGGTCCTCCTCTGTGATCAGCACAACATGTGCTGGGCTGGGCTGGGCTCCCCTTGGCTTCTGCCTCTCACCACCGCTCTTCCTGCTGTCTGTCTGCATGAAGGCAGGGACGGGCTGAGCAGAGGCTGCTGGAACTCCAGAGCTCCCATTAGAACATTCTGGAGCTGCAAAAGTTCCATGCAATCGCTGCTGTTTCCTGATCGCTTTATTCCCTTTTGACAAGGTTTCTGTCACTTCTTCCCTGTGCGCAGACAACGTGAAGCCTTTAAGTCTTTTTGAGTGGCTACTGAGGTGGAAACAGCTGTGCTGAGGCGGATGCTTTGAGACAGAACGCGGTTCCCAAGGACGGGATCAGCAATGGAGAGCTGAGTTTTGTCGGAACGGAGAAGTGGAGAAGACCTTTATAATATAGAATAGTTCCCTATTGATGAAAACCCAAAGAATGCCTCTTCCTGTGCTCACCTCCTCCTTGCCCGATGGCAGGGCAGGGCAGCTGGCTGCCGTGTGCTCGGTGTGCTGGCAGCAGGTCAGCCTGCACTCAGTGTGCACTGCCTGCCCCACGGCGCTGCCTCACTGCAGCACCCGCATCAGGAGCAGCCGTGGGCCGGGTGCCCCCCATCTCCTGCAGTGCTCTGTGGGCCGGCAGGGGTGCAGAGCCACAGGTAGGGGAATGATTCCCACGCCCATCTTCAGGACTGATCTGAGGCACTGCTCTGCATGGCAGTGATAAAGCCACCGCTGTCACCGAGCAGTCACTGAATGACACAGCCTCAGGAAAGCAGGCTATGGGAGGAGGATGGGAGCGAGGCACAAGCTGGTGGAGAAAATAGGCCGTGCGGCATTTCGGTGCATCCACGGTGTGCTGGGTGCTGCGTGGCTGCTGCAGGCCCCGTTGAGTGCTGAGTGCGTTAGTGAGGGTCCCCCAGGCGGGTGGGGGGCCGGGCTGGGGCTGCACCCCCACCTGGTTACTGTTGCTTGGGAAACCTCTCCTGCAGCATCTGCTCAGCACCGCGCTGCTGCCTCCAGATAACGGCGTCACGGGGCTGCGCTGGGGAGGAAAACAAAAACCACACAGGTGCAAGGGAAGGGATGGAAATATTCTGAAACACTTTGAGAGAACAAGTACCTAAAAATATTTGTGTTTTCACAAGCAGCATGGCAGGGACAGGCAGGCAGAGGTGTGGCCATGTGCCCCAGCCTGCACTGTGCTGGGCGCCAGTGCTGGAATGTCAGCTCCATGGAAATAAATGATAAAGTCCCCCAAGTTTCAGGGTTTCACCAGGGGTGCAAGAGGGGCCCCACTGGAGTGCCTGTGTGCTCCTCAGGCAGCAGGGACAGGACAGGACAGGATGGGATGGGATGGAGCTGTGTTTCCCTGCAGAAGGTCTCTCTGTGGGACTGTGGAGCATTGCTCGGGCTGAGAAAGCTGCTCCACCAGCAGAGAAATCCAAGCATTCCCTTAAATATTCACCACTTCCCCTTTACAAGAACGGAAATAGTTTAAACCTCTGTCCCATGGCTCTGCCATGCTTGGGGGGAGATGCATCCAGGTTCCCTGCATCGCAGCTCTTGCAGCCGTGTGCTGCGTCCTGCTGCCCGCAGGAGGGGTGGGGATTGGTGGTTGGCATGGTGGGCTCAGCCTCCCTGCCCTCCTAACCCCTTCTCCTTGGCCATGCCTTAGGGTGAGCAGAAGCCAACCGCCAACCTCTCCCTCAGCGACTTCTCCTCACTGTGCAGAGCTGGAGCTGCCCGGAAGAACCAGAGCCCCTCCAGCTCCTGGGATGGAGACTCTGGGGGTCTCCATGCAGCAGCAGAGCACCCTGTGGCACCACTGAGCCACCAGCCCCTGTGCAGCTGTGCCACCCAGCGGGAGGACAAACATCTCCCCGTGCTCCACATCTTCCCATCTGAAGCTCCAGGACGCTTAATTACCCTGCAGCTAATACGTTTCATCCGGCCATTACAAATAATTCACTCACCACAATGTGGCAGTTTAATTTGCCTTATTTATCTCAATCATTTTGCATGAGACAGAAGTGCTTCAGAGGAGTTCATTGCGCTTCAGTTCTGTCTGTGTGCTGCAGGTAAAGGCTGCACAGTGCTGTCCTGCATGAGGACGAGCTTTGCAGGCAGCCACCCTGACTGACAGCCCCCAAATAGGCCAAACAGAAACTCTGCTTGCCTCATGTGTGTCCTAATGGGAATTACTTTAAAAGTGCCTAGCCTTCAAGCACAGGAGAGGGGAAAAAGAAATAGCCCCCTCCATGTGCATTCAGTCGTGTTGAGCACGTGCTTTGCTGCTTCTTTCCTTTTTTAGTTTAGAAATGTCAGCACTTTCCGTTCCCATGGGAACCTCATCTATTCCCTTTCCAACTCGCTGTGTTGGAGATGCTGGGACCTGAGGTCTGTGGCCGTTCTGTGCCCCCTGATGTCCCCTGCACAGCTGTGCCACCGCAGCAGGCGGGCAGAGGCAGAGAGGAGGGGATGGGCTCTGAGCTGCTGCACAGCATGCCGGGCTCACTGCAGCTCCTGCTGGCTTTGGGAGAAGAGTTTGGGAGGCATAAGTACAGTGAAATGTTTTTCTGATGGTGGAGCTCAGTCACACAGAGTAAAACCTGATTGTCTGCTGTGCAAACCTCCCCAGCTTGGCTGGGACCAACCCAGGAGGATGCATTTGGTCCTGAAGCTGTCCGTAGCGTGGGTAGAACACGAGTGATGGACATGGGAGTCCCACTGGCCAGCACCTCTCAGGCTTCACCAAGCAAGCACTGCGCTCACTGGGTTTACGGGTGCAAGTTGGCACTAAAGGATGCTTATCCTCACCGCTCGGATTTCAGACGTTGGAAAATCTGTGTGAAGCCTTCTGCTTGGTGTGCTCCGTCTCGCCTGCTCCCTCGGCTGCCATTGCTTCTCAGGAGTCCATCCAGGCGGCTCAGGCCATCACTTCTCCCCAGCTCAGAGGTGCTGCTCTCAGGGAGGTGCCTGCCCCCTGTCTTTGCTCTCTGCTGGTTCTTGCTGCTGCTTGGCAGGTGCAAACACGCGATCGCAGCTTGTCAGAGCTGCTGCACGTCAGAGCTGTGAGCAGCAGCTCCGGGTCAGCATCCCGGGGACCAAAGGCTCTGTGGGCACCGTGCCCCGGTCCTGGGCGGTGAAACATGAAGCCTCCCTCACTGCCCCGCTGTCACACTGCCTGACCACAGCCCCGTGCCTGCAGTTTGCTCCTGGTGCCCCTCCAGGACATCCTGGTGTCCCCTCTCCCTCCCACACACTCACACAGTGCTGGTGCCTGCAGAGCCCTTGTGTGAGCACTGAGCTGCGTGGCCGAGGGGCTGGGCACTGCTGGGAGCACACGATGCTCACCAGAAGGATTTTGCCACATTCTGTGCCGTCGCATTTTCAAAGCGTGGAGGTTAATTGCTGTCTGCTTCCAAGGCCTTCATCTCCTTTTTAACTCCTCTTTCTTTCATGTTCCCTTCCTGCTTTTTGAAGAGCAATGTTTGCACATCTCTGTTTGCGTGGATGCAAAGCAGTTCTGTGCTCGGGAGCACAGAGAATGCATGGATGCAGCCTGGGTGGCCACGGCCCACAGGTGTCATTCCCCCCTCCCATGCATGCACAAGGGGTGCATAAATGGTTGCCTGCGTTTCAGAACCCAGTTAATAGAGATGCCAATTGCTTTCCCAAATACACTTACACCAGGGTGTTTTTTTTCTTATGGGAACGGCTGGTTTTTCTATGCACAATACCCATTCTTTAATTTCTTTTCCGCAGCTAAGCACAATCTCTGGATCCCAGGCAGCAGTGGGAAATCTGGAGGGAGAAGGGAATCTCACGCTGACTCTAAATTAAGGGATAATTTTATACAAGGGGAAAAATAAATCCAATCAAAGCAGAAGAAAACCCCCAGAGCTTCCTGAAGTGGGAGCACTCCTAGCTCCCAGCTCCCAGCGCTGACCTGGGCTCCTGCTGTCCAAACACCACAACCCCCAGGGCAGTTTCTGGGGTGGCTGCGTGTGAGCACATGTGCCCACTGCCTTCCCGGGTGGGCTCCCAGCCACCATCATGCACTGCTTTGTCTCTTCCCACCCAGAGGATGCAGTAAATGCACAGTCCTCAGAAATGCAGGGGATTATCCGCTCCCTATTGTCATGGCTGTGAGCACACAAACGATCGTTGCTGAGCTCTTGCAGCTGAAATGGCCAAAAAAATCTGCACTGAAACTGGTGGTGATCAGGAGCAGTAAATGTTCCACCCAGGCTGCTGGATTTTCGGATGCAGAAGCACTCCGGGGGTCCGTTTTCTTCAAACAGAAGGGTTCCACTAGCTTTGATGGAAACGATTATAATGTATTTAAGAGAAAAACAAAAACGTGCTCAGAGAAGAGATGCTGCTGCCTGAAATGCTCTCACCGTGTTTGTGCACCTGCCTCGTGCTGCCCCGGCAGCGGGCACCACAGCGAGCTGTGCTCCTGGCAGCAGAGCTTCACCTGCTTCTGTCACCCGGAGGGATGTGGGGTGCAGGGAGGCAGCGGTGGGGTGTGGGGTGTGTGTGCAGGACGAAGGGTGAAGGACGTGGGACGCAGGGATGTGGGGATGGGGGAGCTGCTGCTGTGCCCCCAGCTCTGCAGCAGTGGCAGTGAGGCAGCGCTGAGCGCAGCCACGCCACGAGTAGTTGAGATTAAATCTAAATGAAATCCAGCGCTTGTCAAACCTGATGATGTTACCACGAGGGGATGCAGCGGCGCTGGGCTGTTTGCTGTTAATAGGGTCAGGTTGCTGCTGAACAGACTCGCTCTGCCTCGGGGCAGCTTACCTCCCTGCTGACCTCCAGAGGGGTTTTGGGAGGGCTCCCAGCGGCTCCTGGCCATCTGTCCGTGCACGAGGCTGGGCAGCAAGCTCACCAGTCGGTGTTGGAGGATGTGCTGTGGTTTCTCTGCTCTCTGTGCAGCAGCTCGGAGCTCAGAACTCGGTTCCTGCTCCCTTGAGCCCACTGAAACCAGCACTGTCCCGGGGGCAGCGGGACCAGAGCCCCTCACAGAGCAAGGGCTCCACAGGCACATAAAGGTTGGAGGTTGGCAGAGCTTCACAGAGTCACGGTGCCCAAACCTGCTGGATTCTGTGTCCAGGTCCCTCAGGCTTCCCTGCACGTCCCTTTCGGATGTGTTTACCCACACTTCACTTCTTGCATGAGCCTCAGAGGCAGCACTGCAAATCCAAGGCCTCGTGCCTGAGATCAGGGGGTGCCACACATGGCATGGAGAGCAAAAAACCCCCAGGGCTGTTTCTCTGCTGTCTTATTTCTGACCCCTGCTGAGCACACGCTGCTGCCTATGCCTCACATTTCCAAGTGTTCTTTTGCAATCAGGAGATATATATATATCTTTTTTTGACAGAGGCTGTGATTACTTCTTAGTCACGGAGATTGAGAAGCAGGACTTTCAGAAATAACACCGTGGAGTACCAGCACCGAGAAGCGCTGCCGGCACACACCGTGCTCCCAGGGAGCAGAGACCCTTCTGTCTGCCCCGGCAGCATCAGCAGCAGCCGTCTGGAAATAGAACTATAGGAATGTTCTAAATGGATTTCTGGGCTGGATTCAGAACGAATCCCATTTGTATTCCCTAGATAGAACACAGAGCGTTCCTTGCTAGCCAAAAAATGCCGAGAGCATCACCTCCACGGGTACACAAGGAGACTGAGAGCTGTATTTGCACTCTGAAGGGTTTGCGATGCAGCTGCTGCCAAGGCAGTGACTCAGGAGGAGGACAGAGCCCTGTGTGCCCCATCACAGTGCCTCCGATCTGCAGCCTCTGCTGCGAGCACACGGAGCAAAGCCTTTTGTGTCGCACTACCATCAGCTCTGCAAGCAGGAAAAAAGTCAAAGCAGTTGTTTGCTGTGAATTGCTGGCTTCAGCAGTCGCACTTCCGTGCTGTCTCTCTCCTTCACAAGCAAAGTGAAGAAATGCATGCACAGACAGCCTAACAATGATCTTCAAGGCCAAAAAAGGCCAACGACTTGGAGCCCGCGGGGCAGCTTACAGGAGGTGCAGGGAGGAAATGTCTCGCCAAGAAGCCCCAGAGCCCACAGGATGCAGCCATGGGAGGTAGGGACACATCCCCGGCCCACATCCCCACCCAGAGTGACACCCTGCCTGGTTCTGCTCTCACTGGGTGCTATCACCAGCCCCCACCCCGGGATGCTCCTTCTCAGGATGACTTTTGGGCCCAAGAAACAGTGTAGCATGCTGTGACATCAAACTGAGGGCTGTAAATGTGAGCATAGAAATTCCATAGCTGTAAGACAGCGGTTCATGGGGGTTCACTGCTGTTCCTGCTGAGCAGAGGCTGCATGCCCCACATTGCCCCACATCACCCCACTGCCAACTGTGCCTTTCCCTGGGCTGCACCCGCACCCATCCCCAGCACAGAGCCCCCACCCCCTCCTCTGTTGTCACCGGGTGACCCCGCAGGAATGCACACAAATGGCAGCTGGAAGGGCTGAGCTCAGCCTGGCCCTGCAGCCCCAGGGCTGGGGGTCTCTGGGGCCGAACACTGCGAGTGCCCAGAGCTCAGCTCTGCAGTCACCTCCCGAAATCGCTTCCTAGAGCAAAAACTTGGTGCTGGGAGGGAAGGAAACTGCAGCCTAATGAGCCCATCCCCGGGTGTCAGCAGTAATTAATCTGCATCGCGCTGCAGGTTCCCACCTCCTCCTAGCAGGCTGAAATGCTATCCTCTGGTTATAATTGCAAATCACAGTTACAATTTTACATGCCTGGAGCCGGGAGGCTCCGTGCTGCAGCCTGTCCCCCTGGGGCTGCTGCTGGGACAGCACAGGCACAGCCCAGGGACCCAAAGCACGTGTCTGCTCAGGGCACACAGCATTGCCAGCACCCAGGAGGAGAACGCAACTGCCATTGCTGACCTGGGTACCAAACACGATGTGTTCCAGCCTGCTTCCTGCTGCAGACAGCAGGGAAGAACGGGCCGGGCCCTGTGAGTTCAGCTCATTTGGAAGTATAATAACAACAAGGCCGGCGCTGCTGGCCATGTAAATGATGGGCAAACTCTGAGAGCTGGGCGGCGGTGAGACATCTGGTCTGAATGGCACCGGGGTTGTGCCAGAGCTCGGGTAATAAGAACCATTGCTCTGCTGTATTTCCAGAGTAAGTGCTGGCTGCAAAGCAAAGCAGAGCTGACAGCCTCATTTCTCAGCTCTGGATGGAGAAAACACAGAAAGTGCCCAAACAGAACGGGTTGCATTCAGACAAGAAATGGCAGCAGAGCAGAGGCCAGTGCTTTGGTCATCGTGAGCACCAGCAGCAGCAGCACCAGCAGCTCTTGCTGACAGACGTGCAGGTTTTGTTCTCCACGCCTCAAGCACCACAGTCAGAACAAAGCAAGTTGCTTATTGCAACGATGCACACAGAACGTGTGACAATTCCTGTTGAAATACCTGAGACAGGTAAAGGGAAGGGCATTGCTGTGAACAGAAGGCTGCTTTGGGCCTGTGGGGTGAGCCTGGCAGCAGGGCTGCTCAGAGTGTGGTCATGGGGAAGTTGTGCTGAGCAGAGAGCAGCACACACAGCGCTTGGCTTCAGGTGTGCATCTGGAAATCTGCCTTTGGGAGCTTAGGTGTGCAAGGCAAAATGTGAGCGCAGGGCATTGGTAGGATTTAGGGAGTAAATTATTAAAAAGGGGGGGAAAATGACATTACTCATCAAAACTGCACACCGATTGATCCAAGCAGTTTCCTGGAGGCATCTCCCAGCCCTTTGGCTCTGCGGGCAGCAGCCCTGCACGCAGCACGGCTCCTATCAGCAGCGACCCTCCTGAGCCCGCAGGAACGGGAGCCTCGGCGCAGCCGCTCCTTCGCTCGGGGCGCAGATCGCACAGCCTCCGCGCCACGGGCGAGAGGCGGCCGACAAAAGCGCGGCTGCGTGGCATGAATGCCGCTTTCATTAAGCGCTCAGCTGGCTCGGGAGCGTCTGCTCTGTGTGAAAGCGGCACCTGCCAACGCCGAGGATCCCATTCTTCATTAACAGCTCAGCTGGTTCAGAAGGGGAGCTCTGAGGCGGCCGAACAATGCCTGCGGAGTGCGTTCCGTGACAAAGCGGCAGCTCCTCTGGCGAATGCGAGCGGCTTTGTAACGGCGCCCAGACGGGGGAGCCGGCCCGGCCCCGCGCAGTGCTGCGCCGATCGGGGCTGCGCACCGCGGCTCGGCCGACCCACGGGCCGCTGCGTGCCAGCATTGAGCCCGGCAGAACGAATCCCCCCTCCCGAGGCGCTGCCCGTGTCTGGCTGCTGCAGTGCCTCCGCCTCCGACATCTCATTCCCGCTCCGTCATTTGCATTAATTGGACGCTTAGAGTAACTGAGAGCAGAGGCGGGCTCGGGAGGATTTTTCCCTGTCCTGGGGACAGACGCGGAGCCGCATTGCCCTGCAGCGGGGTCCGGTCTGCCCTGCCCCACGCTGCGAGTCTGGAGCTGATGGGGGATCAGCAACAGCTCTGCTGGAGAGGCAAGCACAGGGCTGAGCCAGCGCACAGCCGGGCCAGGGAGCAGCTGAGCACAGGTGCCGTGCATCTCACCTCTTAGAGCAGCACCAGCTGCAGCTCACTGGGCGCTGATCACCTCTAGAGTCCATTTTGCCCAAAACAGGGAGACGTAAAAGTTTCCCTCTGTAGGGAGCGAGCCCTAGGAAAGCAGCCCACGTCCTGGGGGGCTCTTAGCGCCCAGCTCTGCTCACAGGGCCGTGACGGCGGTCCCGCTGTGGAAACACCAACTCGCGGACCCCGTCCGGCAGACAGCGGGGCCACGGGACCGCGATGATCCCTCCGCCGCCCCCGGGCTGCAGCCGTTCTCCCCCGCAGCTCCAACCCTACGCTCGGCAGCCCACGGTGAGCCGCTCCCGCGCCACGCCGGGCTCCCGCACGGCAGCGCATTCTTTAACCCCCCCCGCGCTCCCCGCTGCGCGCCCGCGGAGCCTCCTTCCGCGCGGGGCTGCCCGGCGGGGGCGGTGGATCCGCGCCGCCCATACCGCATTGGTTTGCGGCGAAGCCCGTCACAGGCGCGGCGCCGAGATTGGCCCCGCAGCCCGCGCCCCCCCGGGCCCTCCCCGGCCCTCCCCCACCCCGCCCGCCGTGCGCCGCGGCCCGGCCACGGGCACTGCGCTCCACTCCGCGCTGCTCCGCGCCGCTCGGCCCGCAGCGGGCTCGGTGCGGCGGGGGAGGGCCGGGCGGGGGGCGCGACCGCAACGCCGCACCGTGCGACAGCGGGATGTGAACGGAGGCTCCGCCGGCAGCGCCCGCTCCGCGCCCCGCAGCCCGGCTCGGGAAGATGCTGAGCAGGTGGATGAGTGGCAGCAGCAGGAACCTGGAGCGCGAGTACAACTGCACCGTGCGGCTGCTGGACGATAGCGAGTACACCTGCACCATCCAGGTCGGCAGCCGCGGGCGGGGGGCCGGGACGGCCCGTGAGGGGCGGGCCGGGATCGCGGCGCTTCTTCGCGGCGCGGAACCCGCAGACAAAAGGAACCCGCATCGAACAAAGACGGAGCGGCGGCGGTTACGGAGCCGCGCGACTCCCCGAGCATCCCCGCGGTGCCGGCGGTGCGGGGGAGCCCCGAAAGCCGCCCCCTCCGCGGTGCCGGGCGGGGGCCGGGTGCGCTGCGGGAACCCCGCGCCGAGCCCCGCACCTCCGGCACCGCAGGGAGGACGTGGGTACGGAGTGAGATCCGGGGGTGCCGCCGTTTTGCCTCCCGTTCGGCTCCGGAGCTGCTGGGGAGAGGAGTGCCGGTGCGGGGCGAACCGATCTGCGGCGCCCGCCGCTCTCCCGCAGCCATCGCGGTGACGGCACCGCCGCTCGGCGCAGCCCCGCGGTTCGGTACCGGCTCCGGGGGCCCGAGGCCGTTCGGGTCGAGGTGCCGCCACCGGGGGCCGTCCCACAACTCCGCGAACGGCTCCGCGCTGCCGGCAGCCCCGCGCGGCGAATGACAAAGAGCGGTGGGAGCGGAGCGGAGCGCCGCGGGCGGCACTGCCGGCGTGCTCGGCTCTCCTGAAGCAGCCGAACGCGGGGCTGCGCGCACCCGATGGCGGCACGGAGCTGCGCGGCGCCAGCGCTGCCCGTCGGTCCCTCCGAGGCTGTTCTTAATTCACATGGAGCGCGGCTCGGGAGGGAGAATCCGGCCGATGCAGCATAGAAAAATCTGGATTTTCTGTCCTTATTAGGATCTAACGAGCTGTCTTCATTTAGCGTGCTCTTTTAGTTCTTATTTTTAGTGTATAGCACCGGATCCTGTATTTCGGTGGACATTTAGCATAGCGAACGGTGGATCGCTGTGTTTGGTGTTCAGGACCGGGGATGCCCAGAATCAGCTCTGTTGCCCTCGCCAGCAAGGTTACGCGGAGAGGTGTTTGTTTGCCATTGCCCTCACGCTGCCCGACAGCGAAGTGCTGACAGTCCGTGCAAAATTAAGTGTGTGTGGGAGCGGTAATGTCCTGCAAGTGGGAAAGCCGTCAGCCCGGAGCGAGGAGCGGTGAATGAGTTTTGAAGGTCATTCCCCGTCGGGTGCAGATATTGGGCGTCTCGCTGAGCTCCGTGGTGCTCCTCGCCCGGGCTGTCTGTGCGCCTGTTGGCTCTAATTTAGGATTGCTATTTTTGCTCAGGTGTGGAGAGCTGCATGAAGCAGCGGTGCGGTGCACACCTGGGGCTCTGGGGAAGGTTGGCAGTGCATTCCCCTGGCTGCAGTGGGTCTGTGCTGTGTGACTCTGGGCTCTGCCTTGCATCCCGGGCACCAGCACGGTGCTCCTTAGGGCTGTTGGTGTGATTAACCTCTGGTTGAGCTCAATAAAAGCTGCGTGAGTAGTGCTCGTGTGCTGTGCGATAATGACTTAAATAAAGTTGCTTTTATTTGATTACCACCAGTTTACCTTGGTGATGTTCCTGTGTTGAAGCAGTTCCTTCTCTGTGCTCGGGTGCCTCCTCCACCTCCTCTGCCCCACTGTTCCCCCCAGCACCCAAAGGAGCAGCAGAGGAGCACGGCTCAGGGCCGGCTCCTGCTGGTACCCAGCTGTGAGGGGCAGCTGCTCCATGCCCCGCAAACAGCTTGGGTTTTGTCCGAGGCTTTGTGCAGAGAGCAGGAGGATGATGTGCTGTGCTGCAGCACGGGGATGGAGCTGTGCCTGCGGCTCTTGGGCGCTCGCAGGGCTCCCGCTGTGGGTGAGCACGAAGCGCTGTCCCCTCTGCTCTTGGAGCTTCTCGTGTCTCAGCAGCAGCACAGTGACAGCTGCAGTGGGGCTCTGCAGAGTGCTCTCACTGCTATGGATGCTCTCCAGGCTGTCCCCGTTCCCATCACTGCCCCGATGTGGGTCTGCTCTGCCACGTCCCTGTGCTCACCGCCCCGCATCTCCAGGCACGGGGGAGGCAGTGCCACAACAATTGGAATAAAGCGAGCATTGAGGAAGGCAGAAATGCTCCGGCGCTGCGGTTTCTGTGTGACTGAGCTGCTTGTCCCAGGGAATGTTTGAGATTCTTCGTGGTGCAGTCAGTGGTGGCAAAAAGGGCCTGAAATAATGAACCGTTTGCCATCGTTTGGTGAGTCAAGTATTTGCCTGGGCAGACAGTGCTGCTTTGTTTCTGAACTCACTTGTGCTATGAGAACGTGGAGACGTGAGAGAAAAAATACGAAATGAGGTTTCCTAGGTTCAGAATGTGACAGCTCCCTTACGTAAGGCCTCAAATAAATGGAAAAGAGCACTTGGACTGAGCCCCCGCTTCCCACGTGAAGCACAAAGTTCATTAGAGACTCAACAGGGCCATTAATAACCGTCAGCACAATGGAGAAGCTCGGCTCTTTGCAGCGCAGGCTGTTGTGAAGGTTATTTGCTCGTTATCCTTCGTGCTTCTGATCGTTTCCAACTGCCCGTGCTGGGAAATAGGTTGGCAGAGCGCTGCATGGAGCTGAGGTGAGCTCCATCCTTCTGCTGGGAGCCGTGGGCACCGCGGGGAGGTGAGGGTGGTCGGGGGGTCGGTGTGCTGCAGGGGACGAGGGGCTGCATCCCTCCCAGCCCCTGGGTGCCAGTGGTGGTGGGAGCGATGCTGGCAGGTTGCCTTCCAGTTTGCCATTGATTCCTCTGGAAGTGATGTTTCTCTCTGTAACACCAGTGTGTCTGTAGCAGCAAGCTGCTGCTCTTGCTCGCTGCTGTCCCTGCAGCGTGGCAATGTCTGTGCAGCAGCCTTTGTTCCTTGCCCAAACCACGATGTGTCTACAGCCCCCGGGGCTTAGGAGAAGGATTGCTGCCTGAAATGCACTGAAAGTTTGAAGGCAAGGCACAGCCAGAGCTGAGCTTCTCGGGCTGCATCTCCTCTTTCCTCTAAAATCAATTTCCAAGTGTATAATTTGAAACACAAAGGATACAAAAGGCAACTGATGAAAACATCCACTCTGTGTCCACCGCAGGCCAGTTACACGTTTGCTCTCATACTAATGCGAGGCAGAGAGGTGAGTTGTTATGGAGACCTATGGAAAATATTTCCAGCTTCTCCTCCTTCCCCAGCAGCAGTGCCTGCATGCTGTGAGCTGCTCGCAGCAGAGCTGTGCTGGGACCGCCTGCCATCCCCACCAGGAGCGGCTTCCCAACAGAGCGCCTTCAGTTGTCGCTTTTCCACTGTAAGATCCCAAAGACAAACAGGTGAATGTACACAGGGTAATGCTGCCGTAGAAAAATACAAATGTGGAGTACTGAGAAGAAATTTCTGCTTCTGCTGTGTAGAAATGAGGTAATGCACAGCAGGAATTGCTTTTGGGTTGGCTGGGGAATAGGGAAGGGGCCACGCACAGCCCACGTGTGTGATTTCTGGCTTGCTCCCAGAGATGGCATGGTTGGGGTGGGGGCATGGGGGGCTGCGGCCCCATTGCTGGGCACCTGCATGTGGCATTGGGAGCGGGGCTGCACGCTGGCTTTGTGCCGCGAGAGGAGGGAGTTTGCCGGGGTGGGGGGTATCAGAGGGCTTCTCCAGCCTTTCTGGTTCCTTGATTGTAGATGACAGCAGGTTGCTGGGGGGGTTGGACAGCAGGCAGGGCTTTAGCCATCAAGAAGTGCAGCTTTGTTTGCTCTCAGCTCTGCTGGGAACGGACGATGCCCCATTAATGCTGGGGTCAGGAGCTGGTGCTGTTCCAGAGGTAACTGGGCTGCTCCTCTGCCATCAGCTGCTTGGCTGTAGCCAGAAAAGCATCATTGCTGAGCTACAAAAAGCTTTGGAGTTGGTTCTGCAAATAAGAAGGTTTTAGGTCAAATTCTTTCCTTTGAAAAGTTTCCAGAGCAAATTATCACAGCGTTGTGATGGTGAGCTCACACTGACAGCATGCGTGTGGCCGCCGGGCCGATGGGCGCACAGTGAGTCCGGCTGTGGGACCACAGCTGTGGGGCTGAGCCCACAGGGCCAGCTGCAGTCCCCAGCCATGCACCCCCCCAGCCCCCTGCCTTCCCCCTGGTGCTGCCTTACAGCTTGTGTGGCTCTCAGTGGCTTTTTTTTGTGGCACCTCCGAGATGTTTTTGTTCGTGATCCCCTCTGGGTGCACAGCTCTGGGAGAAGAGGGAGGGATGGAATTGGAAGTAGGATGGAATTAGCGCCTGTCTGCCCCTGGAGCTTCCCCCAGATGTGCCAGTGCCAGTCTGTGCACAGCGCTGCTGCCTGGTGCAGCCTGGGCTGCAGCCTGCTCCTACAGCCACGGTAGATGGGGAGCGAGCTGGGCACGGTGGAGATGGCGTTGAGGGGAATGTGTCTTTGCTCAGAGTGCTGGGATGAAGGAAGGGAGAGAGCTGGTGCTCGATATGGCGTCCCATGCTGGGTGTGTGCACTCATCTGCATTTACATCAAACTGTACCTCCTTGGAGCTCTTTGAAAGAGGATGTGTTTTCAAAGCCCGTGCCCGATCTCTGTGCATCCCCACCTGCTGCCATCGGGAGCATTCCCTGCTCACCCAGGCCTGTGTCCTGCCTGCTTCTGGGGACGCGTCTGATCTCATGGAGCTCTGCTGGGTGAGTTGGGGTTGTCTCCAAAGTGGGGCTCCCAGAGCTGGGTGTATAAGGAGGGCAGAGCCGGCCAGCTGCCTGCAAAGCACGCCTGGTCCTCAGCACCTGGCCCTCTACAGAGGGAGCACAAAGTCCCATGGGCCGGTGCAGAATTGCTCCTTTCTCCCAGCAGAGCCAGGGTTTGTGTGGTGCCAGTGGGACGGACCCACAGGGCTGGGAACAGCGAGCCTTTGTTAGTCTGCATCGTCGCCTTTAAAGACGCAGGCCGTGCTTTGCCCTTAATTACACTTTGGCAATTACAGTCCGTGTGAATTACCTTCACTGGCAGCGGTGCCTTCTTTGGCAGCAGCGCATCGGGCGCCGTGCGGAGTGGAGCTGCTCCGTGCCGCCGTGTGTGACTCCTGCAGAGGGGCAGCGGGGGGATCTGGGCAGGATCAGCCTTTGCTCTAGGGCAGCAGCTGTGCAGGCTGACAGCAGGATCTGTGCTGCGGGGCCGAAGGGGCGCTTCTACATGCGGAGGCCCCGGGGTTGCTGCGCTGCTCTGCGACGGAGCGCTCCCTGCAGCGGGAGTGGGGCTGGGCACCCGGCTGTGGCATCGCAGGTGGGAATGGCTCGCTCGCCATCCGGTGCGTTTCCTTCTGATGGAGGAGCGCTCTGCACTGCGCCCATCACCTCCCATCACCTCCCGGGAGCGCAGTGCTGATGGAGCTCCTCATCGGAAATGCAGCGCTGCCTGAATCTTTCATAGCTGCCGGTAATGGATATCATCAGTGAGCTCCTGGGAGCGGGGCGGAGCGGCGGGCGGCCCTGGGTGACCGTGGGGTGCGGGCGCACAGCGTGCAGCGGGGGGTCGGTGCCCAGAGGGTGCTTCCCAAACTGGCAGTGAGCGAGGCTTCGCGGCGCGGTGCTCTTTGGAGGCCGGAGAGCTGCGGCTGCTTTGTAGTGGGTGATGGGATGTGGTCGGTGCTGCAGCTGGAAATAGAAAGTTTTGGCTGCGGAATGTCTGTTACCGAAGATGTTAATTATAGTGGCATATCTGTCATAGTGATGGAGGTATTCTATTTTTCAGAGAGTTTGTAATGGGGCTGTTTCAGATCAGATTGGCTCTCGGCTCGGCACATAAGCTGTGATCCCAGAGGAAATATCCATCTCGCTGCCCGGATGAAATCTTTCTTTAATAAAAAATTACAGAAATCGATTAAGCCATTCTGTAGCTAGAGAGAGACTTCAGGAATGTATGGATCTGTGGTTCAGAGGGGCTCTAACAATATATTATCTATCTGCTTAACCTGTGCAGTGGGCAGCGCGTTGGGCTGGGGGCAAAAAAAGCCAGAATCCAATATAGTTATGTTTGAAAAATAGACAATAAGCATGCTGAGCAGGTACTTCTCCCGCATCGATTTAATTCTCATTAACGTTGCACTGTACAGCATGCTGAGTAATATTTCTGGCTTGCAAACTGCAATGGATTTCCTTTGGAAATGTGTAATGAGAACAGAGTGTCTCTGGGACCTGGCAGTGGGGCGGTGCTGGGGAGGGCTGGCAGCCCACAGAGCCCCCATGGAGGCCCTTCCCTTCCAAAGCCGTTGTGCTCCTGGCCGTCCCTCAGCATCAAGGCTCTGCTCCTCACCCAGAAGAGATTTTCCTTCTTCCTTTTTTTCTCTTTCCTTTCCCGCTGCTGGGGCTGCAGCCGGCCATGACTTCTGCTTACAGATGACAGATTTCTTCTCCGGGGTTTCAGGATAACACTGAGGGTCCCCGGGGCAGCTGCTGCTTTGAGCGGATTAGCGGTGACTGACAGCCTTCTCCTGGCTCTGCTCTCTTCCCCGGGCTGGAGTCAGAGCTCTCGTGTCGCCTTAGCACTGCCTTGATGTTGGCTGTGTGCTGCATCCCTCGGTCTGGCAGCTGGTTTTGCTACGGGCGTAAATAAGGAGCTGATACGACATGAATCCTGGCACAGCACACCTCACGTGGCAGTGCTGGAGGTGGGGGGGTCCAGGCGGGGTCTGCATTGATCTGCCATGGGGGGTTCTAATCGAGAGCCTCTGTGGCTCTGGCTGAGGTTGGGGCGGTGTGGCTGCACAGCTGCCCTGTCCCTTTCCTGCAGTGGGGGGGCTCAGCAGGTTTTGGGAGGGCTCCATCCTCTCGTTTTCAAAGTGGTGGTGGGCGACCACCCGGTGCTCACTGGAGGAGCAGTGGGGTTTGGGCTGCAGCCGTGCTGCTGTCCTGCTGTTTGTGTGGAATGGAGGAAGGACGCGGAGCAGCCCATGTGGCTTTGTGGTGGCATCTGCACGGAGCTGGCAGGCCATAAATCAGCCTGAAGGCAGTGGCTGCACGCTGACCCCCATATATTGCCTCCGTTGTGCAGTTTGTTTTGTTCCGTGGGCCTCTAAAGAGAGGGAGAAAAAGTCAGCACTGGGGTATGGTGTCACCATGGGAACGGAGGATGCGGCGGTGATGCGCAGGGGGGGCATTGCTGGGGAGAGGCCCTCGTCCCACTCTGCTGCTGGGAGGTTCTGCCGTGGGTGGGAGGGAGGGGGTTCCTGTGTTTACAGCATCGTTAAGGAGAGCAAGTTGCACTGCCGTGGCTGTCCTCTAATTAATGCAGTCAGATTAAACCGCAAGGCAGATAATCCTCAGATCAGCCGCTATTGGGAACTTTCCCATCCTGGTGTGTCGTTGGGTTTTTAAAGCACTGTCAGTGCACAGCAGCAGTTGTTTGTGTTGTAACAGAGGCAGTACGAACAGCTGTGCAAATAAGTGAATGGATGAGCCCACTGGCGCTGAGGTTTGGGAGCAGGGCTGGGTGCTGCTGTGCTCTCTGCCAGCAGGGCTGTGCAGCTCAGTGCTGCGCTCCTTCGCCCCAGGTGTAGCAGGGCTGTGTGGGAAGGGGGCTGCATCATGTGGGTCCCCGTGATTTCAGGGGCTGTCTTGCTTCTATCTGTGAGTTTCCAAATGCTGGTGATGCTCTGGGTGTGGCTGGTATCCCACCACGTGCAGAGAGGACCACTTCTCTCTGGCCAGCCTCCCGTGCATCGCTCCTTGGCGCTGGCTGGAGCTGACCCAACCTGCGCTCGGTGGTGCTAATGGCTTGTCTGCAAATAGCGGCATTACTTCAGGTCTGTGACAGCCTCCTGGGTGACCTCGTGCTGGAGCTGGCATCAAACCTGTGGGAGCTGTGTGGTTTCCTTTCCTGGCGTTGCTCTGAGGCTGGGCACAGGGAAGGTGGCGCCGTTCCGCTGCTGCGTTCTTCCAAGTGAGCAAGCTGGGCGCACCGGCACAGAGCAGCGCGAGGGGGAGGAGCACTCATGGCACAGAGTCTGCAAGGTGTGCCCAGGAAAATGAAACCTCCTGACAAAGCACAGCCGCCAAATGAGGCTGTTGTGAATGCCCTCGGCTCTCTGCCACTGTGTCACCATGGCTGCTGTCATCGTGCCCACCTGGCACCAAGCAGCACCGGGGCAGCGGTGTGGTGCCTTTGCCTGATGGGATCCGCAGCAGAGCGCAGGGCACTGTGTGGAGCTGGGGGCGGGTTGGCCCCAAAGCTGCCCCAAGCCCTAAAATATGCATAGATTGTCATTCATGTGCATTTAAATCACACTGGGCATCATCCTGCACTGCTTTCGTATCGGTCACCGCTTGCGGAGGGACTCCAAACAGCATCACTGCATGGAGGGAGGGATGCAGCACCTGGTCCAGGTGGGCGCCTTTGTGGTGAAGCTCTGGGAAGGACTTGGAGCCCACCAGAGTGCCTTGGGGGCAGCTCCCACCCAGCTGTGACAAAGCACTGCTGTGCTGTGGGATCGTTCCATCAATCCACAGCTTCTCACTCCAATGTGCTAAAAATAGAGCATTATTTCCAGGCAGTAATTGCACATCCTGTAGTCGTAATGAGCTCTTAAGGTAATTACCTTTTGGTGGGGAAGAGCTGAAGATAAGGCGTGTGTGGCTGGGAAATGGAGGGTTTCAAGAAGCGTGCCCAGGAGTGCGCGTGTGATGGTGTCCCACGGCGGGCAGGCTGTGTGCTGCATCGGGTGCTGCTCAGCTGCTCTGTGAGCACTGGAGGAGAGCCACCCCATCGCGTGTCCCCGTGTGCCACTGCTCAGGGAAACCCCTAAACGCACCGTGCTGAGGCTGCCGGGCTGGGTGAGGGTTGGGGTCACTGGCAGAGGGCTGCAGGGAGGTGATGGCACCCACTGCCCACGGGGACCCTGCAGCTTCACAATTTCGACAGGACCTGAATGTGGATGATGTCTTCCAAATGATGTTTAGAAGTGCATTTCTGCTGCTAGGGCTGATCCCAATGGCGTTCACGATGCAGATTAAGACAAGACGTGCCACCTGCATACCAGAGGTACCCCAGAGCTTCTGCTTTGTGCATCCTTCAAAGCCCACTGTGCCACTGGGACCTGCAGTGGGGATGGAGGTGATGGAGACCCTGGGGCTCCCTTGTCCCCATCTCCTGGAACAGAGGCAGGCACTCTCTCCCAGCACTCTTTGCCTCCCAGCACCACGAATCAATGTGCAGTGCTGCAAGTGCCCGGCTCTCACACAGAGGAGGTAAATTACATCTACTGCTGTTACATCTTTGTCGCTAATTTGATCACATATTAAGAACGTAAACCACTTAGAACGTTTTTGTCTGAGTCAATTTCCCTTTGTAAGCCAGAGGTGCTGATCTTACAGCGCAGCACTTTTCCAATCCTTTCTAATCCCATGGCTGCTCTGTATCTCAGGTGCCTTTCCCAATTACAGCCAGATTGTTCTGCCCCAGCTCCTCCTAGGGGCCGGCTGAGACCCCCCAGCTGCGGTTCCTGGGGCCATTGCAATACCTGAGCACCTCAGTGCAGGGGGGAAGAGGTCATGGAGACTGCATCTCTGTGCAGCTCTGCTTCCTCCCACTGTGGCTGCAAACAGCAAAAGCTGGGACTGGGGTGAGGGGAACAGAGTGCTCCTGTGGGGCAGCGGTGGTTGCAGTGTGGGTGTCAGAGGTGTGCCTATGCCAGGGCATGAACCCCTCCTTTGCAGGTGGTAAGAGCAGGCTTTCCACACCTGGGCTGATGGAGGACGTTCACAGTAATTAATGCTAATGAGCACATCTGTTGGAGCACATGCTGGAAAGCTCCTCATCCTGTGCACTGTTCGCTGATTGCTGCTTTCTTTCTGACCCGACACTGAAAAAGTGCCACCTGCCCCTTCCCCTGCTTTGGGAAAGGTATTTTGCAAGTGCGTGGCAGCACACTTCTGGGAGCAGTGTTCTGTAGGATGGGTGACAGTCAGTGTGGTGCTGGCATGCCCAGGAGGTGTGTGTCTGCATCCAGGCTTTGAGGAGAGGGCCGATGTGAGCCTTCCTGTGTTGCTGGCTGAGCAGCACGCTGCCCGAGTGACAGCCTTGGTGGCCACTAGCACCGGGCTTGGTGTGGGGTGCCTGGAGATGTGGCCCAGAAGTCTGAGCGTGCTCATTGCAAAGCAGTGTCCCAGGATCAGCCCCTCTTTGAAGGCTGTTTCCACGCTGCTCCTTGGCTTGCTGCTGCCTGTCCCCAAATATCCCAGTGCTGCACATGTAGTGCCGGCCGCCTGCCAGCCCCGCTCTGCCCAGAGCTGTGCTGGGAGCTCTGGGAGGGGCGGGCGGCTGCTCCCATGTCCTCAGTGGGTTCTCCTGGTCCCCTTCTGCCTGCTGTTTGCATTCACAAGCTCTGCCAGGCTGTGTTTTTGCCAGCGACTGATTGAGCAAACGTGCCTCCGGGCACGCTGAAATATTCCCGCTCTGCACTCTGGTGAAGTCTGCGTGCTTCTGAAGACAGTTTAGATGTGAGCATCTTCACAGAGGCTTTAAATTAAATCTCAGACAGCCCAGAGCCTCTATTTCCTTTCCTAAACTCCAGGAAGTTTGTCTGAGCAGTAGATCTGAGAGACAGCGAGGGCTGGGCAGTGTGCTGCGATACGGGCCTGCTTGGAGGGTGTGCAGCAGGGAAGGCTCCAGGGGACCTGGTGGGCTCAGAGCTGCCAGCAGTGTGTGCCCCCATCTTAACCCCCCTCTGCACGCCCCTGGTGTGCCATCAGCACTGACCATGCAGCCTCCTTAATGTCCCGGCAGCTCTGAATGACAGGGTTGCGCTCCTCTATCTATTTACCCATCTATTTCTGCAGAGCAAGGACCTAATTGAGTGGATAATGCGCGAGCCGGCAGCGCTGAGATGCCGCAGCACTTTGTGTTTTGGGGAAAGCTTTTGCTGTGGAGCCATTTGCAGGCACTGCCTGGGGCACTGGGCGACCCACTGCTCTGTGGAAGGAGTGTGTGGAGGTGGTGGGTTCCTGTGTCGCTGGGCCTGGGGGTGCTCAGTGGCCACACCATGGGACATGGACCTGCAGAGAGACTTCCCCAGGACCCCTGAGGTGCCCCATAGGTGTCCCCCAGGCTGCGGGAGGGGTCGGTACCGTGGGTCCCACACCCCAAGGGCAGCACCGGTGCTGGGCAGGTGCTGGATCCCATTCTGAGCACTGAGCCCGGAGCAGAGGCTGCTCATGCACCCCAGGTCGGTCTGTACTCTGCAGATATCAGCTCCCGCAGTTGGAAAAATGAAATCTCAGAGCAGAACAGGCCCTGGTGTAGCTAAGTGAAATAGGATTGCTTTGTCTAATCAGGCAAGTGAGTGACACAATTTGGGAAGTCCTTGAGGGTTTTATAAAGGTTGGTGATGTGAGAGACGTAACCGGCACAGCGCGAGTCACGCACACCGGGCTGCCCTTTGCTGGAGGCGTGCAGCGCAGTGCCGGCCTTCGCTTCGCTTCTGCTGCCTCTGCATGGCCAGCAGCAGCTGGGAGCACGGCTGGGTCTTCGGGGTGTGGACCAAAGTGGTCTCTCTTGCAGTGAGAGCTCGGGGAAACTCTGTGTAGGAGGGCTTGCTGTCCCTCTGACCCCCCCCCTCTCGATCTGTTTAAGCCCAAATTCCTCCCTAGGGTTTCGGGAGGTGGGGAGCGTGTCCGTGCCGCAGCGCCGATCATTCATCACCGGACCGGACAGAACAGCACTTGGTTGCACTTTTCCTTCTGCTGTCAGCAGGAACGGCTCCTTCTGAAGAACTGCACCTCCCAGGAATGTTCTAATTTTGGACTTTCTGCAAAACTGAAGCCATTCTGCAAGCTGTGCACCTCGGCTGTGCGCTGGCGCCAGGCTGACGCTGTGGTGGCAGCTCCGGGCACAGCCCATGCAGGACAGGGGGCTTCCTGGGACCCAGCCCCTCCTCGTCCCCCGGTGCCACCCACACGCACATGAGCCCTGTGCCGCTCTAAGCCCCGTGCTTCTGGCAGCGCACAGAGCAGCAGGCATGGCGAATGCGATTAGATGTTTTACTCCTGATCAGATCAGTGCGGCTCGCGTTGATTCCTGCCGCTCCGAGGTGTGCGCTCACTTCTCCCGCAGGTTTCACGAACCGCCGCCCGCCCTCAGCAGAGACGCTCTCTAACCGCATGTGAAACGTGCTCTGACGTGTGAGGAAGTGGAACGGACAGGCAGAACCTTTTCCACATTAAACCTGAGCAGCAGAGCCTCGTGCACGTGCTGCAGGCACCGCACCTCGGGCTCCGCGCGCTCCGGATGCACAGACGTTTTCCTTACACTTGAACGAGGAAAGCGTCACAGTTCCTCACCTCAGCGATCTGTGCTGTGGATGCCGAGCCAGCAGCCCCTCTGCGACCCAGAAGCCCCCAGACCCAGCTCCTGGCACTGGCTGCCCCATTCCTGCAGCCGCCTCTGCAGGCTTCGCCCTGCTCCGTCAGCCTCACAGCTGCAGCGGCGCTTCTGAGGGACAGCGCGAAAATAGTTGCGCTGCAATAGGTTTTGCCGTTCTCCAGCACCGGCAGCACCTCTAATCATTAAACCTGAAATAATTTTAATTGGATCCGGAATTCACGAGGGATGTTTTTCTGTGTCTCCCTCCCAAGGCTTCAGGGCTGCCCCAGTTTCTGAGGTGCCGGGAGCGCCTTCGGGTCGCGTGCCGCGGGGTGCACGGCTCAGCTTAAAGGCTGTGGGAGAGTTGCGTCGGCTCCTGGGGAATGGAGGAGCGCCGCTTGAGCAGCTCTGAATTGTAAATTGGAGCTCTTGACCGCGGGCTGGGTGCTGCGGGCAGCGCCGTGGCGGCCGCCGGCAGACGAGCGACTTGGTTTCCTGAAGTGCCTGAAACAAGCAGGGCAGCCGGAGCGGGAGCGGGCTGATGTTCGGGTGTCTGCATCCTGCTGATAAGCGGCAAGAGGAATGAAAGGGTGCACTCACGTGGAGAGCCCCGATCTCCTTTCCCGGGACCCAGAGAAGCGCAGCGCTCAGCAGCGGGGCGGGGCGGCTGGGATGGTGCTCGCAGGCATTCGCTGAAGCGCAATGGAGCCTGGGGGTGAGAATCCCACCGATAATGGGGCTGCCATGGCCAGGGGGTTCTGCTGAGTGGTGATGGGGGTAAATGGCCTTCGCTTTCTGGCACGGGGGCGGCTGGGGGTGTGTTCAGTATATTTACATGGGAGCATCCCAGGAGCATCAGATGAAGGTGTTGGAGGAGAACAAATACTGATGCCCAAACACTGCGTTGTTTGCAGTGTGCTCCTCTGCTGCTGCTGCAGCCGGCTGGTAACCTGCAGCAAAGTGCCTGCGGTGCTTGAGCCTCTGTGCAGAGCAGCTCCAGACCTGCCCCAGGCCATGGCACAGTGCTGCTCCTCGGTGTCCATCTGTCCCACAGACCATCTGTCCATCCCTCTGCCTGGGAGCCGACTCAGCACCCGAGAGGGGCAGAGCCTGTGCATTCAGGGGACACAGGACAATTCCTCACGCAGGTTTTGCAGCTGACATAAGTTGTTTTCCTGCCCTGGCGTACACCAGCAGTGCCACTGGGTCACCCTCAGTTTAAATGTTTCATGGGATGCTTCAATATTTCATTGCACGTTGCATGCGGTGGCACCGCGGAGCAGCACTGCCTCCAGGCTGTCCCCGGGGTGCACGGGGCTGCCCCGGCCGTGGGGCTGCGGTGAGCTGCTCTGCAGCCTCAGCCACTCACTCAGCACAGAGCCTGCGACTTCTCTTGGTAACCTTGTCATTTCCTGAGATTCACAGCCTGTGGCTTTTCCTCCTGCACCGATTGCAGCATGCTGTGCACCAAACCCTTCCTCATACGCATTTTGCATTTTGGGAGCAAACCTGGACCCCATTTCTGTTCCTTGTGTCATTTCAGTGTGCTGCTGCTGTTTGCACAGCCCCTTTTAATTCTTTCCCTGCCTTTCTCAGGCTGCTGCTACATGTTGAGGCACAGCTGGGCTGCGCGGGGCCACGCTCAGCATCGCTCCAGCACGTCACTCCTCGAGGCCATCTGCATCTTCCAGTACTGTGGTCGCTTTTCTGTCCTCTTTTTGGGATCAGGTGGCAGCACAGCTGAGGTCACATCTCCGGCACCAAAACAAAGCTGCACAGAGCAGCGTGAGCGCACCCGCATCTCCCCAGGCTCCTCCTGCCAGCTCACAGCTCCCTGTTGTGCACCCCAGCACCCCAGTCCTGTTGGCAGTCCCTGCTCTGGGCTGTGGGCAGCTCTGATGGAGTGCCAGGTGCGTGCCTTCATAGCTTCCAGTCCCATGCCATGCTGGGGCTGTTCTTATCACTGTTTGTTAAAGCAAAATGCACACGGCTGTGCCAGCAGTGCGGGGGTGTGCTGGGGACCCTTGTCCCCTCCTTGCACCTTGCCTGCTGTGTGGCACTGCGCTGGGTGCTGCTGCAACACAGTGCAACAGCGCTGGAGGTGACAGTGCCTGCCCACTGCTGGGACCTTCCCTTCTGCAGGGATTGCTGCCCCGTGTCCCGTTACTGCAGGTGTGGGCAGCAGGATTATGGAGAGAAGAAATTGCACAGTCCTTGGGTCGGTTCTGGATCACTCCCAGGTGCCTGCAGGACGTTAATGTGAGCACACTGTGGGTCCCCTGCCCCACACCCCGCAGAGGTGTGGTGCTGCTCTGAGCCCCGATCACACCGGCACATCTCCTTTGTTGTATTGGGATTGGAAATCCAAACCTCCTTCAGTAAATGCTTACACTTAGAAAAACTCCCGGGGCAGAGCTGCTCCCGTGAGCTGCGCTCGGTGCTCTCAGCCAGCGCTCTGCAGGGCCGCCAGCTCCGTACACATCGTTACACAATCCTCATTCTTATGCTGCCAACGGCTTCGTTATGAAAACATACCATCAAAGTCGCCCCGAAACGACCGCGGTTCTGCATGGGATCCGGGTCTGGGGAGGATCAGAGCTCAGCCCTGTGCTGGAGCATCTCAGGCTCTGATGGAGAGCAATTCCCCAGCCCTCACCCATCCCTGCGTCCCAATGCAAAGATGTCATTTACCAGAATCTGTGAGCGTGAGCCCAACGGGTGCTGAGTTAACGGGGGGTGAATGTGTGCTACGTGCGGAGGCAGCGGCGGGCAGTGTGCGCTGCTGTGCTGCGGGGTGGGGGCAGCTGGGCAGCCCCGTGTCCCAGTGTCACAGCAGTGCTGGGCTGGGCTCTGCTCAGTGTTGTGCTGCAGGTGATGCTGGGCACTGAGCGGCTTTCGGCCGGCTCTAATGAGCTGCTCACTGCTCCGGGGATCGATGCGGCTCTGTGTCAGAGGGAATTACGCAGTGTCTCCTGTCCCCACAGGTCTGTGTGGCCAGAGGAGAGGCTGCTGCAGTGACCGTGGTGCCCGTGCTGTGTGTGCTGTGCCCCTTTTGTCCTAGTGGGAAGCAATGGCAGTGGAGCTCCCTATCAGAACTATTGAGCATCACATTTACTTGCACAGGCAGCAAAACCGCGCCGTGCCGCACTGTGCCACACTGTGCCTTTCTGCACTGTTTTTCACCATCCCAGTTTTCCTCGTATTTCAGGATTTCCATGAAGCAAGAGCCCAATGCAGGGCTGGTTTTATCAGACCTGCTTCTGTCTGCCAAGTTTGGAGCAGGCTGAGATTTATGGAGTGACAGAGGACAGAGCGTGAGCGCTCAGGGCTCAGTGTGCGCAATGGGTGTATCTGCCATTTCCTCCTCACCATAATATAGAGGAGAGGGAAGACAAATCGGGGAGCAGAGCAGAGCTGCAAGATGCCAGAGAGCTCCAATCATGGTTTTTGGTTACAATTGCAGGTGTAACATCTGAACTGTGATGGTGGCAATGCTGATAACGAACGGAAGGAGACACCTGCAGGAGATCCTTCTGCCCTGCTTTGCCTTTGACCTCTGCTCTCAGCCGGTTGTCCTGCACGCCCAGGGCACGTGCCTGGTGTGAATGAGCTGCTCCGAGGCTCTGCTGTATCAGAACTGCGTTGGCCAGGCAGGGGCTTTAAGGCTGTGCCTGCTGAGTGAAGGGAAAATAGAGCTGCTCTGTGTGTTGGGGTTGTTGGGGTGGGTACCTGCGTTGCGGTGCTACTGTGTTTGCTTGCAAACAATCGCTGTGCTACTGAATGTTTGCAAACAACCACAAGACACTTTTCACTGGCCAATGCTATTCCCCATGGCAAACCACCTGAGCAGATGGGCAGCTGCTCACCCACGCTGCTGCAGCAGGTTGGTTGGGTTGGATGCAGAGAGTGCCCTTGTCCCACTGCAGCGCCTGGATTTACAAGAAGGAAAGCAATCCCAGGCTGTGCTCACATGGTTACGAAACCCGAGGTGCACCAGGTAGCTTTGTTCTCCTCCTCCTGTCATCACCACCACACACACAAGCTGCAGCAGTGCCACTGATGCCACCTGTGTGCCCACAGCCCCGCGCTCTGTCCTGGTGCCTCCAGAGCAGTGTGGAACAGCACAGGGCTGGCTCTGCCCTGGTATTAATAGTTAATCAGCCCGCTCTGCGCGTGAGAGCTCGTGTGCACGGGGGGGAGCTGCCAGCACAGCACACCACTTAACTCAGAGCTCTGTTTCTGGCTGCGCCCTCCGAGGAGCCGCACTCCAGGTTTTCCTGGAGAGCTCATTAGAGAGACAACAAAGGCACACATAGATGGGCTTGCAGCTGTCACCAACACTGCCCCAGGAGCTGCTCCCAGAGCTCTGCACGTGGACAGAGCGGTGGCTCTGGCATTGCCACAGGAGCCCCATGTCCCCATCACCAGAAGGATGTGCAGAGGTCTGACCACGGCGCTGGGATGCGGGGCAGTGCTGCTCTGGGTTGGGTCACTGTGAGCCCTGACCTCTGATTATGGCTCTGTGTAATCTTTGATTTTAGAAACCACTTTGCTTGTGATTCAGATCGTCTGCCTCCACCTCCAGAGGCTGCTGCACCAATGCATTCCTCCACTTGATTGGAGAACCCTTCAGCAGCTGCATTTTCTCCCCATGAAGGCGCTCCCAATGGTGCCCATGCCACCTCTCGCTCCTTGGTGAGGCACACCTGAGCTCCGCAGCGCTCCTGGTGCCGGGCACCTCCTGCAGCTCCCACACCATACCTGTCCCCTTCCTTGCTGCCCCCAGGACCCCCCCCACAGGTGGCGTTGTGATGGCACTCGGCAGATGGCACCACTCACCCTGGTGTCCGCGTGCACCCGGCTGCTCCGAGCCCCTCGCTGGGTCTCTGGGATGCTGCTACCCGCAGCTGGGTTGGGGTGGGCAGCCCGACATGCATGCTGTGGTCTGCAGGTGCAGTGCATGAATCTGTATAGGCCACATGATGGCCGAGGCATCATCACTTGTGTCCCAAAAAGAGGGGATAATGAGAAGTTTTGGAAACTGTCTCCCCACTGTGTGCCCCCAGCAGCTCCCAGGCGCTGTGCTGCATCTGCTGCACTGTAACCTTGGTGGGAGCGTGGGCACATCCACGGTCATCCGTGTGACACACAGCAATGTGACACGTTTGCGCATGATGTCACACTTGTACCAAAATACCCACTCCTGTCCCCTGAGATCTGTGTACAGCCGCAGTGAATCTGGGGCAGCTGTGCCCGCACTGCCCCGGGCGGTGTATTTTGCATTTCCATATTGCAGTGCACTTCTCACTGTGCTCATCTCAGCAGCGAGGGGCGCACAGAGGAGCTCTGGCTCTGTAGTGCCCACCACTGCTGGCCGCGTGCAGGCGGTGTGTGGGCACCCAAGGCTTTGGGCAGCACGGTGATGGGTGTTTGCGTTGTGTTGAGTTGCATTGCCCACTGGGTCGTGGCGCTGGCTGCTGCTGCAGTGGGTGCTGCTGGGGTGGGCGAGCTGCATGTGTCCCCCATGTCACCCAGATTGCAGTGAGTCCTTCAGTCCTGGTCTTCACCCCAAATCCATCCCCGTTGGCCCCCAGCTCAGTCCCTCCTGGCCCTGCGGGGCTGTGCTGCCCATGCGTGCTGTTCTGCGCGCTTCCATCCCTCTCCGTCGGCGCCTTTACAAACCCTGTGCGAGGTCACCTTATGTGACAAAGGACATCAGCACTTCAGCAGAAGGCACCAAAATTATCTTGAAGGCTCATCCAGACGCCGGGCTGTGACGGGGCGCTCCGTCAGCACGGCGGTGCAGGGACGCTGTGTGCTGAGGCATATTGCTAATTCATGAGGCGGTGGTGTAAGGTGGAGGAGGAGGAGGAGGAGGAGGAGGGCAGCCCCCCGGCCCCAGCACACGGTGCAGCACGAGGGAGCGAAGGGACAGTGATTAATTGCACGTGGCCTAAAGAGCAGATGGAAATGCTTGCTTCCAATCCTTCCCTCTGTGCTTTTTGAGCTGCTGTGAATTGGGGCGGCCGTTCTCTGCTTTTTGGGACTCTGCCGCCTGCGGTGCCCAGCTGTGCTGAGCGGGTATGGCTCAGATGTGCCAATGCTGGGCAACATCTGCACACAGCTGGCTGCCCGTCCCCGTGTCTGCACAGGGACAGTGGATGGCATGTGTGCCATCAGAGATGTCCTTTCTCTGCATTAAAACCGCACGGACAGGTTGTGAGGACAGAGCATTCCTGCTGTATGCGCAGCAATGCCATGGGGTGCAGTGTGATGCCATGGGGTGCCATGCAGTGCCACGGGGTGCAGTGTGATGCCATGGGGAGCCATGCAGTGCCACGGGGTGCAGTGTGATGCCATGGGGTGCCATGCAGTGCCATGGGGTGCAGTGTGATGCCATGGGGTGCAGTGTGATGCCATGGGGAGCCATGCAGTGCCACGGGGTGCAGTGTGATGCCATGGGGTGCCATGCAGTGCCACGGGGTGCAGTGTGATGCCATGGGGTGCCATGCAGTGCCATGGGGTGCAGTGTGATGCCATGGGGTGCAGTGTGATGCCATGGGGTGCCATGCAGTGCCATGGGGTGCAGTGTGATGCCATGGGGTGCCATGCAGTGCCATGGGGTGCAGTGTGATGCCATGGGGTGCAGTGTGATGCCATGGGGAGCCATGCAGTGCCACGGGGTGCAGTGTGATGCCATGGGGAGCCATGCAGTGCCACGGGGTGCAGTGTGATGCCATGGGGAGCCATGCAGTGCCATGGGGTGCAGTGTGATGCAGTGCAATGTGGTGTGACGTGGTGCAGTGTGATGTGGTGCAGTGTGATGCAGTAGGATGCAGTGCAGTGCACTGTGATGCAGTGCAATGCAATGCGTGCTGCCCAGCCCCTGCATGCACATCAGTGGCCTTTCTGTGCCTCATGCTACTTGGAAGGTGAAGCCCCTTAACCCACACAGGTGGTACCATTTGCATATGAAAACTCCATTTTGTGCTTTATTTTCATCTTCTAAAGGGGGGGAATAACACTGCAACAAGCAAGGCTCTGGCAACAGGCAGCAGGCAGATCACATTGGTGTGCCCGCAGCCACATGCAGCCTTATGCAGAAGCCTTAAATATCAGTAACAATGAAATAAGGAGGGATGTCAGGTAGCTCTAACGTGGGTCCATCGTGGACCAATGGTTTTCAGCACCCGCGTTGGACGGGCTCCCGTGGTGGAGCAGAGCTGGGAAGGTGATTAATAGCGATCTGCACTGCTGCTGGGTGCAGAGGGCTGCTGAGGACGGAGCAGAACAGCCTTAACAGACTGCTTGGCGTGCCGTTATTGCTGGGGGCCATATGCTACACCGTGTGTAAATAATCAGCAGATTTTGTCGCCGCAGCTGCCGGAGCGCAGCGCTGTGTCTGTGTGCTGGCAGGGGCACAGAGCACTGCAGCACTCAGCTCCCAGCAGCAGCACCCTGCCTGCACCCTCTGCACAGCGCTGCACTGCTGTGTGGGAGCTGCTGGGAGCTCTGGGAGCCGTGCAGCAGCGCTGCTCCTGCAGGACGGTGTTGGCTGCTGAGTCACAGCGTCTGTGACTGGGGAGCAGGAGCTGGGGTTGTGGGTTGTGCAGTGCTGGGGGTTCGAGTTCCAGTGTGAGGATGTTCCCGTCTCCATGCTGTCAGACAAGGGCTGAGCTTCCTCTGCTGGTGTCAAAACCTTTGCTCTAAACCTGACCCCAAAGAACATCCCTCAAACTGTGCCCCACAGATTTTAACAAATCCCTTTTAGCAGAAATAAACAATGATGTGCTTCAGTCCTGCTGGATTTTATCCTGCATGTCGCAGCTCTGGCAGCAGAAAGCCCTTGGCAGCTCCCTGCTGTCAGCCCTCCTGGTGACACCCCCTGGTGCCCCTGTCCTTGCAGCCCCCCCTTTTGCCCCCAACAGCAGTGCTTCATGCCCTAATGAAGGAGGCATGCGCTCCCCATCCCCAGGTGCAGGCACTCCGCCTGGCAGGGAGCAGTGCTTCTTTTCCATGTGGGTTCAGTCTGCCCAGCAGGCCTGGCAACATGCCGGGTGCTGCTCTGTGCCTGCAGACCTCGTGGCAGCACAGGCCCTGGAGGTGGGCACTGGGGTTGGACCCATTTCTGGAGGGCCCCGTTGGGAATCCAATTCACGTGTGTTGTGTTGGGTTTGTACCCTTCCAGTGTTTAGTCAAAATGCCGTGCTACACCAGGTTAGGTGTCTCATGGGAGTATACGTATATGAAATCAATGCTGTTGCCTTTATTGACCAATCTTTTAAGCTCATCATAAAGAAATGAAAGAGATCCAACAGGGTTCATCTCTCTGCAGCACAGCTGCATCTGACCCCCAGCACGAGGATTGGTGCTGCCTTTGTTTCCCTATGGGCAGGGCTCACCTGGGAGGATGCTGACATTGGGTTGGTTTGGGGCAAAGTGCTGCTTTCCTTTGGGCTTCTGGAGCTTCCCTTTGTGGAGCTATCACTCACGGTCCCTGAGCAATTCTATGGCTCTATGAGATGGGTTTCTGGCTGTAAGGGGAACAGCACAGACCTGAAGGGACAGACAGTCCCCATCCCTACAAAACCGTGATGTAAATCCTAACCCTGGATCAGCTGAGAGCTCGCTCCTCTTGAACACAAAGGTCTGAACTCCATCATCCAGCACAGAGCAGCGAGCTGGGTCCATGCCCTGCAGCTCTGCAGGGCAGCAAGAAGCTAATTAGACATTGATAATTATTTCAGATTTGGTCACCTTGAATTCTGTGACCGGGATGAGGAACATCTGCGGAAAAGCCATGTGCAGAGGGGATGCAGAGTGCAGGAGGGGATGCAGAGTGCAGGAGGGGATGCAGAGTGCAGGAGGGGATGCAATGTGCAGGAGGGGATGCAGAGCACAGGAGGGGATGCTGTGTGCAGGAGGGGATGCAATGTGCAGGAGGGGATGCAGAGTGCAGGAGGGGATGCAGAGTGCAGGAGGGGATGCTGTGTGCAGGAGGGGATGCAGAGTGCAGGAGGGGATGCTGTGTGCAGGAGGGGATGCTGTGTGCAGGAGGGGATGCAATGTGCAGGAGGGGATGCAATGTGCAGGAGGGGATGCTGTGTGCAGGAGGGGATGCTGTGTGCAGGAGGGGATGCAGAGCACAGGAGGGGATGCTGTGTGCAGGAGGGGATGCAGAGCACAGGAGGGGATGCTGTGTGCAGGAGGGGATGCTGTGTGCAGGAGGGGATGCAATGTGCAGGAGGGGATGCTGTGTGCAGGAGGGGATGCAGAGCACAGGAGGGGATGCTGTGTGCAGGAGGGGATGCAGTGTGCAGGAGGGGATGCAATGTGCAGGAGGGGATGCTGTGTGCAGGAGGGGATGCTGTGTGCAGGAGGGGATGCTGTGTGCAGGAGGGGATGCTGTGTGCTCCACACCTGCCCCCCAGTGCAGCTCCATGGGGCCGATCCAGCACGGTGCCCCACACTGTGCCCCAGTGTCTCAGCTCCAAATGGGCTCAGTGCAGGAGCAGCTGTGAGCGCTGCTGCCCCACGGTGCGCTCAGCCCACCCCAGCCTGACTCAGGATAATTATGTTTAATATCACTTTTATGTGGCAGTATATTGTTTTAATTTCGTAACTATGCAACCTGTGGTAGGCAGTGCTTCCCGCTCGGCTCTCGGGGATCCAGCAGCTCCCGGAGGCAGCATTTATTAAAATCTTCTTTGTCCGTATTTCATGTTTATTGCTGCCATCTTTAATTAAGGAGGTAAATATGGCTGATACGGGCTGCGGGGCCTCGTTAATGTGAGTAATTGGGGCTGTGCGGGGTGCCCAGAGCTGGGCTGGGCCTGGGAGCTGCAGGCATGTAAAGTGAGCGGCAGGCTCCTTTGGAGACGGACTCATGACCGGATTCTTCTGCACAGCCAGGAGGGCAGTGGCAGCCTGGGGAGCTCCTACACGTGGGGCTGGAGCCTTTGTCTGGCTCTGAGTGCCTTCGCCCCTCAGCACATGCTGCTGCCTCTGAGGCCCAGTGTTATGCGGCATTGTGGCTCAGGGAGATGCATGGGGTGCTGGGGCTGCTGGGGCTGCTCCCAGCCTTTTGCCCTCTGTCAGCATGGAGCTTTGTGCTGCCCACAGCCGTCTGCTTGCCGCCAGGCAGCAGAGCGCTGCAGGAGGAAGGGAAGCCAATTGATGTCCTGTTCCAAGCACTGGGCTCAGAGCTCTGCCAGGCAGACCCAGCAGCACCTGCAGTGAGGAATGGTTTCATCGCGCTTCCTTTCGTTGCTGTGTTTGAGAAAGCAGCTAATCTCTGAATCCAGGTGTTTTACTGCGCTACAGACCTTCTCAAAGCCCATTTCATTGAGACCTCTATTCAAATTAATGGTTTGAACCTCACGCTTTGCATGCAAACAGCAGTACCTAATTGTGGGTTTGCTCATAATTGCAGGGGCTCTGGAATGCACCGCGCCGCTCGTTATTCATGCGGTTGTTTGTTGTGGAGCAAATCAGATTAATTTATATTCCAGTAATACTTCAAGTGCATGTTTCCATAGGAGGGCGTGGAGGTGGAACCTTTAGGGAGCCCTCCCGTACTGCAAGGAGTGCTGTGAGGCCCCCAGCCTCGCTTCATTGCCATGGAGATGGGACTCTGCTGTGCACCAGGGCTGCAGAGCGGTGCCAGCGCCGGTGTGACCTCCATGCCGTGGGTTTCTGGGGGGTGGAAAACCAGCTCCCAAATAACAGCATCCCACAACTGTGCAAGGTTGAAGGCTGCTGGAGCTAGCATGTGCTTGATTTATTGGGTGATCCTTATTTCTCCCAATGAGCAGCTGTCTGTGGCTGAAAGGAGAAGGGCTCTCTGTTCCCAGGGCGCTGTGGAGGGCAGCACTCGGCCCCCAGAGCAGGAGCTGAGACCCCAGGGATGCTCCTCAGCCTGGATGTGATTGGATCTGACGATGTGGGCACGGAGCTTTGTTTCTGTCACTATTTTTGTTTCTACTCCCGGGCCTGTGCTTTAATATAACCTCGGGAGCCCACGCAGAGAGCGGCAGCTCTGTCTCCTTCATCTCACACTGCTGAAGGGGCTGAGATTACAGCAGCTCCCCCGCTGCGGGTTGGCACAGCTCCTCATCCGAGGTCCCAGGGGGCTCAGGAGCTGCTGTGTGGGGTCGTTCCGAGGGATCTCACATGGGCTGTGCTGATGGCAGCGCTCCTGCCGAGTCAGAGCCTGGGGAGGTGCATCCTGGTGGGCGCAGGGAGCTGCTGCGTGGTGCCAGGGAGCAGAGCTGTGGATTTACCACGGGGCTGTAGCGAGCGGAGTAGTGCAGTGTTTGGTGCTGAGCCGTTCAGCTCGTGTCAGCTTCAATCAGGCCCTCCATTGGAAGTCTCCTTCTATTAAGCTGTGCAATGCTCACCCGCTGTGCCTGGCTGTGGTGCGGCTCTCGCAGCGGAGCGGGGCCTGAGCACTGTGAGGGATGTGCTGCATGGGGCTGTGCAGTGGGACCGAGCTGAGCTGGGACAGTGGCACCCCACTGCTCCCATCTGGGCACGGTGCTGCCGTGGAGCTGCATGGAGCCACGTGTCTCATGGCACCGCTGTGCCCGGGTGCGTGTGCCCTGCTGCCTGTGGCCTTGGCACGGTGCGCACACTGACCGCGTCCCCGCGGCTTCGAGGCAGGGCTACATTACTGCTGGATGCGCCGTGAAATGGGAGAATGCAGCCTTTAAGCTTTCAGAACTGCAGTGACTGCGGGTTGTGCGGACGTGTCACAGCGGCAGCTGGCAGCCAGGTCCCCGTGCGCCTCTCCCTGTTGCTGGCAGACACCTGGGACGTGGCTGCCGCCTCCGCGCCCCTTTCCCACCGCAGCTCTGTGGCCGCTGCCGGCCCCAGCTCGAGGTGCAGCTCTGCAACGTGCTGTGCCCTCCCTTACCATGCTGGGCTTTACCCCACATTTGTGCGTCCCCTCAATCCGATGCCCTTGGCTGAGCTGCCATGGCGGGGGCTGCCGGCAGCCCGAGGCTTCCCCCCCGCCCGGCGCTGCCGCTCCGCTGTGCCGCCGCTGCTCCTCTTTTGTGCAAATGCAGCACGAGCGCTCCTCTAAATGTCAGCCCGCCCCGCTGCAGTCTCTCATCTCTAAACGCAACGCTTTGTCAAGCGTTTTGTTGTCGATTGGAGATGAGGATCCTTTATTCCGTCGCTTTTTGATATGGAAAGTAAACAAGTGCACTGCGTGAAGGCAGCACAGCAGCGCGCACCGGTCCCGCTGTGCCGAGTCGGCTCCGTCCCCTCCCCAGCCGCTGTCTGAGCCCACACACCCAGCGCTCGGCATCGCGGTGCCCGCGGTACGCGTGGAATTAGATTAATGTAGATAGGGATGAAAGAAACAGAGAGCCTGCGATGCCGGCAGCACGGATTATCTGCGCTGGGGAATGGGATGGCGCTTCTGCTGCTTTCCGTTCGCTCTTCTTGCGCGCGGCCCCACTGCAGCAGGAGGGGCGAGCCTGGGGCCGTGCTGCCCTCCCCAGGCTGGAAAATGCAGGTAGTGCGGTTCTCATTCCAATTCTCCACCGGTGTCCCACGGAGCATCCTTCCCACGGATGCCAACCCAGAGCCTGCCCAGCTGCGGGGCCGCTCACTGCGGCTGCGCTCCGTTCCCGGCGGGATCCGGCTCCCAGGGGTCTGCGGTGAGGGGCAGCGTCCAGGCGGGGACCTCAGCAGTGCCCCCTCCCGAGGGCTGCAGCCCCCGATGTGTGCCGTGCTTCGCGTCCCGCGGGCGCTGTCGGGGAGATGTCGGCCCACATCACCATTCCCCACATCACGCTCCTAAGAAAATGCTTTTTGCCCTCTTAGGTTAATCTGAAAAGGTCATATGTGACGTTGGCATGTGACTGCTGCCTGGAAGGAGTGAGATCTTTTTTGAGCTGTAGAGAAAGCACTGCCTGGCCCCAGTGCCATCCCCTCTCCATGCCCTGCCAGCACTGCACGTGCTCTTGGATTCATAGAACCATGGAACCGTGGAATCATGGAATTGTTCTCCTGCTTTGTCAAGCACAACACCAGCGGTGCACCAAACTGACCCTGAGCTGTGTGGGGCTGTGCAGGACGGGGACAAAGCGAGGGCAGTGTGGGTCTCTGTGGCTCCTCCATGGCCAATGTGTGGCCTGTGTGATGCATTTGGCACCCAGAGCTCGGTGCCCTGCCACGGTGTATGGCAGCAGCACTGTGCCTAGCTCTGGACAGGTGGAGGGGCTGGCACTTAATGCCTGCGTGGGCACTAAGGAGCAGGAGAGCCGGGTCTGGCTGCAGTGGTGCTAATCATGGTTAGCACGGTACCGAAGGCAGAGGGCTGCAGGACCAGGGCAGGCAGAGGGAGCTGACACACAGTTCTCCTTGCACGGTGCCCAGAACATCAGCTGAAATTGATTTCACAACGTTAGGGGTAAAATAACACTGTCATCAGAAAGATTTGCATCACGCAATGCTCGTGTCCGTATCGTGCCTCCTGCCACCAGCAGTGTTGGATTTATGGAAGTTTTCGCTGCCTGCCCTAGATTAGTGTGGATCGTTTATGTCTTAAATTGCCCTCCTCCGTTTCCCTGGGAAATCACCTCTGGGGAGGATTAACAGTCCTGCAGTGAAGTGATGGCATGGTTATAAAAATGCCACCTTCCCTGATGCCCAGGAGCAACACGGTGTCTCCGAGGGCAGAGATCTCACGGAGCTCAGTAAATCAGAGCCTGTTCTCGTGTCAGCCCCCGACTGCATCCTCCAAAGGAGCCCAGGCACACTCACTTCAAACCCCCCAGTGAGCCGTGTTCCTGCCGCGCCAGGCCAAGCGGTGTGAGCTGCTGTGGGACTGCGGGGGTCCCAGCACTGCGCCCGGCTGCGTCTGAGCCGCGCTCAGCCCAGGGCAGCAGGAGGTGCTGGGCTGTGCCAGTGCTGCAGCCGCTGCTCCCGCCTGCGCCCCGCTTCGCTTTCACGGCCTGTAAATATTTATGACCCGTTTACACGTTTCGTTCTTCCCTCCTGTGAGCGTTTTGCTGCGTTCAGCTGCTGGAAGGAAAGCGAGTTTCTCCTCGGGGCTGTTGCCAGGAAAACCAAAGGTGCTTTCCTGGAGCTGAGCAGCACGCACAGCTCCTGGCTTTGGTTGCTCTGTTTTCTCACTGTTCCTGCCCTCCAGCAGTGATGTGTGTGGAGCTGCTGGCTGCAAGGAGCACTGCTCAGCAGTGGGGTCCTGCAGCAATCTGCAGCCCATGGCCGCAGCGCTGGGGGTGGTTGGTGGAGCCGCTCTGCACCAGAGCAGGAGTCCATGCTTAGCACCGGGCACTTGGCATCTCATCGTGCCTTGAGACCCCAGGGTGCCTGCGAGGGGTCTCTGAGATTCAGCTGCTGCTCCCTTGAGGTGAGAGCTGCAGAGATGCAGTTGTCCATGGGTTTGTCCTGTGTGCTGCAAGCAGGGCTCGCTTCCTGACAGAGCATTCCTGATCGTCAGCTGGCTGCTGTGAGTGTGTTCCTCGCACGCACCGCCATCCGCTGCAGCAGCAGCGCTCCGTGCGCCATGGAAAAGGAGTGCCAACTTAAACAAGAGCAAACATGGAGCCGCTCCAAGCTCACATGAATGAAAACATGAGCTTGAACGATGGGAGAAGGCAATTTGCTTCTATGGAGAGAGGTTTTCAGTGCTTCTAAATTATAGACTTACAAGTTCTGAATTTAATTCATGAAAGTTGCGCAGCAGCAATGGGCAGCTCAATGCAAGAGGATACAGGTCATCTGTCACCAGGTCCCTGTGTGTGAGTTGCTCCAGAGCCACACTCAGAGCTGGAGAATAAGTGGCACTTTGCAGATCCCAGTCTGGTTTCCTTGTCCCCAGGCCCAGATGCTGATGTGGGCATGGCCAGGCTGTGCCATGGGGTGCCCTGGGGCTGAGCATCCCTGTGCTGTGCCACATCTTTGCTCCTCCTCTGCAGTTGGGTGTTGGGTGGCTGCAGAACAAACCCCCACCTCCTGCAGGACGGTGGGGGGCAGCCTGGCACCCTGCATGGCTGCTTAGGGGAAGAAAATTCCCCTGCACGTAACCCACGATAAATATTTGAACCGTGTTAAATTCCCCATTCTGGCAGAAACCTTCGTCATAGTCATCCCCAATTGTGACTCACTGATAAATATTCTGCTGTGAGAAACAGCAGCAGATGGCCCTGGGGGGGGGGGGGGCACAGTGGGGGCCACTGCAGCTGCATTGAGCACAGCCCAGCACTGCCCTGCCCCCACAGCACCGCCCTGCGCCCATGGCACTGCCCTGCTCCTGTAGCACTGCCCTGCTCCCAGCTGTGGGTTCACTGTGGAATCCAGCAGCTGGAGTTTACAGCTACAGAAATCACTTTCTGGTTACTTTCTGTAGCAGAAATGCTGAGTCACAGCCTGCAGCAGTGATGGAGCACCTGGTGGAAGGCAGGGCCAGCCCAGGGGAGCTCAGGTTCATGCAATGCAGCTGAGCGACAGGGAGGGCTGGAGCCAGGATCCACCCCTTCCCAGCCCTCACTTAAGGGTTGGCAGTGAAGGTGAGGGTGTCTCTCTGGAGATCTCTGCCTACCTGAGGCCTTCCAGAGGTAAGCAGCTTTCCTCTCTCTTCCTCCCCACCTCCCTTTGTTTCTGTGTCCATGGCTGCTGCATTTGAGCTTATCCTCATGTGCTACAGCCGAACACTTTTCCACCCTGCAATTATCACTGTACTTTCCATCACATTATAGCATTACACTTTCCTTCTCCAAGGTTTATCAGTTGCAGCAAACTCACTTGGTAAGTCCTGGAGACAGAACTGCCCACATCAGCTGGGAAGAAGGATTGCAGGCAGCAAATTCACAGCAAGGCACATGCTCTCATGATCGTGCTGCTCACTGGGGGGCCTGGGGCTGCTGTGGGGCTGCTGTGGGGCTGCTGTGGGGCTGCTGTGGGGCTGCTGTGGGGCTGCTGTGGGGCTGCTGTGGGGCTGCTGTGGGGCTGCTGTGGGGCTGCTGTGGGGCTGCTGTGGGGCTGCTGTGGGGCTGCTGTGGGGCTGCTGTGGGGAAGTTGCCGTGCTGATGGCCACCTGCTGTAAGGATGCTTGCAGCTCGTGGGGTGCTCTTGCCTGTTTCTGCCCATTTTCTCCCCATGCTGTAGTTCTGATGAGGTGCCAGCTTACTCTTCAGGCTGAGCAGCCCGGAGCCCTCCCAGAGTCTGCAGGCTGAATGCTGACTCCATCTGAGGGACAGTAAATCCCAGCCCCACGCAGCACAATGCCGAATGTTGAAAATGAAGCACTTAAAGCACATATTGCCATCAAATTGCCAGTGAAAATCCCCTCGTGCTGCAGTGGAGCTGTGGCTCTTTGATCTCTCCCAGCTCAGCTGGTGCCGCCAAAGAGATTTAAGTTCCAACTTCACTTTTTAGAACAGACTTTTCTTGACAGTTTCCTTTTAAAAAATAATCTCCCCCTAAGCTGATGGAGCAGGGGCTGGTCGGCCCCGCAGCGTGGCTGCAGAGCTGCAGGAAGGCTGTGCTATTTGTTCCCCAAATCCGGCGCTTAATCCCTGGAGCAGGCACTGCCATAGGCTGTAAGGCTGCACAAGGGGCTGCGCACCCCTGGCACAAAGCGTGTCTGTGCTGGCAGGGCACGGGGCTGTGCTCACGGACTGAGCTGTGCTGTTTCAGTGGCTGTGTGTCTCTGCCCCAGAGCACATGGGTGAGCGCTTTCCTGGTTGCTGTGCCGTACAGCTTCGTGAGATTTGTGACATGAGGAGGTGTAACTCATTTGGGATGTTCGGAGGAGTAATTAAGTGAAATAAAGCTGAGGCATGCAGTGATGCGTGAAGCAGGGCGCTGCACGCAGCTCTGGCTGAAGGAAGGGGGGAGCTCAGGTTGTGTGCCAGGGAAAGTTCCTTTCCCAGAAGGGAGGTGAGGCACCAGCACAGGCTGTGCAGAGGGCGGGGGTCACCATCCCCGAGCTGTGGGGATGTGGCTCTGTGTGGTGCAGTTGGGGCGTGGAGAAATGATCTGGGTTGGGCTTGGGGGTCTCAGAGGTCTTCTCCAGCCTCAGTGGCTCTGTGATTCTGTAGTCAGGCTCCATTGCTGGTGCTCAGCTGGGCAGCAGGAGGGGAATGAGCCAGCGCTGCTTGTTGAAGATGAGCTGCTATTATTAACTCATTTCATTTTAGCTGTGTGTGACCCTAATTTTGGCAGAGGAGCTTAGAAAAATGAAGAAGGCAAGGTTACTTTAATCTTCTTAAAGTTTTGAGATTTCATGCTTGCTGCTTTTTGGTCCGTGTCTTTCTGGAGCTCTGCTGTTCCCATTACCCCCTGGGTGCTCTCCAGAGCAGTGCAGGCTCTCAGCCAGTCCTGGGGGGCTCAGCCCTGCGCTGGGAGCACTGGGCTGGGTTGGCACCCACAGGGCCCTGTGCCCCGAGGCCATTCCTGCAGCATGAGCTGCTGTGTGCAGCTGTGCTGTGGGGTGACAGCAGCCCCTATGCCTGCTCCATGATGGGCCACGTGCCACAGGGCGCTGCTGCAGGGGCCAGAGCACATGGCTCATCCTGCATTCATCCCCGGTGAGTGGTGGATGGGCAACACTGGGATGTGAAACCCTCCCCGTGTGCTATGGGCAAGTGGTGATCCTGTGTGTTTTATGTGGGATGCAGGCAGGACGCCGTGCACTCAGCATCCCCTGCACACAGCGCTGCTGGCTGCCTTTGGGTGCGTCCTGCACAGCCTGAGCATGCTTGGTTTGTTGTCTGAACTCCTCTGAATTGAGAAGAAAAGGACTGAGAGCACAGCTTGGGAACAAGGAGCTGCCTGGCTCTGGTGGCAGCCTCAGCATCCTGCAGCAGCCCTGCAGTGCCTCAGGACTTTAGATGTATCCAAAGTTTAAGGCGGAAGCAGCAAGTGCTCAGGTGTGGGCACTGGTGGCACTGAGCTGCTGCCTGCTGCTGGGCCAGCACAAACCCTCCTTTGTAAGAACATACAGAGATCAAACCAGAATGCTTAAGCTGCTATTACACAACAGACAGCTCTTTCAAGTTCTGATTTGCAAAGACGGCTCAGATAATTTCCTGAAAGACAGACTCATAATGATTAATTTAGAATATGTTTAACTCAAGTTAGAGAGATCAAAGAGGAAGCATTTCTCCCCCCTCGTAAAGCCGTTTGCATTTGCACACTGTTGGTGGATGGAGGGCTGCTGCCTCGTGCTCTTTGTGTCAGTGCTGCAGGTCCTAGTGCCAATGTGGGTACGGGTATGGAAAGGCAGAAGCAAATCCTGCAAACAAAGGGCCTCAGGGTGTGGAGGGCATGATGCTAGGGGCATCGCTGTTCTGCTGCTCCATCCTGCTCTGTGCAGTGCCACGCAGAGAGCCAAAACATAAAGCAAAATGCAGGGCCTGGGTTGCAGGCTGTGCTGAGACTCTGGGGCTGAGCAGCTGCTCTGATGTGGGGATGTGGCACTGGGCACGGTGGGATGGGGGCGGTTGCAGTGGGGATCTCAGAGGTCTTTTGTGGCCTTAGTGCTTCTGGGACTCTGTGGCCCTGCTCTCAGTCAGCAGTCACAGTGCTGTGGGCAGCGTGATGCTGAGTGCAGGGCTCTGCCTCTGCTCCTGGCTTTGACTGATGGGACCCTGGGACACCCAAAGTGCCCGGCCAGCAGCACCATGGTGTGGGGCACAGTGTGGGGCGGGAGCTGGGGGTCTGCTCCGTGAGCTACAAGTTACAGTGTGTGATCTTAAATCCGACTGTGACATCAATGTCAGTGTGAGGGGGCTGTGCACAACGCCGCACAGCTTTACGCTCTGCCTGGGCTAATCCCACTGCTGATGGGTCAGCCCTCATCTGGGGGCTGCATGGCCTCGGGGCTGCGGTGCTGGGGAGCAGAGGGTGTCCTCGTGTGGCTCCACTGCATCCCCAGCCTGACGTGACAGATTTAGTGCCTTCATCTCCCCGTGTCTCAGCTCCCCCAACCCTGCTGCGCTGCCAATGCCGTTCCTGTCTTGCAGAGAGATGCCAAGGGGCAATACCTGTTCGACCTCCTGTGCCACCACCTGAACCTGCTGGAGAAGGACTACTTCGGCATCCGCTTTGTGGACCCCGACAAGCAGAGGGTGAGCGGATCAGAGCGGTGTGACAGAGGCCCCATGCAGAGCGCACTGCGGTGTGGCTGCAGCCTGGTGCTGTATTGTGTGCAGTGTGTGGCACTGGGCTGCTCTGTGCTCCTCCTGCCCACACCTGTGCCCACCCTGATCTGTGCAGTGTCCCCAGGGCTGCTCCCACCACCTGCGCTGTGGGCAGGGCTGGGCATGGGATTGCCCCTGTGTGGCCTTCTGGTTCCAAAAGATTATTCCTGGTGGCAGATATTTGTTACAGAGCTGCTCCAATCCCTTTCTTTCTCATTTCAGCATTGGCTGGAGTTCACGAAGTCGGTTGTGAAGCAGATGAGGGGTAAGCATTGCTCCCAGTACAAGCAAAACACTGAGCAGTGTCCTGCGGGGCGGTGCATGGCACAGCTCGGTGTGCCCCATCCCTGCAGGGGGGACGTGAGGGTCGGTGCCTGACCTGTGTGGACTGGGGGGGGGGTTGTGTCCTGAGGTTTGGTGGCAGGTTGGTGACGGTGCTGCTGTTCCCACAGCCCAGCCGCCCTTCACCATGTGCTTCCGTGTCAAGTTCTACCCCACGGACCCTGCGGCGCTGAAGGAGGAGATCACCAGGTGAGGGGGGTGCGGGGCTGTGGGTTTGGGTTTGTGCTCAACCTGTGAGAAGGGCTGTTTTATCAGCCAGCACAGCCTACTGTGCACAGTGCCTGTGCCACTGCTGCTCCTGCAGCCCCCTCAGAGCAGAGCTGCACGCCGTGCGCCCACCTCCCTGTCCTTGCAGCACCAATCCCCCAGTTGCACTCCGGTCCTTGTGGGATCTGCTGGCAGGATAGTTCCCTTCATGGTCTGCTTTATTATCTAAAGAACACACTATTGGGGATGATCCAGGGAAACAATGGGTGCAGAGATGACGGCAGAAATGGACCCTGGATCCAGAATCTGGGTCGCGTGGCTCAAAGGCGCCGGCACCCAGAGGGCAGTGCTGTGAGCACCCAGAGGGCAGTGCTGTGAGCACCCAGAGGGCAGTGCTGTGAGCACCCAGAGGGCAGTGCTGTGAGCACCCAGAGGGCAGTGCTGTGAGCACCCAGAGGGCAGTGCTGTGAGCACCCAGAGGGCAGTGCTGTGAGCACCCAGAGGGCAGTGCTGTGAGCACCCAGAGGGCAGTGCTGTGAGCACCCAGAGGGCAGTGCTGGGCTGCGATGCAGCCCCCAGCTGTGGGCCATGGCCAGCAGTGCCTCGGGCTGTGCAGTGCACACATGTGCAGCTGGGACGGCCCTGCTCAGCCCAAGCAAGCTGCACTTGGCCAACAGGCTCTCTGCTGTCTGCAGGTATTTAGTCTTCTTGCAGATCAAAAGAGACCTCTACCACGGCCGCCTCCTTTGCAAGACCTCGGACGCCGCGCTGCTGGCCGCCTATATCCTTCAAGGTAATGCTTCCTGACAAGATAAATCTGCTTTTCGCTCCGAGTCCCGATTACATTACTCCACTTACAACAGATCGCTGCACCTCGAATATAAATGTCACCCGGCGTGGGGCTGTGCTGCAGGGCTGTGATCGTACCGTGCAGCCCCTGCCACTGCCTGGGGGGCACTGGGCTGTGGGGTGGGCAGCGTGGGGCTCTGAAGGGGGGGGGGGGTGGCTAATGGCTGAGCATCGAGCCGGCCCTGTGCCCACGGTGGGGCCGCTCACCACCTCTGTCCCCCCAGCTGAGATTGGTGACTACGACCCCGGGAAGCACCCAGAGGGCTACAGCTCCAAGTTCCAGTTCTTCCCCAAGCATTCAGAGAAGCTGGAGAGGAAGATTGCGGAGATCCACAAATCAGAGCTGAGGTAGAGGCTCAGTGCCGCGCCGGGACCCGCGTGCGTGCCGTGTTCTGCCCTGCACACAGCCCACCTCTCCCTTCTCCTCCCACAGCGGGCAGACGCCGGCCACTTCGGAGCTGAACTTCCTAAGGAAGGCGCAGACCCTGGAGACCTATGGCGTGGATCCCCACCCCTGCAAGGTGAGCGCTGCCGGCAGCCACCACTGCTCTGCTCCCTCTGTGCTGACGTGCTGCAGAGGAGCTCCCACTGCTGCCTGTGGGGCTGCGTCACCCGGCGTTGCGCTGCTGTATGAGGCAGCACCTGAGTGCCACAGGACCACTGAGGTTGGAAAGACCTCTGAGATCCGCCATTCCAACCGCAGCCCCACCACCGCCGTACTCATAACCAGGACTGTCCCCTCCCTGCCTGCACTCCTGTATTGGAGCTTTGTGCTGGAAGTAGCTTTTATCGATTCTCAGTGAGCCCATGCTGTGCTCCCCCAGAGCCCCACCGCACACAGAGGGATGCAGGGAGCAGAGCAGGAGGAGCTGGGCTGTGTCAGTCCCCACTCACAGCCGACATACAGAGAGAGCTACTCAGCACAGAGCTGGGCTGAGCGGGGTTCCAGCAGCACAGGGCTGGGTGCTGGCACTGGGCAGGGCCATGGGTGAGCGTTGTTGCTGGTGCTGCTGATAGCTGGTGCTGGGGGAGCAGCTCCTGCAGTGCTGTGCACTGATAGCACTTATTGTGGGCAGTGCGTGCCCCATGACACCCAGCAGTGGGGTAGGGGCTCCATAGCTGAGACAGGACCAGGTACTCCTGCCCGTGGCACTCCTCGTGCCTGTGGCTCAGCTCTGTGCTTTGCTTTGTGCAGGGCAGGATTTGGGCTCTTTGGTTTCACCTGTTTGCCCCTGGCAGATTGAAATGAATTGTGATCCAATCTTGATGTGAACCCAGCTTTTTCTCTGCTCACATCCCGAGGGTCCCTTTCTGCTGCTTCCCGTGCACCACACACCCCATGCTGCTCCCACACTGTGTGCGTGGATGTGCTGCAGCTCCCCATCCCACAGCCGCCCTGCAATGCTGTCTGAGCCCAGCACAGCTCTGCACTTTGCATGAGCTCCAAGGCAGTTAATGAGTGCTTCCCCAGAGCCCGGTTGCTGTGATTAAGTGACTGCACTGCCCAGCTCTGTCCGTGACACTAATTATGGATTGTAAATGGCCACGGTGCTGCCTGGCCGCTCCTACACTGAATGGGATTTTGCCATCATGCAGTTTAATTATTAGCAAAAGGGTTGGTCAGGCACGTAACCATCTTCACTGCGTATTGCTCACTTGTGAGTTGTCGGGGTCGATGAGAGCAATGCAGCACGTTGTGCTTCGTGCTGGGAGCAGCACGTGGGGCTGCAGGGCCGTGGGGCCGGTGCATGCACAGGGTGCTGCAGGATCACAGCTGCAGCCTCTGTCGCTCTATGCCTTCCCTGGGTGCTGCAGGGCACTCTGACACTTTGCTGAGGAGCTGCTGTTCTCTTGCAGGACGTGTCGGGCAATGCAGCATTCCTGGCCTTCACCCCCTTTGGGTTCGTTGTCCTGCAGGGGAACAAGAGAGTGCACTTCATCAAGTGGTGAGCAGCCCCACACTGCTGCTGCTGGCTGACCCTGCATCCGCAGCTCAGTGTGATGGGGAGGGGGCAAGTGTCAGTGGGGCTGGGCAGCCTCTCATGGCACATCCCTGCCTCTAATGGCACATCCCTGTCCCTTCAGGAATGAAGTGACCAAGATGAAGTTCGAGGGGAAGACGTTCTACCTGTATGTGAGTCAGAAGGAGGTGAGTGTGTTTCCATTTGGGGCTGCCCTGTCCCCCTGCCCGGCTGTGGCCATGCTCTCTGTGCTGCCACCATCCCACAGCTCCGGGCACCATTGCTGTGACCAACACATTTCTTTCTGCTGTAGGAAAAGAAAATTGTCCTCACCTACTTCGCCCCAACGCCTGAAGCCTGCAAGCACCTCTGGAAGTGTGGCATAGAGAACCAGGCCTTCTACAAGTGAGTGTGGGGATGCGCTCTGCTCCACGCTCCCCGTGGGTCACTCCTGGGCTCACCACGCTGTGGGGCAGTGCAGCACTGTGCCCCCTTGTCCCACAGCTCCAGGGCTGCCCCCAACCCAGCAAGCCCCCAGTTATGCATTAGGAATTAATTGGGCAGAGATAGATAGAGCCTTAATAATGGGCAGCACCCGGGAGGGGTTATGGGCTGGAGGGGCAGCAGGCAGTGCCGGCACTCGGCGTGAGGCTGTGCTGGGTGCTCACAGCCTTCCTTGGCAATGCCTGCCTTGGTGCTTCCTAATGAGTTTTATTCTAATCAGCGAGATGCGAGATAAAGTGTGTAATGTATTCTCTTTGGGAATTCCGCAATCAGCGGCTGCCATCAGCAGGTTTCACTCCTCATTATATGAACATAAAATGGAATTGCAATATTACTTTACAAATCTTTTTATGATTAATAATGTCAGCACTGGGTCCTGCTCCCCGTGTGCGGGGTGAGGGCTGCTGGCTGCTCCTGCCCTGGGCAGGGGGCAGTGCTGGAGGTGGGGAGATGAGGCTGTGCTGTGGGGTGGGGGTTTTGCCATGGGGTGGGGAGCTGCCGGGGCTCACACACATTACTCAGTTCGCTGGGACGTGTGCTGGGAGTTTCCTTGCTCCCATGGGTGCATGTGGCACTCACAGCCTGCTGCCCTGCAGGTTGGAGAAGTCGAGCCAGGTCCGGACAGTGTCCAGCAGCAACCTGTTCTTCAAGGGGAGCCGCTTCCGATACAGGTAGATAAGGGGCAGATAGCAGCCACTGCCAGCTGTTCTGGTGCAGGATGGCCACATCAGCGCCGCCACCGTGCATTCCCCATTCCTCAGCTGCTCATTCTTCCCTCCTGCCCCCGAGATACAGTGATCGTGGGGACGGGATGGGGCGGGGGGGAAATCTGGGGGCTTTTCATGGTTGGTTTGTTTTTTTATGAGGCCAAGGGATAAAACAATCATTGCAGTTCCTAAATTCTGCTCCCTGGAGAAGGCGCCGTATGTCTCTGCTGGGTGCGGGGCATCCCCAGCCATGAGATGATGCCAGCCCTGTGGGCAGTGCAGCATGCAGGGATGGGACCCCAGGCACTGAGGGCTGCTTTCCCCGTGCTCACACTGCTCTTCTTCCCACCCATAGCGGCCGCGTCGCAAAAGAGGTGATGGAATCCAGTGCCAAGATCAAGCGGGAGCCGCCAGAGATCCACAGGTAAGGGCACCACGCAGCATGGCACCACGGTGTGTATGGGGCACCGCGCAGCCCCAGCAGGCGGCCCCTCACTGCTGCTCTCCCTGCAGGGCCGGGCTGGTGCCGAGCAGGAGCTGCCCCTCCATCACCCACGGCCCCCGGCTGAGCAGCGTGCCGCGCACCCGCAGGAGGGCTGTGCACATCTCCATCATGGAAGGTACACGCGTGGGGCACAGCACTTATCTGGGCACGTGGGCATACAGAAAGGAGATGCTGCCTCTGGTCAGGGAGCGGGTATCAAAGGGCCGAAGCTTTGTGGCAGCAGTTGTGGCTCAGGGCAATGGGGTTTGGGGCCTGACGTGGACAGGACCTGAACTTTAATAGTGTCATTGCGATGCCCCACTAGGAATGAGCACACAGAACAGGGCTGAGCCGTGCAGTGCCTCCTGGGTCCCCTGTTCTGTGATTTCCCATGAGTCCCACCTGCAGCCACAGGTTTGAGCTGCTTTGGGCACTCAGCACAGCTGCACATGTGCTCACATTTGGTGTCCCTTTGTTTCCCCGCATTTGGGGTCACTGAGGTCCTACTGGAACCTCGTGCTGCCGGGAACCCTGCAGTGCCGTCCACATGCAGCCCCAACAGCACAGCTGGGGACCCCACAGTGCTCACACCAGGGCATGTAAGGGACCTCCTGAGGACCCCCCTGTGCCATTGGGGATTGTGGGGAACGGTTGTCAGTGCCCTGAGGCTGTGTGGGAGCTCAGAGCTGGGTGGAGGCTGTGCTTTGGGGCCTGCTAAGAGCCAGGGCCCCGTCCCCCCTCCCTGGGTGCTGCTGCAGATCGGGCAACATGCAGCCCCAGGCCATCCATCACTGTGCCCGGCACCGTGCCCACGGCTGCTTCATGTCACTGTCACCTCGCTGGTAGCTGTGACACTGCAGGAGCCCAAAATAGCCCTGAACAGCAGTGGGGCCACTGGCGTGTCACTGCTGGTGGGTCTCCGTCCCCGTGCTGCCGTCCCCACGCCATGGGGAAGTGCCTGGTGAAGATCACCACCCGGGTCAGCGTGCAGCTGCGCTTCATCAACCACTGCTGCCGCGCGGTGCGGGTGCGGGTGCTGGCGTTGGGGCCACGGCTGCTGGCACGCGCTCTGGGGGCTCTGCCCCTGGGGGCTCTGCCCCTGCTGCCCGCTCCCCCCGGCCCCAGCGCCAGCCCCCTCGCTCCAGGCGGGCATGCAGCAGGTGAGGCCGGGGGGCGGGGGGTCCTGTGACAGCAGCCCCGGGGGGGTGAGCAATGTGGGGTTGGGGTGCGGGGAGCTCTGGGTGCCCCCCCCCCAGTGGGATGTTATTACTGTTGACCCCTCAGTTGGGGGCAGGACCCCGCGTTCCCCACGTTTCTCAGCTCATGGAGGTGAGGGTGGCAGCGCGGGTTGGCCTGGGGGCGGCTGTCACTGCTCTCCCCCTTGGGGATTTTGGGGAATGGTTGTCAGTGCCCTGAGGCTGTGCGAAGCAGCTGTCAGGGTGTGAACGCGGCTGTCGGTGCCCTCGCTGCCCTGCTAAGCCCCACGCTATGCCCTGTGCTATGCCCACAGCCCTGTGCTAAGTCCCATGCCATGCCCCCCACCGTGCCTGCAGCCCCGTGTTAAGCTCCCTGCTATGCCCTGTGCTGTGCCCTGTGCTGTGCTGTATGCTGTGCCCTGCTGTGCGCACGGCTCCACAGGCATCCAGCAGCATTGCGAGCAGGAGGTGGCAGAGCACAAGGGAATGCACTAGGGCTGCACCCATGGCACAGCGCCGGGGCCCTGTGCCCCCCTGGGGAAATGCTCCAACTGGTGGCTGTCCCCTGCCTCGTTCTACAGTTTTACAGGGCTTTTTTGGGAGGTGGGAATTTTTTTTTTTTCAGATAGTTTTTTTCAGATAGTGGGGAGAAGGGGCGCCCCCTTGCCCTGCCTGCAGGGTTCAGCTCCTAAAGGGCAGCTCTGGCTCAGCTGTAACCTGAGCAGGCTGGGCACCCAGCCGTGCACACAGCTATTTCTGCTGCTGCTGGAAAGCAGAGCTGGGTCACATGCATACAGGTGCTGAGCTGTCGCAGCCCTGTGCTGCACACAGCTGTGCATGCAGGGGGCTGTGAGGGCCCCTCCTGCCCAACCATTGTGTGATTCTACCATGATTTATGGTGGGATGGAATGGAAAATAATGGCATGGGCTAGAACAGAAAGAAGTTGGATGGAACAGAACGGAGCTGAAGGGGAAGGAAGGGGATAGGATAGAATGGAATGGCATGGCATGGCATGGCATGGCATGCAAGAGAATGGGATAGGATGGGATGGAATGGCATGGAATGGAATAGAATTGAGTGAAACAGAATGGGATAGAATGAAACGGGATTGTATGGAATAGGATGGAATGGAATACAATGAAGTTGGATGGAACGGAATGGAACTGAATGGAATGGGACGGAATGGAATGGCATGGCATGCAAGAGAATGGGATAGGCTGGAACGAATGGCATGGAATGGAAAAGTATGGAATGAAATAGAATGGGATGGAATGGCATGGAAGGAGATAGAATGGAATAGCACAGCATGAAATGAAAGCAAATGGAAAAGAATAGAACAGAACACCATACACTGCAATAGCAGAAGGACCCCAGGGCACAGCGTGGGTGGTTTGGGTCTGGGGCAGCTCAGTGGCCGCACGCTGACCTCCCCCGTCCCCCAGGCCTGGAGTCGCTCCGTGACAGCGCCCACTCCACGCCGGTGCGCTCCGCATCCCACGGCGACGCCTTCGTGCCCCACGGCCGCGGCGGCCGCGCCGAGAGCAGCGAACGAGTGGCCATCATCGCCGACGAGAGCTACAGCCCTGCCGACAGCGTGCTGCCCACGCCGGTGGCCGAGCACAGCCTGGAGCTGCTGCTGCTGTCCCGGCAGCTGAACGGAGCCCCGTGCAGCATCGAGGAGGAGAAGGAATCGGAGGCCGGCACGCCCGGCACGGAGCCCGAGGAGCCGCGCGAGCTGCGCGCGTTGTGCCAGGGTGCCGGCAGCGGGCCGCGGGCGGAACAGGTGAATAAGTTTGTTTTAAGTGTCCTCCGTTTGCTCCTCGTGACAGTGGGACTCCTCTTTGTCTTGCTCCTCCTCCTCATCGTCCTTACCGAGTCCGACCTTGACACTGCCTTTTTCCGCGATATCCGCCAGACCCCCGAGTTCGAGCAGTTCCATTACCAATACTTTTGTCCCCTCAGGCGATGGTTTGCCTGCAAGCTCCGCGCCGTGGTGGCTCTGCTCACTGACACCTGAGGCCCCGCGGCCCCAGCTCCCTTCGTTCCGCAGGAGAAGAGCGGAAGCGCTGCAGGGGTCCCCGTCCCTGCGGGGTGCGGTGGGAGAACCGAATAAAGAGAGGAATTTATTTTGCTATTAACGCTCATCCTTGCGCCAGCATCTTCCCAGGTGCTGCAGGGCGCAGGATGGTCCCCGTGTCACCGTGCTGCAGGACCCCCGTGCCGCCCTCTGGGGACCCCAGCAGCGCCACGGCCCCGCGCTCAGCTCCTTTTGTACAAAAGAAGACTGTTTCAAGGTCTATTTTAACAACGAGAAGCTATTTTGTTATTGATCCTGAGTCTTTTTTTTACTTTCCGCCCGGAGCGAAGGCGGTGCGGAGGGGCTCCACGGGGCAGCGGATGCTTTGCAACCCATCTGCCACGCTCCTGGTTTGGGATACAGAGAGGAGCGGTAATTTTAGGACTTTCCTGAAGACGAAAGGACAGCGCTGCAGGGGAAGAGGTAACGCTGGAAAGCCACCGGACAGCCATCGCTCTCCATCCGTCCTTAAGCAAAAACACGCCGATAGCTCGTGGCACGCATGGAGCCGGGCAGCGGGGACAGCCCTTCCCTGCAGCAATAACGCCGGTCCGGGCGCGCTGGGGCTGCCGCTGGACACGGGGCGAGCGGCCGAGCAGCACTACTTCATCTCAGGGAGAGATCTCACAGCGCTGGGGCCATCGCTGCCGTGCTCAGCAGAGCCGCGGCGGGCACAGAGCACAGCCGTGCGGTGCCACGACAGCTATGCGGTGCCACACTGCGGCCACATGGTGACACACGGCTGCCGATGCCCACAGTGACACACAGCTGCCGTGCGGAGACCCGCGTGATGACCCAGATGGTGCCACATGGCTGCCACACAGCAGGACGGCTGCGCTGTGCCACCACGTGGCCACCATCCCAAAGCGGCCGCCGCCGCCGCGCTGTCCCCGTGACCCCGTTTATGCAACGTAGCCGAGTTCACTCGTAGTGTAGTGTTCCTACCTCAGCCCGTAGTCAGTGTGTCTATGCAGTGCGTGGTAGCCCCTGCCCGGTGCCCGCAGCACCGCCGACCTCGGCCTCCTCCATCCGCTTCCTTTAGGACAGCGATGCCATCAGCCCCACGGAACCCCGCCGTTCTCACCCGGTATTTTACCACCAAGACCCCGAGCAATGGGTGACGTCCATGCTATGTTTTCCCGCGTCCGGTGTCCCAGCACCTGTTAGTTTTACGTCTTTATATTCGGGTGTTGTTCCCATAGGTTCTCATACCCAACAAAAACGGAGTCGTAGCGTACTGCATCTTTGCGCAGTAGATGGTGAAATACCTGAAAATGTGAATTTCTTAGTTTTCATAAGAAAAACCTAGGAATTAACCTTTCATGTGCCAAATACTGTAAGCTACATTTTCCTTCAAAATGTACCTTTTTCTACATATTCGATATCTTAGTGAGCATAAAATCATTGGTGCCATGAGAAGTATTTTTAAATTGAAATAAATATTTAAATATCATGGGAAAAAAAGGAAACAAAAACAAAACTGGCTTGGTTTGAGATTTGTTTGCTCTCACACACCTCAAAGCTGAGCGCGAGGCCCTGGAGCCAGCAGCAAGGTTGTGCCCCCAAATGTTCTCCCAGCTGTGCCTCCCCATTCCCCCCAGTATGCCACAGCTGTGCCTCCAGTTGAAACCCATGGGGCCAAGATGTGCCCCCCAGCTGTGCCACTTGCCCCCCAGCTGTGGCCCAGCCCTTCCCCTGAGTTCCTCATCAGGGAAAACAGCTCTTTTGGTACAAACCCCGCTAGCCGCCACCCTTAGATTAATCTTTTTATTGAAAGGAATCTTAACCACAAACAGGTAAAGCACTTATAAGCCGCAGTTTGCTCCCCCACAGCCCCCCTGCACCCCTCCCCTACTCCATGAAGACGTGCAGGCGACCGCTGGAGTTGCCACCCACGAGGACGTTCCTGGTGGGGTGGAATGCATTGATGGAGCAGACGGAGCCCAGGCACTCGGGGCTGCAGAAGGCGTGCAGCAGCACCCCCGTGTCCTGGAACACCTCGATCTGCCTCGGCCGTGCCATGCTGCCCACCACAAAGCACTGCTCCTGTTTGGGGTCCCACACCGCGCGGAAGCGCGTCAGCCAGCGGCCCGTGTTGTTGTTGTGCCTGCAGAACAGAGCGAGCAGATGCAGAACTGCAGCAGGAAGGCACCACCATCTATGCTGTGTATTTGCCAAAACCCATCCCGCTGCCCCCTCCACGCTGCCGGCTCCCATTGCTGGCACAGGGCTGCAAAGGGACAAAGAAACAAAACAGAGCAAGAACAGAAACCAGAGGACACTTGGAAATGAACGGGTATTGATGGGTCACGGATGGACTTGATGGTCTCAGAGGCCTTTTTTCCAACTTCATGATCCTATGCTTCCATGCCTCAAAGCAGCCTGAGTCACACCCATGCCCGATGTGGTGCCCACACCAAGGGGCCAAGCCTGGCGGCTGGCAGAGCTCTGCAGGCAGCAGCACCTCTTGGAAACACATCCTTCACTGCTCAGTAACCCCTCGTATGTTAGAAATGGACAGAGAAAGAGAGAGCATTCAAACAGAACGCACTGCAGCAGTCACAAGCTGCTGCCTCCTCCTGGCTGTGAGACCCCGTGCAGCACCAACCCAGCAGAGCCCACCCCGCCGTACCTGACTGTGCTGAGCAGGGCACAGGTGGCCGATAAAGAGCTGGTGTCATAGACCCTGTGGAACAAAACAATGCGTGCTGATGGGCGCTAGATGTGGTAGAAGAGGCAGCCCCACCTCGTGGAGCACCCTGAGCAGCACCACAGGCACACAGTGCAGCACTCAGCCGTGAGCACTGACATCCCAGCCACAGTCTGCAATGGGAATTTCCTCTCAGCACAAACTGAAGGCAGACCTCCCAGAATGCTGTTGTGAGGACAGCAGAGCAAAATGACAGGTTCCCCTATCCCCTTCCTTGTCCATTTCACTATGGCACAAGAAGATGCGTGGGACAAGGAAGGAAAGCCCTGGTGAAGGCGCACTGCCGGCAGCTCCCAGGGTGGGAACACCGGCACAGCTCTGCTGGGCTCTCCTTCCCCACACAGCAGCTGTAAGGGGGCAAAAGGCTCAGCAGCATAAGCTGAGTAATGACCAAAAAGGCCCAGATCAACGAAAATCAGAAAAATAAAAATAAAATCAAAATCAGAATACGAATGCCTATGCAAAATGCCATTTGAAGAAGCGACGGAGGCAGAGGATGCTCCCAGCGGTGGGCAGCAAAGACAGGAACTAAGGAACCAGGGCACTGCAGGCTCAGCCCCCAAACGGCCTCAGCCCCCCCAGCCTCACCTCAGCTTGTCGTCTGCACACACCGTGACCACGCGGTGCCCGCTGATGGGTGAGAAGTAGGCAGAGGCCACGCTCTTGGTGTGCCCATGCAGGGTGCTCACAGCTTTGTTCCCACTGCGCCGCAGCCATCGGACGTCGTAGACGCGGACATCGCTGCAACACAGCAGGTGAGCAGGTAAGGGATTGTAAAACAAGATTCCATCATTTCAAATGCTGCTGAGGACTAAAAACGGGTTTCCTAAGAGCCAAGAAAGCCGGGACCATCCAGCAGCACTGAGAACCACTCCCAGCACAGCTCCTGCTCTGCACGGTGCCCCTTGCAGCAGGCATCAGAGCGAGGCCCACGGAACATCCCAAGCAGACAACAGCAGTGCATTCTGAGCTACGTACACAGAGCCAGCAGCAAGGAAGTACTGCTTGTCCACGGGGTGCACGTCCACCGTCCTCGTTACTTTGAAGCCGATGTCTGCAGAGAGCTCTGGTGACGTCCCCGGGGTCCTGCTGTCCACCACAGCCACTGTGCCACCCCAGAGCCCCACGACGGCCGTGCAGGCGCCGTCTTCCAGGAAATCAAAGGAGGAGAGGCTGTCCTCACTTCTGCATATCTGAGCGCCAAAGAGGGCAAAGCAAAGTAAAATTATACAACCATACACAGTAAACACACAACACCAAACGCTGCGGGCATTTTTTGGATACTGAAAACTCTACAATGACCTGACTGGGGAGCTCAGCTCTCTATTGCATGACTTATCTGTTCAAATGGTGCACTTTTCCCACAGCAGGCAATTGACCACCCCCACCTCAGCTGGCCCTGCACCCTGCTCTCGGAGCCGCTCCGTGCAGATGGGTTGGACCACAACAGATGGAGCACCGTGAGGCCCCCGAGCTGCCGCAGCAAGGACAGTCACAACTCTTTGCTCCCTCGGAGTCTGGGAAGAGCAAAGTCATCTGGCTCATGCTTTGTTCTTTAAGCTGCTCTCATTCTCCACCTTCAAGCAGTGCTGATTTCGGGAAGGGGCACGCATTGAATTTAGTTTCCAGCCTCCTTCTTTCTACCATGCAGAGCTCCAGCCGCCCCAGCCAAAGTGCGACTGGCTGGGCAGCACCGCCACCTTCCTGACACCAGTCAAAGCCACCTCATGGAAATGGGACGTTCACCTCCCCTGTTAACAACCCCCACGTAACCCCTGGGCTGCAATGGGAGCAGGACGGGGCAGCACCCACCTCATCAAACACCGCCCTGCTGACATCCCCGCAGCGCAGGGAGTCGTGGCTCAGGGACAGCAGCTGTGCGGGGTGGGAGGGCGAGAAGCGCATGCAGTTGACGGAGAAATTGTGTGGGGTGAAGACGAGCGTTCCTCCCTCGGTTGTACAGCTCTGAATAACAAAAGCCAATAAACGGATGCTTAATAAGAGCCATTGCAGTGCTTCCCACCGATTGCCACAGCTGTGCAGTGCTTGCTGCTCCGTGGGACCACCGAGTGCTGTGGGAGGGGCTGCAGGGGTCAGCAGTCTCCAACGTTATGTGGAGCATTTCAAACGCCTCTACAGCAGAGGCAGCACACAGCTGAAGCTGGTCAGTCCAGCACAAACCCAGAACCCAAACTGCTGAGCATCCCTCTCCCCTCAGCCTCCCACACCAGCACAGCTCCTGTGGCACTGCCGTCAGCTGAGCCCATCAGCAGGAATGGCAATGCTATGGCTCACAGTGTGCCAGCACGGCGCTGCGGGGCAGAGGAGCACACTTACAGCGTCCCAGAGCCCGACGTGACCATACTTGTCACCAGCTGCCACCAGCACGGTGCTCTCCGAGGGGTGGATGGCCACGGAGCACACACGGCTGCTCACCACCTTCCTGATGCCATCCTCACGCAGCAGCATGCTGCTCAGGGCAGCCTGGTACCTGCACACACCGCCATGTCAGCCACCGCAGGGAGGAGCAGAGCCCACACCAGGCTCTGTGTCACCCCCCATTACCTCTTCATGTCGCACGTGGGCTTTTCTGTGTCGTTACTGTTCATCTAAGGATTGAAAAGAGATGCACATCAGAATGAGACCACGTAGGACACGAGCAATGTTATCCAGAGATGCCACCAAAGGCAGCCGGCCATACCTCGCTCAGCCGCAGCCAGGTGCCCAGCAATGCTGTATCACTGCTCTCCTCCTGCCCATCCACGGCCATGGGCAGCGGTCCAGCGGGGACCTGGGGCTGGGACACGGGGACACGGGGTCACAGCTCACACCAACCACTGGCACAGAGCTGAGCATAACACTGCTCGTGTCTGCAGACTGCTAAGAAACGCAGACTGCAGCACCTGAGGACCCTCAGCAGCACCCCAAGGTGCACTGCCTCATTAATGGCCCCCTGAGCATCAGCCACCTCCAAACATCAGCCACCTCCGAAGAGATGCAGGCAGTGCAGTGCTCAGGGTGTGTGCTCCCCTTCTGCAAGCAGCACAGCCCCACACAGTGCCTGAAGGGCTTTCCAGGGAGCATGGCAGCACTCGGCAGCACACGGCTGTCCCCCAGCAGCCCCCCCAGCCCCATCTCACATATTCTTCCTCCTCCTGCGCCGGTGCCTCCACCTGCGGGACCTCTGGGGGCTGCATCCTCTGGAGCCGCATGGACCTGCGCTGCACTGTGCTGCCCTCGGCCTTCTTGGGCTTCGCTCTGCAATGACAGCACTGCTAAGCAACAGAACTCCTCCATAAGCACAATTCCCCAGCAAAACACTACAGAACAGCCCTGCAGCCCGGACACCTGAGCCCAACTGCCCTGCCATCGCTCCTTCCTTCGCTGCCATCGCTCCTTCCTTCGGTGACAGCAGAGAACAGAGCAGTGGCAGCGCACACAGATTTATGACATTTGTTTCCTTGTAGTACATCCTGACACGGCTTTCCTCCCATCCCTCCTCATTTATAATTCATCCTTCCTCTCACTGATCTGCTCATCTTCTCCCTCCTTTCATCACAGTCCCCATTACTTTGCATTTAATGCAGTGCATTTCCCTGCTCCCCCCATCCCCTCTGCTCCCCTCCCCTCTCCCTGCCCTTTGCTTACACCACTCAGCGCTTCTCCCTTTGGCCATAATAAAGAAGTACCTCAAGGAAGGAGAATAAAAAGAAACCCAAAAGCACCTGAAACACCTTCAGACAAATAGAATGAAGGGAACGCGCTCTGACACACGATCAGAAGGGCGCTCACAGCAGCACTGCGTGCCATGGGATGGCAGAGCCGAGCACCACAGCTCAGCACTGACACAGCAGGGCCATGGGCTGCTGAGAGCTCCAGAGCCGCTGGCTGCTCGGCCCATTCTGAGCACAGACACACAGAGAAGGGCTCACACAGCACGGGGTGCAGCCACACCTCTCCCACAGCAGCTTTACCTCTTGGTGACGTGAGATGGTCCTTTAGCAGCGATTTGGTGGAGTCTTGCGGCTGACTTAAGAACAGAAAGGCAGAGGTTAAAAGCACATCCAGCGAGCACAAAACACGGAGCTCTATAAAAACAACCACCCAAAGGCTGCAATGAGCAATAATTATTTCTAAGAAATAACAAAAAGAGGGCTTTCATATCAAGCTGTGCTCTGCCTTGCACCAGAGCCAGTCTGAACCCTGCCTGGGTGTCCCGGAGCTGCTTCCTTGCCAAGCGACACGAACACCAAACGCCACCGGCCGGACGCTCAGCACAGGAGCGCAAAACACAGCGCATCGCCGCCTCCATTCCGAAGATCCACATCGCTCCCCGGAGCCCTGCAGGCTCCCGGCCTCCCCCAGCCCCGTGCGCAGCGCCGGCCGCGCGGCTCCCCCCATCCCGGCGTCGGGCACACGGAGCCGCTCCGCCCGAGCCGCAGCGCGCAGCGGGCGGCCACACGGCCGGGACCCGCACCGACCTCGTGCAGCTTCAAAGCAGCGAAGAACTTGGCGTTCTCGGAGATGTTCTTCAGCCGCTTCCTCTCGTACGCCGACAGCTGCGGGCTCCCATCCTGCAGCGAGAACGGCCCGGTAGTCCGCGCCGCGGGAAACGGCGGGGGGGGGGGGGGGGGGGGGGGGGGGGGGGGAGGGCTGGGGGCTCCGTTCGCCGCCCGTCCCGGTGTCCCGCACCCACCTGTCCCAACTCCGTCCCGTCGCTGTCGGCGTCGCCGTCCGACCCGCCGTCCGCGCGCTCCGGGTCGCAGGGCTCCGCGCGCCGCCGCTTCCCGTCCCCCCCCGCCGCCTCATCGTAGGCGCCCAACAGCCGCTTCTGGGGCAGCCGCCGGCCCGGCGCGGGAAGCGGCGTCAGCAGCACGCGGAGCTGCGGGGAGCGGCGCGGGGCCGGCAGCGGGGCCGGGGGGGGCGCGGCGGGGGGCGGTGGGGTGCGCTCCTGGGGGGGGGAATGGGGAGAGACGAGGTGGTGAGCGGGGAGGGGAGCCGAGCCGAGGGGAGGGGAGCCGAGCCGCCCCACCTCCCGGTCCAACCTGCATCTGCTGCTGGGAGCGCGGCGACAACTCCCGGCGCTCCGCCGCTCCCGTCCCGCTCTCCGCCGCCATCAGCACGGCGCTCCCGGCGGGGCGGATCCAGACCTTCCCGCGTCCCGCAGCGGCTCCGCCCCTCCTCACGGCGCCTTCCGCACGGCGGGGCGGGGCGCGGCGCCGTGATCAGAGCCCGCAGCTGCGTCACGGGGCCGGGAAGGCTGGAAGGCCGCCGAGATCCCCGGCCCGCACCCACCCGCACCTCCCTGCCCCGCGTTCTGGCCCTCCCGGCACCACCCGAGGCTCCCATCTTGGCACCGGTGTGCGGAGGACAGGAAGAGGTGAAAACGTGCCTCGGGTTGTATAAAATCCATCGGAGCGCTTCCAGGCTCGTTGCTCAGCGTCAGCTGCTGGGACCGCCCGCTCCAACAAGCGGTGAGCAGAGCTGCCGTGCCTGCCGGCTCCTCCGGCGCAGCACCGCACGTGGAGAAAGCCGTGCCGTCCGGAAGGCCTGGAACGCCCCGGGGCTGCTGGTGCCGGCCCGAGGCCCGCAGCAAACCGGCGGCTAACTCAGAGCCTGAGAGGAGTGCGCTAACAGCGGCGTGGGGCGCACAGCAGCAGCTGTTCCAGCCCCAGCACTGGGGAGAAAAACTGAAGCTTAGAACTGCCAAGCCATGTTTTATACATCAGGTTAACAGCGCCAGAGGGCGGTGAGGCGCTGGAACAGGTTGCCCGAGGAGGCTGTGGATGCCCCAGCCCTGCAGGCATTCAAGGCCAGGCTGGATGTGGCTCTGGGCAGCCTGGGCTGGTGGCTGGCGACCTGCACACAGCAGGGGGTTGGAAGTGGATGAGCATTGAGCTCCTTTGCAACCCAGGCCATTCTGTGATTCTATGTAAATTCGCAGAGCCCCTCAGCTCTCCAGCTCTGAAGTTCTTACACCACCAGCAAGGCAGAAGAACGGAGCTGTTGGCATCCTTGGGGCTCACAGCTGCAGTAACTGCTGCTGATTGATCCCAGGCAGTGTTAGTGCAGGCTGCTGGGATGGGTCTGGCTGTACAGAACTTACAGTAGAAATAAAGCCTGAATAAATTCACGAGTTTTAAAAAAAAATATATTTATTTAACATGAACTTTTGGACTTGACAAATGTACAAATCTAAGAAGGTGCATCTGCCGAAATAAACACTGCTAACCTGGGACGACGTCACAGCGCTTTGCGTCCCTCACTGCAGCACGGCGTAGGAAGGCTGCAGGAAGTGCCTGCTGTTGGGTCTGGGCGGTGCCATGATGCCCAGCTGCGTCCTGGCCCCATGCCCTGCTGAGCTGTGCGCAGGAGCTGCGGCCCTCGAGCCGGGCGCCCTTCGTGTCCGCCTGCATTTGGCCCTGTGGTGGTTGGGGAGAAAGCGCAGCGTTACAGAGGAGCTCTGGGCCTCGTGGCCCCCAGCCCCACCGCAGCGTGTTTGTAAGCTGCACGCTAAATAAGTCTGTGGATGACTGTACTGCAATGCAAATGAAGTGGAGCTGCTGTGTGACATCTGCCCAGGGGCGAGCGGCAGCCTGAACCAGGGACACTGAGCAACCTGACTCCCATTAATCCAATTAGAGTATCAGCATGAAGTGACATTTCAGGGTCAACTGCGTGTAGCAGCTAACATTTTAGTAGATGGGAAGGTGGAGAGGGTGGGAATAAAGCCTGCTGAGTTGGAACTGGCTCTTTCCTACAAATAAACAGATGCACAAAAACCTGGACCCCCTCCAGAGGGGGTCAGCCAGCACAAAAGGAATCCCACAACAAGAGCAGCAGTGGCAGCAAGCGCCCAGTTCTAACAAGGTGCGCTGTGCCATCTCTGCCATGAGTGATTAAAACTTGGTAGTTAACAAAAGCCAGCGTGTTTCAGTCAGCTGTGACTGTCCAAGCAGGGCTCTCACAGCGTGTTTTGGAGAACACAGCAGTACAACTCAGTGCTGCCCTTGTCAGCTCCTCCACGCCATAAAATGAAGCAAGTGCAAAATCAAGCAGGTATTTTTCGTACATGCCTCTAAGTCACCAACTGCACTTCCTGCACGATCCCATACGCTCTGTGAGCAGCGTGAGTTTGCATAGATTTAAGAGCAATAACAGCAGCAGTGCTACAGTTATGCTTCACGAGCAGATCAGCAGGATAAAGAACAAAACATGCCTACAGAGAACATGGTCAAGCCAATTAAGAAAAAACAAAGCTGAAGTTTGATTACAGTGCAATCGCATAATCTAATTACAAGTGAAGAAGTGATCAGTACGAAAGCACTAAGAATGTACCTCTGATTTGCCCTGCACGTGGTGACTTCCAGCAGTGGGAAGGTGAATGGTGAAATCGTGGCTCACTTGCGGTGCTGCACTGCACTGAGAAGCCCAGAAATGACACCTGAGGAGCTTTAGAGCTCAGTGCTGGATGAACCAACCTGCAGTGAGCCCGTATGATTACTGACAAAACGTGCCATGCTAACAGTGCAGTTCTGGGATCATCACCACGTTATCCTAGACAAAAAGCTGCAGTGAGCACAGCCAGCATTACCCTCTGGAATAAAACTGCTGGCTGCCAGCGCCGCTCGTCTTTTTCCTCTTGGACTCTGCGAAGTTGGGCAGCCTTTTCCTCTTCCTCCTCTGGTTTGCATTGCCACCGAAATAGCTCGAGGTCACAATGTTGTCTTCTGCTTCCTCCTCACTCCCAGCTGTGCCGGCGCTCCCCGGAGCCACATCAGCACTCCCACAGGCAGCATCGTCTGCAGACAGTCAATGAATGGCAGATAATGAACGGCTGCTAATGAACGGCTGCCTGGGCAGCCAGGGCACCTGATCCTCCCCCTGCACTTCACACCTCCTCACGCCCTTCCTCCTGCTCAGCCCGAGGCATTTCTTGGGCTGGTGTAAAGCAAAGACAGCCAGAAGGCAGTTTGGGTTCAGCTCACCACCATCTACACACAAGAGATCAGCCCTGTTTTCACTCACTTGGCTGCTCGTCTCAACCATTAGCCCATGCTACCACTGGGCTTTCTGCCTTCGCACTGGAAAGCATTATGGAATACACCACAAATACTACAGTCAGATACAGCACTTGATTTTAAGAACAAGGCCAGGAGATGCAGACGGGCTCAGACAGCAGAAATCTCCTTCTCAGTCTGTCCTAAGAGGAAGAACGACTCTTCCCACAGGCAGCAGAATGCAGCACTTCAGTCAGGTTTGTCCGCACACATTTATCGACGGCCCCACTGTCAAATCTGACGGCTGCTACCCTCATTACAGCACAGGCTGCCTGCTGGGCTTGTGTGAAGTTGCCAGAGTTCAGTGGCTCAGTGCTGCCCTGAGCTGCTCGTTGTGTTTCAGGTGAAGAGCTGCACAACCTGATGGTAAAACACCACTTGTTTTTTTCCAACCTAGTTTTGAAGTTCTTCACATTTCAGTGAGAGCTCGTGAGTGCAGACCGGGATGTTGTGACCTTGGTTATTATGAGAAATAAAGGGCAGCAGTTACTGACAGCCTGCCAGGCTGCAGTGCTACCAAACACAGAAATACATGGAGGTGCAGGATCTTAACCTCAAGGTCCTGGGGTCTCAGTGTAACCAAGTACATTACACAGATCCCAGCAGCCGGCAGGAAAGGCGAGAGCCGTACGCTCACTCCTTGTTTTCCTTTGCCAGCCTTTCAGATCTGTGCTGAATTTAACTGGTGGAAAGACAGCAGAGATCTTTGTACGCTGTGAAAAGGTGCAATCGCCCCCTGCTGTAGTTACTGGACTCCGAGAAATAGCAAACTGAGTTTAAAACAAGGTAACTTCTGAGTGGAGCTTCCTACAGGTCAGGAAGGAAGAGAATCAAATAGGCAAATGCACACTGAGGCGCAGAGAATACCTGGCGTCGTCCATTCGGAGTACTTGTCCATCACCTTCATGATTTCTGCACCATATTTCTCCAGTTTATCTTCTGTGACACCATCGATCTGCAGCAAAACCTCCGCATCAGAAGACAAGGTTTCTGCAACAGAACAGGTTGTCAGGTCTGATCAGCACCTTCACGTGGTCACAGACACCGCAGCAGAACGTTCTGAAGGAAATTGGCTCTGTTTTTATTTAGGAAATAAGCCTTTTTTTTTTTTCCTGGTAGATTTTCAGTACAGAAACGTGCCCAAGAGCTTTCTCTGAAAACGTTTCAAAATCTGCAGCACAATCACCTGGATTCCAGGCTGTGACACTTGACCACAGCTGTGGGACCCTACGCTGCAGGTGCTGCCCAAGGACGCGCTCAGCTGCCAAGCCCTCTGTTTGACACAACCATGGGCGTGCTGGCAGCCAAGAGCACGGCCACACGTGCAGACTGCTGCCTGCAGGGGGTTCTGACCAGCCAGGAGCTGCCATTACCTGCTATTTTCTTTAGAGTGGAAGTACTGAAAATATTGAAGTAGTGGACATCAAAGATTTTGCCAAGAGTTTTGCAGGTGTCTGTAAGTTCCCCGAGGCATTTTTTGACCATCTCTTCCCGCTGTGACATTTTTGTCACAGAAGCCCTTTGCTTTCTAATGGCGCTGGCATTTTCCGTTTCATGAAATTCCACCTGTTAAAATGAAGCAGAAGTAAATTCCATCAGGCAGGGGCTACTGCAGAGCGCTCATCAGAACACAGATTAATGGCACAGAAGAACAGGAAGGAAACCAAAAGCATTTTCTGATGGACCAAAAGCTGTTTACCCGGTTTAAAACACTTTTTAAATGACGTTTTCTTTTTTACAGTCCAGGTGACAGGGCAGCCATTCTCAACCACTCAAACTTCTACAAAGGACGAATGCACAGCACAGGAAAAAGTCCTGCACTCCCAGCACACAGCGAGCTTTAAACAGGGGCACAAGGCCTGTTGCTGAGGGCTCTTCTCTTAGCCAGCACAGTGCTAGCAGGAGGTGCTGCCCCAGGCAGCCCTGGGACTGGTTCCATGACCTTCTTGAAAAAGCATTTGCTTTCCGAGAGCACCAGTGGCTGGAAAAAATAGAGCAGAAAATGCAGGAGGAAGCAACGCTGTTCCTTTCTCTCTCTCTCTCTTTTTCCCTTAGCTAGCCTTTTCTGTATTGATTGTAACCACAGACTCACAACTGGCTGAGGCTGGCAGGGACTTCTGGCCCGCCTGGCCCATGCTGCACTACAGAAGGGGCACCAAGAGCAGGGTGCTGAGGTGAACACTTGGACAGAGATGTCCAAAGAGGAGGCTGCAGCACCTCTGTGGGCAGCCTCTGCCAGTGCACGGCAAGGAAGCACTTCCCAAGGATCAGACAGAACCTCCTGTGTTCGTTTGTGCCACTGCCTCTTGTCCTGGCGCTGGGCACTGCTGAAAACAGCCCGACTCCGTCCTCCTTGCACCTCCCCTCAGGTATTTATGGACAGTGTGAGATCCACCCCCTGGCTGCCCCGGAATCAGGTGGAAGGAGGAAGAAAAGAAACATTTAATCCTCTCCAGTCCTCTCAAACTCATCTTCTGCCTCATGATGTTACTGTAAGAATCCTGTGATGACTGTTGGATTCTGTTCCCCACGTCTGCTGAAGCTCATACACCTTTGTTGGTACACAAACTATGTCAGGATGATCCCGGGGTACATGCTGCACAAAGCCTGTGCTCAACACAATATGTTCAAGAACAAGAGCTCTAATTCTCAAATACCTGCAGCAACCCGTTCAGCACCGCCTGCGCTTTTTCTCCTAGAACTACGTAGGCCACAGCTTGGTCATTAGCAGTGATGTACAGGTCTTCATCCAGGATCTTGTCCAAGACCAGCTTCCTGAACAGCCTTTCAACGTTGTGCCGTGAGTAGGCAGCGCCCTTCCCAAATATTCCAGACTGGATCTTGGCGCTCTTTGCTCCTGCACAACAGCAGTCACAGGGTTGGCCAGCGAGCAGAATGCCTGCACACACGTTACAAACACACAGAAGACTCCCCAAGGCTTCCCCACAGTCTGCCTGCACAGCGTGCAAGGACCAGAAAGTCCAAGCACCTGCAGTAGGTTAACGTCATCACTGCAGCAACCTGCAACAGATTAAAGCTCTCATCTCATTTATTTCCGTCCCCTGACCACATAGCTGGCAGGGAAGAATAATTTTGCCACGTATATCTTGTCTTCAACTGCTGCTGGTATTACAAAGACCTAATGACACTTAGGATTTCTGCACCAAGTCTATTCTGGGGTTGTTCCTGGAAAAACAGTACTTACCCAAGAAAATGTCTACCATCATATTCAACGTGTATCTCCCAGAGCCTGTATTTCTATTCCCATTTATTCCTCCCATTTGTCCACAGTGTTGCTGTACAAATCTTATGATGCTTTTCACTTCATCTGTTACATTTCTTGATTTGTAGTCCTGGTAAAAGAGATTTGATTAGGAAACGACCTGACGTGGCTCAGGCCAACGCAAGCTGTTACTGCCAGCCTTGTTTGCCACGTTTGAGCTTTTACCAGTGCAACACTTAGAACTGTGATTTTACCTTCTTTCTACTGCAGTTATCACAAATAACTTCTGGGTGATCTTTGCAGAAGTTAGGATTAAAGTCAGTCTCCCCAAAGTAGGCCAGAAGCTGAATTCTGCGGCAGTCGACGACGTTCTCGCAGTAGTGCACCATGCTGTACAGGTTGTTGAAGTGGGTCTGCCTCGTCTGACTGTTCCCATCCTTCTCCACTGAAATGAAATCAGTCCAGTTCTATTTGTTTTATCTACACCTCTTTTCGTACGTTATCAGATGAAATATTATATTCTTTCTTGCTTAAAAAAGACCAGGTAGTTTAGTACAGATTTTACCTCCCCCAGCTTAAAGACCAAAAATGAGAAAAATCAGTAACAACAAACATGGAAAGGTGGACACGTATAAAGAAAAATGGTTCTGACTGAAAAGAACAAGTGACAAAAAACTTCCACGACAGAAAGCTGTGCAGGTAAACAGTGACACGAAGACACAGCTCTGCCTTCTTTACACACTGCATGTGGCACTTCCAAGAGAGGAAACAGCTCAGCCTGAGACAGAAACCACTCCACTTAGGTTACAAACAGAAGTTCCTTACTCAGAATGAGCCTCCTGAGCCTGGTGACATCGCTGTAGCTGTAGAAGAGCAGGCAGTGGGACATCTCACCATCCCGCCCAGCCCTGCCCGACTCCTGATAGTAGCCTTCTATAGATTTTGGAAGGGAAGCATGGATGACGTAGCGGACGTCAGGTTTATCTATTCCCATCCCAAAGGCAATGGTTGCACATATAACCTACAGAGGAAATAACACAGTTATTCAGCTGAGAGAAGCATTCATGCTGCACTCCAAAGAGACGTGTTATCAGGCTCATGAAACCACGCAGAACGCCAACCGGAATCCTGGCAAATGGGAGAAAATAGCACAGGTCTCTTCTTTCAGGAGACAGAAGGAAAGCTGCAGATTGCAGAGTCTCAAAATGCAATTCAGCAAGCTTGAGCTGCTCGCACAGCCTCACACGGCTCAGCTCCTTCCTCCCAGAGCACCTTGGTGCAGAGCTGCAGCCTTCGTCTGTCATGAAAATGAGAAGGCTGACGTTTGGCAGGTCTGTTCTGACCTGGCACAGCCTCTGACTGACTTGCCAACACCGTTGCACAGCTCTCTTTTCTCTTACTAGGCCAAAAGCGATAAAAATGCTCCAAATTCCACTCAGCTTTTTTTTTTTTCCTCCTCCCCAGTTGCAGTTCTGTTACCTGGCATCCTTCTTGATTAACCCACTTCTTCTGCACAAGATCTCTGTTGGAGTCGGTGAGGCCAGCATGATAGGCAAGTGCAGCAAGGCCTTCCTTCTGCAGCATGGCTGCTGTTGTGTCACATTCGTGACGGGAGAGGCAATAAATTATCCCAGAGTCATCTGTGAACATAAAGAAGTGCTTGAATAAAGCAAGTGAGAGAGAATAAAGCTGTAACAGTCTTACCTGCCAGGCCAATACTGCATCACACTTACCAACCCTTCCCTACATGTGCAGCTACTTAATAAAGAAAAGTAATTTCATTACTATCTGATGGCTTTGTTAGTTTCTCCTCATCCGATTCCTGGCTTACAGGGACATATGTGCACATGCCCATGGAATCAGGAAAGCAATTCTTGCTCAGTACTGTGCAATCTTCAGATATAAAATACACTATTAAGAAAGGATGCAGATGTAGAGCTAGTCAGTAACACACCAGGCTGCATCAAGTGCCAGCAGCAGGAGATGCAGGGCTCCAAAAAAGAGCCCAGGGAGAGAAGACTCACCGATGGCAGAATTAAGGGGAGCCACAGATAAGCCAACAAACAGAATGAAACAATTAAAACTGCATAGATATTGGATGACACAGAGCTCTTCCATAATTTCCTTTTTCATTTTCACTGGAACTCCTAACTGCAAATCTCGTCCACAGTACCAACAATACGGTTCTGTCTCCTATTTGTTCTTCCTATGGAGGTGTAAATAGCTCGAAAAAGGCAAGCATTGTCTTCCTAGCATCCCAAAGGCTCCTCCTGCCTTACAGTTAGCTGCTGAAAAGGCATTCGCATGCTGTACTGCTCAGTACTCACGTGGATGGTATTTTTTGATCCACTCCAAGCAATCCATTGCCACCTTCTTTGGCTTCTTGGGCAGTACATCATATTTCAGGTTATGCCTGTTGAAGCTCATTGTAAACCTAAAACAAAACATGTTATCAGTGCTCACCAGTTTTATGGGTGCAGGACTCTTTTCAACAAGCCAATAATTGACTGCAATGTCCCACATGAAAGCAGCTGCCACACAAATTCTGTGTCATCTGCATAGGAATGATTGCTCCATATGCTCACTGAGGTTCAGGTCACCCGCACTTTGGGTCTAAAATTTCTGATTGTGGAAGTCTGCATCAAAGAAACCCCTCTAAATCTAACCAGTAATTTGCAGGGCCTTCATTTTCCTTCTAGACACTCGGATCCTTGTCTGACCAATCAGGATTGCAAAGCAGATTTCTAAGATCAACACAACAGTCACTGATACAATGCTTAATTCTTCCATCACGTACAACAAAAGGCTGCCATGTGGCCCAGACCCAAGGGCTCCTCGTTACCTATCTCAGTGCCAGCTTTAACTACAAAGCACTTCCAGCTCTTGGAATTTTCCAGCATTCTCACAAAAAGCACTCAGAAACATCACCTGCATATTGAGTCAGTGATGTTTTTTCCTTTTAAAGTTTCCTTAATCCAGCGGGTTTGGGAAGTTTCCTATTGGTGATATTTTGTACATAAGGTGCCTTAAATTCCACGCACACTTTGTCATTTAAGCAGATACAGCCACTAAGTGTCCTGGATGGGCCTCCAACGCTCTCTGTGCTTTCCCAGTCTTCCACTCAGACGCCCTGCAGCTCAGACTGTCCCAGGAAACAGCTGCACAACTTACACTTGTGGCTTTAGCATCTGAAGCTGATTCTGAATATCCTTCTGCACCCTTGGGTTAGCAGTGGCAGTGAGAGCCATCATAGGGACGGCGCGGAACTTCTTGCGGAGCATGTTCAGCCGCTTGTAGTCTTTGCGGAAATCATGGCCCCACTAGTTAAAAAACAAGAGTTAAACAGATCTCAGCTGGTCCCACTCGGCTCTTTGCCGTTCTGAAAACCAAAGCCAAGCTCTACCTGGCTGACACAGTGAGCCTCGTCGATGACAAAACGCGCCAGGAGCTTCCGGTCGTAGAGGTTTTCCAGGGCTGACAGCAGTCGGTTGCTCGCACAGACCTGTGAGCAGCCAGCAGGGGCATCAGAAGGACAAGAAACAGCAAAGCGTCGCCCACCAAAGGCTGCGGAAACCACGGCTCTGCAGCAGAGCCCACCTGTGGCACAGGCAAAGCCTGAGGGCTGGCAGCCACCTCTGTGCCAGCTGGCAGCGCGGGGCTGATGCAGCACTGCCACCAGGCTCTAGGAGCAGCTGCACTGTTACGACCCCACCAAGTTTAAAATGGCTTCTGTCATAAAAGGCAAGGAAGGAAAAGCGGAAGGAAAAAGAAACCAACATCCAGCACACTAACTGCCCCCTCTTACAATGCTCTCTGGCCCAACCTCACTTCTAAAGGCAAGACAAATGAACCACAAGGTGGCCTTCTTCTATTACCTTGGCAGTTCCATGCTACTACCCCGCAGTACTCAGGATTCTAGTAGCTGTCTGACAGCAATCAGCCACTAACTGGTGGCCTCACACACTGAAGATGCACAGGGTGTTTTTCCTTCAAGAATTTTCATTCTGCAGATATTACCCTCGGATTGCATTCTTGGTTAATTACTTCACAACATCAGTTGTACCCGCACAAAATCCCATCAAATGACCTAATTTGTTTCACCCTCGTGTTTGTTTTGTTTGTTTGTTGCTAGAAGTCTCCTCTAAGTTCAGAGTTTCCCCTTTAACTCTTCATAGCAAATCCCCTCTTATTGCCTCCACGACTTTACAGTTCAACCAAGTACAAACCTTCTCAGGGGTAACATACAGAAGCTTTATTACAGGATCTTTTTTGGACAGCTGCATGTATATTTTTGAAGCATCAGCATCTGTAATATCACCAGTCAGGTACGTTGCAGCAATCTGTAAAAAATAATTCTGAATATTCAGTTCATGAATATGCAGACATGGAAGCAAATATCTCCAGGTGTCAGCCCTGCACTTTTTACCTGCTTTACCATCAGATGCATCTATTCACTACCCTTGGCAAACACCGCACAAGAAAGCACTGACAATGTCATCACAGAAAGCATTTGGATCCTCGCTGTGCTTTAACACACCTCCAACCACAAACACCTGAGCACCAGCAGACCAAGCACAGCCTCAGCACTGTGACGAAGGAAATAAAGCTGTCTGAACTTACATCTAAAGTTTTCAGCTTCTGAACTTGGTCTATTATCAGCGACCTCAGGGGAGAGATGACAACAGTGACCCCGGCAGAGACACACGCTGGTAACTGGTAGCACAAACTTTTACCACCGCCTGTAAGAGTGCAACGAATGCAACAAGTTCCAGATAAGGGGAAGAAAGGGGGGCAGGGCAGAGAAGGAGCAGGAGCAGGGAGTTCTTATTCTCAGAAAGAAACTCGGCACCAGACTGCTGAAGTCCGAGCTGCACGGCGTTTGTAGATACACACCAGTGGGCATTAAGATGAAACAATCCTCTCCCAGCAGAGCAGCATTGATGGCCTCCAGCTGATTTGTCCGGAAAGAGTGCAAACCAAACTTCCTGTGAAATATTTTCAACGTTTCTTCAGAATGGGAAAATTTCATCCCCCTGAAACGTTCGTGTGCGGGGTTGTGAACCAGTGGCTCTAGCAGACAAAGAAAACACAGTGAAGTTACAATTCCAAGTTGCACTACATCCCTTAGAACATAAAACACATTGCTTAGCTACTGCTTCGACTCCTTAAACCTCTACGACTCACACCATGAGTTGCTGTACACAAATAAATACATGAAAATGCAAGTGACCAGAATTTAAAACCACCACCAGAATGGAAACTGTTTTACACAGCCAAACTACATCTCTGCCACAGAAAACCTGCGTGTGTTCTCCCTGTCTGTGTTACAAGCAGGAAGGTGTCTGCCCAGCCAGGGAGGCTGCAGCCAGAGCACCTTTCACTGTGGTTGTATCTTCAAAAACATGCCGCAGAGCAAAAACCTGCATCACTTAAAACTTCTCTCCTTTCACCACTCCGTTCTTGCAAGAATCAGTAATATTGACCTACATCTGAGCACCTGAGGGGTTTTGCTTCAACAAGTGACCAAATTTGAATATTGTGTATAAGCAGCTTAAACTATTGCATGGCAATACTGCAGAGTCATCATTTAATTAGAACACAGAAGCACTCCAGTTTCCAATTTTAGCTGCTCCATCTCCCCAGCAGCCTGCAACCCGCATGGCAAATGAGTATTCAAGTCTGCCACCACCCCAAGGAGGGGGAAAACAGAAAGAAGATTCCACAATGATGTCTTTGCAAAGAGAGACCAAAAGAAATCTCCATGTAGGCAACAGGCATCGCTGTCATCTGCAGGTCAGTTACCTGAGCTTAGACTTAAAAGGAAATGCAAAAGAACATGAAGAGGAAGGCAAGAATCTGAATCAGTACAACTCACCTGAGCCGCTCTTTGCTGCGACCCCACATCCTGACGTGGGAGCAGTGGGCCGTGGGCCCGGAGCAGAGCCAGCGGCCGCAGTGAGCAGCCTGCAGCTCAGAGGGGCAGAGCCCTCCTTCAGCGGCTGCCAGCGGGCCGCAGGCGGCGCTTCGGGTGCCACAGCATCGTCCCAGCCCTCATCAAAGGCATCGATATCAAAGTGGTCGAGATCGAGGTCTGCATCGTTGGCACCCGAGCAGCCGGACGCAGGAGCGCCAGCAGGGGCTGCGTGCTGGGCTTTCAGAGCAGGGCTTGCAGGGGGCCTCGCAGGCACACACCAGTTCCCACTGCCTCTCCCTGCGGGTTTCTCACACCAGCTGCCATTGAATGACGCCTCCGAGGGACGGCTGAGAGAGGCGCTGCCTTTGCCGTTCACCTCGGGGGAAGGAAGTGCTGCATCTTCTAGGCAGATGACATCCTGATCGGTTTCCTTCAAAGCATGAGAAGTATCCGAGTTATCAAGCATTTGGTTCCTTACTGCAGAAAAACTGCTTGAGTTAACAGTCCTGGAGAGCACAGAAGGCAGGTGCGTGGATCTCGGTGTGCTGCCAACAGAACCCACAGCCCGAGCAGGGCCGGCACACGGCGGCGTACCAGGACGGGAGGAAGGGTCTTGCTGCACACACGCCTTCCAACTTGCAGGACCATTCATGCTACTTGTATTCAAAGCAACAGAATCAGCTAACAATTTTCTCCTGGAAGAGGCAGCACGGGAAGAAAGAAGGAAAACAAATGGTTAAGTGACAAGTAATGAGTTACCACCTTCCACAGTGTACAGGAATTGCTGTCACCTCTCTGTTCCTGTCCAAAGTACTAACAGGTGGGTTGCACTGTATTTTGCATCCAATTTGGACATTCTATGATACTATCTTTGAAAACATTTCAAACCAATTTAGGGAAAAGAGACTAACATCAGAACTCAATTGAAGACAATAATTACAAAATCACTGCCCCTTCAGCACAGATATTAAAACAAAGGGATCCTTAGCAGTGCAGAACTGATCCACACGTCGCTCCACATCATCTGACAGTGTAACAGAGACACCTGCAGGCCTGATGCTGCTTCATGCAGAACGTGCAATAGGAAAACAAGGAATAATACTAATTAACACGTACCGGAGCTCTCTCTGCTGAAGCAGTTCTTTTGCACATGAGACAGACGTGAGCTCATGAAGTGGGATGGCATCCACCAGCTTACAGATATCTTCCATGACGCTGTAGAGTCGCTGTTTCAAATGCAAGCCTCCATCTGGCAGATGGAGCACATTTCAGCATAGAGTAACGTTAATTCTTATTGGAATATGGTGACAAAATGATCTCAGTTTCTCAACAGACAGAACACGTCGCAATACAGAAGTCCCGAGCCGTGCAAAACACTGAGGAAGAAGCTGCAAGCCATCCCCACAACCTAATGCATAACATTTAAATCATTTCAGGTACCTGCAAGCTCTGCACTCGAGCCCTCCTCAGCAGCAGGCTGCTTTGGTGCCATCAGCTCAGGCTCCGTGCCGTTAACTGCTGATCTTCCTCCAGTAGGAGATTCTTTGAAAATATTACTAATAATAAAATAAAAGCAATTCAAATGCAGAAATGCACCGGATCAACAGACACCCTTAAGCAAAAATATCTTCAGGCACGAGAGCATCGAAGATGCACACGAAAGATAAGCTTCTCAAAACCTACCCAGCATCTAAGTGGCCAAACAATTTGTTCCCACTCTGTGCACCAATTCCTCCAAAGAAAAAGCCCCGTTTCTTATGGCCGACGTTTGAGGCGTTTCACAAGACTCCAGAAGCAGCTGTTGGCTGCTACCTGGTCAGGCCACAAGCTGCCAAAGCCAGCTCTAATAGCAACTAGTTAACAAGCAACATGCTCACATCCTTGCTGGCAGTTTTTAAACCACCTTTCTCGGCCATCCCTTCAGAGTTCTACCAAGTGGCTCTTTTACCTCACGCTTCTTACAGACGGGGAGAAGGAAGGCGGCTCTTCCTCTGGAGAGGGTGGAACTACATCCAGATAATCATCCTCCTCCAGCTCCGTGTCTGCCAGCAGCTCATTGCCAACATCACCCCGTTCCAGCCGGCCGCTCTGCTCACCATTACTGGGCTTCTGGCTTTCGCCACTTCCATCATTTGTAGCTGAAAGAGAAGTGCATTAATATTGCTGAGTAACACTCAAAACTCTTTCTGGTATCAACAAAAACACAACTGAATAGAGGAAAAAACTACTTCTCAGATTTCAAAACAATAGCTTAATGCAGTTGGTGATTTTTGACAAACAAATACTTTCTGTTCCTCTTTTCTTCCCCATTAAAAACAAACAAAAAACCCACAAACCCTTCCCGATGCAAAACTGTTGCAGTTTCCCCATCAGAAGAGAAAGAAAAAGCTTCTTCAAATGTAGGAGGTGTATTTCCCTTAAAAAGAAACTATAGAAAATTGTGGTTACGTTGTACACTGGATAAAAAGAGCACAGTTACAAAAGTAAAGACTCCTCACTGCCCCTACACCACAACCAGAAGGTAAACTGTGGTGCCTTGTGAGGTGAACCCTTTAAGTGAGGCCACTCAACTATAACACTTCATTTCACACCCAGAGGGCAAAAGGAAACAAGGCAGTCTTGGAAAACACAGTCCAGTATTCCTTTCCCCATTCGGTGTGATGAGTGACAGCATTATTCAGCTGCACAAATACATTGGTTTCACAAATAAAGATCAAAAACTTTGAAACATAACAAGTAGGACGCTTAAAACAGAGAAGTCAAGTGGAACACAGAACGGCCAAGAACACACACTGATCAACAGCCACAAACTTCATGGTCTGAACTGAGGTTTGGCTGTGGTTTATTTCTGTTTGCTTTGAAAGAATTGATGTGGATCTCTTGTTCTGGTTTAATATTTCTCAATATTACCTTCAGGTGTAAGTTGATTTTATATCTCTTTTGTATCAATAACAGAACTGTTTGGCTGTGGGTTTCTGCTTTTTTTCCCCTGTAACGACCCTGCACTCAGATCTGGTGAGGATGAGCCTTGAGAGCTGCATGCAGGTTGGGTAACCGCATGGTTAGCAGGCACGAGCTGGGCTGGACTTGGTGATGAGAAGTCTTTTCCAAATTCAACCATTGCGTGAGCCCAGGATTGCCCAAAAAGCAAGTATTCCAGTAGTCCTGCACAAACCTCACCTGCACGAGCCTCCTCCACCCCACTGCTCGAAAGCACAGCAGCAGCTCCAGCATCGCCCAGAGAGATGACAGAGCCCCGTGAGGAGCCCTGCGAGCAGCGCACCTCGGCCCCGTGCTCCTGGGGCCCCGCATCACCCCGCGCCTTACTGACACACACAGCGGGCCCCTGAGGAATCCTTGGGCCCTTCGGGGTCGGCACGGCCGGCCTGGAGAACTTCTTCTCGAAGCCCGACAGGTCGAAGTCGTCCATGTCGTCCCACTCATCGCCCGTGGAGGCAGCGGGGCCCGACGAGGACGAGGACAGGGACAGGGAGCCGGGCGGGGCCCCGGGGGCGGGCACGGAGCTCCCCGCGGGTCCCGGCGGCGCCAGGCGGGCACCGGGCGGCCCCGCACGGAGATCCTTGAGCCTGGCGACGCCCCCGGGACGCAGCGAGGTGTTCACGTCCTTGTCGCGCAGCGCCGCAGGCCCGGCGGCCGGGCTGTGCGTCCTGCGGAAGGTGAAGGCCCTGCAAGAGAAGGAGCCGAGTGTCGGCTCGGCGGAGCTCGGCGGGCTGCGCTCCCGCCCCCGTCCCGGCGGTACTCACGTGGGCCGGCTGCGCGCAGGCGGCACTTTGCTGAGGGCGCCGCGGGCCGAGTGCAGCCGCAGCTGCTCCCGCAGGTTGTTCTGCGGTACCGCCGCCATGGCGGCCGGGCCGCACCGGACCCTCCGCGTTCACCGGCTCCACTCGCCGCTTCCCCCGCGCCCGCTTCGCATTGGGCGCCAAAACGCCGCCCGCGCCGCCATTGGGAGGAAGAGCTGGGGCGGAAGTGACGACACGACGTTTCCGCTTCCGCGTAGAGAGCGCCCCCCTGCGAGCGGGGCCGAGCCGCCGCAAGATGGCGCCTCCCGTAGCTCCGCTCGGCCTCGCGTTAGGCCGACGCACGGGCGGTCGGGGAACGGGGCTGGGGCGCCGGTGCGCAGCGAATTAACGCATTAACCGGGAGAACGTGACAAGGCGGCTTTATTCTGCTCTGTGAGACCGCGGGAGGCGGCGCAGCGCCGGGCCCCGGCACAGCAGTGGGCCGGCTATCCCTGAAATGCCCCCCTTTGTTCTTGTTTTTTTTACTAAAATGCTACAAACGTGAAATGAAAACGCGTAGAAGTCACACATCGCCACACTTATCTTTCTCCAGAGAAACGAAAAACTGCATTAAAAGAAAATAAAAGGGCCCAGAGATGCCTCTGGTTGGAAACAGTCTCCTTCCTGTCTGCTAGTGGGGGGCAGGCCTGTCAGGGGAGCACGGCAGTCGGTAGCAGGTAGAGCAGCAGGCACAGCGCTTCCCGTCCCAAGGCGCTCTCTGCAAGCTAAGGAATCTTCCTGCAGCTCAGGAATATCAGCCCTTATTTCTTCTTCCCACTTTCTTGATTTCAGCATTTAGAATTTCACGCAGCATCGATCGTTCTCTCTTCTCTGCCTGCTTTCCCCAGCCCGCGCTCTCCTTTCACACCAGAGGCACTGGGTAAGATGCACAGGCAGCGAGACCACACATATTCTTGCCCCGTTCAATGAGGAAGTACCTAAAAAGAGAAATGAGAGGTATGAGCGAGCTTTTCTTGCTCCTCCTGCAGCAGGCTGCGTGCCTGACGCCAATGCTTGTGATTGCTGTCCTGTGAGCTCCTTTCCCACGCCACTGCAAGGAGCAAATACATGTCACTCCGCTGTTATCTTCAGCAGGCCACCAGAAAGTGCTGCTCTCCGCCTTCCAAGGCAGAAGCTTATGATAAAGTTTCCTCGCAGCTGGAAATGCGTAAGATAGAGCAGAGCTGAGTGCAGTGCAAGCAGTTCTCTGGCTGTGCACCAACTGTAGGAGCACCACACTGCTGTGCGGCTCCCACTGCAGCTGGGTGCAGCAGCAGCTCTGCATATCCCTGGGGCCATCCTGGAAGCTGATCTGAGGGTCTGGCCCAAGCAGCGTTTCCAGCATGGCTTTTAGTACCAGGTCTCCTTCATAGCCAAGGCTTGGGTGCTTTACCTGCCCCTTCACCAACTATGAAACAGCTGTGACATTTCAGCTCCAGGGAGACCTGGAGGCTGATGGGAGCCCATGTTCACAGTGTTCTTTTACCAGATACTGGGAAGGGTCCAGCAGAATGGGAATTTCTTACCCATCCATGCCCCACAGAGAGCCCCAAGAGTTCTTAACAATCCAGTACGGGAGCCCATCTTCTTCTCCATAGCCAACAGCCAGGACAGCGTGGTTCACTTTGTCAGGAGTGTGCTCACATCGCGGGCTGCAAAAGAAAAACTATGCAGATTTTTTCCAAGAAAAACTAGCCTATAATTCAGCATGGAGTAGCCAGCCATTGTGACTGCACTCCAACTGCAAGAAGAACCAATGGATACTTTGAACTCCCAGTTATAGAGGGTAGGCAGGAATGGCAAGAAAAGGAGATGCAGTCTGCTTTCTCACTCAGAAGCCCAGGAGTTAGCTATGTGGGCTGAGCACCCGGTCTGGCCTTTTGTTCTGAGCTAACATCAACATTGCCACGCAAGATCAAGCGGCAGTAAAAAAGATGAACAAAGTAATTTTTCCAATGAAAAACAGTTTCTGTTGCACTGAGTAATGGTTTCTTCTGCCCCGGAGTTTGGGGGCACTCTTTCACATGTTACACAAGCAGTAGGGACTTCCACAATCTAACTTCAATTTCCGTTAATTTTCAGCTTAAACGTTGCACTAGGATGAAAACTGCAGCCTTGTATCAAGTACAACAACAGAAAATACAAGCTCCCATCTCCAAAAATTCACACATTTTCAAATTGCAGACCAACCACCACCACTAAAGCTTTACTTTTCTGTAATCTGTTGACAGCTGGTCTGTGGAACAGGGGCTGAAACAGCTGGCTCACCAATTACTGGTGATTGGACTGTCTCCCTGCTGCCATACTCTCCACCTGCCTGCTGCCAGCAGATAACATTGAGATCGCTGTGTTTATTGCAGCAGCAAAGCCTCTTGAATTCTCAGTGCTGCCTGCTCTTCCCCTAGCAGCTCCCTGGGACAGATCACTCATGCGTAGGCTCTCAGTTTAATTTTCCTGCAGTTCTACATAACTGAGCATTCATTACTCTGAAGTATTTTTCTAGTTCCCTGCAAACGTGCATTTCTTACTGCTTGATAGAAATCTCTTCTGTCTCCATTAGCTTCCATAATCTTTCTGAAGTATGCTAAACTGCTTTTAAGCAGCATTTTGCCTTCACTACAGACTTCACACGATGCTCGAGCTGTGCTCCTACCAGGCCACCTCATCTCTAACTGTTCTTCCATCTCTGCTGCAACTCTGGGACAGGTCCCCCTGCCCAGCTGCATCGCGCTCTGTTACTGGCTGAGCTCAGTTCCACATGCAGCCTGGTCCTGAGCTGGGCTGGCTCCAAGCAGTACATGGGCTGCAAGCACATTTTTTCTTCTTCCCTGTGCCGCTCTCTCATCCCTCTGCTAAGTCAGTATTTCTAAGATCAATGTACTTATATTTTCTATGTAAAAGGAAATGCAAGAACACAGTCTGGTTCTCATGTCCAACGGGAGAGAAGGAGAAATGAAGACATGACTGCGGCCCTATGCTGTCCCCTCATGTCCCCAGCTCTGGAATACTCACTTGGAATAGACTCCTTTCCTGTAGTGCATGAAGTCACTCGTCACCTCAAACGCAAAGCTCACTGGGTTGTGCTTCCCCACAGCTTCTACCATACCGGCCTCATCATACTGCAAGGAGAGCAACCCAGGGTCACCGATCCCCACTGCGCCCAGAGCAGTGGTGATGCTCCAGAGCAGCAGTCACAGCACAGCGGGATGGCGAATCCTGCTTGCAGAGCAGGACATGTGGGCATTGAAATACAAGAACCAGGAATTTCTGATGGTCTGGAGGCACACCTTCTGTGAAAGCAAAGGCCCTAACGCCTGTGCTTTCGCTCCAGCACTCTGTGGTCACAGCACTCCGCCTTCAGAGGGGAGCAGCAGGACAGAACCGATCCCAGGGCACCCAGAGCCGCCCACGTGCTCTGCAGGGGCTGAAGCTCTGTGCAGTCCCGCTGCAGGAAGGTGCTCACAGGCACCCCTGAGCCAGGGGCACGCTCAGCTGGAGCCTCCCACTAAGCAGGCAGAGCACAGGAGAGGGGCACAGCACGGCAGAGACCCACCTGCGTGATGTTGATGACGTCCTTGACGAACGCAACAGCCTTATCTGGCTGGAACTTGCAGGTGCCGTTCTGTGCAGACAGAGAGGGAGCGGTGTCAGAGCCCATTCCACGCCAGCCCTGCCGCTGGCAGCACACCGCACTGCCTGGGGTACCTGTGCCCGGTACGGGTACGCGTCCTCGCCCATCAACCCCTTGTTGTACAGGATGTACTCGAAGGCCTGGCTCGGCAGCCCCCTGCAAACAAGACAGCTGGAATGCAGGCCGATGGGCACAGCCATGCTGCAGCTTCTGCAGCGCCAACCCGCAGAGCTCCGTGCAGCAGGAGCGCGGGGCTGGCAGCGCGCACCCTGGCCCCCCAGCACAAACTTTGCTCCCTGTCTGGAGTTCCTGGCGAGGTCCCGCCACGCTCCAGCAGGAGCAGAGCAAAACTTGGTGATCTTAGAGGGCTTTTCCAACCGTAACAATTCTGTGATTCAAGAGCGGCTTTGCTCAGCTCTCTGAGCGCTCCTCGAGGACCGCTTGTCTCACAGCAATTGCACAATGCTCTGATTGCACAATGCTTCTGTTTCTTTTAGCCACACCAGCAGGAATTACCGAAGGGGAAGCAGGTTTCTGTGGGTGACTTAAGGGACCCTGAGACACGTGTGACCCACGAGCAGCACATTGCGCAGAACTCCCCCTGCTCTCCCCGAGTGTCTGAGCCTGGCTAAACAACTGTGGTACCAGAAGATACTGCTAAAAAAGGTGAGTATCAAAGAACAGAAAATCATAAGAAAGAGGAACAGAAGTTAGAGACTGAGACATTCTAACCTTCAGAGAGAGCAAAGTTAAAATAACGAACAAAACCAAAGCCCAAAGTTATTTCCCCTAAAGATCTCAGCCTAGCAGAGACAAAACACATTCCAAGGGCTGGGAGCACCTCAGACCCAAGGGAGGCAGCCCAGCACGCAGCACAGGACGCTCGCTGCTGCTCTCTGCTGCTTCACCTCACTTACCCACTGCAGCCGTGGTTGTTGAATGCCTGCGCACAGTCCACCAGTTGCTGCTCCGCCTGCGGACGAGGTTTGGAGTCAGCACGCATCTCAGCAGCGGCGTCCAAAACGAGGGATGCAGAACACAGCATACAGAGCCCGAGCTGCTCCCACCCTGCAGTAACCCGGGGTCTGCCCCTGGAGGGAGCCCGCCTGCTCCCGGCAGCACAAGGAGCTCCCCAGGCTGGGGCTGTCCCTCCGCACCCGCTCAGCCGTTTCCGTGCCCGCAGGAGTTCTTCCAAAGGTCAAGCTTGTTTGCAGCGCTCCCACCCAGCCCTCAGACATCCCGATAAGCCCCACAGGCGGGCGCCGCCTTTCTGGTTCTTCCAGAAGCACAAACCCCCCCGGGGGTTTAACACTAATCACGAGGTGCTGCTTTTGGGAAACTATTTGGCTACAGAGGACCTTCAGCCCCCACCCTCGGCCCTGTCCTGCCCAAAGATGACAGCGTCCAGCCCTGGGTGCAGTGGGGCACTCGGACTGCAAGTGGAGACAGCGACGGGCACATCCAGGCGGTGGCGATGGGAAAATCCCGGGGACAGAGCGCTCACGGCCCCGCAGCCCCACCGCTGGTGCCCAGGGAAGGGCCGTTGTCTCCTACCAGAGAGAGCAGCTTGCCGGTGGCGATGGCGATGGCCGACTCCAGGCACCCCGTGGTGGAGAAGGTCCAGCAGCTCCCGCAGGGGCCCTGCGTTAGGAACCGGACAGGAGTCGCCCCGCAGCGCACAGCCCCGCACAGCCCCGCCCCCGGGTCGCCCCGCAGCGCCCGCCCGGTCCCCATCGCTCACCTGGTTCTTCACCGGCGTCACGAAATTCCCCTTTTTCCTCCAGTCCACAGCCCCGGGGCACGGCCCATCGCTTCGCAGGAAGTTCCCTTTGGTGGCCGAGCAGTTCTGTGAACGAGCGGGGGGCTGCGGCTCTGCAGCACGGATGGGGGCAGCGGCACCCGAAGCCCCCTGCGGCACCCGGCTCACAGACGGACCCCCGCCCCCCGAGACCCACCTGGGGCTCGCTCCACAAGTACAGCTTCTTGAACTCGGCGAAAGTCATATCAGAAAACTGGTTCAGAGCCACTAAAAAGCCCCCAGAAAAGAGCAAAAGAAGATGCTTTATTCACTGGAGGCCGAATGCAAAACGAAAGCAGAAGGAAGTGGGGGGTGGCGAGGGGGAGAACCGCCGTTCGCACTCTGGAAGGAGCTGTTCCCGGCGTTGTGCCTCTCGATGTGCCGTTTGTTGCCCACGAAGACCCGCAGCCGCCGCTCGTATTCGCCCGCCCCGTAGCGCCGCCCGTGCTGCGGGAAGGGGGGACGGGAGGCTCAGCCCGAGCTCGGCTCTGCCCGCACACCCGGCCCCGCAGCCCCCCCAGGGATCCCGGGGCGTCACCTGCAGCATCCAGGCCTTGAAGAACTGCTCCTCTGCGGGGACAGCGCGCAGCGTCAGCGGATCTCCCGGCTCCGCACGGCTCGGAGCGGCGCGGCCGGAGCTCGGGCAGAGCCGCGGTGCGCACAGCCGAGCCGAGCCCCGCGGAGCCACTTACCTTCAGCGGTCACCTCCGAGGCGGCGGCGGGCGCCAGGAGCGCGGCCCCGGCCAGCAGCAGAAGCCAGGCCATGCCGAGCCGTGCCGCTCCGAGCCGAGCTGCTGCGGGGCGGGGCGGGGCGACTCCTCCCCGGGGCGGGCGGACGCGCAGCTCGGCGAGCACCGCCTGCAGCCGGGATACGGGATACTGGAACCCCGAGGGCTGCCGCCCCTCTCGCCCTCCCGCCCCACCCCGCCCTCTGGGCCGCTGTTCGCCCTCGGCTCCGGCTGATAAAAACATCCCCAGGCCTCGTTCACCCTGAGATAGAATAGATTTATTAGCAAGAGGTAATCAGGAAACATATATTTTTACAAAAAAATGGAAATATTTTTCCAAACAAGCTGTAAGTTGAAATAGTTTAGGGCTTGAAATAGAATTCTCATACCACGAGGTATTGCTTACAGCAAAAGTTTTCTGTCTGTTAGAGTGGAGCATGCCTGCCACTTTAAAGTTAAACTGTGTTTATATACTGTACAATGTAAAAAATACATGGTAATATTCACAGAATAAGCACTACATTACTATATTCCTGCTAGAAGGTGGTTAGACAGGATTACAGTATATGTAATAAAAACACTCGGTCATCTTCGGCTAAATCTACGTCGTGGAGCGGGGCGGGCCGGCACGAGGGGCACGAGCTGGGAGCACGGCGGGGGCTGCGGGGGGCCGGGGGCTGCGGTGCTGCCCGGCGCTCAGCTGCAGCCCTGCAGCCACTGCGCAGCCGGCGGGGCTGGAGCCGCGCCCCCCCCGCTGCCCCCGGCCCTCCGGAGAGGAACGAATGACGAAAAGAACATCGTGGAAACGAAACCGGGCCCCCCGGCGAAGTGTGGATGCGCGAAACCTTAAAGGATGCGGGGAATCCTACGCGAGGCCGAAGAGCGGGGGGGGGGGGGGAGAGCGGGGCTGCTGGGGGAAGCGCACACGGAGGGGGGGGGGGGGGCACTCCGGCATCCAACGGGAACACAGCTATGTACAGCGGGGGCAAAGCGCCCGGCTCAGGAAGGCAGCTTGGGCTCCATCCGCAGGGAAGCCCCATAGAGGGCCTCCTCGTCCATCACTCCGGACTGGTCCAGCAGGTACTGCGTCACCTGCAAAACGGGGGCAAGCGTCAGAGCCCGTGTGGGGCAGCAGTGGTGCTGCAGTGGGGAAAGGGAAGGGCCGAGCAGCGCCTGCGCTGAAGAGCAGTGCTGCAACCCCGCAGCAGATTGCATGAACCTGTCCCACCCCACAGCTGCAAAGTCCTCAGTTGCTCTTTTACTTTCTGTCCCCCGTTTTAGCAGGCACAGTGCGCTCTCTGCTGAGAGCACCAAAGCCCAGTGGTTAACCATACTGGGGGGTTGGAAATAGATGATTTCTAAGGTCCCCCCAGCCTAAGCCATTCTGTGATCTTAAGGCACTGTAATCAGGGAACACAGGTTCCTGCTGTAAGAGTGCTGCCAGCCAGCGAGCACGGCACAGCTCTGCTGTTAGCAGAAAGCCTGCTGCCGGTTCCTGCCACCTCATGGACCCCATGGCATCACGGGGCACGTGGTGCTGTGCCAGGGATGTGGGCAGCTGGGTTCTGCTCCTTCTGCAGAGCGGCAGCCCTGCAGAACCCCACAGCCCACACTTGCACACTGTGGTCACGCCGTGTGGTGGCAGATGAAGCACGAGGGCGGCCGGGGCTTTCCATCACTGCTGGGGTGTTGGGGACAACACGTGGCAGAGGCCACCAGTGCTGGGGGGGGAGGGGAACACAGGGCAGGCTGGCAGCCTGCAGTCCCAGTGGGCGCACAGTTGCTGCCCCACAATAGCTTCTACCTGTGCCAGCAGAGCCCGGCTGCGTGCCTGGGGCACTCAGACAGGATGCAGGAGGATGCCATGCTCTGCGCAGAGCTGTTGCACGGAGCCACTGCCACCTGCTGCTCACAGCCATGCAGGGCATGGCATGCACTTTCTTTCTCCTGCCTTTCCCTGCACTGTCCAGCCGAGGTCATGCTGCTGAGTGCTGAGCTCACCCGTGTTTGCAGAAAGAACCACAGCACACCAGCAGTCCTGCCTGCTGGGAAAGGTGACAGCAAAGGCACAGGGACACAGGGACAATGCTAACTTGCTGTGGCCAAGGCTCTGGTGCTGGGGAGCTGCATCCCTCTGCTCTGCCAGCAATGCAGCTCAGGGGACCTGCACTCTGCAGCATGGCACAGGCACGCCGAATGGCACTGCAGCACATAGGGAGCTCACTGCTGGCACCCTCCGTCCTCCCCATGCCACAGCCCCACAGCCAACGCTATGCTCACCTAACATGTTGTGTTCCTTACAGAAGCCCCGCAGCTACACCAAAGGTACTGCCAGAAACCCAGGCTTAGTTCTGCCATGGGGAGAGCGGGAGCTCGTGGCTCTCATACCTTGGGCTGGTGCTCGATCTTGTAGGATGTTTGCTGGAACTGGCGGATCTCTCTGATGATGTGGGAAATCTGTCCAGAGAGGAAACGAAACCATTGGTCACAGCGCAGCCATCACTGGTGATGCACCACCAGCACCACCAGCACAACCCCCGGTGCTGCCCAGAGCTGCCCACGTGCCCAGCACTCACCATCCTCATTTTGGAGAAGTTCACCAGCCCGTCCTCAGTGTAGTTGGGGGTGCCCTCCTCGATGAAGGCCAGGTCGGTCAGGTACATCCCCAGGTAGGGCACACACGGGGGGTCGCAGCTGCAGGAGCAAATCACAGACAAGTGAGAGAGAAATGTCCCCACCTGGAGCTCGTGTGGGCCCTGCAGGGGAGAGAGGAGGGCTGTGCCCTGCAGCTACTGGATCTGAAGGGTTCTGTAAGGCACAGGAGCTCCAGGGCTCAACCCCACCATCTCCTTGCCAGCTACAGAAAAATTAACCAGAATTGCATAGGAGGAGTGTAATGAGAGTGGATGAATTTGTCCCAGCACCTCAGGGCTCACTGAGGGCAGTGACTAATCAACCCCAGAGCTCAGGGGACGCAGGGAGGCAGGAAGCAAAGCAAGCACGCACTGATGGGCGCAGTGCGGGTGGGCGCACTGCAGGGCACTGAGGGGCAGAGCCCCCAGGGGAGAGGAGAGGAGGGAGAGGAGACCCGCTGCCCCTGGGCCACGCACGGCGCTCTGTGCGGCACCACGCGAACGCCATACGATGAGCATCTGGGGAAACCGGGCGTCAGAAGGGCACCCAGCCCTGCTCACCGCAGCGCAGCCCCCCGAGCAGGGGCACGGCCTTCACTCACTTTTTCAGCGCCTCCCTCAGGTTCTTGAACCTCCCCTCTGAGGACACCAGCTTCTGCAGCTTGTCGATCAGAGCCTTCGTCTGCAAGAGACCCAAAGCGTACCGTGGGGTGGCACAGGCAGGAACCCCCTGCCACCCCCACCTGCCCTGCCCGTGGGACCCTTCCTCACAGCAGCACTGTGAGTGGTGCACGGCTGCTGGGAACACGTGGAGGAGCAGAGCGGGTGCTGAGCAGAGCCCCGGCAGCACAGCACAGCACGGCAGAGCACAGCTCAGCAAAGGTCAGCACAGCACAGCACGGCACGGCACAGCTCAGCACGGCACGGCACAGCCCACAGCTCCCCGCCTCCTCCTTTGCCAGCGCCTGTCTTAATTCACAGGTTTAGCTCTTTGCAGCAAAAATATGAGATATTTCAGACTCAGGAGGAGCCCACACAGCAGTTCTGGCTCCGGCAGCCCCCGGGCTCCGGCAGGCTCGATAGAAGCTATTTCTGAGCCCAGTAAATCAACACAGGAGTTATTTCTGCTCGGCCATAATTGGTCCGAGGAGCCCTCAGAAAGAAAGAAGTGCCCACATGCACAAGGGCGCGCAGCAGCAACCTCCCTTCGGGGAACGCCCCTCCAGCCGCGGAGCTCCCTCCTGCACGGACCGACCAAACCGCGGCGCCCCGCTGCAGCCCAGCGCCCGCCCTGCCCGTGCCCACCTGCTTGGAGACCTTCAGCCAGGTTTTCTTCAGGCGGAAGATCGCGCTGCGGTTGAGGGAGGAGGTGATCTCCAGCACGGCGTTGTAGTTGTGCAGGCAGCGGCAGATGTCGGCCACCGCCACCCACTTCTCGATGGCGCTGACGCGCGCGGTCAGCTCCTCGTTGCGCAGGATCTCGGACGCAATCAAGTTGCTGACCTTCGGGAGGCAGCAGCCCCGGCATCAGCAGCGCTTTGGGCAGCGGCTCAGCCCGCACCCGCGTGCCGCACGCTCCGCTCTTTTTACCGCTCGCCATCCCGCCCCGCAGCCCCGCAGCCCCGCTCACATCATTGAAGTGCTTCGTGTTCTTCATGATGTACGGCGTGCGCTCGTTCTTCTCCAGCTTCATCCAGCCCTGCCCGAAGAACTCCCTGCAAAGGGCGGTGCCAGGTGACCGCTCGCTGCCGCGGCCGCGCCGTGCCCCACCAGCAGGACACCCCGCGCCCCACTCACTCGTAGGGGATCTTCTTGAAGACCAGGTGGTCGAGCAGCGTCAGCTGTTCTGCTATCTCCAGCGCCGAGTGATTCTCAAAGGGCTCCGCTTTGACTCCCTCAGCCTACAGTGAGGGCAACAACGAGGGCTGCTTAGGACCATCACAGAGCAGTTCGGGTTGGAAGGAGCCCCCAAAGACCCTGTGGAACTGATGCCACGAGCAGGGACCCCACAGCTCCACCAGGTGCTCAGAGCCCATCCAGCCTGACCATGGGTGTCCCAGGGATGGGCACCGAGTTGGGACTTTCTGTACCTCAGGCTCATACGATGGGCAAAGCCATCTGTGCCACGAAGCCCACCCGTCACCGCTTCTCTCCCTGACCCCATACAGCGCTGGGGGATCCCAGAGCATTAATCACATCCATACGTGTGTCCATGTGGACACACACAGCCATCTGATCCCCACTGCTGACTTAATGGAGTGTCAGATCCCAGCACACCGGTTTGTGTAACTGCCACCTTTCTGCCCTACATCTGCTTAATGAACAAAGCAGCAGGGAGCTGCAGCAGGAGCAGAGCAGCTCTGTGAGCACCCGAGGTGGGCACAGTGCAGAGCCCACTGCTGCCAGGATGGATCTCCCAGGGGATGTCAGAAAAGCAGCAGGAGCAGGATGCCCCCAGCCGATGGGCTGCTCCTGCCCCATGCCCGGAGCCCCTGCTGTCCCCAGGTGGAGAAACCCCACGAGGGGACCTCGCAGCCCCTGCACCCCAACGGGCACCCCAAGCCCTGCAGGGCACTGCCTTTCCCAGGTGTTGTCCTTAAAGCTCAGCTCCTCGGGGGAAGCAGCAGAGCGAAACCCCTGTGTTTGTTTGCATGCTCCACTTCCAGGGCAGTTTGCAGCTCCAGTGATTGCAGACAAAAGCCTTAAAACCTGAAGGGACTCAAAGCCTGCAGAAAGCAGCGTGCAGACCAGAGGGCAGCAGCACTGTTGTTTCAGGCGCACCAGGCCACGCTGGAGTGCTTCTGTTTTTTTCCAGGCTTTGTTTTCTCTGAGTGCAGAAAGCAGCAGCAGCACAGTGCTCACCCTGAGCTCTGTAAATGCACAGCACGTTCCCTGCGCTCTGCTTGGAGCGACGCTGGCACAGCATCTGGAGCCCACAGCCAGCAGCACTGGTGCAGCTCTGGGGGCTCTGGGAACCCACCGGCATCCCTGCACCCTGCACCCTGCAGGCTGCCCATCTCTGTGCCCCTGCAGCACCGCCAGTGGTGCAGATGAACGGATCCGGATGGGGGCTGCTTTGGTGCTGCCGTTTCCAACAGCGGGTCACCAAGGCTGCCGTGCACACCGAGCAGCTGACAGAGCTCACCATCTGCACCACTTCCTCCAGCGTGGTCTGGTTGTCCCCCGGGTCCTCCTGTGTCAGAGTTCTGTGGCACAAAAGGATGCAGCACTTAGAATCGTGGGAAAGGACCCCAGAACCACCCCCCCCACCCGCAGGCTGGGTGCCCCCCATCAGCTCAGGCTGCCCAGGTTCCCATCCATGTCCTCAGGCCCACTTTTACCCTGGGAGCAGCCACAGGAGCCCAGAACTGCACCAGGAGAAGTGAACCCTCCACCAGCCCTTCACCTGATGATGTTTGCAGCTGCTTTCCTCTCCTGAGTCAGGAGCTCGGGGTCGTGAATCACCTCCTCCAGAAAGCTGATCACCCTGAACTTCAGCTCTTCATTTGTTTCAAAGTCCTGCCAAATCAGGCACAGCTGCGATCGATTTCACTCACAGTGCACCGCAGCGCTACGAGGATGGGGGACACCAGGCAACACCACGGCCGCTGACCCTGATCTCAGCCTGCTGCCTCCCCCCAAGAACCAAACCCCAGTGATGCTCTTCCCCACAGCCCCGTGCCGTGGTGCCCTGCTGCATCCACAGCACTTCCCATCTCCCTGCGTCCGCTCATTTGCTTAAGGAAAGAAAAAAGATCCAAACTTTCTTCTTCAAACAGCTGAGCCCACTGCCAAACCTGTGCCAGCACTGAGGGACCCCAAAGAGCACACCCAGCCCCCCTGAGCTGCCCTGTGCCACGGGGACACCACTGCCCGGAGCCCCCCGCTGCACCTGCGAGTGCTTGGAGACCCAGTGCCGCAGCACATTGAGGACCCTGTTGGTGGCTGCTCTCCGGATGACGAACTCCTTGTCCCCGTTCCGCTGGTCGGTTGGGAAGCCTGAAAGCAGGAGCACTGCTCAGCACAGCCACAGTGCTGCCAGGATTTTTACTTTTAGGATTGCAAGAAGGAAAAGCCTTATTTTTGCAAGTGCCCCAATGCAGTCGAGCTGCATGTGCAAGGGGCTTGGCAACGTGCAACCTGCAGAGCCGCAGTACTGCTGGGGGCAGCAGCCAAACCCAGCGGGGACGGGCGCACGCAGACCCTGACCCTGCAGAACCCAACCCCGCACCTGCGCTGGCCAGCGACATGCGCCGGTACTTCTCCTTGGTGGGGGTCCCCTCGTTGGCGCCCGCCGTGGCGATGGCGAAGGCGGAGGCGGCAGACAGGGAGCTGCGGGTGGTGTCCAGCTCCCGGCAGGATGGCATCACCACACCGTTGTTGTAGGAGAACAGGGAGAAATCTGGAGGGGGAACGGCAGCGCTCAACCGCAGCTGCAGCCCAGCCGGGTCCCCCCATCCCCGCAGCAGCCCGCAGCTCGCCACAGGCGCCGCGCTCACAGCTCACCTGAGGAGTTCTTGCACTTGATGGACATGGGAGTGGTGGGAGATTTTGTTGGTGAAGCTTCAGCCTCCGCCTCATCGCTCTGGTTGGGGTCAGTGTCGGACTCCTCCCGGACGGACACGTCTGAGCCTGGTGAGCAGGCAGCGCTCACTGCCAGCACTGCGTGCGGTGCGGCCCGGTTTTGGCACCCCGGAGCTGCAGCCCAGGCACCCGTATGATGGCAATGTGACCCCAGCAGGTCACAGCCGGGGCACCGCCTGCCCTTCCCGCAGGGACTCACTCTGCTTGCTTGGTGGCATCTCCTCCAGTTTCTCCGCGACCGCTTCCCCTTCATCAGGGATCTTGTTGGGGTAGCTGCTGGACACGTACAGCTTGTTGATGTCCAGGGTGGTCTTGCTGAAGGGGCCCATGGAAGAGTACATGCTTGCATAGCCGTTGGAGGAGCAGCTGAGCGCCGCCAGGTCCAGCGCCTTGCCCCCAGTGATGATGGGGATGTTGAGGGAGAGCTTCCTGCGCCGGCTGGGGGACGACGATTTGGTGATGGAGAGCGGCGGCGGCGAGGAGAACTTGCGGTTGGCGCGGGGGGATTTGGGAGGCTCGCCGTAGAGCAGCTTGGTGTTCTGGCTGCTGGCAAACAGCAGCTCCAGGGACCTGCAGGAGGAGACGGGAGCCGGCGCTCACCCTGCAGCACAGCGTGGCACGGAGCGCCACCAGGTGGGAGACGGCGCACACAGAGCCTCACCGCGCAGGGATGGCGCTGATGGGTTTCTTGTAGATGGTGATGAGCTTGTCGAGAACGACCAGGGCGGTGGTGAAGACGCGGTACGAGTGCAGGAACGTGTTCAGAAAGTCGATGCTCAGGAAGCGCAGGTCTGTCAGCCGCTCCAGCAGCCGTTCCACGCTTGCATAGCGGATCTGGAGGACCTTGCAGGAATTCATCGTTTTACTGAACCTAATGTCAACATCATCACAATACAAGCTGGCATCAGACCTGCAGAGAAACAAGAGATCTGTGGCTCCAGCCTGAATGAGACCGAGAGCTGCAGGGCAGGAGCAGCCACACTCAAGGCATGCAGGGACTGGGGATGGGGGTGCCGGGGGATGGAGCCCTGCCTCGGGGCTGCTCCGGGGAAGGCTGGGCCCCAGATAAGTGGCAAAGCTGGGGCAGGGCAGAGCCCTGTGGCCATGAAGTACACAGCATTGCCCACAGTACTCACTTGATCATCTGCGGCACGGTGACCTTGGAGTTCTCCTCGAAGGCATTCATCATGAGCCCATTGCAGCGGATGTTGTCCACGCACTGTGAGAAACAGTGGGGGACGTGGGAGGGGGCAGTGGTGGGAGAAGCACCCCGCTCCCATTTTTTCTCTTTTGGAGAAGAATTTTTTCCTAAAATCCAACTTTGTGCAAAGCAAGCACAGAGCTCATAAGGCGTCACCACATGCAGGGATCAGGGGAGAAGTCAACTCTAGGCGCAGCCCATAGGCAGCCCACAGGACACCCTGTATCCATGTGGTGCAGCTCTTGGCATCCCATAATTCACTTCCACTGTTTGAGCCACCAGACGCCAGAAACACCTTCTGGAGATGTTCTGCGGCCACGCAGCATGCATGCTGGCCCCCAGGGGTGAGCCATACCTGGCTGATGTCGCTGGTCCAGGCAGCCTTCTCCTGCCTGGAGGATGCCACGAGGATGACGGTGAAGGACGACGCGTCCTTCGGCTCCACCACAATCTTGAAGTCGAGATGGTCGATGTCCTGTCCTGAAGCTTTCGCTTTGGAGCAGAGCAAGCGCGCGCAGTGACATTGGATGGGGAGATGCACAGCCAAAGCCCCCCACCCCAAGGAAGGGCACAGGAACTGCGGGGCAGCGGGGGGGTACCTACCGTCCTCGTCAGTGCTCTCCTGCTCCTCGATCAGCGTGCAGTCGATGAGGGAGATGACGCCATTCTGCAGAGTGGGAACTGGGGTCAGCGGCAGGATGGTAAATCCAGCCACAGTGGGGTGGGGAGCCGCTGCCCCGGCCCCTGCTGCTCTGACAATGACAATGCCATGCCCTGTCCCCACTGCCCACCTTGGTGAGGTGCAGCTTGCCGCCAGAGCCACGTGTGCAGATGATCAGGTGCTTGGAGAAGAGGAAGCACTGCCGCTCACCCTCCTTGCGCAGTGACAGAGAGCCCAGCCGCCCGCGTGTGATCTTCCCCTTCTCTGACATCGGCACTTGGATGAGGGACCCTGCAGGGAGAGCCCCCATCCCTGGCTCTGGCTGGCTCCGTGGGGTGGCAGGGACTGCAGCGCCCCATGGCACCTGCTCTGACCGAGGAGGGCACGGCAGCAAGAGCACGGTACCTTGTCGTACAAAGGTCTGGCTGGTGTCCAGCAGAATCTCACAGCCCTCGATGATCATCCGCTCTATTGCCAGATTTTTTCGGATGTTCTCGGTCTCACTCACTTCATCGTGCATTATCCTGAAGGAGGGAGGTGAGCTCCAGTGACACGCACCCAAGCTGCTCCGCAGCTCCCTCGAAACAGGCTGGGTGGCTGCGCTGGGACAACTCACAAACGAAGGGACATTCCCAGAACCACCACCTCCATCCATACCGCACAGCCCTGTGTCACCCCACGGCTCTGACCTGGAGAGCTCCTCCAGCTTGGACTTGGCGTAATCCAGGCTGTTCCTCTCCACGTGCTCGTGCGGGGTGTGCGCCAGCAGCTCGTGCAGCGTCAGGATGTACCGGGGGATCTGCGAACAGAGCAGAGAGGGGCTCAGCAGCACAGCACAGGGCTGGGGCTGGGCTGGGGCACGGGGGGCTATCAGCCACGGTCACCTGGAACATGGGGTAGGTGAGGAAGGTCTCCAGCGTGCGCTCCTCGCAGTCGGGCTTGGCCTCGTAGTGCTTCAGCAGCTTGTCGAAGTCGCGGTTCTGCTTGCAGTGCGCCAGGATCTGCAGGCTGTACTGGTGGTTCCGCACAAACTCCTGGTAGATGTTCAGCATGGGCAGCAAGATGTCAAAGAGGTCGGCTGCAGACAGAGGCAGCAATTGGCTTTCTCCATTTATTCTTTTTTTTTTTTGCTCAGGCCCACGCCTGACGTTAACGAGGCTCAGGGGCCGGCAGCGACGTGCAGTGCTGCGCTTCACCGCTGCCAACAATTAGCACAAAGTCTGCTGAGCCTCGTTAGGACAGCAGCGAGAAGCAGGGAGCAGAGCAGGGCCGAGGGGCACTCACCCAGCACGAGTGTCGGCCAGCTGGATATCCTCGCTTTCAGGCCTTGGTAAAAGATTTGGTGCAAAAACATGATCGTTTCGCTGCAAAGAAACCCACAGGCATAGGGCAGATGAACAAGAAGAGATAATAATTGGACCAAGTCACCCCCCAGCCGTGTGTGGGGCAGCCTGGTGATGAGTCCTGCCAGGGGGGCTGCAGGGAGGTCCCAGGACAGTAAGTGGGCGCTCGGCAGCACCCTGAGCCCCTGAGCCTGGGGGACCCCACCATCTCAACCCCACAACGCAGCATCGCCTCCTCTGTGCCCAGCGTCTCCTCCACGCACAGCACCAGGCACCTCTTTGCAAAGCCCGCTCCCCCTGGCTGCAGGCTGGGAGCTAACCAGGATTCCCCTTTGCATACTCCTGCTCCCTGTGAAATGGATGCCCGCTGCTGGTGGCTGCCCCTTGTCTCCACGTGCCGCCAGTGGAGCGATGCGTGTTTAATTCCCAACAGCCAAAAAACCATCCCTGCATCCTCCAGGCCTGGCAGTAACGCTACCCTCCCTGCACCAACACCATGAATTTGGTTGGATTGCTCAGAACAGGATCACGGAACGTTCCCAGGTGGAGAGGACCCAAAAGGAATCCAACCCAGAAGCTCCCAAGCCAGAGCCCACCTGTTGAGGAAGATGCTGCTGACATCATCGTGCGTGATGGGCGGCTTCTTGGAGCTGGCAGCCATGCGCAGCGGCCGCAGGAAGTTGTTGACCAGGATGTGCAGCTGCTGCACGTATTCAGCCTCGGCCTCCAGCATGCTGAACACCACCTGGTTCCTCTTGCGCATGCTGTCGGCATGCGGGGACCTGATGTAGTCCTGGATGATGGTCTTCCACTTCCTGCGGCACAGCCAGCCACGCAGGAAGCTCTGCACCTGGGGTAGCAGTGCTCATTAGTGCAGGCTGGCTCATTAGCACAGGCTGACTAACCTAACCTAACTGGGCAGGCCGCAGCCCATGGTGCCGGCAGCAGCCAGCAGTGCTTCTGTGCAGGTGAATGTGACCCCACCAAGACACGGATGCGAGGCAGCACTGCCTGGCAGCAGCTCCGTGTGGGTGCTCAGCCCAACGCAGCTGTGGCTGCCCAGCTCAAAGCCCAGCTCCCCTCTAGCATCCCCACATCGGCCCGGCAGCTCAACGCCCCGGCTGTGCCGAACCTTTTTGATTTTCTTGATGTCACTGTCATCGTCGCTGGGCGCGCTGCTCTGCACCGACTGGATGCGTTCGTGGTCCTTCAGCAGGGAAGCGATCTGCAGCACAGGGACGGCAGCACACCTGCAGTGTCCTCACAGCAGGACCCGGCAGTGCTGCGCTATGGACACGGCGCAGTGGATGCTGCCCTCGGTGGGGTGGCAGCAGGGATGCAGCCGTGCCCCCACCCTGCCCGAGCCACAGCCAGCACAGCGTGCTGCACTCCTTGCCCGTGCTTCTCGCCCTGCTATGCGCTGCTTCACCCCCACCCAGAGCCCTGCAACCATTGACAAAGGCTACGGGAAAAGGTCTGGAAAAAATGCCACCCAGAAAAAAACGTCAGGAAAACCAAATTCTGACTTTATAGACAGATAGGAGGAGAAAGAAAAAAACTTTCAAAGAATACTGGAAAGAAAAGAAAAAGTAATAACCTAATTTTGGGGATAAAGAGAAAGAAAGGAAGGTTTGGGTTTCAGGTAGACACCAAGTGAAATTATTCCAGATTCCATATCAACTGATGGACCCTAGCAACTAATGGCTGGCAGTGCTGTGCCCTAAGCAAGGTGTACCCTATTTGCCCCACCTGTCCCCATCCCTGCACAGCCCTGACGCAGCCCACACTGCCCTGCTGCAGCACACAGTGCAAATCCCAGCAGGCAGAATGCAATGGCAGGGAGCCCCCACCCCTCCCCAGGATCCATTTCTCCACCCAGCGCTGCCCCCACCCCAGCAGCCACGTGTGACACAACCCCCCGTGTGACACAACCCCCGTGTGACACAGCCCCCCGTGTGACACAGCCCCCCGTCTGCCCGCAGTGCCCGCTGCAGCGCCCGGTCCGCCCCGCACCTCCGCCTTCAGGCGCTCGATCTCGATTTCCCCATCCTCAATCTGTTGTCGGAGTTGCTTGGCAACAGTTTTCTCCGTTTCCACGATCTGAAGTAAATGGAGGTACTTCTGCATCAGCGCCTCGTGCTCCGTGGCCAGGGTCCTGTAGCTGTGAGCAGACACGGCTCTCAGCGTGGCCCCGGAGCCCCAGGCACGTCGCACCCCCCAGACACACAGCGCAGCGGGACCCACAGACAGGATACAGAGAGCTGCATGCATCTGAGCCACCCGCATGCACCCCACGTTGCCATCCCCTCCTTGCCATCAGTCCTCCCACCAGCGGATGCTGCACCAATACGGCCCAGCACAGCAATGCCCACTCCGACAATCCCATTCCCAACCATTTTTGCTATCCCCAATGGAAGCCCTGCAGCCTGCTGGCCCACGCGCATGGCAGGGGTGGGGTGCAGAAGCAGTGACACACGGATGGCATAAGGCAGCCCTTGGTACCTGGCGTGGGCAATGGCCGCCACCCACTCGTCACAGTCCTTGGCATCCTCTGTGCGCAGCTCCAGCGTCTTCTGGTTCTCATGGTTGAAGTTCACGGTGAAGTAATGCTGTGGGGGGAGCAGGACAGGGTCAGGAGGGTCCCTGTGGTCAGCAGCGCGTTGCTCTGCTCACAGCTGCAGCACTGCTCCAGGAGCACAGCCATGGAGCTGCAGGGGGGACACTGCTATGAAACACAGAGCAAGTACCAACGTCCTCTGGGCACTGCCAGATCCCAAATGCACATGAACACAGCACAGCCCAGGGCTGCAGGACAGGAGGGGGCCTTCCCCTGCGCAGGGGATGCGCTGCTGCATCCCTTCCATGTCCCATCACATCCCTTCCATGTCCCATCACATCCCTTCCATGTCCCATCACATCCCTGCCACATCCCATCACATCCCCGCTGTCAGGACCCCGCACAGAGCCGTGCCCCACGCGCAGCAGCGCCGGCCCTGGGCACCCTGGTGGCCGCAGCAGGGCAGGACAGGCGCAGCAGCTATTTTCAGCTTCCCTTGACATTTACAGTATTGGTGTTAATTGTGCGGCGGCGGCAGCCCGCGCGGCCCCAACCTGCGCTGTTGCTGTGCTTTCCTGCTGTCTCCTAGGAGACAGGTAACGCGCAGCACTGCCGCCAGCTGCCGGGCCAGGCAGAAACCTGCTGGAAAAAGCTCCTTCTGATGCTGTCTGCTGCTCTGCTGCGGAGTTCAACGAGGGCAAGCAGGTACCATGGCTGCTGGGAGAAGCCGCAAGGATGGGGGTGAGGGGCAAGGAGCGCAGCACCCGGTGTGCCTGCAGCGCCCACAAGGGGCTGCATTCACCAGGTAACAGCCAGAAACAGCCTCGGCCTCGCTCAACCTGACGGCTCCTGCAGGGACCTCCACTGTGCTGCATCCTCCCAGCACAGCCCCAGAGCTGACTGGTTCAGCCTTGCACACTGGGATGGACCTCGGTGCCACATCCTCGTGCCCCGCAACTGCTGGGGGAGCCCTCCCTCCCTCTGAGCCACATCACCCCTCCACCTCCTCTCTCCCAGCCCAAAGGCTTCTAGGGGCAGCAGGACGCCCCTGACAGACACCCATCCAGGTTCCAGAGCTGCATGGGTGGCCGTGCCTCACCGCGGTGCTGCCGTGCCCTGCACTGGCCCTGGAGCTGTGCACACCGTGTGCTGTCACTGCCATCATTCCCATCCAACGCCCAGGAAGCGCAACGTGCTCCAAAGGAGGAAGTTATTTTATATTTGAATAATACAACTCCCACTGCCTGTTATCTCCTCCTGAATTACGAGCCTCCGCCGTTATCTCAGCCACACATCGCACTGACAGCGCGGGAACGGCTCAGCAGCGCTCACTGTGCTGGGGGCACAGAGGTGGCACTGGAGCCAGCAGCGCCAGCAGCCTGAGGGCAGGCAGAATACCCCCATCCTGCAGCAGGCACAGCTCCTGCAGCTCACGCTTCTCCTTCTCGCTGCCTTTTCTGCTCATTGGAAGCTCTCATTAGCACACGTCCGTGGAGGCACTCGCAAATCACCTTTCATCAAACCTCCCCTTGCTCTGCTTTCTGAGAAACAAGACCTCGGGTCCCTCATTACGGGCATTTTGCAGCACCTCCTGCAGTCCCCCCCGCAGGCTCTGGGCACTGAGCATCCCCCCTGCTTTATCCCCAGGGTGCAGCCGATGGCGGCTCTGCCTGCAGGAACGGCACGGGAGCATTTCAGGTCACGGTGAGCAGTGCTGAAAGCAGCAGCAGGCGATGCTCTGAGTCCTTCCTCCAGGGCCAGAGCTGCCCGAGCTTCACAGGGAGATGCTGCAAGTGTTTTTCAGCACCGGCAGACAGTGCATTCTGCTTTTGCCCCGGCCTCCAAAACCCCCAGCTCAATCACACTGAAGTCATTTAGTCTGAGGCAGACACCAGCGCGAAAAATCCCAGCTCCAGAAGTCCAATAAACTCCAGCACCTGGATGCTGCGTGTGGCCACCGGGTGCTGAGCTGGGCAACGGGCAGAAGCACATCTCCACAGCACAGCCACTCCTGCAGGAACCTGCATGCTGCTCCCAATGCCCATCACCCACAGCTCAGAGCAGCTCAGCCCTGGTGCAGGCTGCACTGCTGCATCCCCAATCCTGCATGGCCGCAGCAGCACAGCTGGCACAGCGCAGGAGGTGCAGCGTGCAGGGAGCTGGCCTGGCACCTGCTGCAGCCCTGGTCCCCACACCCCTCCCCAGCACCTCGGTTCCCTGTTGCTCCAGCAGAACAGCCCAGCAGCAGCCCAGCTATTTTTATCGAGACAAGAGCGCAACAGCAAAATGCTGCTTGGGAGCTATTTCTGCTTCCAGAACCTCAACAAATGACTTTGAATTAATGAAGGAGACTACCCAAGTGATTAACGTGCAGGGATGGCTCCGCACAAATGTCCTCCCTCGTGTCTGATGTCCCCATGCTGGTGCTGCTGGCGCAGCCGCGCTGCCCTCTGCCAAGCACACAGAATGGAGGCAAAGCAGCACCTGCTGGGAGTTGTGCCGGGCATCTCTGAGCACCCCAGGACTCGTGTCCTGCTGTCCCAGGGTGCTGAGATGTGCAGGATCCCCAGCAAGGCAGCTGGGAGCCATGCACAGGGTTCTCCCACGCTTGCCTCACACCCACCCCAGCTCCCCATGGGGCTCAGCAGGACCCACTGACACTCAAGGGCCACACCTGTGTCCTATTCCCACAGCCTTATCCTGCTCCCATGCCCACGGTGGGGGACACCTGAGCTCCTCCATCCTGCACATCCCCAGCCAAAGCCACCAGACAGCTGCAATGAACGTGTGTGCGACCGCAAAGGGAGCTCTGTGCAGAGTGCAGTGGTGCCCCCTCACAGTGCTGCAGGGGGACAGGCAGGGTGCTGCTGCCATCCCCCCTGCACAGCACCAGGTGCTCCAGGGGCACCGAACCACAAGACGGGACCGAACATCTCCAGCACTCAAAGTAAGGAAGGGAACAGCAGTGTCAGGCCTGACACAAGCAGAAGCACGGCTGCTTGGGACCGTGGAGCCCATCTGACACCCCAGACCTCATTACCTGCTGGGACAAGATGCAGCACCACGCTTTGTGCCCACGCTCGGTGCCATCGGCCAGGTCCCAGCAGGCACAAGGCACTTCCACATGGAGCACGGCCGGGCTCCAGGCTGAGAACATTGCAGCAGGAGCAGCCTGCAGCCCCTGCAACACACAGGACAGCTCTGCTGGGCTCCCCACAGCACCACCCCACCCGTGCCTGGGGATGCTGCACAGGGACACGCATGTATACAGCTCACAGGCCAAGGTCTGCCCAAATATTCCAAAACTTGATGTCAGCAGGGCTCCATTCCCAACGCCCCTGGTGCAATTCTGCGTTGCTGTCACACAGCTCACTGCAGACACCTGGGCAAAGCACGGGGCTGGGAGCAGCACCGTAACCAGGGGCATCCCCACCTCGGCCGTGTGCCAAAGGGAGCTGCCAGCCAAGGTGCAGGCAAACGCTTATGAGGTGCAGAAAGCACTGCGGTGCCCCCTCAGCTCCTCTAGGTGACTGCTGGGGCAAAACGCGGGCTGTGACTTCAGCTCCTTTGTTCGTACAACCTCTGTAGAAGACTCTGTTGTCCCCGGATGTCCTTATTTGGATTTCCATGACAAATGTGGGGGAAGGGTTTTTTGTCCCCTGACATCACCCTGTCCTTTGGCTGAGACCGTGTGAACACAGAGCCCACAGCCAGCGAGCAGCACGCACCCCGAGCCCCCCGCATTGGGGACGCGGTGCCCGAATCCTCTGTTCTGCACCTCCATTTGCCAAATAACTTCACTCCTTCCCTCTCACATGCACTGCATGCTAAGCACGCTGCATTCCAGAAAAAAAAAAAAAGAAACCTGCAGCAAAGCAAAATAGGTGATCATGAAAACAGAGAGCGTTGGGAAGGCACAGCCTTTGACATTTCTCCTTTGTGGAGAATTTGGAACCTTTTGGGTTTTGCTTTGGTTCGGAAGGAATCCAAACCCAAAGGTGCTGTCTGAAAGGAGCCCCGTGCTCACGGCTGAAGCCCGGATGGGTGAATCCCCTCCAACAGCAATTAATGGTGATCAGGGGCGATGCTAGAAATTTCCTCCACACCTTTGAAAGAGCCACTGCTGCCGGGCGCAGCTCTGCACCGGCACGGGAGGAAGCAGCCCCTCTGTTCTGCAGAGCTGTCCCCCCCCAGCCATCCTGCACTGAGCGGGCTGCAGAGCTGCACCATCAGCATTCTGCTGCTCATCCCATCTGCTGGGAGATTAATCAGTTTGCGGAGCTGTGGGCAACCCGGTGCCCGGGTGCTTCCATCTGCATTTGTCCCAATAATGAGACACGGTGCAGAGCCAGGCGCTGGCCCCGGTGAATCAGTGCAGAGCAGCAGCCCTGCAGGCAGCTCATGGGGCAGGAATTGCTGTGCCCCACGGGCAGATCAACACAAACGGATCCTCCGGGTGCACTGTGAAACCAGAAGGGATGGTGACAGCCTGCCCTCAGTGTTCCCCAAACAGAAAATTCCTCCTGGACAAATAAGAGGACTCAAAACCTGGCTAATGAGCCAGGATCAAGCTATGGAGCTGCCCTGGGGCACAGCAACAAACCAGGGGGCGGTGACCCCCAGCAGACACACAGCAGCCTTTGCTGCTGCTGCTGCAGGCAGAGCGGGAGCATGCAGGAGCCACTCAAAGGCGACAGAGCTGCGAGGGCACCGCTGCCGCACAACAACAACAGCAGCGTTCAGCCAGAGCGGAGCGGCTGCAGCAATCGCTGCCAGAGCTGTGCCACGGCTCCGAGCTGCTGCGGCCCCAGTGCTGCCGGGCGTTGGGTCGTTGAGCGTCGGGGATCAGCGGCTCGCCGCCTCTCTGCAGGCCGCCCTATCGGCCCCGCTCCCCGTGTGACTGCTGGGCCACATTATGCAAGAGCTGCAGAGCCGGAGCACGAGGCGCGGGGCCTCCTGCGAGCAGGCAGCCGGGGCTGTGCAAGCACTGCTTCCCGCAGCCCCACACGGGCACCGGGCTCAGCGCGTGCCCACACGCAACGCACCGCGGCCGCGGGGCGAACCAGCACCGGCCCTCCAAAATCTGGACGGGGTATCCGACACAGCGGGAGCAACGGATGGGGATTGGCGACCCCAGGCACAACTCGGCCCAGCGCCGAGAAAACCCGCAGGCAACAGCCGCGGGCGGGCGGTCGGAGCTCTGCAGCTCACGGCACAGCGCCGTGCCGGTGGGAGCTGCTTGCGGTGCCCCACGGAGCCGCCGGGACGCACCGCACCCACAGGCATCGACACCTGTGCTGCGGGCGCAGCGCCGCTCTGCGTGCCCTGGGGGGGCACCGCGTTTCCAGGCGGGCGTGCGGCAGGGGGCGAAGAGCGGCACCCAACCCCAGAGCTGCACGCAGCGCTCAGAGCGCGGCTTTCCTCACCGACCCGTTCCCGGCGGTGCCCCTGGGAGCCTCGTGCCGCCCTCGGCTCCGTGCCGAAACCCTGAGGCCGATCGGCGCGGACGGAGCACCCCGATGGAGCCGGGGCAGCCGCGGCCGCTCCGCTCTCCCCGTCCCCCCACAGGGCGGCAGCCGCACAGCGCCCGGCGGGGCCGCGCCGCGGACACGCGTGGGCTCCGTTGCGCAAAGCACGACTCGCGACCGCGGGGCGGCGCCCTGCGGCGATTAGCGGGGGTAATTAGCGGGGCTAATTGCGGGACCCGTCACCCCCCACCCCCGCGATCCGCCCCAGGGACCGGCGGCGGCGCCCCGGGAGCACCACCCCGCCGCACCCCGCGTCCCCCGGCCGCGATCACGCGTGGGCAGAGGCCGGGCGGCTCCGCGGGGGGAGCGCGGCACCGGGAGCGGGCGGTGCGGGGGCAGCGGGCGGTCGGGCGGCCCCGGGCACCCACCTGCTTCTCCAGGGAGTCCCTGGCCGAGAGGGAGGGCTTGGGGGAGGGCGCCCGGTCGCAGACGCAGCCCTCCAGCAGGTAGAGCCCCGAGGGCCGGGAGCTGGAGTCGGTCTCGAAGTAGAAGAGCATGTTCTGCAGCAGCGCGAACCACTTGGTGTGCCATTTTGTGTTGTCGGAGCTCCGCTTGCTCAGATAGCCCTTCTTGGCGCCGTCCTTCTTCGCCAGCAGCCCCAGGTAGGTGACGTGCCCGTCATTGAGCCGCATCCCCTTCTGCATCTTGGTGGGCTCCGCGGCTCCTCACATGGTCCCCGGCGGGCAGGCGGCGGGCGGGTACCTGGCGAGCAGCCGCAGCCCCCGCGCCCGCATCAGCGGCGCCCGCTGCCCCCGGAGAGCCGCCGGCTCCTCATCTCCTCGCGCCGCCGCCCGGCCCCGCGCTGCGCTCCGCTCCGCTCCTCCCGCGGCGGCGGCAGTGCCGGGGGAGCGCCGCGTCCCGGAGCCGCGTCTCCCGCAGGCGGCGGAGTCATGTGACGGTGCCAACGCCGCCACCGCCGCGGACGGCGGCACCGGGACGCCCCGCGCCGGGGACGGATGGGCGGATGGCTCTGCCCCAACGACGGCTGCGGGGGCGGCCGCGCCGCGCCGCCTGGGGTCGGCCCCCCCCTCCTCTCCTTTCCCCTCCCCGAGGCGCCGCTCCCCGGGGCCGCCCCCGCGGGTAACGGCGCTGCCGACCTCGGAGCGGCTGTCGACGGATGCCCCGCGCGCCGCCGGACGGACCCCGGCCCGAGGGGAGCTGTGGGCAAAGGAGCCCCGAGGCGAGAGGGAGCCCGGAGCCATCGGGAATCGCGGCTGGTGGGGGCCCTGAGCCCACTGTAAGCCCCGGCTTGCCAGGATCCCGCTAAGGGAGACCCCCAATAAGTGGGACTCTCAGTAAGCGGGACTCCCGGGCTGGCTGTGACCCTCGGGCCGGCCCCGAACCTCAGAGCTTCGTGGCTGTGCTCAGCCCCACAGAGCAGCCCAGCCCTTGAGCATCCTGGGGAAGCAGCCCCACACCCAGTGCTGGCTGTGGGTCCGCCCCGCGTGGTGGGTCTCACACACGGCCCCACACCTCCTGACCCCACAGGGCAGATGGAGGTAATCCCACTCCCATCCACTGCAGTCCCTGAAGTCGGGGTGGTCCCACGGCACAACGAGAGAGCAGCACCTGCAGCACCTCATCACAGCCACTGCTGGAGGTCACAGGGGGGAGAAGACCACAATGTCTCTGTTCACCTCCGTGCATCTCGCAACTTTAATCTTTAAACTGCATTCAGGCCCGGAGCGCTGCACAGAGCGGAGCAAAACAAGCACTGCTGGGAGCCGAGACTGGGCAAGGTTGGGGGCAGGTGCTGCCCATCTCCTGGGGGCTGCCAGAAGCTCCAGGTGGGCCAGAGGCCGCGGTGATGTGCACACACAGCAGCTGGGGTGACGATGGAGCTGCCTGCTCACACTGCCACAGAAAGCGGCCCCTGCCCGGCTGTGACCGAGCCCTGCAGACACGGAGGGCATCAGGAGAACCGCGCTGATCAGCTTTGTTTCCGCTGAACACGGTTGGCAGATCTCCAAGGAATTCAGTGAGGTCACAAGCTGCCATGGTAACAAGAGGGAACGGGCTGGAATTGGGAAAGGTGCTGACGTCTCCAGGCGCAGGAGCTGCTGAGCAGGGCGCAGCCTTCTGTCCCCATGGCCAAAGTGTGCCAGCATTGCTTGTTGGCGGTAGCAGCCAGCAAGCTCCAGGACATGCCCTGCACATCCGCCTCCTGCAGTGCCAGGGCTGTCCCCTGCTCCTGTCCCACTCCCTGCCCTCTGCTGAGCTACAGATGGGTCAAAGCGCATGGCTGCTGGTGCTCCCCATGACCAGCATGTGCCCATCGCAGGGCACGAGCCCCGGCAGCACGGCGGCGTGGGGATGGGCAGGAGGGGCTGCTCATGGAATGGTGCGGTCACATCCTTCCTGGAAGCTGGCAAGGTCTTGGATCAAATGATAGCTTGGAAGCCAGCATTGCCAGTAATGCCAGCACTGTGCAAAAGCGCTGGGAAGGATGAGCACGCCCTGTTCAAACGCATGAAATGTGTTCTGGGGAAGCAGAGGTGACATTTGCATCACTTCTCCCACGAGCTGCACCGCACAGCATTGCAGCCCAGCCCGGCCGCTGGGGCTGCGGGGACAGCAGTTTGTCCAGAGCTGAGATTTCTCATTATTTTCAAAGATCCTAATTGCGGTGGGGATCTTAATTGCAATTCTCTCTCCGTGTTGGTATCTGGGCAGGTGCTGCGCCTGTTGCTGACTCCAATGAAATGTACAGCCTGCAGTTTCCATGCCAAAATCATCAGCTGTGCAAAATGAACCTCCTGTCGGTCCCAGCCCTTGCTTCCACCTTTGTCACCAGCCGTGTTCGTGCTGGCTCTGCTGAGGGCAGGCACTGTCACACAACAGCACCCTTCCTCATGGTGTGAGGGGTGCAGGACGGTGTCTCCCAGCCCTGTCACACAGCGGCTGTAGCACACCACAGCTCCTGAAAATAAACAACAGGATGAGTGCGGATTTGCTGAGCGAAATACATGGGAAAAGCATCATCTCCTCCATGACAGACATCCCTCGGTGGCAAAAGCAAACGCCTCTGGAAGCTGAGCAGGCGCTCCTCTGTTCCAAAGGGCCGCTGAGCGCTGGCAGCAGGCGCTGCAGGAGAGGTTCCCCACACACTCAGCCACCTCCCACCTCTTTGCAAGGCACCTCATAACATTATGTAAAAATGCAAATAGCGTCCATGCAAAACTGCAGAGCCACGAGTGCCCTGTGAGAGCCCGGTGAGGAGCAGCCCCGCTGTCCCACATAGGGGCTGTTTGCTTTGCCAGCACTGACACAGCAGTGAGTGCTCCACGGCCGTGAGGGGCCCTTCGTGCCCTCCCTGCACCATGCTGTGCTAATGAGCACGGTGCCAGGAGGCAGCCTGGGCCAACACAGCTCATCTCACTCTGTGTTTGGGAGCACAAGATGGATCTGAGGCACCAGCAGGAGGTGCCCATGGCTCCGTGGCTGAAGGCGCAGGGAGAACCGCACCATCGCTGCCCCCCAGGGCACCAGAGGGGCACAGGTGGGTGCAGCACCTGAGCGCCACGGGAGCTCCCCAGCCCCGGGATGCACCGTGCACGTGCTGAGCTCCCTGCAGCACTGAGAGCCTGCACACCCTGCAGAGCCATCCCCATGCCCAGGGCCGTGCGTGGTGCACCTGTGCCTGGTTCCAGCTCACCGGCACGCAGCACACTGGCACTGTGTGCAGGTGGCTCACAGAGCAGCTCTTATCCCCAGAGTGAAATCCCTACGAGGGCAGGACACACAGGATGCTCCGGGAGGCACCGCAGTAGCAGTGGCACAGCTGGGCACAGCACTGTGCCAGGCACAGCAGCTCCCGGTCCAACCTGAGCATCAGCCTCCCAACAAGGAGAGCGCTCGTTTCTGTTCTCTAATTAAACCAATATTGTATCTTACTAGCAAAGGAGTAAACAAACAATTACAGACTTGATGAGGTGTTGCATGCGGCGCTCTCAGGAGCAGGGAGGGAGCTGGAGGAGGCTGCATGGGGAGCAACCCTGTGCTGTGCAGCCCTGCTCTGCCCCAGAGCTGGGGGAAGGGGCTGCCCTGAACCCTGCACTCAGCAGCAAACAGCAGTGAGAGCCCCGTGCCCACTGCACTCAGCAAAGGCAGGGAACCACTGCTGGCTGCAGTCGCCAGCAATCCCCAAATTTTATACATACGTACACGGGTGGTTTTTCCAATTTGCAGCTTTCACTGGGATAAAGAATCTCTCCTTCAGGGACCTTGGCGGGCTCACAGAGCACACCACACCTGGATTCAGCAGTACTGAAAGTGGAGCTGGCAAAGTCAATTTTTGACCTCGCCTCTTATGCTTTGGGAAAGCTATCTGCACCCTCAGAGCCGGGAGGAGAGAGAAGGGCAACACTGCTGGGGTGCTGCCAACCAGCCACAGCTGGGATGGCTGGGCACTATGGGCTCCCCAGGCAGGAAGGGCCCAGGCCAAGGCCGGCTGCCCCACGTCCTGACACCAGCAGAGGTGTGAGCAGCCCGGTGCCGAGCAGCGGCCCGAGGACAGCAGCCACGTTTGTGCTGTGACAGCGCAGGGAGGTGTGGGATCACCTTGGACAGTCTGTGCTGTGCTGTGCTGAGTGCGTCATCCCCAGGGCCACCTGGATTAGCCCTGCAGAAGGACAGCACTGATGTGGGTGTCCCGTGGGCAGGGCTGCTGGCTGCCAGCCTGTGGCCGATGGCACTGTGCAACGCAGCCCAACTCTAATTAAGATTTTAATAACTGAAGCTCAGGAAGCAAATAATTACTTAGCATCGTGGAGAAATTTATTCTACACATCTCTCCACCAGCCCGTCTCTATCCACCAGACCATCTTTCCAGGTTTGGAAGATAGCAGAGCACTCCCTTGTCTACTAAGAAGTGATGGTGTGAGGTGCCAGAGGTGCCGGAGCCCCAGGACTTGGTCAGGGTGGGGGAAACGCTCCTCTGCAGCAGGCAGGACAGCAAACAGGTGTCATGGCACAGGTGGTCACTGTTCCACCAGCCTGTTCCCATCGGAAGCACAGCAAACCCCTGTGAGCACTGCACCATCCTCTCCCCATTAGCTGCTTACGGGTTGGGTGGGATTAGCTGTCCCAAGGGCACCCTCACCCTAATCCAGCCCAGCAAGAGGGGTGGGGGTCCCATGCCACCAGGCCAGAGCCCCACAGTGCCCCAGCAGGGAGGCAGTCTGGGGGCTGCCCTCTCACCAGGTCATTTGGCTGCTCCCTTTAGCTGGAACCAAAACAACCCCACGTGCCCTCCAGCATCCAGCTTGCAGCCTGCCCAGGCTGGGGCAGCCACCCCCAGCACTCTGCAGGTACATTCAGAGACACAGTGCCTGGAGAACAGCAGGGGGAGAGCAGAGATGGGGCACACATTGCTCACTCCACAGCGGGATTTGCTGTTAAGGGCCCCTCTGTCACACAAGGACCGGGTTTATTTTAATCAGATTAATTAAGTAGCTGATGCTGACAGAGCACCGCTGGGCACAGCAGCACCAGGGGGCACAGAATGGGGAGACACACTGGGGGCAGTGGCTCTGGAGTGCATCTGGGAGCGGGCTGGGCTCTGTAGAGTGCTTTTGTGTCACTTGTAGAAAGAAATCGAAGGAAACCTTTGCTAATGCAGAGAAATTCTTCTGGATACGGCACATCCATCAGATGCAATTCCTTGCTGCGTGTGCTCACCAGGACAGGATGGGATGGGGATTACTGAGGGGACCGCAGCCCACACCAACCCCCAGCCATCACCTAGGGGTAAACTCAAATATATACAGCCAAAAACTGGCACAAGTGACAACACTTCCACTGTCCTGGGCCAGAGCTGCCAGGAAATCCCAGCAGTGCCAGAATAACCCACGCACTGCACAAATCCACCCCTGGCCAGCACGGCACAGCCGGACCCCAATCCCAGCACCAACATTCGCGCAGCCCCATCCACTGCTGCCTTCCTCCTTCCCCCGGGGGGCACTGACTGCACTGCTGGATGTGAAGGAGCCTTTGGCCTCTATTCCAGCCCTACTCAGAGCTCACTAAAAATAAAGATTGCCTTTCTTTTTTCTTTTTTTCTTTTTTTTTTTTTTCAGCAGATGAAAGCTGATAGTAAAAACCTCCATGAATACTTCATCAGGCTGCCCACCTTCCCATAGATTTTCTGTCTCGAGGAAAGCGTTTCCAGCAGCCAGCCGTGCATTGAAACCGGGACCGTGGGGGAACCCAAATCAACTGCATTTCAAAGAGGGAATTTTCTACCAAACGCTATCGCTCCCAGCAGCGCCGTACACCCGAGGGCAGGGGGAGCAGCGGCGCCTCCCCAGGGCGCAGATCCTCTGACACGGGAAGGTTTCTGCGGGTCTCTCCCGCAGCCCTCCTGCTCGCAGGGACCTCCGGCAGCAGAGGCGCACAAGTAGAGCCGTGTGCTCAGCCCCCCCCAGCGCTCCTGGCGCACGGGCTGTGTTGGCACAGCGCACAGCAATGCGGAGCCGCTCCTGGCACACGGGGCTCGTCCCATCCCGGCCCGCTGCCAGCCCCCCTCTGCTGGCCGCGCGCTCCTCCAAATGAGTGTTCAAGCTCACCCTGCCGGCATTTACATAACGCACTGCTTCAGCAACCAGGATTGGTTTCCCTCTAAATTGCTCACAAAGAAGATGGAAGCACGCTGAAACAGACGCTTCCCCAGAGCACCCATCCCTCGTGCCCGCACGTCCAGGCCGCCCCGATGCACGCAGCATCAGCGCCTCGTGCAGACAAACCAAGTGCTGGGATGGCTCAGCTGCAGGGGTCATGTGGGGACACGGGGCAGAAATCCCCCAGACAGAGCCATGGTTTGCCCTGCTCACCTCACACGGGGGGGGACTCCCAGCTGCAGGCGGTGCTCCTGCCTGCCCACTTCCAGGGGAGCAAAGGGAAAGCAGCACCCAGCAACCCTGACTGTCCCTGCACACCTTCACCCCAGGGGAGAACCAGGAGCCGAGGGGATTCGGGATGGCAGCAGCATGAGAGCATCCAGAGCTCAGTGCCTCCTTGCTCCAAGGGAAACGCTTTGCAGGGATGCATCTTGCAGCACGCCACAGATTAGTGCTATTTAGTGCCAAGCTAAATATCAAGCAACCCTACAACTTCACATTTGGTGCATTCCAGGTGCTCAGCAGCTGCACCCACGGCTGTGAGCAGAGCACAGAACAAAGCCAACATGTGGGTATCACAGGGCTGCCCCTGCCCAGCACCACACCGCCATCCAGAGCTCTGCTATTCCAACCCCCATTCCCTTCTTACAGCAGGGATTTGTTTTTAAGCTGCTCTGTTCACAACAGTGTGAATCCAGAAAGAGTGGGAACAGCGGGGAAAGAGCAGGATGAAGGCAGGCTGAAGGCAGGAGGCTTTGCCTGGCAGCCAAACCAGTGAGCTGAATGTCACGCCTGCTGGTTTGCTGCACGCACTGATCCTGCCAGGCTGCCGTGATGCCACAAACCTCAGTGTTGTTTCTCTGTTCCAACCGACTCCAGCAAATGGCACAAATGCCTCTGAAGCACAGCAGCTAGCAGAACAGGTGGCACAAAGCATCGTTTGTCATCGTTTCAGGATTCCTCCATTTTCTCAGTTAAGGTCCTGGTGATGCCATTGGGCCCCTCTCCATGCGCACACAACGAGCAGCAGGGCTGGGACAGCCCAGCACCACCAGAAGCCCAACCTTTGGCTCATTGCAACGCATCCTAAAAGAAAACAAGCACAGAAGAGAGGAGTTGGATTTGGGTTGGGTAAGATGAGCAGGAGGGGCAGACAGCTGCGTGGCTGCAGTGCTGGGTTGGCACGGGGCTGATCGCAGCACCATGGCAGCACAGCGGCAGCGTGCCATGCACAGAGAGGTGGTTTATTTAGCTCATCTCTGCCACAGCAAGGCGGCCGTGGGGTCGGAGCGGCGCTCAGGACCTCATTTCCATGCGTTAATTTAGCAGGGGCGGTCAGAGCCGCCCAGCGCCGCGCATTGGCTGCTGCCGGGGAAGCGTGTTAGCAAGTTGTCAGAGCAGAGATTGCTGCCGAGCTGCACGGCGCAGCAGGTGTCAATCACTGCAGAGCTGCTTGTTTTGGGGACGGATTTAGAAATTCAGCTGAGAAGGAGCCGTGTCTGTAACAGGAACACTGTGATGTCAGTGCTCTGTGAGGTTCGGGCAGTTACAGAGCATCATTCCACAGAGCCGATGCTTTGGAGGCTGCGCGCAGTGCCTGCATCCAGCACAACATCCCCACCACAGTGGGTCACCCCGGGCCTGCTAGGAAACAGCTGGAGGGCTGTGGGGGCTCTGGGGGTATCACTGTGCCTGAGGCACGAGAACACAGCGCAGCCAGACACAGCAATGTGGGCAGTGATGCTCACAGGGCCTTCTGGCAACGGGTACATGGGGAGGGGGCTGGCAGCAGTGGACATGGACGGGCCAACCCAGCCCAGGCTGCAGCCACCTGCATGGGAGCACTGCTGGGATGGAGCCGTGCACCCCCTGCTGCCCAAAGGGTTCCCTGAGTGTAAATAAAAGAAAAAGCCACAAAAAACTGCCACTCATCAGCTGCCAGTCAGCAGCGGGAACGTTTTCATGTCAAACACAAAGCCACTGATGCTTTACTGCTGGGTAGAGCAGCACAGCCATGCGATGAGGTGAGCACCCATGCACCAGCCCAGGGCAGCACCGTGCGGAGCAGGCACAGCTCCATGGGGACCACAAACCCCATTGCAGTGCTGGAGGAGCTGCTGAGCAGCAGCACTGCTGTTCCAGCACTGAGCCCATGCAGGATGCAATGGGACACAGCGCACCGTGCTGCCCCACTGCCTGCACACCTCCCTGCTGCAGCCCCGACAACAGGGCGGTGGATGCAAGACAAAAAGAAATCAGGATCTAATTAGCAGCCATCAGCACTGAGTGAGCAAAAAAAAAAAAAAAAAAATGAAGTGGAAATGGGTTTAATTAAAAACTGTTGCTGGAAGAGAATTTTGATTAACTGATGTAATGCATTAAAATTGCAAATCCCAGCAGCTTAAGTGACAGATAAAATAGCGCAAATGGTTTACAAATTAATTTACTTTTTTTGGAAAACAAGCACGCCGCACATTATTAAAAATTAATTAGTCACGGAGGGAGGCTCTCACACGAAGGGCACAGCAGCACGGGCTGCAGAGTGCTGTGCGTGTGCTCGGGGTCTCTGCTGGGGCAGCTCTACACTGCAGGCAGGAGGAGGGGAGCAGCTCGTCCCATCAGCATCCATACAGCCTCTGTGCACCGCTTTTGCACTCTGCCAGAACAGCCCCACGACGACAGCAAAAACCCACGTAAGACACAACCGCCTGCAGCTGGAATAGCAGTGTGTCAGAGCACAGGACGAGCCAAGAGGGCACTGCTCCCCTGCCGTGGGGCACAGAGCCCCACAGCCACTCCTGAGCCGTGGGCTCAGCCAGCGTGAGGCAACGGCGACGGAGCGGCGATTCCAGCTGGCTGGGTTGTTATCACAGACCGCAGCGACGTTCCCAGGAAGACGGGCTGTCAGATCTCATCTCGTTACGCATCCCTGCTATGCGTTCTGCACTGCGCGGCCACATGGAGCGCATTGTTTGCGCAGCAAAGGGGAGCGCGGCTGGATCCCACCCCCACCATCGTGCGGCGGCAGCTCCCGCAGATGGGTTTGCTGGGAGATGCGGACACTGTGGTCACTCACGGCATCGCCGAGCTGCGCCTCCTCCTGCGCTCATCGGCAGCAGCGCAGCCCTTTTGCAAACACCGGGCGCTGCTTCCTCCCGAAGGCTGAGCCCCTGCCCCAGCCCAGGCAGCGCTGTGTCCTCGCACCCGGGAGGATGGTGGCTGCAGCCCAGGGGTGCGCAGTGAGGGCACGGCTCTGCTCTGCAGCTCAGCGTCGTCGTTTTGCACAAAGCGTGGAAGGAGAAGGAGAAAACAGCTTGGATGTGACTTGCACAGGAGGCAGCGTGCGTTATTGTCTGGTTGCCACAGCACCTCCAGAGCAGAGCAGGCACCACCGCAGCTATGAGCCAGCCTTTATTAATAGGTATTTCCAAAGAGACAGAGCCAGCCAGGACAATGCTAATGCAGCAGTTTTAAGGTGGCTAACAAGAAACAGGTCAGCACTGCTACGCAGCCCGCCCTCCCCAGGGACAGCTCTGCACATGGATGTAGCAGGAGTTGCTCAGGAGAGCTCCGGTTCTGTGCCAGGGTTCAGGCTCCGAGCAGATGGCAGCAGCACGGTTCTTCCTGAGCACCACTCAGGGAACCGCATTTGGGAACAGCTCATGGTGGATCTGCAGCCCGCCAGGCTCTCACGCCCCAAGTCCTGCTGCCAGAGGGAGCCCCGCTCAGCACGGAGCTGCCGGTGCAGGACGCAGCCCCGCAGAGCCTGCTCGCCCATCCCCAAGCTCCTTGCCCAGCTATGAATAGCTCCTCTATTTGGGGAACACCGTGCTGGCACATCGCAGCTCTGCATCTCACACACGAGCATCACACACAGCTGGCAACTGCTGTGGGCACTGCACCCCTGCAGACCCCATGGAGCCCACAGCCACAGCTCTGCCTTACAGCGCCAGCCGTGCCCAGGAGCTCCCACACGCTCCAACCTCTGACACAGGGCTCTGCATCGCATGGAGACAGACCTGGTCCCCGAGCACACAGGGCCAGCAACCTCCAGGTCTTTGTTCTTGGAAATCCACGCTGTGACCGGGCTGCAGGGCCGCTGCTTGTTACTGCTGTCAGCAGACGGATGCGAAGCACTGCCGGCCGGAGCCTCCCCCCAGCACACCAACACAACAGGTGGCAGCACCCAGAAACCCACTCTCCCTCTGAGAAGCACAGGGCTGGCTTCTGTTTGCGTGGTGGAAGGTAGGCTTGTGTTGCTGTGGAACTGATTCTCCTTGGCAGCTTAAAGGCTAACGAGTTATAATTAACAGAGGCACAGGCGTATGCACAGACTGAGGGCGCACACAGAGGAGCCATCACAGAGCAGCCCTACAAGAGCACCGTGAGGGCTGCAGGCCCATCCCAGGGGCAGCACGTTGCCAGCCCCACACAGCAGGCAGCAGTGTCCCCGCACCACCCTGTGGGATTGCACACGGGTTGCTCTGGCGCTGCAAGCAGCAGCGTGTCATTTAATCCCATTAAAATATGGCTAATTGCTGACACCTCATTTTTGCGAGCTGGATGCCATTTCCTGCTCACTGCACCCTGCGCTGCAGTGCTGGGACCACACGCCTGCACTGCCATAGCAACCAGCTGGGAGTTGCTCACTGGGCCCCCCGCAGCCCTGGGGGCACCTGGTTGGGGGGTGGGCAGCTGTGGCACAGTGCTGCTTGCTGCTCTGTGCAGGCAGTGGGCAGCGCTGCAGACAAGTGCCTGACCCACTTTCCAAGCCTGCCTCAATCCAGCACTGTTTTGCAAGAGAAGCACGTGAGAGATGGGAGTGAGCAAGCACATCTTGCTCCTGCAAACACCTTCTCACTACAGCTGCACATTTATTTCTCTGCAGAGCTGTGAACAGGAGCCACCAGCAGCACCCTCACCGTTCTCTGAATCTCACTGTCAGGATGCCGCTGAGAGGCACTGGGCAGTGACAAAACAGTGCGTGCTCAGAGCAGGGAAACTCCTTGGAGGAGGTAGCCCCAGTGCCTCACACCCTCCAGGCTGCTCATTTCAGTAGCAGCACCCACAGACTCACCTGGCAGCAATGCTGTGTGCAGCTCCTGGTGGGAAGCAGAGGGTCCCCAGCAGCTGGAGCACTGGTGATGCCAACAAACAGCTCCAAACGAGAAAACAGCCCCGAGAGCACAATCCAAGGCTCTGCCTGGCTGGCTACTACAGGAGCACACACTTTGGCAAGGCACAGCTCACATCGAGGGGCTGTAAGCCTGCAACAGCTCCAGGAGGGCAGGACCAGCTGCCACATGCGGGCTGTGTGCCATTAGCACAGGGCAGCAGCAGGTGTGGGGCCTGCCTGGGTGCTGAATGCTGCAGCCATAGTGCTGGGCATAGCTTTATGGCATAGCCAAGGGGTCCCCAGGCACAGCACTGCCCACGGCTCTGCTACTGTCAGTCTGCAGCACCCCAGCGTGTTGGAGCCCTTGGCACCACAGAGGAGGGTACGGGTGGTGCAGGACACAGCCCAGCTCCTGCCCCCAGCACCACCTGTCTGCAATCAGCCCAAAGCAGCACCGATGGGCCGAGCCCACAGGACGAGGTACAGCTGGTGAGGGGCTGCACTGCCGTGCTGTGTGCAATAGGAGAAGCTGTCCTGACACATTGCTGGAGCTGCCGTGTCCTCGTTACCTGCTGCCATTGCCAGCTGTGTTGTGTATAGAGGTGAAACCTCTCTGCTGGATGCTGGAGAAATCACAGCCATGCGGGAACCTTTAAAATGGTACTTCTGCCCGTGGGAGATGATCCCTGGTGCGGATCTGACCGCTGCCAGTTCACCCTGAGCCCAGTCTGGTGCCACATGCTGGGCCGAGCAGCAGAGCTCAGGCGGGCAGTGAGCGCGGTGCTCAGCTCAGCCACGTGTGCACCAAAGGGCGCCATGGGGGCACGCGGTGTGAGCCACGCTGCGCCCTGCGTGGAGCCCAATGGCACTCGGAGGTGCCGTGCGCCAGACGGCGCTGCTGGGGCTGACAGCCACGGCCTCTCCCAGGGACGCTGCAGTGCTGCTCCGTGCGTCCATGCAGCGCTGTGCACGCTGCTCTCTGCACACCCATCCCTGCAGACTCCAAACCCACACGGCTTCTGACGCTGCCAGGGCACGCAGTGGCTGCTGCCACGGCCCCAGCTCTCTGGGAATCTCCTCACATTTGCTGACCCCATGTCCCCCTATGGAGGGGATGGAGGCAGCGTGGGCAAAGCGAAGGCAAACGGGTGGAAAAACCCCATGCTCTGCTCCCGGGGTGTCTGCACACAGCGGTTGCTCTGCGGCCGGTTTGCTCATGAATGAACACAAGGGCAAACAGAGTGCTTTGCGCTGCCCCGCGGGGAGGCAATTTTGCAATTTCTTGCTGGAAACCCTCTAAATGCACCACTTCCCTCGTTCCCTGGGGAGGTGCTTCCTCAAGCAGAACAGCATTGCTGCTACACGTGAGCAGAACCTCCGGCCTTTCCAAAGCCCCTCACCTCTATGGGGTGAGCAGCAGTGGGCAGCGCTCCGCTCGCTGCACATCGCTCTGCTGAGCCCCACGGAGCTGCTGGGGCTGCTCGGAGCTGCAGGAGAGGGTTGGGGGCACAGCTTCCTTCTGCAGCTGCGGGGGTCCACAGCACACGGTTCCCCCGAGCTGCTCACACGGGCTCAGAACTCAGCTGGCTGCACTGAGCGAGCAGAGCAGCCTGGATTTGAAAATCACCAATCTGTCAGCCCCGTTCCTGAGCGCTTTTTGGAAAGCCCCGCAGGCAGGTGCAGGTGCCACATCAATATGTCAGCGCTCTCATGACGAGTTCATAATATTTTCTGCTCGCATTCCGCTGTCTCCCCATATTAGCAAACAGGCTGCTCCCAGCACTGCTCTCTGGAGCCAGGGGTTGAGGATTTAATAACAAAATCATCGTCGTAAGCCATTAGGTGGTGATTCAGTGTGGAAATGCCTCATTATCACTTAAGCATGTGCAGTATGTGACTGATGGAAACCTCTGAATTATGACTAATTAAGCACAGGCCGAAAAATATCCCAGATCAGAACCGCTGACACCCTCTATGGGGAACCAAACATCTGAGGCCAGTGGAGATCCCTGGAGAGGTGGCCGTCTGCATGAGGGCTTTGCAATGAGAAGCACACGGAGGGCAGAAGTGTGCTTGGAAACCTTCCCCCGTGCCAAAGCTCCGGGAAACTTAACAACATCATCTTCTAATTAACAGATTTTTAAAAATCTGCAGCACGCTAATTAATTTCTACATTAATCATAAGAACTTGGAAAGCTGGCAGGTCCCAAAGCTCTCCGAAACAAACCTGTGTTGCCTCACACCAGGCAGAACCACGGAGCCACACACTGCAGGTGGGGCATCGGAGCTGGGGTAACAGGGCTGCGCCCACCTCAGCTGCAGCCAGACTTCTTGTTTCCAGCTGCAAACTCCCAATGCTCCCAGTGCAGAGCAGAGCACTTTCCCAGGTGCTGCTGTGCCCCATGCTGTGACACCAGCGTGCTGCTGTGCCACCTGCAAAGCGCTGCGTGGGGTGATGCTGGGACACCGGGCACAGGAGCCTGGAGGGGAGGTGACAGGGCTGTGGGGCTGTGGGGGGCAGGGCCCCAGGACCCTGTGCCCCGAGGCTGCTGGCCACACTTGCCAGCTCGTCTCTTGCAGCCAGCAGGAAGCAGGGGGGGACTGAACTGCTTCTGAGCGCACCGAGAATGGGTCTAAAAATAAGCTTTTAATACACTCTTGTATCCTGTCAAGGCTTTAAATAGCTGTTTGGAGTTCGAGTTTTTAAAAACTGTTGAGCTCAAATCACTTCTGACAACTCGGGAGCCAAAAATAAATGAGGACGCGGGAAGAGGAGCAGCGGTGCCCCTGTAGGCACAGAGCAGTGCGTGGTGGGCAGCGGCCGTGCAGCAGGAGGGTATTGGGCACTGCAGGGCCAGGGAAGCCCTGCTGCTGCAGACTGCATGCTGCAAGCGCTGCCTCTGCTCCTTGTGGGAGCCCGGTGCTCAGCACTGCGCCCTGCACACAGCTGGGATGATGTGAGGTGACACAGCAGCACCCAACGCAGCACAGCCGCAGCCAGGAGCAGCACTGCCTGCACGCTGCGTGGAGCGGAATGGCTGCAGCTGCAGAGAGCTGTGTTCACCCCGCAGGGCAGGGCGGCACGAGGCTCCGGGCACTGAGATAAGTCAGAATGACACTGAGCCAGGGCAGAAGCACAGCCCTGAAATGCAAAGTCACTGCTGGGGGGGGAGGGGATAGCAAGGTGGCATTGGGTTCTCGCAATTGCGCTCAGCTGCAAAGAGGTTCTTTTACAATACGACATGTCAGCCCCAGCTCTGTTTGCATTAAGCGCAAAGCGCTCCCTTGTCTCCTTCTCCAAAGCAATAGATCTGCAGAACCTCTCGTACATTTCCTATCCTTGTTATAAATAGGATGAGCTCTCCTGTGAGGAGACAGAAATGAACAGCCCACCGCATCCCAGCTTAAAATACATTCCTCCCTACCATCCTGCGGAGCGGCTCTGACCCTCATAGGAAAGAAGCTGCTCTGCACCCAGCAAGCCGTGTGGGTTGGTGGATGGGAGAGGAGGACAGAGCCATTGCTGCTCCACGTTACGGTGTGAGGACGGCAGGGCAGTGCTGGCTGTGCATCCCACAGCCCCCAGTGGGGACCAGAGCTCTCAGTGCAGGGTTCCCCTGGCTGGGAACTCACAGCGAGTGGGAAATACCTCCCTGCTGCACAGCGGTGCCACGTCGCTCGCTGCACCGCGCTCTGCAGGGCCGCCCTTGGGCAGCAGGGGTGCCACTGTGGGGCACAGCCACGAGTCAGACCCTGCTGACAGCCCCGCACTGCCACGCACTGGGCTGGAAGCAATCCCTGCCCAAGGGCCTTCCAGAAATACTCTGCTCTCTTTGAGATCACTGAACTTTGATCTTTCCTTCAATTTTCATTCTCCTGGAAAGCGCTGAGACAAGGGGGACGTGCCGATGCTTCCAGTAGGGAGGAGGGCTGGGGGTGATGGCAGCACCATGAAATCACAGCCTGGAGAGCAGGGGGGGGCCGACAGCGCGAGGCCAATTGATTCCTTTCCTCTGAGCTTTGCAGGGGCCGACACCTCTGCAGCCACGGCTCTGCAGCCACTGAGAGGAGCAGAGCCCTGCGGACGGGGGGCAGCTGCCCCTGGGGGTGGGAGCAGCAGCTGCAGCTCCACACTTCTCCTAATGCAGCTGAGTGGGAAGCGGTGGAGAAAACTCCATTCCCCATCCCCTGCACTTCGTGCTGCAGCACTCAGCTCTGCCCCACACTGCATTCAGTGCCTGCAGACGGTGTCCTGCTGCAGGGGTGGATGCCCAGTAGCAGCGTGACCCCACGGGCACGGGCTGGTTTGCAGCATGGGAATGGATGTGGTTTGCCACCTGCTGTAGGAGAGAGGAATGAGGAGCTGTGCTAAGGGACAGAACCGCCCAGAGCCACATGGTCACACCTGAAGCTGAGGGAAGGAGTGGTGTTTGTATCCATCCCAGGACAACCCCCTGCCCCACGGGCCGACCACAGCTGGGGTGGCACATGGGCACCTCTGGGCCAGACCTGCAGCTTCCTGGCTTCAGGTGGGGTTTATGAGTCACAGAAGGAATCCGAGCGCCCTGCAGGCCCTGCTCCTCACACCTACACCCCACAGTGTCCCCTGCAAGGAGGATGGTGGGCAAGGAGCTGGGGCTGCTGCATGAGGCTGGGCCTCATCTCACCCTCCAGGGTGCAAAAGGTCACCACAGGCATTGCAACACATGAGGTGGTTCTGCCTGGCTGTGCCCTGAGCATCGGGCCTGGATGGCAGCGGTGCCACGAGCTGAGTGCTGCCTTCAGGTGCTTTACAAAGCAGCCTGTGTTCAGGAGCTGCTCTGAAAACAATTTTGCATACAGCTCTTTCAATTACTAATCTCAAATATTAAAAGCATGTATTCCACAACAGCAGAACAATGTGGATGTGAAAATGAAACTTAATAATGAATAATTTGCTCTCTGGGGGGAAAAAAGTGCAAAAATGGAGGTGCATTGTGCTTGCAGTCGTGTCATTACAGATGGAGCAATTTTGTAGTTCTTAAGCAATACCTCTTGAAAACAGCACCAGAGCACCTCACAGCCAGGGATGCTGCCCAGCGCTGAGCCCACTGCCCTGAGCACTGCCAGGGTGGGAGCCCAAACGATAAATCCAATGGAAATGATCAACAGGAGTGGGAGGAAATAACCATTCGAGAGCAGCAGAACAGAGCCAAGCCTCGGGAAACCGAATGTGGAGGTGTCAACAGCAGCTGAAGGAAGCAGCGATGTGGGAGCGGCACAGCCGGCCGGGCTTTGCGCACCGGTAAGAGCTGAGCAAGCCCTGCGGTCGCGTTTGCCTGCTTGTCTTTGCGACCCCCTACAAACCCAGCGGGATGCGCGCAGTGGGATGAGCGCACGGAGAGCCGCGCAGGGCTGGGAGCGCCGCACAGCCGCCTGCCTGGGCCGTGCCGCATCGGGGAGGTGCCGCCCGGAGGTCAGAGCCGGGCTCGCCCCAGTGCGGTGAGGAGGTTCGGCTCCGCCCGCCTCCTCACCCCCGCCCGGAGCTCCGTGCCTCGCGGTGCCGTCACCGCCATGTGCCGGGCCGGGCCGCAGCTCGGGTGGGGGCTCAGGACTTTGGAGCGCCGTGACGCAGCCCGGGCCGAGCTCGCCGGTGGGGGGTGAGGGCAGAGAGGTCCTCGGAGCCGGGCCGAGTGCGGCCTGGGCAGCGCGATCCGAAGGACGTGGGGATCAGACCAAGGCAGGGGTGGGGCTGGGGGGGTCCCTTCCGTCCGAACCGTTCTGGGACTCCGGGACCTCTGCGTGCTCGAGGTGCAGGAGGGCTCCCGTCGGCAGGTCCTCGTGTGCGGGACGCGATGCGCGGGGCGGGGCGGGCAGCCCTCGGCGCATCCCCTGCCGCGGGGCTCGGCCGCCCCCTGCTGACCGCGGGCGGCGGGACCGGGCGGTGCGGGGCGGTGCGAGGCGGTGCGGGGCTGTGCGGGGCTGTGCGCACTCGCTCAGAACCTCATCGAAACGCTCCGTCCAGCCTGAGAGCTGCGCCCGCCGCGTTCGGGCTTTGGTGACGCATTAAGAGCGGCGCAACGGGCGGAACGGGGCGAGCCGTGCTGCAGCCCTGGGCCGTGCGCCGGGGCGGGGAGCGGCACTGCAGCCCTTAGGGGCTCCGCTATTCCCTCTTAGTCTGACATGTCCCAGGGCCGTCCTGTACAGGCGTCCGGCAGCCCGACACCCCATTCCTGGGCTCCTCGCCCGTCTGCTGTGCAGCACTGTGCGGGCGCTGGCCCCCCCTCGCAGAGGAGGACTGACTTTCGGACATGTGCGGTTCTCCATCACTCGTGAAATTCTGCGGTTTGATCAACACTTCAAATAACACACAGTAGGGTCATAAGAGCAGCGCTTTTCTCCAGACAAACAGCTGAGCAGATCACACATAGCAGAGCAGAGCCGGCCGGGTTCATGCCGCGGAGCAGCGGTCCCGGGCCGCGCAAGGCACAGCCCCAGGGCAGGGGGGGTCCGCGCACCCCCTCGGCGTCCCACCCCGGTATCACAGAGCGGAGCCGTGTTCTGCCGCCCGCCCGCAGCCCTGTGCTGCAGCAGCCCCGCCGTCCCCGCTCCTCGCCGTCCCCGATGCCAAAGAGCCCTCGGTACCCGCAGGGGCCGGGGCCGGTGTCCCCTGGAGCAGAGCCGCGGTCGGAGCCCAGCCCGGAGCCCGGCACGGCTCTCTGCCGTTGGAGGACATCCAGTGGCCGCGGGCAGGCGGTGCAGCGTCGGCGCCGCTGTCCCTGCAGCGCGCTGCTCCCCGCAGGGCCCGGCTGCGGGGCGCAGGGGCACGGCCGGAGCCACGAAGAGGTATTTGCAATTTCCTTCCCATCCCGGGGGGATTTTCTCTCCCCTCTCCGGAGCGGTGCGGGAGAAAGGTCGCTTTCCTTCCTCCCTTCCAGAGCCGCTTTAATAACAGAGGTATGCGGGGAAGGAGGTTGGTAAGCGCACGTAAAGCAGCGACGTGGAGCGGCCGCGGGGGGCCGGCGGGGCAGCCAGAGCCCTCCCAGCCCCCGGGTCCGCAGCAGCTCCCCGTCCCCGGCGCTGGGGATCGAGTTCTGCCCCTGCGTTTGGGGCATCGGCCCCGCGTCGCTGTTGTGAATGAGCCGCTTCTGTGGAGAGACTCATTTTGGGCGAGCGCCCTGTTTACTCTGAACATCCCTTGGAGCTACTCAACGAAATAATCACCAAAACCAACGCGGGGCCCGGGCTGCTGCTTCCTTTGTCTTTGCCCACTGGGCGCACACACACGGCAGCCCGGCTCCCGGGGCGGCTGTCTGAGCCGCGCTGCGTTCCCACCGCCTGCTGGCAGCAGCACGGAGCGCGGGGACATGGGGACGTCAGAGCCCGGTGCCAGCAGCACCGGTGTGGGAAAGGCTCCGTGTGGTGACAGCCCTGTTTGTCGCTATCTCAGAGGTTGCCCCCGGAGGCAGGGTGAGCTGGGGTCACCCCGGCAGTAGGTGCCCAAAGGCTCTGGCACATGGATGGCTTTTGCTGATCTGGTTTAACCTGGCCCAGCCTCAGCGGTCCCCACTCCTGTTCTCCACTGAACCAACCGTGTGCTGAGCTCCTCGGGCCTTCCACGAGCCACAGTCCTCCCATGGCAGCAGGCCGGACGTGAGCACCATGGGAGCACACGCCCAGCCAGAACTGCTGGGTGCACGGCCCGGGTGTCCCCTGCATCCCCAGTGCCACAGCAGCACAGCACGACACGGCCTCATTGCAACGCAGGGAAACAGCTGTCTGCTTCCCCTCTGTCCTCGCAGATGTTTCAGATGGGGTGGTTTGTGCTCTCCAGTGGGCCGAGCGCGGCGCTGGGACGGCAGCACCAGCCAAGGTCCCCGGGGCTCCGCCAGCACCGCCGCGCAGCTCCGCGCCCTGACGGCCCCTCGGCATCTCAGCTCCGTGGGACATTCTGACCCACGCTCAAAATGCAGAGGAGGTTATAAAGCCGTGCAGGCTCCTGAGTCAGCGGGATGTGCTGTGCTTACTGAGCCGGGCGCTGCCGCCACGGACACCGGCAGCCTGGGGCAAAGCTGCAGATGGAACAGGGCTTAACGCGGCAGCGGGCGCTTAGCAGATGGCATTCCTGGGAGGGAGCTGGGAAGGATGGAGCACAGAGCGGCACGGCATGGAGCAGCATGGCACGGCGTGGCGTGGCACGGCACAGCAGGTCTGGCTGTCCTCGATGCATCCTGCAGTGTGGAGAATGGGAAGCCACAAGGCGCAGCACTGACTGCCTCAGGGCTGGTGCAGTTTGTCAGGGCTGGTACCTGACCTGCGGCCGGGTGGGAGCAAGCCTGGGTGAAGACACAAGGAGGAAAGACATGGCTGACCGAGTGTGCTGTCCTGGAAGCGCGTGGGGCTGCAGGCTGCTGTGCTGCAAGAGCTCATCAGAGCTCACACAGCTCAGTGCACTCCAACAGAGGAACTAGACAAAAGTTGTGAGCCTTGGAAAGTAGGCTGTTTGCACCTGAAGCGCCACCTCCTACTCCCCTTGTAATGCAGTGGGTCCAGTGACACCCATGGAGCCAAGGACAGATGATCTGCACTGAGCCAACAGCCAGCACAGAGGGGACAAGCAGCCAGAAAGTGCATCCAGCAGCACGAGCAGAGGCCATGGTGCTTCACGATGATGGGGAGAAGTGCCCCATAGCAAACGCACACCCAGCACTGCTAACCAAGCGTCCCACCCCTCCCCCAGGTTAAAACTGGAGATGACAGCAGAACCACATCTGAGCACACAGCTCTGCACCCTGCAGGGCAGAGGCCATTCCTGAGGCACTGAGTCCTTGAGCAGAGAGCACCATTATGGAACTGAGCCCCGGAGCCCTGAGAAACTGCTGGGCTTTGCTTGGCTGCTGTGAGAGGGCCTCCAGCATCAGCCGAGCACTCCCTATAGGCGCATGCAGGAGAGCTCCTCTGTAATTCCTGTGCACATCGACCCGACAGTGCAGCACCAAGCCAGCACACGCCCGGGCTGCAGAAGGGGGATCAGATTCCTCGGCTCCAGGCTCTGCTCAGCAGGGGTACACGAGGTGCCCAAGGCCACCCGCTTCCCCCCTCCAGTGTGCACCTCCCCAGCCCAGGTGTTGCAGGGGTCTGCTCACTCTCTGGGGTGCCTGGGTACACTTGAGCTGCTCCCTGGGGGCAGCGGGCACAGGGATACAGGGCACAAGGGGAGCTGCTGTGGGGCCCGGCCTCACGGAGTAGAACTCAGTGCAGATGGGAGCAATGGCGCAGGGGAAGGACATCCCCCCGGGCACCACCACGACCCCTCGCTCTTTGCAGGTGGGGACACCCCAGCCCCAGTTTGGGGCCGGCGGCATCGGGGCGCACAGGCACAGCTGCCAGCACCTTTCTGCAGCGTCAGACGAATCCGCCCGGCTGCAGCCCCACAATTTGTACAGCCTAATCCAGCGGGCCGGGGGGGCCACGGGGCGTCCAATCCCACCCGCAGGGAGGGGACTGGAGGTTATGAAATTTGTGAATGGGGAGTGTCTGCAGCTCGGCAGAGCGGCGGCACTGCGGGGCGGCGGGAGGCTGGGACTGGGGCGGCTGGGACTGCCCCAGCAGCATCGCCCGCTCCTCCGGCAGCATCTCCACAGCGCTGCAGAGGGCCGCACAGAGGAACCGGCGACACCTTACTTGCTCCACTTGCTACCAGCTTCGCCTTATTTCTCCGTGCCAAAGTTCCAGGAGAAGGTGACCCCGTGGCTGCTCTCACCCCCTTATCACTTTTCCAGCCCAGCTTCTTCGCTCTGACTGTTGGACGGAGAACTGATAAGGGTGTGCGGGTGGTGCGAGCACCTGGCTGTGCAGCGCTCCGCAGAAGTCGGCTGCACGCAGGACCAGCAGCACAGCCCACTCTGCAGCTGGAGATGCTGGGTTTCGCAGAGCACAGCAGGTTACATCGCTCCGGGCTTTTCCTCTTTTGCTTCTACAACAGGTGTCCTGCAGGAGAACACGCTTGGGGGGTTTTTTTTAGGTATTTGCTAAACGACTTTTCATGAGAGGAACCAGCAGGTTGCAGTTTGCTTGTGCTTTGGTGACGTTCACTTGCTGTTGAGGTTCTTTGGGATCACGATAAAGAGCAATTACAAAAGTAAGAGTTGCATAAGTGTGAGACGCCTGTGTTTTGTGTTTGACATTGTTTGCATTAAAAGTAATTTATTTCAACTGTTCCCATGACTTTAAAGGTGAGTGGTGGCAGCATGGATCTGGCTGCAGCTGATGAAAGAAATGCTGGTAACAGAAAGGCAAATATTGCCATGAGTCATGAGGACAATGCCAGCTGGCTGGGAGGGCAAAGCATTCGGGAACCAGGGCTGCTTGCTCAGTGCCCACAGCCACGCCGGGCTGGCCGGCAAAAGGAGCAGGCTGTGACACAGCAGCCAGTAGCATTCAGCCCTCCCTGGGGCCAGAGGGGCTCCAGCACCACGCAGACCTGCTGCAAGGCAGGGCTATGCTAGCATGCTGCACTGGGTGCTGCAGCTCTGTCCCAGCACCCAGGGTTGGAACCCATTCCTGCCTGCAGCCAGCAGCACCGCAGCCTGGTTCTGTGCCACCAGGGCCAGTCCTACCCAGAGCTCCTGGTTCTGTGCTCCCAGCCTTGCATCAGCTGGGACTGAACGCTCAGCCACTCATCTCACACCCTGCTGCTCTGAGACACCAGGGATCCCACTACATGTCTCCAGCTTCTTCTACCTTGCTGGAGCCATTTCCCACTGCTCTCATCCCTTAGCCCTCCATCATGATCCAAACACTTTGCACAAAGGCACACCGAGGGCAGATGAGGTTCTGGAGAGGACCAGACCCGGCGCATTGCTGGCATCCATCAGCAGAGCTCAGCTCCCAGCGGGTGGGTGAGCGCTGCTGCTTGAGGGCTGCAGGGCGAGCGCGGCAGGACCTCACCTACCCCGTGCCCATCCGGCTGCCAGCGGATTGGCGGCGTGCATTTCGACTTCGCTCATCGCGAAGCATGATTAGCTGTGAAAAGGGAGCTTAGTGCGGGCAGGAAAACTACTGAGGCAGCCGAATTCCCCACACGGCCCTGCTGCCGGCTGAGCCAGGGCGAGAAGCAACGGGGCAAAGCCGCGGCGGGGAGAGCACCGCGGAGCCCCTGCCCTCCCCGAGCACGTAGCCCTTATATTAAATCCATAAATAGGAAATTCCACTTCTTCAGAAAAAAAAACAGAATCCGGATATTTCATAAGTGTCCCAGGGGACATGAAAGCCGAATCAGGAAATTTCACTCAGCAGAGATATTAAAACTCCCGCAGCCCTTCAGACAGCTGCAGAATAGCAGCTGCAGCCGCGTGCCCCGCGCAGGGGCTGGCTGGGGGCACGCACCGTTCTGCACCACCTCCTGTCCCACCGGCTCTGAAGGAGGTGGTGCCGCTGCGCTCCCTTCTGCCGCCAGCCAGGGAGAGGGGAGCAGAAGTTCTGTGAGCTTGAGCTACCGCAAGGCGGGGGGGTGAGCAGAGGTGAAGTCAGGCGTCAGGAGAGCCCCTCCTGCAGAAGGCGCTGCCTGCCCAAACAGAGCCGTGCCCACGGCCACGCACCACCCCAGCCTCGGGGCACCCCGCACCGAGCAGACAAAAGCACCCTCCCTTGCACAGCTGGAGCGCAGCCAGCAGTGGAAGAGCACAGATGACCTCGCCTTCCTGCCCTGCTTACACATCAGAAGCTTTCAGAACAAAGTCAGCCTGCATAATTTGCTTTCTCGCCAAAGAGGCGTTACAGCGTTTTCCCAGCACTGCGCAGAAGGAGGAGGGATGGATAACCACACTCATCCCCTGCACAGCAGCCGTGGGAACAGCCCTGAGCTCAGGTATAGGGCTGAGCTGCTGGAAAAGAGCTCTGCAGAGAAGGAGCTGGGGGTGCCAGTGGCCACCAGTCGGATACCCTGGGGGCCAAGAAGGCCAAACAGACCCTGCAGCGCGGCATATGGCCAGGACAGCAGGGGAGTGATCCTCTGCTCTGCCCTGGGGAGGTCACAGCCATAGCATGGGGCTTCCCAGCTCCATGCAGACAGGAACCACAGCCCAGCAGACCCCGTGCCACGCTCTGTGCGTCGTGAGAGCCACGCCACGCTATGCCATGCTATTCCATCCAGCCTCCTCCAGCAGCAGAGCCGCCCCCGCCGCAGCGCTCGGAGGTAATTGCAGGTTATTACTGCACCGCTGTTGTTAAATACAGATCACTTCTCTTCCGACAAGCGTGCTGTTTAATACAAACTCCGATCAGCTCCCTCCTCCACCTCACACCTCTGCTCACCCAGAGCCGTGCGGTGGCACAGCCGCGCAGAGGGCACACGCTGCGCCGCATGTAGCATAGCAGGGATGCAGTGCTGACACCCCCCACCTGCCCACAGCATCAGCTCTGGGCTGATCCTCAGTAAGCAGGCAAGTAAAGGAAAAGGTAAGGATCTCACAGGATGCATCTTCAGTGCAAGGCTCATCCTGTAGATTTTAACACGACAATTCCTGCCTCACTGCCTCAGCTAAGTGCAGACATTGCTGCGTTGTTGCATTCCTGCAGAGCTGCTGCTGCTCTCCAGCTGACGCTCGTGCTGCACAACCCAGTGCTGGCACACTGCTGCAGGGCTGCCCCAGTGCCACTGCTCACCTTCAGCTGCTGCACAGCACTGACCCCGATGTTTGGTGACAAACACCGCAGCAATGCCCCCTCTTGCATGATTTTAAGACAAAAAACAAAAACAGCAGTCGACCAAGAGCTGCATTTAACCTCTGCGGCTCTGCCCCATCCAGCAGCACGGAGCCCAAAGGGAACATCGCCACAGCCACACACAGCAACCGGGCAGAGCAGGAGGGGAGCATAGGAGTGCTGGGATGGGAAAGGGACGGAGGAGCCGGGCTGAGGGATGAGCTCACACTCTGTGCTCTAAGGCTGAGCACAGCAACAGCAGGACAGTGCGGGCAGCAGGCAGACATACACAGACGTGGCACTGTGCGCAGGGTGGGGACGGCCTGTGCTGCAGAGGGCTCTGCACCAGGGACAAGCTATGCAAGGTGAGCAAGCCACGCTCCTGTCCGCTGCCACCCATCAGCCCCCTGCCTGCCCTCCATCCCCAGGGACGCTGGCGTTCTGCTTGTGTCACCCCACACACTGCTACCCTGCAGGACCCACACAGGTTCAGAAGTGAGGTGCCATCCAGGAAGCACTGCCACGACTGCTCAGCAGAGAGCTGAGGAGAAAATGAGTTTCTAAAATTAAACCAGCAAAAGGAGGGAACGGAATATTTTTGCACTGATTTCGTTCCCATGAATATTTATAAAACTTTGTTTAATAATACTAAATTAAAGAATTAAAAAAAAAAAAAAAGAATTGGAGTTCTGGGTGAGAACAACGCCTGCCTCCCCTTCTGCCACCGCAGCGCAAAGCAAACAGGAGGGAAAGCTGCAGCAGCAGCTGCCGTGGCTGCGCACACCCTGCAGGGAGCAGGAAGGGCACAGGGCCAGGCAGCACCCAGTGCAGCTGCAGGAGGTGGCACTGCTCCGGCTGACCCACGGTGCGACCCTGGGGGCACCATCCCCACCCCACGTCCCCACGGCTGCCCTGGGGAGCACAGCTCTGTGCCCGCAGCCCTCTGGCCAAGCAGTGCTCTGCTCAGTCCAGACATTCACTGCACTAATGTCAACTGGCAAATAACTGCTACCAATGGAGCTGCCTTCAGCTCCTTCTACACCTCCTGTTAAGTGCCAGAGGTAAGGGGCTTGGGCGCTGCGTAACACTGCTTGGTCCGTTCCCATCGCACCAGCCTCGCCATGTCCATACACAGCATGGCAGGGACTGAGGGACGTGGGGCTCAGCTGGGTGCCTGGAGCACAGCACAGCCCTTGCAGGAGTGGCCCCACACTCAGAATGGGCAGCACATGGGGCTGAGCAGCTCCTCACCCTTCTCTGCAGCAGTGCCTGCCCTCCCTCCTCTGGCCCAAGGTTTTCCTGCTTGACACCAACAGCACTTCCAAAGTGCCTCCACAGATCTTCTGGGGTACGGCAGAGAAAAAAAGTGGAGGTGAAAGAATATATAGATTACAAAGCAAAAAGGGATGAGAGCAAAAAGGAGAGACATATGTTGTCATGGTAACCACCAACTGCAGGAGCAATGGAGATGGGGGAAGAGATGGGAGAGAGAAATGAGTGCACTGCAGTTCGTGCCATTTCCACAGCCACGCGGCCAGAGGAGCTGGGTGAGGGGCAGCAGCATCAGCCCCAGCTCGGGGGGGAGCACAGGGCCCCAGCACACAGCTTCATCGGGCCCCAGCCCTCAGCACCCCCACATCATGATGGGCAGAGGCTGAGGCTCTGAGCACAACACAGCAATTAGGAGAGCCAGACACCAGCATCAACGGTGCCAAACATCAAGCTGTGATTAGAGATGAGCAGCACTCACTGCGCAGTGACACACAGCAGTGGCATTTCTGTTTCCAGACCTCAGCACAACTTAGAGTCAAAGCTGCATGAAGGCACAACACTGTTGGGTCAGCAATGGAGCGTGACCTGGATTGCACCCACCCCCAAAAGCTGCTCAGACCCTCCTGCAGCCCCGCAGGCTGCCCCAAAGCACCCTCAGCCTCTCCTCAGCTCTAATGAGTGCATTACAGAGGCACACAGTCAGCAGAAATCACCCCACATGAGGGTGGGCTGCAGGAGCTCCAGTGCCCAGCTAACGCTGGGAGAGCCCCCAGCCTCTGCGAGCTGCACAGAAGCACCCCCAGCACAGCAGCTCTGCTCCGTGGGCGAGCCCCCACCCTGCAGAGCACCGCACTGGAGGAGCCCTTCCCTCCAGGCCCTGACAGCTCCTAAATGCTCCTACACTATTTTTACCCCGGGGTTGCTATAGAAACATCAGACCCACTTGCAATGATGCAGCCTCTCTCGGAAGCGCTGCATCACCGCCTGCCTCCTGCCTGTGAGCGCTCACAGGGCGGGGGGCTGCTATTTTGGGAGCCCCGCATTCAGCACAGCCCCCCCAGCTGGAAGCAGGATGGAGAGCAGACACGGGGAGATGGAGGAGGGGGCATTTCAGGGCCCCAGCAGCCCATCCCCCATCCCCAGCCAGTCCTGCTGCTCCCCATCCCCTTCATGTGCACAAGGAGGCTCTGGCAGCAGCAGGATTGCAGCAAGCTGTACCCGAGGCAGATCCACTCAAGCTGCAGCTGATCGGGGCTTCCCCTTCCCATGGAGGCTCAGAGCTGGGTCCTGCTAAAGCCAAGCAGAGAACAGCACTGGCAGTCCAACACAGGGGGCTGTGACCATGCAGTGTCCCTGTGGTCCCTGCAGCAGAGCCGTGCGCCCAGCAGAGCCTCCAGCCTTGCTGCAGCCAGGGCAGGGACAGCACAGCAGGCACAGCACTGCATGGCCACACCAGATGGTCACAGCCAGGCTGTCACTGGCAGAGGCCATCAGAGAGGTCAGCTAATTCTTGACACTACAAGAAGCTGCTACTTACTTCGTTTTTCCAGCAGAAGACAGGGTCAAAATTAATGTGGATGCAAACCTGCAAACATGCAGTGTGTTCCTGCTCAGGTCTTAGGGGGAACAGCTTCATGCAAGGGGCACCCGGCCCCCCTCCCCCAAAACACCTCCACATCCAGCACAGCCAGCGCTGTACCATGGGGACACCGCAGGCACCCTCAGCAGCCCCAACCCTCAGTGAAGGCTTCACAACCCCATCATCTGCCTGGACCAGAACAGGTTCTCACAGAGCACAAGAGTCTGGGACAAGTCCAGCACAGGGCCACAGCACACTGAGGAGTTGGCACCCACAGCCCCCCATGCCACATACGCCCAGGGCTGCCCCAGGCTCTGCGTCCCACTGAGCCCAACGGGGCAGAGACTGGGGCAGAGACGTGCCTTACCCAGCACGGGAGCAGCCCTCAGGGCAGAGCTGACGATCTCTAAAACATCAGCACCAAACTCCCCCCCTCCCCAACAGCTGCGTCCATCCCTCCGGGTGAATGCGTTTATAAAAAGCTGCTGTGTGGGGATGAGCTGGCAGAAATAGCTGCACACAGCCGCCGCCGCACCGTGTAAGAGATGATCACCAGCTGTTCTGCAAAGTGCCCGAAATAGAGCCAGCGCGGCGCAGCTCCTGGGGAGATGGCGCGCGTTTAGCTGAGCCCAGCAGCAAAGCCGCCCACCTCCCCCACTCCTCGGGCAGCCCCTGCCCCAGCTGGAGCCAGGCTCTGACAAGACGCCAGCTGCGTTTGCTGCAGGGGGCGTGTTGACAAGGAGGGACCGCAGCCCCGAGTGCTGTGCTCACAGCCTCAGCCACCACAGCCCCTGCACAGCCCCGCAGGGCGCACATGCACACGCTGGACATTCCGCTGCGGCCCCAGCAGGCAGCAGTTGCTCTCTCTTCCTTCAGGCTGAGCTCCAATGTTAACCAGAAAGCTGCGATAGGCAGACCAGAGCTACCTGCAAGGTCCGAGCAGCACCCAACATCTCTGCTGTGCTGTCGTCTGCATTGCCACGTACCCCTCCACGCCTGAGATACGCATGGAAGGAGTGGGAGAGCTCAGCTGAAGTCTCCCACGTCTCGCACATCATGTGCTTGCTGCCCTCCTGCTGGAAGGCACCGAGTTCACCACACCGTGCCCCCCAGGCAGCGCCGCAGCCCCGGAGCCGTGCAGCCATTACTCAGCAAATCATAATGAATAACGAACAGCACTGACAAAATGCAACCTGTGACGATGTGCCAGTAGGAAATGAGGGGCACGCCTCCATTAATCACTCATTATGAATTATTCAGCTAAACAGGAAGCAGAAGGCAAACTCAGATACGTTCTGCATGGAAGTGGAGTGGGCTCTAAGGAACGCTCTGACCCCACACGTGAGGCAGCCCCTGCTGCAAGCCCAGTGAGCTCCGTGAGCAGCCCCTGCCCAGCAGGCTGGTGGCGACCCAGTGCTGAATGTCTGCTCGGGGCCAGCAGCACACGGCCCTGCCCTCACACATCCCAGAGCCTTGCCTTTCCCACCATGCCTTCCCCCCGTGGCCGTACCCCTGCCCAGCATCAGGTGCCCCTAATGTCAATCCAGTCTCAGAGCACTGTGATAACCACAGCTCAGGCAGCAGCATCCCCCCACATGGCAGAGCTGCACACAGCGCTGTGCCAGTTGTGCACCTACAGTCACTCCCCACCCTCTGGCTGGTTTCCTGCCCCTGGTGGGACCTTCAAAGGAGCCAGGCTCCCTGGCAACCTCAGGGTAAGGCAGGCTGGATGCTGTACAACAGCAGTGGGACTGGAGGTTTCTGTCCCAGTGACAGCAGGATGCTTGTGGTCGCAGTGCTTCTCTGCAGGCACGGAGGGGAGATCTCCACCCTGGAAAACAGCACACAGCCTCTGACTCCCTCGTGCAGCAGGGCAGTTTGGTGTCCCTGCTGATGCACTCAGGCCACAGGAGCACACTACCACTGTTGGAGATGGACCTCAGGGGGGTCTCCAGCCCAGTGACAGGCCCAGCCGTGGGCTCAGCCCAGTTTGCTCCTCACTGCATCCCCTTGAGCCTTGACAGCCCCTAAGGAAGGAGGGGCCCAACCTCAGTGGGGGCACTGCAGTGCCAGGCCATCCTCAGCAACACCTGGGCACAGCGACGTACACGGGGGCACCGATGGCACACGTGGCCACGCGGGCACCAGGGGACACGAGCGGCACAGCTCCACGCGTGGGCAGCGACACAGCCAGCCCTGCATGCGAACACAGCGCTGTGCTGCTGGGCACTCACAGGTGTGGACACACACACAGGGGCTGCGTGTGCACTCAGCCACCCGGCACACACCTGCACCCACGCAGACGCAGCCTTGCGCGCATCACCGCACAGACACTCAGCCCTCAGGACGTGCGCACGCACACAGACACACAGACACACAGACACACAGACACACAGACACACAGACACACACAGACAGACCGCGGCCCCGCCTCGCACACGCGGATCCAGACGCGCACCGTCCCGCCCTCGCTCAGACCTGGCTGTGCTGGACGCAGCCCCGCACACGGCCCCCCCCCCCCCTCGCCCCTCCCCGCACCCAGCGGGGGCGGACGCGCCGCCCTGCGCCCTCCTCCCCGTGCAGCCCCGGTGCGCACAGCGGGGCCGGTACCGGGCACCGCACACCGCTAACGGGTACCGGCACGGCGCAGCAGGTAACGGGGGCGAACCCCGGCTCCGGGAAGGGACCCCCGCCCCGCTGTCGCAGCACGGAGCCCGGCGCTGAGGCAGGGGAGGCGACACCGCGGCACCGGTGAGAGGAGATGGAGGTGAGAGCAACTTCGGAATCGGAGCGGGGGTCTCGGGGAGCAGCCGTGGGCATCTGGGCGCAGTGCTACCGGGGGGGCTGGGAGCGCTCACAGCCTTCGGGCAGCGCTGCGCTGACAGGGAGGTGGGGGCTGCGGGAGCCACGCATTAATGGGCACGGGCTGGGGGGGGGGAAGGGGGAAGCAGGCAGAGCACCGCGCGTGTGCCGTGGGGGAAAGCGGTGAGCGCAGACTGCGGAGTGCTGCGGGTGACGGAGCAGGGGGAGATGCTCAGGGGAGGGGACAGCGCCGCTCGCCGCCGGGCAGCAGGGAGCTGTGATGGGAGAGCAGGGCGAGCAGCGGCGGGGCTCCTGGGACAACGCACCTCTGACATCGCCGCGGTGCTCGGCCCCGCGAGTTACCGCCTCTGCCCCGCGCACGGCACTCACCGGGTCTCAGCGCTGCTGCCCCATGGGGACACAGGCACACAGCCACCAGGCGCTCAGTTCCCGAGTGGTGCCGCGGAGCAGCACGGAGGAGCCCTGCTGCGAGTCCCGGGATCAGCACGGGGGCCGGCGAGCCGCTGCCGAGCAGGGGCAGGAAGCGCCTTCCAGAAGGGAGGGCGTCTGCTGACCCCCCGAGCCAGTCCTGCTGCAGAGTGCTGCACGAAAACGCTGCTCTCTCACAGCACTCTCCTATACAAGGAGTCCCCACAGCACCATGAAGCAGCACAGGGTTACACACAGCAGAGCAGCAGCTGCTTAGAATTTCCACCAGCAGCGAGGACCGCAGCCCCAGCTGCACAGGAGATGCTCGCAGCCTCCAGTGGGCTCCGTGTTACAGAGCGAGGGGCCTCTGAGGCACAGTAGAGCCATGCCAGGAGCAGGGCCAGATTGGTGGCTCTGGCACCGAAGGAAATCAGCTGCATTCAAGGAAACATCAACATGGCTGTGGGAGCAGAGCTGGAGAAGGGCAAGGCAAGGTGAACTGAGGTGTATCAAGGAGCAGCGAGAGCAGAGCTGCCCCATGCAGGGAGACAAGCTATGAGCTGAGAGCAAGACCTCACCTGTAGGGCAGGAGTAGGCTGCTAACAGCTATGGGTCACACAAGAGAGATCACCAGGAGAATGCAGAACAGCAAACTCCATCCACAAGAGAAGTCCAGCAAACAAAGATAATCCCACAGAGCTGAGCACAGGCTCAGGGCCTGCCTTTAAATAGGGCTCCCAGCCCATAGCAGGGGGTGTGGGGTTCCAGGTGGAGCTGTTCAGTAATCGGCATTGACTGGTGCTCACAGGGCTGGCAACCAGCACACCTGGATGGGGTGACAGCAGGGGCTGAGTCTGTGGGGCTGCCTGGCAAACATTGCATCTGAAATGAATTCGCTGAGAGAGGAGCAGTGCCATAACATGAATTATGAGCCGAGGGAAGGCAGTGCCAGTGCACCTCCCAGCTGGCTCCAAGCAGTGCTGTCACTCCAGGAGACCCCAGAGGAAACAAAGCTTTCCTCCTGCTGCAGTTCCCTCTGCACCCCAGCACCCCCAGCAGGCAGCACACAGCACTGTGGCAGAACCACAGCATGATTTGGATCACAGGACGTCTTACAGCCCCTCCAGTTCTAACCCCTCCATGGGCAGTGATACCTCCCACAGCCCGGCGCCCCATCCAACCTGACCGTGAGCACTTCAAAGATGGGGAACCCGCAGCCACCCTGGGCAGCCTACACCAGGGCCTCAGTGCCCTCGCGGTACAGAATCCCTTTCTCAAGTCTAACCTAAATTCAACCTCTTCCAATGTGGGAAAGTGCTGCAGGGCTGCCCACGTGCAGAGGGCTCAGCGGAGGCTGCAGGGGGGCTCACCTCTCCATCCCATTCCTCCCCAGCTGCCGTGAGCCCTGCATGCCATGGATGAGGCGACGGAGCTGCAGACCGGGGGGAACTCCCTCCTGAAGGCAGTGTGGCTGGGCCGGCTGCGGCTGACCCGGCTGCTGCTGGAGGGGGGGGCCTACATCAATGAGAGCAACGAGAAGGGGGAGACGGCGCTGATGGTGGCCTGCATCACCACGCACGTGGACCAGCAGAGCATCAGCAAGGCCAAGATGGTGAAGTACCTGCTGGACAACAGGGCTGACCCCAACATCCAGGACAAGTCTGGGAAGACGGCCCTGATGCACGCCTGCATCCGCGGCGCGGGTGGCGAGGTGGTGACCCTGCTGCTGGACAACGGGGCCGACCCCAGCCTGGAGGACCACTCCGGTGCCTCTGCACTGGTGCACGCCATCAACGCCGATGACAAGGATGTTTTGCAGCACCTCCTGAATGCCTGCAGAGCCAAGGGGAAGGAGGTGATCATCATCACCATGGACAAGTCGGCCACCGGCGCCAAGGCCACCAAGCAGTACCTGAACGTGCCCCCATTGCTGGACTTCAAGGAGAGGGCCTCCCCTGAGACGAGCACCGCAGCGCTGAAGGCGGCCGCCCCATGCCCACAGCCCGCCGAGCAGGAGCTGCCCCCCGGGGACGGTCCTCCCACCAAGGCCACCCCTGAGCCGCCCTCCCCGGGCTGGAGGGGCGGCACCACCACCAAGAGAGCGCGGCTCCCGCAGCTGAAGCGGCTGCAGTCGGAGCCGTGGGGGCTGGTCGCGCCCTCAGTGCTGGCTGCGCACCACGAGGAGCAGCGGGTGCGCACGGATGACGAGCTGGTCAGCAGCATCGGGGAGCTCGCGCTGTGCAGGAAGGCTCCCCTCAGCCGCAGCAAGGATGCGCCCCTGTTCCCGCTGGTGGACGAGCAGGCGCTGCGCACGCCTCCAGCCCCCGGGTCCGGCTGCAGGAAGGGGTTCGAGAAGGGCCCCCAGCGCCTGCCTCGCAGGAGCACGGTGCCGGAGCCGCCGGAGAGCAGCGAGGCGATGGAGGCCCTGCACTGGCGGCGGATGAGCGCCGAGCACCACGAGGGCGACGCCGGCATGGCCGAGGCGGGGAAGGTGGCTGCGGAGAGGAGGAAGCTGAGCGGCTCTCACCTGGCTCTGCTGGGTGGTTCGCGGGAGGCTCTGGATGGCGCCCCCAGCACCTCCCCCGCCGCGGCCCGCCGCCCGCCCAACCTGCTGGAACGGCGCGGCTCCGGCACGCTGCTGCTGGACCACATCGCGCACACACCCGGCCCGGCTACCTGCCCCCCCTCAACGTCAACCCCAGCCCCCCCATCCCCGACATCGGAGCCAGCGGCAAGGCCCCCTCCCCGCTGGCTGCCGGCTTCAGGGCCCTGGTGCCCGTCGCGCCCAGCTCCCCCAAGCGGGGTGACCTGAGAACCAAAAAGAAGCTCCTGCGGAGGCACTCCATGCAGCTGGAGCAGATGAGGCAGCTGTCTGATTTTGAGGAAATCGTGGCGCAGTAGCCGCTTTCCCGGGAAGTTCCCCAAACTGCCCTCTGTAGGAACACACACGGCAGTTCGGAGCGGGGCGGTGCTGCCCTGGGAAGCGCTGGCAGCCCTGGGCTCAAGGCCCCACGCACAGAGCACTTTCCCCAGAGCTGGGGGGACAACAGGTGGCAGGCAGCACAGAACTGAATGCCTGGAGCCCTGCCATGCTGGCTGCTTTTGGACTTTCCCCCCCCCCCCCCCCCCCCCCGTGAGCACTTATCTGAGAAATCCAATCCCAGCACGTTTAGGTAGAGGCAGGCATCACACAAAGGCTCCCGGCTGCAGTGTGTTTGTTCCTGGTTATTTACGATCCATTCTTCATCCCTCCCACTCATCCCAATGCAGAAAGCGGTCTGGGAGCCCCACGCCAGGGAGTCGGGGGCTGACGTGTGTGTGAAGTGCCTACCGGGAAGGAGCTCAACGCTGCGAGAGGATGGAGAGCAGAAATAACCCTCCTTAGCGATTGAATGTATTTATACCCTCACTGTGCTGCAGAGGCGAGACAACGCTCAGAGGTCCTGCGATTCCGTTTCCAAGCACTTGGCAACACAGAGCCAGATCCGCTGCTGGTGCAGCTGGGGAGCCGTGCGCAGAGCTCCGCGTTTGGCACGCTGCGCCCGTGGGGAGCGCGGCTGCCCGGCCCCGCTGCGCTGCGGGTACCCGAGGATGGATGCGCCGCGGTTCCGTCGGCACGGGAGCGCCCTCTGGAAATGCGTTTTCGATTTAAATGTGTTGTTTAGAGTAAAGGTGGGCTTATATTTTTACAGCCTTAAAGTTTATACTTGCTGTCGCTCAGATGTCTTACAGACGGAATTTCAGGCACGCTTTATCTCTAACCACGAAGTTCGTCTTCTATTTTTGGCTGAGGAATCCCAAATCCCAGAGTTTTCATTCGCGCATATCCCCATATCTTTATTGACGCTTCCGCCGGCGCGCTCTGACGGCGGCGGTGCAAACACAGCTCAGCTCCTCTTTGCGCGGGGGCTGAGAGCGCGCATCTCACTGCGGGAGCGCGCATCTCACTGCGGGAGCGCGCATCTCACTGCGGGAACGCGGGGCAGCGCCGCGCCGCAGCCATTGCCGCTCGCGTGTGCGGTGCGGGGGTGACGCCGTGTGACGGACGGCGGTTTTACATCCCCGCTCTGCCCGCAGCCGCCCGGCCCCGGCCCCCCGACGTCCCCCGGCCACGCACGGAGCCGCCCCAGCCCGGAAGCGCCGCGGTGCCGCCACGTCAGGGAGGGACGGCCCCGGGCGGGGCGAGCGCGGGGCCGAGCGGCGCGGTGCGGTGCGGTGCGGGGCGGGCGGGATGCGGGGCTGGGCGCGGGGCTGGGCGCTGGCCCTGCTGCTGGGCGCTCTGCGCGCGAGCGGCACCGAGCTCACTTTCGAGCTGCCCGACAGCGACAAGCAGTGCTTCCACCAAGAGCTGGACCGAGGCCTCAAGTTCACGCTGGACTACCAGGTACGGCCCTGCTCCTACCCGTGCCTCCACCCGTGTCCCCCGGCCCCCGCAAAGCCCCAGGCAGGGCGACCCCCGCACCTCTCCCCCACAGCCCCGCTCCCCCCGTGCTGCCCCGGGAGCTGTGCCCAGACTCGTGCCCAGCAGAGCCCACATCAGAGCTGCTTGGGATGTGCCCACGGTGGTCCCCAGCCCGGTGGTGGGGGCCGTCCCCCCGTTCATTCTGCCCGTGGGCCCTCAGCCTGGCCCCTGCCCGTGATGGGCTGCGGTGGCACGGTGCCCGCGCTGCTCAGGGCACGGCTGTGCATGTGGCACATTTTGGGGCAGCATTCCTCTGCCCATGGTGCCGGGTTCTCAGGGTTCAGCAGGTGCTGCCCACATCTCCCTGTGCAGGTGATCACCGGGGGCCACTACGATGTCGACTGCTACGTCGAGGACCCCAACGGCCGCATCATCTACAGGGAGACCAAAAAGCAGTACGACAGCTTCCCGCACCACGCTGAGCTCATGGGGATCTACACCTTCTGCTTCAGCAATGAGTTCTCCACGTTCTCCCACAAAACCGTCTACTTCAACCTGCAGGTGGGCGACGAGCCGCCCATCCTGCCCGACATGAGCAGCCGCGTCACGGCGTTGACACAGGTGTGTTGCAGCATGTGGCCAAACGCACAACCCCGTGCGACCGCGCTCGCTCCCTTCCCCTCTGCTGAGTGCAGAAGCGCCCGCTGCCAGGCGGCGCCGTGCCGGCCTGCTGGTGGCAGAGCGGAGCCGCGGTGCCAGGCTGGGGCGCAGAGCCCTCGCTGAGCCGCGTGGTGTCCCGTTGCCCACCGGGCTCCGGCGCTGCCCCTTGGAGCAGAGCCGCGTCGGCGGAGCCGGCAGCGCACCCCTCCCCCTGCCCAAGCCGTGGCTGGTGGGTGGCGCTGCATCCCTGTGCCCCCAGATGGAGTCTGCCTGCGTCACCATCCACGAGGCGCTGAACGCGGTGATCGACTCCCAGACTCACTACCGCCTGCGGGAAGCGCAGGACCGCAGCCGGGCTGAGGACCTCAACGGGCGCGTCTCGTATTGGTCGGCTGGGGAAACCGTCATCCTCTTCGTGGTCAGCGTTGGGCAAGTGATGCTGCTCAAAAGTTTCTTCACTGAGAAGAGGCCGGGCAGCAGTGCAGCTGGCACCTAATGCCACAGCTGTGCCATCCCAAACTGCAGGAGGGAGCGGGGGTTTTCATGGTGCTGTAGCGGGGACGTGGCTGGGGATGGCATGGGGAGTGCTGCTGTTGCTCGCCCGGGTGCAAAACAGCTGCCAAGCACCAGCATCCCCGCACATATTGGCAGCAACTCCCAAGATGTCACCTGCCCTCACCAGTGCCAGGCCACCTCTGGGCCGTGCGCCACCAGCCCAGGTCAGCTCCCCACCTGCAGACTGCAGGCTTTGCATCTGGCTGCATGAGCACGGCTCCCTGCTGTGCCTGCAGTGGGCAGGTTGTGCCCCGAGCGCACACAGCATCTTCCATGTTGAAATTTCAGCAGGGGCTCTTGGCTTCTTTATTTTGTCTGCTTCTCCCTGTGCAGTGTTTCCTAGGCCACAGGGGTAAGCAGCGTGCTCCACAGAAGATATTTTTGTACTTAGCTGAGTCTATGCCTGAGCCCCATCCCCTTCCCTTAGTCCTAGCCCTCAGGGGCAGCTGGCTGCAGCACCCAGTCAGCTCCAGCAGCACCACTTTGTCCTCCCACTTTGCCACTTCACAATAAACACACACAATTCTGTTCCTGCTGCTGTTATTGGGCACTGCTCCCAGCATGGCATGGCAAGCTCCTGCCCCATCGTGCCCCAGAGGCCCCCAGTGCTGTCAGTGACTGTGCATGGCTGCTGCCCTCCTGGGGACCTGGCATGACACTGCTCCTCGTGCATGGCTGCATCTGCAGGTGCAGTGCCATGCCATGCAGCCATGGTGTGGGATCAGGGCATCAGCACCATCCTTCAGCCCTGCCATCACCAGCCTGCGGGGACTGCAGCTCTGTGCTCAGCTCCCTCCCAGCTCCCTGCAGCAACTGTGGGGCTCTTGCGGTGCCTCCAGAGCCCAGCCCACCCTGGGGCCGTGTCCAGCCCTGCTGCAGAACGGAGTGCAGGGATGTGTGCCCAGAGCTCACAGTGCGCATCCCACCCATGCACCTGCTGGAGTAACGCCAGGCTCCTACTGCAGGCCTCTATCCAAGGGGATGCATTTTGGCAGCTCCAAATTCCTCCCGTATCCACTGCCCGCTTGCACTCTGTGCCAGGTCCAGGCTGGTCCAGTAGCAGTGTCAGGATCTGACAAATGCACTTACGGCACAATTCCATGCACCAGATCCGGGGAACCCCATTGAGGAGTGCCTCACTGCCCTCTCCCCACCAGCAGCCCCCACCCTTGCAGGGACCCCAGCCACAGCCCACACTGGGGCCGGGGCTGCAGCCCCTACAGTAGCAGAGCAGCAAAGCTGCGTCCCTGGCCCCGGCAGCACCACTGGCCTTGGAGCAGCTGCTGTGCTGCTGGGCGCTGCCAGGCTCCCGCACCTCGCAACGACCTTCAGCAGCAGCCCAGATCCTGTCCCCAGCAGCAGGCGGGTGCAGGGCTGGCACAGAGCAGAGGCACTGCAAGCCCTGCTCTGTGCAGCCCCCAGCAGCGCTGTGGGGATGGCAGAACCACTCTGCCCTTGGGGACAACAGCCAGGATCCCTACACGACCCATCCCCAGCCCCAGTGCAGCCACGTCCACGGATGCAGGCAGAACACAAGATGGCCACAGGATGCTTTATTACTGTGTTGGGCTCCAGCACGTAACATAAATGGGTGCAGAGAGGGAAGAGGGGTGGCTCACACCCACCTGGCTGTAGGAGCAGCTCTGCCCTACCACTTACAGAAGCATTTTGGAGCACAGCCCCCACCGCCTGCCCTCGCTGTTGTGCCCTTCCGGACACAGAGTGCCATCTTCATGGCATCAGGCTGCCCTGGCTCACAGCGCACTGCTCTGGCAGGAACTAGCCCCAGCAGGCAGCTCCAGCTCGATAGGTGGCTGTGGCCTCTCCGTGCCCCCTGTACTCTGCCTGCCCCGCAGGGATGAGGCTGAACAGTGGAAGGAACCCGTGGCTGAGGAGGGTGGCTCAGGCTCAGGGTTGTGCCCGCAGGGACAATTGCAGCGCCTCTGGAAGGGGATGGTGAAGAGCCCGTAGGTGATGGGGTCCAGGCAGGCATTGAAGAGGCCGAAGATGAAGAGGATGTGGGAGAGGGATGGTGGGACTTTTTGCTGCATGGCCCGTGGGCAGAACCAGTACCACAGCCCCAGCAGGTAGTAGGGGGTCCAGCAGAGGATGAAGGAGGAGACGATGACCAGGCTCATCTTCAGCGTGCGCAGCCGTGCCCGTGGGATGTTGCTCCCAGAGCACCGCAGCGGCACGTCCCTGGAGGAGACTGAAACGTGGGAGTGGGACCGGTGAGCGGGGGGCTCAGAGTGGTAACCGCACCCCAAGCAGGGAGCAAGGACCCCCACCATCCCGGCTGAGGCCGCACACTCGGATCTGCTCGCAGCCCCCCTGCCAGCCCCACTCACAGAGGCCGGAGCCCATGCGCCGGGAGATCTCGAGCAGGATGCGTGTGTAGCAGCACACCATGATGAGCAGCGGCAGCAGGAAGAGGCAGGAGAAGCTCAGCATGTTGTAGAGGGTCTCGTGCCAGGGCTGCGGGAAGCTGCCGCGCGTGGTGCACTGCGTGAAGTTGTGCGGGGCGTGCAGGGTGACGGTGTGGAAGAGGAACAGCTGGAAGCGGAGCAGAGGTGGGACGGGGCTGAGATGGAGACCCTGCCCCTCCCCAAGAGGCACCCAGGGGTCTCAGAGCACCTGAGCTGCAGGGTTGGGCCCCGCACCGAGGGCTCACGGCACTGCCACTCCTGAGAAGCCCCCGGGGCCCCCAGGAGCGCGGGGTGCGTGGGGCTGGCAGGCACCTGCGGCGCAGCGAGCGCGGCGCTGAGCATCCACGCGGCACGGAGCATGGCGCGGTTCCTGCGGCGCGCGCGGGCGATGGCCAACGGGCGCAGGATGGCGGCCTGCCGGTCCAGGCTGATGACGACGGTGACGAAGGCGGAGGCGTACATGGCCAGCAGGCGCAGGTACATGAGGAGGCGGCAGGCCAGGTCGCCCGCCCTCCACTGCAGCGTGATGTTCCAGACGGCATCCGACGGCATCACCACCACCGTCACCAGCAGGTCGGCGGCAGCCAGGTGCCGCAGCAGCAGGCGGATGTGGGAGCGCCCGCCGCCCCCCCGGCCCCCCGCCGCCCGCAGCACCGCCACGTTGCAGCCGGCCGAGAGCACGAAGAGCACGAAGGTGGCTGCCACGCGGGCCTGGGCCGCGGGTGAGAAGGTGGGGAGCAGCAGCGGCTCCTCGGCACCCTCGGAACGGGGGCTCCAGGCACAGCCCTGCTTGGGGTGGGACGTGATGCTGGAGGGCTCCGTGCTGACGTTCCCCGCCTCGGGGCCTGGGTCCAGCCAGCCCCCTCCTGCTGCGATAGGCAGATGGGCAGCACGGCCCATGCAGGGCTGGGGGTGCTCAGGGGAGGGGGTGACCTACCGACCCACCCAGAAGCCCACCTCAGCTCTTGGCATTCCCATCTGCAGCCCCGGCACCCAGAGAACTGTGGGATTCCGGCATCGCAGGTAAGCATGGGGAAGTGGTCTCAGCCTCCCCTACCCCCTGCCTGCCCCAGGCCATCGCTGCCGCCCTGTCCACCCCACTCCAGAACATCCCTCGTGGTCCTACTCAGGGACAAAGGTGCTCCCCGCTGCAGGAGCCCTTTGGTGCAGCACCCCATGCTCCCTGCACCCATCTCCCTGCACACCTCACCTGCAGCAGCAGCATCCTGCCCCGTTCCCCCGCCGAGCTGGGCCATGTCAGGGCTGCTCAAACACCACCCACTCGCTGCTCCCAGTGCTCCTACATTGGCATCAGCTGCAGCCAGCCGGGACGCGGGCAGCAGGGCCGGCACTGCAGCACTCAGCTGCCTGCAGCCACCTCCTCTCCCGCCCAGCACTCCGCCGGCTGCTGCCCTTGGCAGCTCAGGTTGCTCCTTGACGTAGCCAACCTGCATGGAACGACTCCGTCCTTTACCCCGCATCACCCACTCACGGATGAGCATGAACAGCCTCGTGCACACAGACACACGTGCACAAATGAACACGGTGTGTTACCAGCCCGACAGGCCTGCACCCAGGCGCTGTGGGGTGCCCGGAGCTGGGGTTGCTGCTGCAGAGCCGTGTTTGTGGGGTGCACAGTGCTCGTTGCTTTGGAGTGCATCGTTGGTGGGGACCCGAAGATGCGCAGGTCCCTTCTCCCGGCTCCTCCGTAGGACCAGGGCTGCGGGCTGGGGGAGGGGAACGCGGCTCTTTTGCATCTCAAAGGCTGCGTCTCCCAGGCGGAGGGCATTACCGTAATTAGCAAGTCACCTCAGTCATTTCACAGATAAGCGGGGCTCATTAGCCCTGCAGACCTCCTGCCCCGGGGACCCCGGTGCGCGTTAGCATCTGCCCGCCAGTCCCGGGATGGGGCTCCGCACCGCTCGACAGCCCGACCCGCGGGGATCCCCTGCAGCCAAGTACCCGCCCTCCACCCGGGACCCGCGGGGTCTCCAGCTCGGCGGGGTGCGGCCCCCAGGTGACCCTGCGACGTGGGGCCCTCCCAGGCTCCGGGCACGGGGTGCGGACATCGCTCAGCTGTCAGTGAGCCGCACCTGGGCAGTGCTGGTGAGCTCCATTCCCAGAGCTGGAGGTGTCTGTCCTGATACCTCCCGGCAATTGCTTTCCCAGATGCTGTCCCCAGCTGCACGCTGCCGGCTCAGGGCCCCGCAACGGTGCTGGCTCTGTGTCACAGCCCCTGCCCATGCCCAGAGAGATGCCCTGGTGCAGTTTCCCCAGCTCAGCTGTCCTCTCAGCCCCAGCATGACGGCTGTGCATGTTGCACCCATCCCGCGCCCAGCAGTTGCTGCAGGAATGGCCACGTGGCGACAGTCAGAGTGGGCAAAGGGGTTTATTTATGTACAGTCACAGTATATTATGTACAGTCTCAGCCAGCATGGATCCGGGCTCCAAGCACCTTGCTTTCACCACCCCCTTGCTGTCCAAGGGGGGACACACGTCTCCCTGGGTCCTGCAAGTCGTGGGCATCCGATGGTGCGTGGCTCAGTCCTGGGGCTGCGGTGGGAGCAGAGCCTCCAGCAGAGAGAGCAGATCTGCTGAGATGTCCTGTGGGGAAGAGAGAATCGGTGAGGAAAGCACCGATGCCAGGGCAGGGATGCAGGGCAGGGCTGGGTGTGGGTCAGCAGCATTAGGGGCTGGCAGAGTCCACCGTCAGGAAGGCACCCACTCAGGTACCAGCAGGGCTCTGTGCTAGCTGATAGGAGCCCAAACGATGCAAGGAAGGGTGGGAGCAGCTGAAGGATCCAACTCCCCACATACACATGCCATAGGGTAGAGGGGGGTCCTCTCCATTCCCAATCCCAGACTACATCACTGTGACCCCAACACCACTTCCACACCCACTCCCAACACCACAGGAGCACTCCGAGCACCCACCAGAGAGATTGTGCCCAGCCCCACATCAGTATCCCAGCTCCACGGCCACGCACATACCTGGGTGACCATCTCTGCATCCACAAAGTCTGGCAGCAGCAGCCCCGTGTCGAGGATGGGGTCACTGGGGGGGTCTGAAGAGGTCCCTGCCACTGCACAGTGAGGAGAGAATGGCCAGGAGGACACGTCGGAGGCGAGAGCCTCGTGCAGCTCCGGGGGGGTCCCCGCGGTGGGGCTGTAGGACGGTGATGACCAGAGCCCCATCCCCACGTCAGGAACCACGTGCAGCTGCGGACGGGTCTCCAACACGGGGCCGTTGGAGAGCGACCCCCAGGTCCCCGTCCCCGCATCCAGAGCCCCGCGCAGCTCTGGGGGGGTCCCCCAACCCTCCGAGCCGGGGGGCGAATTCTCCTGCGGGGCTGGGGAGCGCGGCCGGGGCTGCGGGGGCTGGCAGCAGCCCAGGCCCCCGGGGCAGAGCGGGCAGCGGCGGGGGGCCGCCCCGCGGCGCAGTAGCAGCACCTCCTCGCTGAGGCCCAGCAGCGCCGAGAGGTGGGCGATGTAGCGCGTGGCGAGGCGCAGGGTCTCGATCTTGGTGAGGCTCTGCCCGGCGGGCGCCAGCGCGGGCGGCAGGTAGTGCCGCAGCCGGTGCATGGCCTGCGCCAGCCGCCGCATCCGCAGCTTCTCCCTCTCGCTGGCGCTCTGCCGTGAGCCCCCGGCCGCCCCTGATCCCCTCCTGCCCGCCGGACCGCGGCGCGGTGCCCTGGCAGGGGGTGAGAGGCCGCAGGAGTCGGGTGAGGGTGCCGGCGAGCTGCTGCTGTAGCCCTCGGGCTCAGGCACGGCGGGGAGACCCCAGTCGTGCAGCGGAGACGCGGTGCGGAGCGCGAGGCCGGGAGCTGCCTGGTGGGCCATGGCTGAGGGCTGAGAGCCGCCCGCCCCGGAGCCCCGGCTTTATGCCGGGCCGGAGGTGTGAAGCGGCACCTCCGTGGCCGGCGTCGGCAGCACTTCAAAGGCGGGGGGCGAGGGCAGCCGTCCTTTGAACAGGCGGGTGAGGATTTTTACCCCGGTGGTGTGAGGCTGCTCCGCGCTGCCCACCCCCCGGCACTGCCCGCATCCCAGCACCGGCTCTGGCCCGGGGCCGGGGGAGCCCCCCCAGCAGGGATGCACGCGGGGTCTGCGGTGCGGTCTGCCGCAGGGTGCGTGCGGTTGGTTCGGCTGCTCGGCCGGCAGCGGGCTGCGCGCTGCGAGCTCTGCACGTTTGCTGGCACGTTTCTCTGTCCCCTCGCGTCCCCGGTCCGGTAGTCCCAGAGCCCAGCACCGCGCTGTTCCAGCCCATCCTGCTCCCCAGTGTGACCTACGGTGCCAGGGTGGGTCCGTGCCGCCACCCTCAGCCGGGGCAGCGGGCTTTGCCCAGGCCCCCCTGCAGTCCCTCTAATGGCATTTCACATGCTGGCACTAATGAGCCCTGACGCCTGTGGAGCCTCCCGGCTCTGCCTACAGCCGGTGCCCAAAGTCCACTGCTGTGACTGACAGCCCCCGCGCTGCACCCCCGACCCCCGCCTGCCCCCATATCCCACAGCAGCTCTGACCCTGCTGCCCCAGTCCCGATCTCCAGTCCCTGCAGTAGCACCCGCAAGGCGGCACAGCCCCACAGACCCCGGCCCCTCCCGGCATTCGTGGCCCTGTCCCCGCTCCGAGGGCTGGGAGGGGGCTGGGAGGGGGCTGGGAGGGGGCCCCCCGCCGCGTTCCCAGGCCCCGCACAGGAGTCGCGCGCTGCGGGTGTAAAGGTTTCCAGGGAAACGCGGCACCGAGCGGGAAGGAAAACAGATCAGGGAGAGCGCGCCTGGAAGGCCGGGGGGGAGAGCATCCCTGTGCCGCTGCGCGGCCCCACCGCACCGCAGCCGCACGTCAGCGGCGCAGCCTGGCCGTGCGCTGGGACGGCCCCTGAGTGGCACGGGGTGAAGCAGCGCACGCAGCTCCCAGGGCAGGGCGTGCACAGCCCCTGATAGCGGGGGTGCTCAGCCTCTCTGCTCGCGGGGCACGGAGCTGCGCGCAGGGCACGGAGCCGGGCACGAGGCACGGAGCCAGCTGCGGTCACGGGGTGCGCCGCTCCACGGGGAAGTGCTGGCGATGGGACTGCGTGAGCCGCCGCTTCATCAGCAATGGTCACATGAAAGTCATCCGGTTTTCCCCGCGCATGCTGTGACACGGAGGTGGTGACATCGGCCCTGCCTATCAGTCACCCCCGGTGGGGCCGCGGCACATCCGCACTCCTCGCCACGCTGGGCAGCACCAATACTGGATCTCCATCCCTCAGCAGTCACACTGTGTGGGTGTCACTGCACCTGAGCACACAGCAGCGCCGACACAGCAGGCGCTCCCTGCCCACCACCCACTGTGCCCAGCACTGCTGGAGCCACGCACACCCTGGTGCACGCCGTGCTGGCAGGGCACATCACCACAGGGCACCCAGGCACCCGCCACCCTGCTTCAGGCTGTCTGCCACCACCCGCACAGCCCCAGCTGGGTGCCACGAGGACAACAGCATTTTTCACCCCGCGGATGCCACAGACTGGTGGATAAATGCTGGTGATTTCCCAGCTGTTCCTCTGCCCTCGGTGGAAGAAGTGCCCCTGCGCCGTCCCATCCGAGGTCTGAGCACACTGGAATGCTGTACAGCTCTGTGCTCAGGCTACTGACAACAGCTGCACAGCCACAGGGTTGGAGCTGCACTGGGGACCTGGGGGCCTGCAGAGGATCCAGCCCAGAAGCGCAGAGGGGTGTTTGGGGGCGCTCAGAGGGAGCTCCACAGCCACGGGCACAGCCTTGGGCACAGCCCCTTCCCCACACATCCCCCTGCGCAGTCCCACAACTGCTCCCCCCTGTTCCCAGACCCCCTCCTGTGTCTCATTAGCTGACGAGCTCCCAGGTAATGAGTTTTGCGGCCCTGCTGGGCAGGCACTTCCCACCTCCCTCAGTGTTTAGACAAGTGCTGGAGCGCGGCCGGGGCTGAGGTCAGAGCCCCTGCAGAGCAGTGCCTGCAGCTCCCTATCGGGGAGCCGGGATCCCCTGCTCCCTCCATGCTGTGCTGATGGAATGCGGCACAGGGCGCTGCGCTGAGGGTGCAGGGATAGATTTTGGAGGCCAGGAACCCAGATCCAAACCTGAGCACTCCTGCAGCTCCCATCCCATCTTGGCACCCTCCTGCCCAGCACCAGCTCTTAACCCCAGGATCTCCCACCCACAGTTCTACTGGCTGAGCCCAAAGGCCGCAGGCAGGACCTGTGCCCTGGAGCACCTCACCACAGTGCTGCCCACATCCTGGGGTCAGGGCCTGGGGTTTGCCACAGCTGGGCAAGCAGCATGGCTCACTGTGTGTCCACAATCACACCGATAGTGTGCCCAGTTGCATGTAAGCATCTCAGGGACACACAGCAGCATCCCACAGAGTCAGGGAGACTGAAGCAGCATGGCTGGATGCAGAGACACTCAGGACCCCCATCTCTCAGCCACGCAAGGGGCAGAGTGGTGCAGGGATGCCAGGGATGCTGGCAATGGAAGGTCAAGGCCTCGCTGCCCCATAGTGCCATGCCGCAGTGCGGGTGCTGGCAGGGCTGGTCGGCACGTTAGCATCTCTCACGACCGTGTGAATTGGTCCTTGCACACTTCCCAGCACTGGGCAGTGACAATTAAGGGCTGGAGGAGTCAGAACTGACACCTCCGCAAATGGGTCCGGCTTTCCCAGGCTCCCGGTCCAGTCCCAGCCCACACCATGTAGGTTTTGACACCTCCAGGTGGCCACAGAATTGCCACCTCACACCTTGGGCCCACATAAAGCCAGGGCTGCCCAAGGACCCCCAGACATGCGCAGCCCCAGAGCGGAGCCCGCCATGGCCGGGTCCCCACTGCCACCCTGCAGCCTCCAGACCCCAACAACCGCCACCCTGACACCAACCGAGGAGCTCTGCAGACCCAGCGGCGGGTCCGGGCTGCGGCGGTGCGGGGGTCCGGCGGGCAGGAGGGGATCAGGGGCGGCCGGGGGCTCACGGCAGAGCGCCAGCGAGAGGGAGAAGCTGCGGATGCGGCGGCTGGCGCAGGCCATGCACCGGCTGCGGCACTACCTGCCGCCCGCGCTGGCGCCCGCCGGGCAGAGCCTCACCAAGATCGAGACCCTGCGCCTCGCCACGCGCTACATCGCCCACCTCTCGGCGCTGCTGGGCCTCAGCGAGGAGGTGCTGCTACTGCGCCGCGGGGCGGCCCCCCGCCGCTGCCCGCTCTGCCCCGGGGGCCTGGGCTGCTGCCAGCCCCCGCAGCCCCGGCCGCGCTCCCCAGCCCCGCAGGAGAATTCGCCCCCCGGCTCGGAGGGTTGGGGGACCCCCCCAGAGCTGCGCGGGGCTCTGGATGCGGGGACGGGGACCTGGGGGTCGCTCTCCAACGGCCCCGTGTTGGAGACCCGTCCGCAGCTGCACGTGGTTCCTGACGTGGGGATGGGGCTCTGGTCATCACCGTCCTACAGCCCCACCGCGGGGACCCCCGCAGAGCTGCATGGGACGCCGGGCTTTATGTCACAGCCCTCACCATCACCGCTGTGCAGCATCAGAGCAGCGACCCTCATGGAGGCCCCACGGAGATGCACAGCAACCACAGGCACCAGGACAGGTCCCTCCTGCTGCACAGAGCCCGCAGCCCCCTCCCTGCATCCTGGGATGAGAGCAAAGGCCATGGGACCTTCAGCACTCCACACATGCGGCTCTCAGGTACACATGGGTGCATGCGGGCTGATGGTGGAGCCTGGGATGTGGTGGGGTGGGATGGAGGATGCTCTTGCAGCGCACGTGTGTGCTGTGACCAGGGTGACTGCATGGGGTGGGGGCACAGCACAGGAGATGCAGAGCCAGCCCGGGATGCATGCACGTGGCCACAGCACTGCCCCACGCAGCCACCTGACACACAGCCTTTCTGCAGATCGGCAGCCCCCTGGACCAGGACGTGTTCATCTCCTCCGACGTCCACGGGACCCCTGTCCTGCCCGGCTGCAGCCCCGCACGGTGCTGGGGGTGGTGGAGCTGATGCGGTGCCCACAGCTGATGACGCAGCATGGGGACAGTGCCAAGAGGCACTGCGGGACACTGGGAGGGGCTCCTCATTAAAGCTGCTGTGCACTGCTGCACTTTGCCTTTGGTTATTGCGGGGCTCCTGATCACTGCATTCCAACAGGGAATGGGGCCCCGGGGGGGGGTTGTGGAAGGGCAATGTTCAGCCTTCACCTCCACATTACACACCTCGATGTGCTGCCCCCAGTCTCGGGGCTTGGTGTACTGTCCCACAGCCCAGAGACGTCCCCAGGGCCGGAGTGACAGAGGGACCCCATTTCTGGTCTCCCTCAGCCCTCCACCTGCCCCAGTCCCACCGATCGCCGGGGCACGGCGCCCATCCACCCGCCGACCCCCCCCCCTCCTTTCTGCACCCACGAGGGTTTGGGGTTGGGGCTCGAGGAGCTGCGCCACCCCCCCGCAGCGCCGCGGCCGAGCTCACACGCAGCCGTCAGACGGAGAGGCCGAGCGCTGGCGTCGGCGCAGCCCCCGGAGCCACTTAGCACCGGGCTCCTAACAGCCTCCGCTCCAGCCATTTCCTGCCCCGGCCCCGCTCAGCTTCGCAGCCGCTGCCACACCGCGCTCCCGTGCACCTCTTTATTTACGAGACCCCACGTCTGGCACGAGCCCTCGCTGTGCCCGGCCCCGTGCCCCCCCGCCCATCATCCAGGCGCCGGGCGCTTTCCGTCACGAGCAGCGAAGGGCTCGGCCGGGCGGGCCGGGGCGGCGGGCGGCAGCGCTCCGGGGTGGGCGCGGGACGGGGACGGAGCGGGCGAGCGGCCGGAGCGGCTTCGGGGAGCGACGGCGGACCCCGCGGCGCGGCGGTGCGCAGAGCAGACTTAGCTGGAGGCGATCTCGGCGCTGAACCAGGCGAGCACGACCTCCTTGTTCTTATTCACCCAGTTGATGTTGGTCCTGGTCCGCTCCAGCGCCTGCTCCAGGGCGCGCGTCCCCGAGCCGAAGCCGACGTCCTGGTTGTCTGCCTTGAACTGCTCCAGCTGCGAGGGGGGGACAGAAGGGCTGGGGAGGCGGGGGGACCCCGCAGCGAGCACACCGCGACGGCAAGCGGAGCAGGGCACACGCAGGGCTCGGCGGGACAGAGGGACCCGGGTGCAGAGGTGCCAGCTGGCAGCCGCTCACCTGCTGCAGCTCAAACTCCGTGTTGAAGCGTTGGGTGACGGCTGTAATCAGCCGGGAGAAAGAGAAGGAGCCGCCGCCGTACCTGGGGGACGGGACAGATGGCTGAGCCGTGTTGGAGCTGCCCAGCGTCCCCCCCGGCACACAGGCAACTGCGGCTGCTGCTGCTCCCCGCCCCACGCAGTGCTCACTGGCTGAAAAGTGTCTTCCAGTTGCCTCGGATGAAGTCCCAGGCCAGCGGCTGCCCCACCACGTTGCTGGCGATGCTGTTGATGGTGGAGGTGGCGTCCTGCCTGCGGATCTTGGTGGAGTCCATGGTGTACTGCAGGTACCTGGGTGGGGGGAGCTGCCAGGTGAGAGGCTGCGGGGGCAGAGCCGGGCCCCCCCCAGCCCTGCACCCACCGCTGGAGGATCCAGGGTTCAGTGCTGCAGGTCAGGGCCGTGCGCAGCTTGTCGGCCTCGGACACCACAGGAGCCTCGAGGAAGCGCTCCCATATGAAGTCCCACGCCTCCTCCCCGCCTGTGGCCACGGCGCTGCAGTAGATGGCGGAGCGCAGGTTCGGGGTGATGCTGTCGGGGAGAGATGTCTCAGCACGGAGCCCTCGCTGTGCCCAGCCTCTCTGTGCCCAGCCACGGCACTGCAGCACTCACGGGTTGTTGCTGACGTTGTTCTTCCACTGTTCGAAGAGCTCGGTGGCCAGCTCCTGGCACTCAGTGATGCCATAGGAGCAGGCTGTGCTGATGGCATTGATCTCGTTGTACCTGGGGGAGAGAGCAGCCCGCGGGGCTGGGATGGGCGCACAGCCTCCGGCACCCACTGGCCACATGGGGGGCTGCGCGTCCCCCCTGGAGCACAGTGCAGTGAGCGCCGCACCGCGCACAGGGCGGCAGGCAGCCCAGAGCTCTGCGGCACTCACTGATCCATCAGGTTGACGGGGATGGTTGTCCAGTTGCTGGTGACATTCTTGTAGTGCTCAAAGAGCGGAGTCACTTGCTTCTGGATGTATTTCTGCAGGGCGGTTGGGCAGGGCTCAGCATGCAGCCCCCACAGCAGCCCCGGCCCTCAGCACCCCCTGGGGCTGCGCTCACCCTCATGGGCCCGAACACTTCGCTGCGGTCGAACATCAGCTGGAAGTACTGCAGGTTGCTGAGCGCTGCCTGCCAAGGCATGTACTCTGTCTCCCCGCTCAGGAAGCGCGTGGTATTCAGTGCCAACGTCACATCGACTTGCAGTGCCCTGCAGCGGGGAGATGGCAGCGTGGAGATCCCTGTGCCACCCGTGCCGTGCATCCCACCGGGCCGCCCGGCCGCCCCGCTCACCTGGCCAGGTTGAAGGCATCATCGATGATCTGCGCCCGGTTGATGACGGGGATGACCTGGGGGAGAGCAGAGGCGGTGCCACAGGGCAGCGCCAGCGTGGGGCGTGTGGGATGGGAGTCCCACGTACCTGGTGGTTGTTGGAGAGCTGCTGCAGGAGCTGATCCCAGTTCTCCTGGTTGTAGTTGACGCGGAAGTAGCCGCTGACATTGAGGTTCAGCAGGAGCCAGGTGGAGTTGCCCACACTGAAGTTGCTGTTGGTGTCTGTGCGGGCAGAGGGGTTCTGCTTCTGCCCCGAACCCACCAGCACATGGGGGGGCAGCGAGCCCCCAGCCCAGACCCCAGCACCATACCTGAGACGTCCACCAGCCAATACCTGTCCCCAGTTCTGCTAGGCGTCATCCAGGTGATGGGGACAATCCAGGTGTAGCTGTGCAGGGGACACAAGGCCAACAGCCATTTCTCACTACCCATTCCCCCCATCCCCTCCGCACTCCACAGAACCACAGTCCCAGCCCCACTCACTTGAACACGGAAGGTCTCTCCACTGTGGAGTTGGAGTCGAGAAGGAAGTGGCTCTGCTTGATGCTGCCATTGAGTGTGTTGACAGTCACCAAAGGGAAACCCATTTGCAGCGTCCAGCGGTCCATGATGTCACTGATGGTGTTGGGCAGAGGCACGCTGTTGTTGTTGACAGCCTGTGAGAGGTGTTGGCAGTGTTCCCCGGTGCTGTGGGGCCCAGCCCCATGCAGGAACCGAACCCCTCGCCCAGGGGAGAATGCAGCCACTGGACCCAGAGGGGATGGGGAGGGTGGGAGCAGCACGGAGAGCTGCCCACTCCGCTCATACCTCCTGCAGGTGCTCCCACAGGTCTGTGTACACGGTGTTTCCGTAGGCAAAGGTGTGGAGGTAGGACTGCAGGAGAGCACCAGGAGAGCTGGGTGGGGAGGGGCAGAGGAGCCCCGTGGAGCCCCAGGGAGGGGAAAAAGACTGCCTGCCGCAGACACATGCACCACAACGCAGCCCAGCAACCCTCAGCTCACCTGCAGCCCCTCCTTGAACACGTCTTCAGTGAGGAAGTCAGAGAGCATCCGCAGCACCGATGCTCCCTGCGGAGACAGCAGTGAGGCTCTGAGCACACAGCGACCGCCGGGGACCTCGCGCTGCCCGATGCTGAGCACCCACCTTGCTGTAGGCGATGCTGTCAAAGACCTCGCTGATCTCTGCTGGGGTGTTGATCTCATCCTCGCTGAAGGTGAGCGGGTGGGAGGTGGTCAGGGCATCGGTCGCCATCACCGAGTGCAATTCATTCAGCACCATCAGGTCTTTCTGCGGGGGTCGGTGCAGCCATCAGTGCAGCATTTGCAGCAGGGCAGCACCTGGGCGCTGGGCAGCAGGGGGTGCCCGTGCCCTTGCCTCATATCCCCATCCCATGCCTTGTGACACATACTTGTCTCCCGTGCCTCATGCCCCACACCCATGCTCCAGGCCCCAGACACATGCCCCACATCCCGTACCTGTGCTCTACACAGCATGCCCGTGCTCTGTACAGTATACTCTGAGCCCCACACACGTGCCCCAAGTCCCATACACACGCCCTATGCTCCACGTCGCTGGTACCAGCACTCACAATGTTCCAGGTGGGTTCTGCTGAGTCTGCGCCCAGGTACTCCACGTAGGAGGCAAAGCCCTCGTTCAACCACAGGTCATTCCACCACCGCAGCGTCACCAGGTTCCCAAACCACTGCAGAGGAGCAGAGCGCCCTGTCAGCGGGGTACCGTGGCTCCAGGGGCGAGCAGGAGCCCGGCAGGTACCTGATGGGCCAACTCGTGGGCGATGACGGTCACCACGCGCTCCCTGTTGGCAATGGAGGAGTAGGCGTTGTCATAGAGCAGCGAGTTCTCCCGGTAGGTGACCAGTCCCCAGTTCTCCATCGCGCCCGCGTTGAAGTCGGGCAGGGCGACCTGATCTGGAGGATGGAGAGGCGCCATTGGCACATGGCCACAGCTGGAGCAGCTGCCAGCAGCGCAGCACGGCCCCATGCCCCCCGCACCCACCGGACTTGGGCAGCGGGTATGCCGTGCTGTAGTGCCTCTCAAAGAAGCTGAGGATGGGTCTGGTCTTTTCGAGCGCGTAATCGCCCTGCCCTTCAGCAATGGCTGCGGGGCGGCCCCAGATGCGGATCTGAGAGGAGAGATGGTGCCGGGCTCAGCTGCTGCCCTGGCTGCGCCTCGGGTGCGCGGGACGGCGCTCGGCTCACCTGCACCTCCCCATTGTAGTCTTCTACACAGTCAAACTGGCTGACGATGAAGGCCAGCAGGTAGGTGGACATCTTGGGCGTGGGGTTGAACTGGGTGACGTTCCAGCTCTGCCCATCCATCTCCAGCTGGTAGGTGTCTGCGGGGAGCACGGAGCAGCTCAGCCGCCCGCCCGCCCACCCGGCACAGAGCTCCCCCGCCCCACTCACTGTTGGCAGGCATGTTGGAGATGGCCTTGTGATCGGAGGGGTGGATCATCGTCACCGTGAAGACGGCCTTCATGGCCGGCTCATCAAAGCAGGGGAAGGCTTTTCTCGCATCAGGGGCCTGCATCTGCGTGGTGGCCACCACCCTGCAAGCGAACCCATCAGCACCGCGGCGCCCGGGCTCTCGTCCCCTCTGCCAAGGGGCTGACACCCCGTGAGGAGCCAGAGTCCCCTGCCCGCTCACAAGGGCACGTGCACACAGGCAACCTGCACTCATGGAGAGGCTCCTGGCACCGCGGCCACCTCCCCCCGCAGCGCCGTGCCCCCTCCCCGCCAGCCTTGCACCTACTTGGTGACGTTGCCCTCGGTGTACTCGCTGCGGTAGAATCCAGCCAGATCGTCGGCCAGCTCCCCGGTGAAGTTGCTGAAGAGGCGGTAGCTCTGGCCCTGCTGCAGCGGCCCGGCCAGCTGCACCACCAGGTACTGCGTGCTGGTCTCCAGCCACGTGTTGCTGATGGCGGGCGGTGTGGAGCCGCTCACCGCGTGCAGCGAGGCGTGGAAGCCATTCTGCAGCGTGTAGTTCAGCTTGTTGCTGTGGATCAGGATCAGGTCGGTGGCTTCCTCGCAGGTGAAGACCACGCTGCTGTTGCCCCTAAAGATGTACATGTTGTTGGCATCGGGCGTCAGGAAGGGCTGCAGCGTCACCTCGTAGCTCTCCGGCTTCAGCGCCGTCGGCAGCCGCCAGCGGTTCCAGGGGTTGTCGGGGGCAGTGGTGGTGCTGGCGGTGGTGGTGGTGGTGGTGGTGGTGGTGGTGGTGGTGTCGGTGCTGCCGCTGCCTCCTGTTGATTTGTTCTTCTCCTGTGCATACACCACAGACAGCGCAATGATGGTGGCCACGGCACCCAGCGCCAGCACGATGCCCACGATGCCCACGCTCTTGCTGATGAAGAAGCCGGCTGCCATGGCGAGGCTGCGGAGCGGCGTGCAGAGGAGCTGTGCTGGGCTGGCACGGCTTTTAGCCTCTTGCTTCCACAGGGTTTATTAGTCCAAGTTAATGGAGTGAACAATTAAAAGACCATGAGGCTCAGGATGAGCCTTCCACCCACCCACCTCCCCGCACCGCAGCTGCGCTAATCCCGAGCACTGGGGCACTACGGGAGCTCAGGGCTGCACCTCCAGGGATGGGCACAGGAGCGGGCATGGCTCCGGGCCAGGGCTCCCGGCATCCCTCCAGGGCAGCGGTGTGGCCCTGCAAAAGGAGGGACAGAGAGGGGTCACAGCCAGCAGCCGCATCCCCACCTCACCATAGGGAAGGCGGTGCAGCAGGGCGGGTGCTGGCCCTCAGCAAGGGCACAGCCAGGGCCCCCTGTGCAGGCAGGGAGAGCACGGCATCGCAGCTGGGGGTCCTCAGAGCCAGGGAGGAACTCCCCTGCCTCTCAAAGCCCAGGGCTGCATTAACAGGTGTGTGCTGGGAGCCCGAACTCCAGCACTCACATACCCCGCACAGGCTGGCCATACCGCACCCAGCAGCTCCCCATGTGCCCCTGAGCTGGGGATCCCAACCCGCACAGCACACAGCTGGGAGAATGCTGGTGGGCCTGGGGGCTCAGTTTGGCCTGCACCTCCCAGCTGAGAGCTGAGCAAAGGCACCGGGCCAGGAGCGCTGCAAGTGGCTCGTGACCAGGACACACCTTCCTCGTGCACCTGCCTGCATGGGAGAGCAGCCCCAACCGCGCTGGGCTGATCCCCCTGAGCTCTGCCCAGGGCTCCCATGGGCACAGCCAAAGACAAAGGAGCAAAGTCCCCATGCAGGGCAAGGTGGGGAAGAGAAAACATTGTGTGCACCTCACAATGGGAATAGAAACTCGTTTTCCCAAGGACTGATACCTCCAGCGGTGTGACCCGGGCTGGTACAGCTGGCAGAGGTACAGGAACAGAGGGCAAAGCAGGGCAGGGGCTGAGCGGTGTCCTCAAGGCACTGCAGCTCCCCGGTGTGCCCAACACTGTGACCTGTGCCCAGCAGCTCCCAGATGCATATCTCTGAGCCTGAGGAGCAGCACCACTTCCCTGCACATCCCCTGCCCCGCACGGCTCCACCGTACACACTGCCCTGCAAAGGCGCTGCGTCGGGGAACACCGTACCCCGAATCACGGCTGAGGGGGGGGGGCTGCCCGGAGCCCGGCGGTGCAGCCATGCCCCCCGCACAGACATCTCGGCACCGCACTGCGGGCGTTCGACCCCGCACTCCTCCCACCTCTGCCAGCTCTCCCCAGCCCCGCCCGCCCCCCAGCCCGCGTCCCCGCTTGCGCACCCGTAAACATCGCCCCACGGGCGGGCACGGACGCGACACCTCCGGCCCCGGGGCGCGCACACAGGGGCTCACCCCACAGCCCCCCACGCACACCCCACAGCCCTCCGGAGCTCCCTCGCTCCGTCTCCGCGTGCCCCTCCCGGAGCCCTCGCTCACACCGCGCTCCATTCCCCCGTGCAGTCGCAGCTCCCGTCCCCCCGCCCGGCCCGCGGAGCCCCGGCAGACCCCAGCCCCATCCGTGCCCCACTCACCACCCCGCGCTCAGCCGCGGCGAAACGCGGCCGCCGGGACTCCCGTCGGTGCGCCGACCGCTGCTCACCGCCCCGCTGCCGCTGCCCCGTTAGCTCGGACGGCAGCGGGAGGAAAGTTTCCTCCCCGAACTCCAGGGGAAGTAACCTTAACCGCTGCTCGTCACCTTAACCCCTGGGCTGCTGGCTGGGGGGCGGGCAGAGGGGGTCCCGGAACGGACATCGTGTGCCCAGCACAGGGCCGGGGCCCGGCACAGGGCAGTCACCCCAAGTCCGGGCACAGGGGACATCCCAGATGCACCACTGCCCTGTCTGGGAGGCACTGCTCGGGGGCACCAGCCTTTACCAGCGCACTCAACCCCAGAGGCGGCAGGGAAGGGAGCAGGGCAGCACTCGACAGCAACACCACCAGGCTGTGCTCACCCAGCACCCGGGCACCCTGCAAATCATCCCTGCTCTGGGGTGCCACACCGCTCAGCCCCTGCCCAGCACCCCATGTCCCACCCGGCTCCCCGTGTCCCTCCCTCCATGCTGTGCCCCATGCGGCTCCCTGCGTCCCACCTGTCCCAGCTGCAAGCAGCCTGCGGGGCTGTGTGGATGTGGATAGATTTGCAGTTGGCAGCCCTGTGCAGTTCCCAGGAAGCAGGGCTGGAGCGTTTCTCCTCTGGGAGTGAGCGGGCTCACCCAGTCCTTGGCAGGGTGAGGGCAAACACTGCAGTTTGGGCAGTGCAGGTGCCCGCAGAGGGGCTGGGCGCATGCCAGGCTCCATCTGCCCACATCCCCCCTCCTCCCCAGTGGCAAGGGGTCTGGAGGACAGGGGAGTTCCCACAAGTGAATCGAGCTCAGGAGAACCCTGCGCCCATGGGTGCCAGACACACCCGGCTGGTGGCGGGGCAGTACCTGGCAGCCACGCAGGGCTGGGACGGGGCCCCAACGCCAGTTCTTGCTTCCCCTGTGCAGGCAGCTGGGGAGCACAGTGCTGGGCGGTCCCTACGCTGCTGGGCTCGGGGCTGCAGCTCTCCTGGGTGTGGGGACGGGGCCGAGGGCTCAGCCCGTCCCTTTCTCCCTGCCCCGTCCTGCGCGCGGCAAGGCCGGGGCTACAGCAGGGAGCAGCAGCGGGACTTACCCAGCCCTGGGCTTCCCAGCTCCAGCAGGATACAGGAAAGGGCGGTGGGGATGCAGCCCGTACCGGAGGTGCCAGAACGTCTCCTTGTCATGTGCAGCCAGGCACGTCCTGCGCCAGTGACCACCACGGCACTGGGCTGGAGAAAGGGCACTGCTCGCTGCAGCCAGGATTCCCCCAGCCCCGCTCCACGAGTCCCCCCTGCATACCGGGCGTGGGCAGGAGCACCGCGCTGAGCCCCCCACCGCCCCGACCCCTCAGACCCCCACAACCACAGAACCCATCCCCCCCATCCCCGGACTCATCTCTGCACCGCTCACAGCTTCCACCACCGCGTGGCAGCCATGCGGCAGCAGGAGGAGGAGGAGGAGGAGGAGGAGGAGGAGGGCTGGAGGCGATGAAAAGCGGCTCAGTCCAGTGACCCCCCGCATGCTGCTGGGGGCCGGTGGCCAGCTGGGGAAGGGTTAAGTGGTGGGGAGGGGAGAGCAGAAAAATTCCTTCCAAGCAGAGTCACTGTTTCCCTGCCAGGGGAAGTGGAGGCAGAGCCCGCGGGAGCGCAGCTGGCGGGGAGGGAAACGGCACAGGAAGGGGCCCCCGCACCCAACGCAGGATGGTGGCCAGGAGGGGATGTGGGGCACCTCTGCCCCGGGATAGGGCTGCCCAGCCCTGTGCTCACTGCCTGCAGGCACCGGGCACTGGGCAGGGACGAGGACAGGAGGTCACAGGCTTCCACAGCCCAGCAGGAGGCAATGACCTATCTCAGCGTCTGGGCAGGCACCTTGCCAGAGCCACACCGCCACAGCCCCCACGGGCAGCACCCACAGCCCCATTTCCCCCCCACTGGCCAGACCCACAGCCCCGGCCCAGCAGCACACAGCGCAGACGGGTTCACACAGTGGTTTATTTGGAACAGGACACGCTCGCTGCTCACATCCACGTGTTCCTGGCACAGCAGGGTACACTGGCAGCTCCCAGCAGCTCCCACCCGCTGCCCTGCCCCGTGACACCAGCGCCAATCTCTCAGGGCCCCAACAGGAGCAGCGTGGGCAGGGAACACAGGCGGGCAGAGCGAGCCCCACGCCGGGAGGATGGAGGAGCAGCTCCACCACGGCTCCGCCACAGCCACATTTCCACACTGAGGAATCCCAAGCAGAGTCAGCCCCAGCTCCGGCCCCCCACGCCGGGACGCTCACATGAACTGCGATAGGTTGGGCACTTTGATGTTGATGTCCCCGATGCTGATGTTGCGTGGCATCTCCGGCAGGTTGATGTTCTTCATGGCTGAGACGGCGCGGGATGGCGCAGCCGAGAGCCCCCCCTGGGGGGAGAGGTGGGTGCCAGCCCCACACCCAAATCCCGTCCCTGCTGTCACTGCATGCTGCATCCTCATGATGACAGCGCCGATGGACCATAAAGGTTTCACTGCACGCTATTAACCTTGACAGCACGGCAATAACCACGTGCTGGCTGCTCCCTGCACCCTTCAATGGGGAGTACCCACCCTATGCCCTCTCCCTGGGGACACGCAGGCTGGGAACATCTGGGGGGGCACCGGCTCGCTCACCCCCGGCCCCACAGCCTGCAGCACGCTGTCTTCTTCACGGCACCCAGAGCCCACCCTGCTCTGCACCCACACCTCGGCACCCTCTCCAAACTGCTGCTCACCTCTGCCTTCTCCAGCTTGCTCTGCGCTTCCGCCTGTGCCACGATCTCATTCATGCTGGTCTCCAGCACCATCCCACCGATCACCACCTCCTGCAGGATGTAGTGCACCTGCGAGGCAAGAGAAGCATGTGGCCCCAGCATGTGCCATGGGGCAAACCTGGCCACTACCCCATGCCGGCCCCCCACCTCCCCACACCCCAGGATGGAACGGAGCCGTTCCTGAGCAGCAAGCTGCCCCCCAACACACACAAAAAAAGCCCTGGATGAGGTTTGGAACATGAGAACAAGAGTGCAGGTGACCGTGCCACTGCGACACACCTTTGGTCACGGCAGCAACACGGCTCTCTGCTGAGCCAGCACCTTCTAATAATCTCTCTGTGCAGATAACTGATTTATGGGTTTCTGTTTACTTCCATTATAAAGGCTGTTACTGGAAGATGGTTGTTATGATATTGGTTTATGGACACATGACAGCTGATTGTGCCTGTAAATGTTTGGCTGACACACCTGAAGGCTGTGCTGCCATTCAGCAAGACCTGGATAGGCTGGAGAGCTGGGCAGAAAAAAAACGGATGAGGTTTAACAAAAGCAAGTGTAGAGTCTTGCATCTGGGGAGGAATAATTGCATGCACCAGTACAGGTTGGGGGATGAGCTGCTGGAGGGGAGCTCTGTGGAGAGGGACCTGGGTGTCCTGGTGGATGACAGGTTGGCCATGAGCCAGCAGTGTGCCCTTGTAGCCAAAAAGGCCAATGGCATCCTGGGGTGCATTAAAAAGAGCGTGGCCAGCAGGTCGAGGGAGGTGATCCTCCCCCTCTGCTCTGCCCTGGTGAGGCCTCATCTGGAGCACTGCGTCCAGTTCTGGGCTCCCCAGTACAAAACAGACAAGGATCTCTTGGAAAGAGTCCAGCGGAGGGCCACGAAGGGCCTGGAGCATCTCTGCTATGAGGAAAGGCTGAGTGAACTGAGTCTGTTCAGCCTTGAGAAAAGAAGACTGAGAGGGGACCTGATCCAGGTCTATAAATTTCTAAGGTGTGGGGGGCAGAATGGCGAGGCCAGACTGTTTTCAGTGGTGAGTGGAGACAGGACAAGGGGAAACAGCCAGAAAAAACTGCAGCATAGGAAGTTCCGCACAAACGTGCGCAAGAACTTCTTTACAGTGAGGTGACGGAGCACTGGAGCAGGCTGCCCAGGGAGGTGGTGGAGTCTCCTTCTCTGGAGATGTTCAAGACCTGCCTGGATGCCGACCTGTGCGACCTGCTGTAGGGAACCTGCTTTGGCAGGGGGTTGGACTCGATGATCCCTGGAGGTCCCTTCCAACCCCTACAATTCTGTGATTCTGTAAATACTGTGTGGCAAACATCACCAGAGCAATGCTGTGAGAAATAAAATGCTGCCCAGCACCTTTCTCTGAGCAGGGAAAAACCCAGCTGAGCACAGCGCCTGCCCCGCGCTGCCCCACTCTGACAGCACAGCACAGAATATCAGGGTGCAGGAAACGGCGCTCCTTTTAGATCTGGTATCAGCTTAGCTTGGATCCAACCCAACCGGGCAGCAATCCCAAGCAACCTTTGTTTTCCAAGGAGCAATCCATGTCTCCTCTGGGACCTTGCAGCTGCCGAGCAAAACACGCTGTGCTCTGAGGTACAGCGGGGCCGAGCCCTGGGATGGCAGCCGGCAGCGCGCACTGAGCCGAGGTGCCGCACGGCCAAACACCGCACGGCTGTGGCGCTGCTGTGAGCACAGCGAGTGCATGGGAGCCCAGGGGGCTGAGCCGGGGCTCTCCCCAGCAGAAACCCTCCTGACTGAAACTCCTCTGAACCCTCATCTCATCAGCTGAGATCAGAGGAGGGCGGTTCGTGCCGCTCACAGCGCCGGGTCCCGACCCCACAGGAGCACTGTGCGCACAGCCGCAGACAGGGCTCTCACCACCACCCCCGAGTGCTCCTCCTTTCTCACCGCTCTCTCCCCTCCTCTCCCTCTCCTTTTACTTCCTTTGATAAGAGCACTTTTCCTGACAAGATAACTGGCCTAGCGACATCCCTGCAAGCTGAGAGCCAACCAACCCAACGGCAGAGTCAGAGTTACAAGCCAGGTGCAGAGCAGCCCTGACCACTGGAGCACACTTCCACGTTTGTTTCTCAGTCACGGAGTTCAGAATTTGGTATCCAAAACAGGAAGGGAACATTTACAGCACCACTGATTTTCCCACTTGTTTTTTGCTGTCAGGTTTTGCCTCCCAGCAGGCAGGAAGGCCTTATCAGCCCCGCACCACCCCTGCGCACAGCCCCGCTATCTGCAGCTCCATCCGGGACATCAAAGGAGGACACTTCCTCCCTGGGATTCTGTCCGCCTGAAGAGGAAGCGCAGAGGCTGTGCTCAAATCGAAGTTTACCAAACACTGCATTCCAAACACTTCCATTGTTCCTCCCCTTTTTTTTCCCCCTTACACTCCACGGCGTGCTGTGGTGCAGCAAGGGGCAAAGCGCCCACACACAGCCACCCCACATACATCTCCATCAGCACAGGGCTGTGCAGGAGGCAAAGAGCAGAGCTGCACATCCCTGTCCCCGCAGCAGCCCGGAGCGGTGGGGTTCCACTCTTGGCACAGTGACCCCAAGCTCAGAGCCAGGCGCTGCTCCCAGGAGCACAGAGGAGCGCACCAAGGCAGCACCCACCTTGTCCATGTGGAAGATGAGATCCAGCTCGCAGACGTTCTCAAAGCACTTGTCCAATGTCTCCACAAACACCTGAGGAAGAGAACGGGAGCACAGTGAGACCCACACAGAGCCTCAGCCCCACCTGGACCCCCAGCCCTCGCTGCCCCCTGCCCAGGGGCGGACCTCCCCGCTCTCATTGGTGCCGTCTCAGGGGTGGCACGGGGCAGGCAGCAGCACGGGCAGCTCTGCGGAGCTCGGGGCTCCCCGCAGCACCGACCTGGATGAGATCCAGGATGCCCAACTCGCTCTCGGAGGAGTCCACGCAGAACACGAAGTACAGCGTGGCGTAGTGCCGGTAGATGAGCTTGCAGTCAGGGCTGCCGAACAGACTGCGGGGGGATGCGGGGCTCAGGGGCCGGGCAGCTCGCAGCCCCCCCCGGCCGGTCGTTGCGGTACCTGCCGCACTCCAGGAAGTTGCAGACGTGCTCGTCGCGCCGCAGCACCATATGGAAAGCGTCGCGGAGGATCTGCTGCTGCGCCTCCTCCGCCTGCGAGCACCGAGCGGCCACGGCCTCGGACCCCGCCCGCCCCACCCGGCCCCCCATCGCGCAGCCCCCCGCCCCGCACCAGGTGCCGGTAGAAACGGACGAGCCGCGGCTTGCCGTGGTTGTTGAACACCAGGATGGCGTTGATCATCCCGGCGGCTGCACGACACGGCCGGAACCGGAACCGGGGCGCTGCGGCCTCATCACCCCCCCCCCCCCCCGCCCCCGCCCCCAGGAAGCCCCCCGCCCTCCCCGGAAACGCGGCGGAGCTCCGGGACCTCACGGCCGCTGCTCCCCTCCGCGCCGCCAGGGGGCGCCACAGCCACGGCGCGCCGGTACCGGGAGGGGCGGGGCTGCGCGGCGGGACGCGCGCGCACACACACGCGCGCGGCCGGGGGACGTCAATGGCCGCGCGAGGACTCCCGGCCCGGCGAGCTGATTGGCTGCAGGTGTCACGGCCGCCAATCGCCGTTATGCGAGGCTGCGGCAGGGATCGCGTCCGCGCGCTCCGATTGGCTGCGGCTGGAGGCTGCGGCACGATCGGGGCCGGCGTCGGTCGGGGCCGCCGGACGGCCGCGGGGATCCTTCCTGCCCGCCAGCTCTGATTGGCTGCTCGGGGCCGCGCATCCAAACATCGCCTCTGAGCGGGGCTTGGACTGCGATAAGCGCCGTGTCCGCGCGCAGCGATTGGCTGCGGCCGCTACGTTGCCCAAAGCACCGTGCCTGTGTGTTGCTATTGGCTGAGGCTGCCGCAAGCGTCGCGTCTGCGCGTTCCTGTTGGCTGAGTCCGGTGGGCTGCTGGAAGGATCCTGTCTGCGCGCTCTGATTGGCTGAGGCCGCTGGGCTGATGCGAGCTCCGTGTGTGCACGTTAGCAGCGGCCGAGGCTGTGCTGCGTTTTCTCCGCCGTGTTTGGGGGCTGCAGAGCCCAGCAGCAATCACAGCCAGCTGTGGCTGCTCCACAAGCGGCCTGCCGGTGGCCGGAGCTCGGCTGGGAACGATGCTGGTTGTGCCTTTGAGAACGATATGTAGCAGGACCTGGGAGAGAGAAGGGGGAAAGCAGAACAGTAATCTTGCTGGCACAAAGCTCTGCGGGAGGGCTGAGGTGCTGCAGAGCCAGGGCAGAAGTTCCCCCGCCATGGGAGTTCCCTGTGCGTCACGGAGATGCCCACAGCACAGCAGCGGGATGGGGCTGCCCGAGCTGCTGCCCGCAGAGAGCAGCCTGCGGTGCAGAGGGAGCCCTGGGGGGGGCACAGCCGTGCACGAGGCTCTGAAGGGTGGGAGCCCCGTGCTTCGGGCTCACGTGGGAAACCCACGCAGGATCCGTGCGGGAAGGCAGCGTCCATGGGAGGGACCCCAGGCCGAGCCCAGCCACCACCACACAGCGGCAGTGGCCGCGCTCTGTGCCGGCTGTACTGCTGGGGGAGAGGAGGGACCGGGGCCGGCGGATGGTTTTGTTTGCCCACAGTTACCGCTTCGCTCCGGTACCAATAGGTGACCGCTCGTCCCCACACCTCCCGTGCTGGGGCAGCGCCGCAGACCGGGGCTCCGCGGGGATGCTGGGCGCGGGCCGCCATTGGCTGCTGCGTGCAGGGGCCGCTCTGCGCGCGCGCTGATTGGCTGACGGCCGACTTCCTCCCTCCCCCCCCTCGGGCAGCCTGTGCTGACCGCTGCCCCTCGGCGTCCATCCTCAGCGGCGCCCAAGCCGCTCCTCACGACGGCCCCAGCGCTCCCCAGCCCCGCCCGTGCGGGAGGCCAATGAACGGCGTCAGCCCTACTGATGATCCTTGAATATCTGCAAATATTTGCATGGAAAAACCGAGCCCTAACAAAGCCCACACAGCGGGGAAAGGCTGCGGCCGCACGGAGGTGTGTGGCAGTGCTGTGCGTGCGCGGTGGAGGATCTGCCTTCTTTGAACCGGGCCCTCCGAGCAGAGATGCTGTTCTGGGCTCACCGGACCACCCTCCACACGTGCAGTGACAGCCGTGATCAGTCCCAGCTTACACGTATCAGCAATGTCAGTTTGCACATAAGGATGTGGAAACCAGAGTGAAAATGAGAAGCGTCTGCCAGACAAAGGACTGCATTTTCAGACACCTCTCGGCGGCGATGAGTCTGTTCAGCTCCGTGCTTCCATGGAGATGAGCCTCAGCCGCAGCCCCGCTGCCTTCGCTCCCTCTCCCACCGCCCCGCAGACCAGTCGCCTCCCGCTCTCCCCTCGCCCCGCTGCAGCCATCACACCCTGTCCCCCCGCGGCCCTCCCGCATCCATCCCACATCCCCGGGCCCTGAGCGGCGCTCCCCGGCCACGGGACGCTCTGGGGTTTCAGGGAGGGGGAAAGTTCTGCCCGCCCAGGGCTGGCCCTTCCCTCTGGGGGGAGCCGTGCCCGTCGCCGTGCCCCTCGCCGTGCCCTCGGGTCGCTCAGGTCCCCGCAGCACGGGGCCGTGGCTCCGGGGGGGGGATGCCGAGTCCCGGCAGCAACCGTGCCGCGCCCCCTCGTGCTGCCTCTCCCGGAGCGACCCGCGCAAAACCCGACCGGGCGGGCGGCCTCGAGGCCGGGGCTGGGGGCGGGGGCCGCTCCAGGCCCACGGTTACAGGTGGTCGCGGCGGGCGGCGACCCGGACCCGACGGGGCGGGGAGAGACTCGATGGCCGCCCCCGCTCCGGGCAGCGCCGCAGCCCCGGCGGCGAGCGGGCCGCGCCCCGCAGCTTTGTTTCCCGGTGCCGGGGGCGGGCCGGGCTCCGGGCGACCGCCGGCGGCCGGAGCGGGTCGGGGGGTGGGCGTAGGGCCGCTCGGATCCCGGGAAACTTGTCCGGGCGCTGCGGGGGGGACGCGGGGGCACGGCGGCGAGATAAAGGGCCCCGGCGCCGCCGCGCTCCTCGCTCCCGGCCGAGTTAGGAGGAGCTGTTTTGCATCCCTTCACGTCAGCCTGCCTCATTCCCTCCTTCCTTCCTTCCTGCGCGCCCAGCGCCGGGCCCGCGGCCCGCAGCCGCCGTCGCCCCGCGCCCTGCGGAGCCGCCGCGGCAGCGCACGGTGAGTCCCCGCCGCGCCCCGGGGCCGCAGCCCCCGCCCGGGGCCCCGCGCGTCGCCGCCCGCCCGCCCGCCTCCCCACGCCGGGCCGGGAGCGATGGCGGCGGGCGGGGGGTGCGGGGCGGCGGCGGTGCCCGGTCCGCACGTGGGTCCGCCCGCCCCGCTCCGCAGCCGCAAGTTTCCCTACCGCCGCCTCTCGCAAAGTTTCTCCGCGGCCGCGGGGGCCGAAGTTGCGGAGGGGCGGGAGGGGGCCGGGCGGGCCGGGCTGGGCTGCGGGGCGTAGGGTCAGGACCTGTTGCGGTGCGGCAGCGGGGTACGGCACGCTCCCACGCCGGCACCGGGCCCCGAGCGCGGCGTCCGGGGCGGGAGCTGAGGAGAGGTGCGGGTAGCGTGGATTTTGGGGGGGGTCGCCGGGGTCGCGCGTAAATGGGGCCGCGCTGCGGGGCGGGAGGCGACGCCAGAGGGGTCGGGGCCGGCTGCGCTGTCCCCGTGTCTCCGTCATCCCCCGGCTGTCATCCGCTCCTCACGCGCGGAGATCCTCGTGGAAGGCGTGGGAGAGCGGCGGCGCTGAGGGCGCGTCGTGCGGCCGCCGAGGTGCGAGGGAGCGCGGGGTCGGGCGGAGCGGCGCGGAAGCGGCCGGCTGCACCGGGGTTCGGGAGTCGGGGTGCCGTCCCGGCCGGGAACCGCGGTGCCTCCAGAGAGAGGGGAAAGGCCCCGGCGCGGGGTGACACCGCCGCCATCCCCGGGAGCCGCCCCGCCAGGTCCCGGGCTCCGCTCCTTTTGTCCCCCGGGGGCTGCGGGAGGGGCCGGGCCGGGCACGGCTGCGCTGGGCAGTGCTTGGCTGCGCTTCGGGCTGCGCTCGGAACTTCCTGCGGCCTTTTAGGAGCTCCCTGATAACCGGCAGGATGTAGTGCGTACATTCGTTACAGTTAATGAGTAAGTCAATCATGAGTAGTTTCTTTGTCAGCATTCGGGGTGGCAAGAGGTGGCAGGAGGCACCCAGCAGCACCTTCACTCCCCGCAGTGCCCTGGGGTGGCCATGGCAGCTCCCACAGCAGCACGGGCTCCCAGCTGTCACCGATTCCAAGCAGCCCAACACAACACACGGCTGCTCCGTACGCACTGCAGCAGTGCCATGCCACGCTGCTGAGGACACAGCCCAGGTGTGTGGGAGACCCTCAGCCCACGACTCTTCCAGGGAAGCTTCAGGAAGGCACAACAGCAGCACTCGCTCCAGCACCTCCTCTGAGCCCCTTGGCAGCGAGTTGAGGAGCAGCAGCCGTGGCCTCGGCAGTGGGGCGCTGCGGGTGCATTTCCCCAGTAAAGAATCTGAGAGCCATCAGAGGTGGGGCCTGGATGGGTGCAGCACCGAGGCTCTGAGGTTGATGCCCTCTGTGAACGCCCTCTGCCCCATGCAGCACGTTGGGCTGCAGCGACTCACGGTGCCACACACCAGGGAGCCTTTCTGTCCTGAGCTTAAGGAGCTCAGCGGGCAGGCGTCGGTGCTGGCAGTGCTGCAGTGAGAGCCTCCTTGTGTGGTGCCCAGCGCTTCTCTGCTGGTTCCTGCTGACAGCACGAGGGCGGGTTGGAGCCCTGCAGAGGTGCGTTGGGTTGGCTTTGTTGGGCAAACACACAGAGGAGGCTTCTTGTTTATCGGTGAGTTTAGGAAACAGCGCAGAGCAAACACAGCCCTGCCGTGCCGAGTGACGCCAGCAGCAGGCGGGCAGCGATGGGTCGGAGCGTGCAGGAGTTGCTCTGGTGCCGCAGAGCCCCCCAGCCCAGCGCCCGATTGCAGCCAAGCAGCCGTCCTGAGTGCTGTGAGTCCTCAGCACGGCCGCAGCTGCAGCTCAGGCCTGGCTGGGTGGAGGACGCTTCTTTATCTGAGGAATTCTTCCCCCTGATTCCGATGGGGAGCTGCGTTTTCTTTCTCCAACTTCAAACTGAAGGGGGCGAGGGGGATTTTAACCTCTCCCCACGGTGGTCTTTGCTCTCGGCTCCTTGACGGTCATTTGAATGACAATAGGGCATTTTTAACAATCTAAATAGAAACAACATGTAATCATCCTGCCTAAAAACCTCTTTGTGAAGCGCGCAGCTCCCCTGCTCCCGTTCCCCTGCAGACTGTGGCACGGTCACTATGAGATGCCACGGCCTTTTCTGTAAAGGAGAAGTGAGAGAGGGAGGCTTGTCTTTTCCGAACACGAGATCTGCTGAACTTCTGGGAACGTTCTCAAATGGGAAGTAGGAACACAACTTCCCCCTCCTCCTTCCCTCCCAGCCCAGCAGAGACACTGAGGCAGGAGGCACTGAGTCAGGAGAGGTAAAATCTCATAGAAGTTCACCAGCGGCTCCATGAGCCGTGCTGGGTGGCACTCACACGGGCCGCTGTGGGGCTGCAGGGCAGCGAGGCTGCTCTGGGCTCAGCCCGTGGCTCAGCCGGACGGGATTCCAACCTGATAGCTGAGAAGCAATGGACAAAGGAAGGAAATCTGTAACCGTTCATCACCTTGAAAGGCTGAAAATTAACTAAGTTAAGCCACAAAGCTGAGCGTTGCTGCTGAGAGCGGGAGCGAGGAGCTGTGCTGTGCTGTGCTGTGCTGTGCTGGCCGGAGGAGCCAACGGGACGCGGTCTGGGTGTGAAGCAGGAGGGAAGCACTGAGATGTCCGTCCCTGGTGCCCAAAAACGGCCCTGTGGTGAAATCCCAGAGGGCCCCTGGGAAGGGCTGGGTCCCTCCCGGAGGAAAGAATCGTGACAGAGGAGGTGATTCCTTTGGGTGCTCTTCTGGGCTGCGGTGCCACAGCGGCTTCCTCACTGCGTGGGAGCTCCCACTGCCCGGGAGCACTGAGTGTGGTCACGGCATGCCGTGCACTGCTGCCTTTCTTCCCTGTTTTGTGCTCTGACCGTACAGTGTACGCATCAGAAGCTCATCGGGGGGACTGCAGAACGCGCCTGCAGAGCTTAAGCTGTGATTTATGGGGGGTTTCATTTTATGATCACCAGCGAGGGGTGCATAGAAGTGAATTATTTCAGCAGTAGAATATTCAGTACATTTATGGGATTTCTTACTGCAATGAGTGCAAAACAGAGCAGCGATGCACATTGTTTTGGAAACATGGACTGCAGGCAGCTCAGGCAGCCCTTGTTGCCAAAGCAAAGGGGAAATGCATTTGGATAAAAGCAGCCTTGTGGCCGAGGTACCAAAGGTGCCAATGTTTATAACACTGCTAAAACGAAGGCGTTCCCAGAGCTGTGATAGGTGAGCATCCAGCCCAGTGCCTGCGGCTCAGTGCCCTCAGCTGTGTGCCGCTGGAGGTGCTGCCCTGGGAAGCAGCTGGAGGAGCACTGAGGTGTGCTGCTGGGCTCCTCCGCCCCACATCGCTGCCCTCTGCACTATTACCTCCGAGTTTGTTTCACTGTGGGCAGACTTTACCAGGCCTCCCCAGCTTTTAATGCATGGAGCTGCTGCACTGGTGTGCTCTGCTGTGCCTACATCCCGTGCACCTGCAGCTCCCCGTGCAGCTGCTCCCATGCAGGTCTGCAGGACAGGGCTGGAGGCAGACACAGTGCAGAGCCAAATGCAGCTCCGGTGTGAAATTTCAGCTGTTGCAGGCTGCCAGGCCGGGGCACTCAGCACAGCAGCGCACAGAGGGACGCAGTGTGGTGGTGTGGATCCCTTCCCCAGCTCTGCACTGCTGGTGTCACCACCTTAGTGGAAGCGGCCTTCTGCATGGGCAGCCCAGCAGGCTCCTTACTGGATCCTTACTGGCTCTTTCCCAGCACATCTGAAGGAGAGGGAAAAGCAGCTCTGCTCAAAGCGATCCCCAGACTCTGTTTGCTCGTAGGCTCTCAAGCAGTCTTCAGTTCCACGTACAGCCTTTACCTTCTGAAGCTTCCATTCCGTGCCCCACACGTGTTACCTTCGCTAGGGCAGCAGCAGAGCCTCCCAGCTCAGGACTGCTTTCCCTGTCAGTCACCAATTGTGTTTTACCTGTTGGTGCTCCAGGCTTTGCCATTAAAGGAGGAAAGAACCTCCGCACAGAGCCTCACTGAGCACAGCGCAGAGTTCTGTGCGTTGAAACGCTCGCTGTGCTCCCGCAGTGCTGAGATGGGCAGCAGGCGGCACCGAGCCCCAGCACCGGCCCTGGGGAGGGCTGTGGGAGCAGGAGGTCTGTGTGTGTGCATGCAGGTGTTTGCCAGCTTGTTCCTGAGCCTTGATGTATTGCAAGCAGTGCGTGTGATGTCTGTGCTGCTCACACAGGGCAGGGCTGTGCAGGGATAGGGCAGGGGAGCAGCATGCAGTGGAAGCACTGAGGAGTGCTGGCAGCAGCTCTGGAGCTTTGGGAGAGCTCCACGCTCCGGGCAGACCCACGCTGCTCCCCCACACCCCATTGCTTCCACTCTGTGAGTCACTGGGAAGCGCTTCCGAAATGTGAATGCCCATCTTTCCAAAGCGCTGCCCTGTTCAGAGAGGGATCTGAAATATTTTCAGTTCTCAGATCTGAGAATAACGCGGCCTCTGCAGCTGAGCGGTTTCTTTTGCTCCTAAAATGGTGAACGTACACCGGTGCTGCTGTTGGAGAAATAGGAGGCGGTGGGGCTTTCCCAGAGGGTCGTGGCCCCCCGAGACCCGAGGCGGCTGGCTGGGAGCAGAAGGTTTGCGTGTCCATAAAGCAGCGCTGAGCTCCTGTCCCTGCTGGGTGCTGGGGCTGCAGATGGCTGCTCCGGCCCTAGCAGCAGTAAGAACCGAAGCACAATACGTGGTGCTCACGGCTCAGGGGCCGCTTCCCAGCCGGCCATTGTTTGCTGCGTGGAAGGGTTGGGCTGTCGGTGACGCCGTGTGCAGCCGCGGCGGTCGCCCATTGACCCCCTGCTCACAAACCAGCCCTGCTGTGGGCTGCAGGGCCCAGCACCGCTCTGCCTGCGTGAACCCTGTGCCGGGATGCAAAGGCAGAAGTTGTTGGCAAGGAAAACGCAGCACATCACAAGAGCTGCCCTTGTCTCACTCGGTGCTCACTGCAGCGCAGCAGGGCACGGCGGCGTTGTTGGGGCTGCGTGTTGCACGCTGTGCCACCGTGTTCCTCTCACAGTCCCACATCCAGGCCTCGCAGCGCCCGGCTGCCGTCCCGCAGAGCTGGCTGCGTAGCTCTGCTGCCGCTGCCCTCCTCCCTCGGCCTGGCCACACGCAGGCCCCGCTCCGGCAGAGCAGCAGCGTTCTCCTGCCTGCCTCCACTTCCACCATCCTCTCCTCCCTACGCTGCGTTCTGCCTTTGTCCCACGTTTCACCCCCTCCCCACGCCGCGCTGTTTGCTCTGCGCAGAGCCCCACGCTGCTGCTGCGGCACTGAGCGCCGTGTGTCCCGGCAGGGCAGAGCAGCGCTCAGCTCAGGGCGTTCGGCCCCGCAGCGCCCACCCCACACGCTCAGAGCGCCCTGGTGCCCTCGGAGCGGCGCTGGGTCCCGGCCCTGCTCCCCGCCTGCCTCCCGCAGCCTTCCTTCCCGGCGAGGTTTGCTTCTTGACCCACATCTCCAGCTCGCCTCTCGTGGCTGCGCCGTTTTGTTTTCTGTTTGCTGCTTTTTCCAGCAGGGAAAGAACGGAGGTTTCGCGGAGGCCCTCTGTGGAGTCGGACCCTCCTGCAGGATCTCAGCATGCGGAATTCCGCTGACTTTTCTACATATCTGCATGCGTGATGGCCAGAGAAGCATTTTTAAAAGTAGCTCGGTGTCTCTTTCAGGGACTTAGAAAGGAGCAGATTTATTCTCTGCTGCGCTGAGAATTAACTCTCTTTTCTTCCTTCTCCCTCTGCCCCCACTGGAAAGAGAGAGAATGTAAAAAAAGAAGAAAGGATTTACATTGTCGTCGTGATTGGCACAGTCTGTGAATGAGAGGTCATTTCATGTGGCTGTTTCTTTTCAAGCACTCTTTTTTTCATGCACACTGTATTCAGGCTGGGAGCATTCTTTCTTTTCAAAGCTTCTCTGTCTGTCTCTCTCTTCCCCCTCCTTTATTTTTCATCCCTTTTCTTTACTTTTGCTGTCTTTTCATTCTGTTTTTCTCCTCCCCCTTGGGGCTCCATTTTTTCTTTCCTCTTTCCTCTATTCAGTTCCTTTTTTCTTTTCGCGTCTTTTTTGAATAGCTCTTCTATTTTCGGAGAGGAAAGGGACCGTGTAGAAGAGAAGTCGTTGCAGCAAGCAGGAACTTGAAAGTCGCTCTTTCCCTGTTTATTTCACTTAAAAGCAAAAAAAAAAAAAAAAAAAAAAAAAGCAAAAAGCAAAAAAAAAAAACAACCAAACTGTTTTGCAGGGAGGAGGGACGAGTGCCGCAGACCCCGCGCGCTGCGGGCAGCCCCGGCCGGGCAGGAGGGATCCGATCCGTGCGCCGGCATCGCTGCGCTCCGGTGCGGGCGAGCGGGGACATCCCAGGGCACGGCGCGGGGCCACGGCTCCGCTGCGCAGGTGGGGCGAGGCGCGGCCGGGGGGCTTCGAATGGAACACGAGCGCTGCGGTGCCCGCGGTGCGGTGCTGACGGCACTCGGGGCTGCGGGGCCGAGCTCGAGGGCTGCGGGCTCGGCGCTCCGTGTGGGGCAGCGGGCTCGCCGTGGGTCGCGGTGCCCCGGGGCGAAGGGCGCTGAGAGCGGCTGGCAGCGGCGGCTCGCGGCGGTGGCGCTCGGTGCCATGCGATGAGCTGCGGCCGGCGCTCCGGCCCTCCCGTGCGCTGCCACGGCCCGCGGCCGTTGTCTCCCCGCCTGCTCAGAGCCAAAGCGGAAGCTGAGGGCCGCAGGAGCTCGGGTCAGGGCCGCCGGTTCTCCTTTGGCGTCGGAGGGGCGGGAGGACGGAGCGTGGGGACGTGGGGACCGGGCTGCTGCAGGGCTGCTCCGTTTCAGCTGCAGAGCGCCGGGTAAAGGCGAAGCGGGAACGCAAAGCGCGGCACCGCACGGAACGTGGGCAGCGTGCGGGGCAGCTCCGATCGCCCAATCCTGGACGGCCGTAGCACGAAACTGACGCCGGGCTCTGCCTTTGTCTTTGCGGGGCTGGGAAGCGCTCGGCTGCAGCGCTGCTCCCAGCGCGGCTGGGCGCTCGGGGAGCCTTGGGGTCCCAGGCAGCACCGGGGCCACGACCGGTCACGGAGAGGATTCTTTTCTTTGTGAGATTCAAATAATCGTATCCCAGAGATAGAGGAGACGTAGGAGGAGATGAAAAGCGAGAGAGAAAGCAGGCAAGCAAAGGACAGAGGTTTGGAATACAGAGGGAGATTAGGAGATAGATGAAAGAGAAAGGAGAGAGATAAGAGGGAGGCAGAGGACAGATCCACAGCGCCCAGATAGAGGTTGCCAGGGAAACGGGAAGGATGAGAGTGGCGGAGAGGAGAGGAGAGGAGAGGAGAGGAGAGGAGAGGAGAGGAGAGGAGAGGAGAGGAGAGGAGAGGAGAGGAGAGGAGAGGAGAGGAGAGGAGAGGAGAGGAGAGGAGAGGAGAGGAGAGGAGAGGAGAGGAGAGGAGAGGAGAGGAGAGGAGAGGAGAGGAGAGGAGAGGAGAGGAGAGGGGAGTGCTGGGGGGGAAGGGGTGCAGGGTGGGTGCTCAGGGCTGGGCTGAGGGTCTCAGCAGGGGCTGTCTCAGGGTGCAGCCCTGCTCGGGCCAGCTTCTGGCAGCCCTGTGCTGTGCTCTCCCCATGCTGTCATTGTTTGGGAATCAGCCCTCCTTCTCCTCCACCTGTGTGACCAGGAGCCCCGTGGCTGTGAGCCCGTCAGTGATTGCTTTCCCCTCTGGGTGTGAGGATGGCAGTGAGACTGCTGGCAGATGTTGATAATGTGTGTGTTTTTAACATGGCCTGATGAGGAGGGGGTCGCTGCCTCCCTGACGCAGTGCCACGCAGACACACCGTCACTGTTTGCCCCAGGTGCTTGTGCCACCAAACGCAGTGCCTTCATCACAGTGAGGGCTGGGGCTGTCCTTGGCTCTGGAACCTGAGCCCCAGGAGGAGCCTCCACAGCTCCTCCACAGCCCCGTAGCTCCTTGCAGCGGATCAGCACGCGCCCAGCGCTGTTCTCTTTTCTCTACAGGACCTGCTACCAGTTTCCCTTAGTGAGCCCAGTTAGGTGGCACCCAACTTGGGGGCACTGATGGAGTGAATTGAAATGTTGGCTTGATTTCTTTAAGAAGGCCAAGTTTACTTTGTCAGCAGCAGAATGACTGTCCTGTATGGGGACACGCTGGGGAGCGGAGAGCAGAAACCCCCCAGGGCTCCATTGCGCAGCTCAGACCGTGGGGACCTCACCAATCCCCCGGCCTCATGCAGAGCGGCGTCCAGTTGGGGTTGTAAATGACTGCAGTGATTCCTTGTGATTTTCAGAGGGGAAAAATGCATTTTATTCTGCTTAAAATTTGTATGGATGCCGTAAGGAGGTTTTTTTTTTTTATGGAAAAATCACGCACAGACCGGAAGATGAAAGGCTGACTTTTTTCCTTTATCAAACTTGATGGAAAGCTCTTTTAGAAGAGAAAGAAAATAAGCCCAGAAGTGCTTGCGCAGATATTCGAGATCCAGCAATTAGCTGCTTGCTGCGGATGATGTGCACAGCCCCGGTGCCCCCCAGCGCAGCAGGGTCTGTGGGTATGGGGACACCCAAAGCACAGAGCAGCACAGAGGGGACAGGGAGCCCAGCAGGCACAGCAGCACAGGGGAAGACAAAGAGAGCTCAGCCCGGGCTGCGGGTGCTGCTGGCACTGCCTGCGGCTGTGGCTCAGGAGCTGCAGTGCACACAGCAGAACCAACGCGGCCTTTGCCCCCAGAGCACCGCAGCCACGGCGCGGGATGGGCAGCGTGGATCTGGGTGTCCCTGGAGCTGCAGAGGGGCACCGGTGTGCTTAGGGGAGATGTGGACAAATCGCTGTAGCGGGGGATTTTTGCAGAGATATTTCCTGGAAGAGTGATGGCTTTGCTGGAAAGTGGAGTGATGAAATTTGTGCAGCTGTTTGCTGGCACTCAGGGAGAGGCGGGCTGAGAGCAGATGTGGGGCGGGCAGTGTGCTGCAATGAGGTGTCATGGGGGCACCAGGAGTGGTCAGGGGTGTGCTGGTGCAGAGCCGTTCTGGATCAGGCTGTGCCTGTGCCACACAGAGCTCTGTGCATGCAGGGTACAAGCTCATGTGCCTGGTGGTGCTTTCCTGCTCGCAGCGGGCACTATTGCAGCGGTTTGTCCCTCTGCAGGGGTGCCTCTTCCATGGACGGGTGGAGTTCAACCATTCTGTCCTTCCTGTGCCCTTCTGGTGCTGGCCTGGAGCAGTGCTAGGATGGGTGCTGGACTGTGGGACCACCTCCCTCCCCAGTGCAGCACTGCAGTGCGGCTCTGCCCCCAGAGAGCCCCTGCTGTGTGCACGTGGAGCTGTGGGCGCTGCTCCCAGCCCAGCTGGTGCGCGGGGGAACGGCACTGCTGGCCCATGAGAGCCACAGGGAAGTGTGAGGGGGAAGTGACACATCAGCGTCCCTCCGGCTGCCACTTCTCCCTGCTGTGGTGCTGTGCAGCTGCGCCGGCAGCTCTGTGGCTGCTGTGGCCGTGCTCTCTTCTGAGCGGCAAAGCTCACTCACATACACAAGCTTCAATGTCTGACAAAGTGCAGAGGGTCCTGTGTGACACAGGCCTGTATTTAGTGCTGGGAGCACAGAGAGCAGCTCTCATCCCCTTGCTCGGAGTGCTGCAGAGGAGGATCTGTCACTGACCTTCTTCTGAAAGCCTCTGGTTATTGGCGATGTTTGGTTGTTTGCTTTTCTCAGGCACGTGAGTGCTGGGAGCTGTGTGTGTGCAGCTGCTCCCCGTCGCAGTGCTGTGCCATGGAGGAGCAGAGCTGTCCCCACTGCTGCTCCAGCTCTGCGCACCGCGACCCGTCCTGCCCCGCTGACTGCAGGGGGCAGAGCCGCTGCCCCAGGTGATGAATGGGGTATGATAAATGGCTTTGGAGAAGTCAACCCTTGGGTAAAGCGTGATCCAAATGGACTGGAACAGACATTCAAGTGAGAAATAGTAATTGCTGCACTGCCCTGCAAATGAAGGAAGAGAGCAAAATCCCAACCGGATCCGAGCAGCTTTTCCTGCTTTCCGTCTCCCCCCGCCTGCACAAACAGAGGGGACCCGGCCTTCCTCCCCAGGGAGCTCCTGTTGTGTGCAGCTTCCTCCCTGCAGCACGAATGCACAGCTCTGGGAGCCGAGTTCCTTCCGGGAAGCTGCTGCCCGCTGCGAGGCGCCCCGAAGCCCCGGCGCTGCGCTTCCCATCGCAGCATCCGCACCGCTTTGCCCAGCCCTGCCCCGACTGCAGCTCTGCTGCCGGGATGTTGAGAGCCTGATGGGGGGGGGGGGTCAGACAAGGAGGGTGATACACAGCCCGCGGTTGCTGCTCTCCAGCCCCATAGGTGCTCCTAGGACTGCGACAGCATCTGGCTTAGGGTTTATCCCTGTTTCACCTCCCCCATAGGGCTCCTCTTTGTTGCAGCTGCGGAAATAATTCCACTGAGCAGGACGTCCCCCCACAGGAGGAAGCTGCAGCCTCGGCTCACCCAGGGTGGCCGTCCCGTTTCTGCCTGCCTGCCCCGGGGATGGGCCCTGCTGGGGGCTGTGATCCCACGCAGCAGAACGCCCACATGTCCCCACGCAGTGGCTGTGTTCCCCACCAGCACGCTGCTCCCGCCGCCGGATGCCTGCTGCTTTAAGCAGCTCTCCCACTTCTCTCTCCCTCTTCCGCTTTTGCTTTGTCTGTGATCCTCCCTCGGCGTCTCCCATCATTGCTTCTCGCAGCCGGGATCATCACAGTGTGGGCCGGCCGCGGGGCTCTGGTGCTCCCCGCCCCTCCTTGCTGCAGGGCTGCTCCCGGTGCAGCACGGAACCTCCGCCCGGGGAGGAGCGGGTGCTGCTGCGTGGGCTTCCTCGGGGAGGAGCAGGGTGAGGAGGAGAGCCACAAGGCTGTTCCTTTGCCAGGGACTCTCAGCAGCAGTGGGAACCGAACAGAGGTGCTTTGGGGCACGGCTGTGCGGTGCTGGCAGTGATCACTGCTGTCTGTGGCACTGCTCATCCCCTGCTCTGGGGCTGGGCACTATTTCCGTTGGAGCGATTTGCTCAGAGGGTCCTGTGCTGCCAACAAGCCCGTGCCGGCGGTTCTGTCAGCCCGTCCCACTGCGCTGCGCTCCTCCCCGCACAAATGAGCATCGCTCTGTGTCAGTTGTGAGCAATGCTTTGACTTTCTTCCCGGAAGCAGATGGAATTATTAAACAGCATGAGGAGTCCCGCAGAAGCCTCCAGAGGGCAGCTGGGATGCTCTGCACGCTGAGTTTCAGTGCGTCCTGCTCTGCAGGCAGCGTTAGGTTGGGATGAGCCCCTGAATTGCGTGGGATTGTGTCAGTGGGAACGGCTGCGTGGGGGTCTGCACAGGGTGGGAGGGAGCACTAACAGCCGTCCCTCTCCTCCCGCAGCCATGACCGCATAGGGCGCAGGGATGGATCGTTTCAGCGAGTGTGGGACGCAGACGGACGCCGTGGTGGTGCTGTCCCTGGCACAGGCTGCGGTGCTGGGCTTGGTGTCCGACAATGAGCTGCTGGGGGCCACCGTCAGTCCCGCCGGCTTCTTCCCAGGGCTGGGGGGCGAGGGAGAGCCCGACATCACGGCAGAGCCCGAGAGCGAGGGGACGGCGCCAGACGGGCAGGATGACGAGTCCCTGGAGGCAGAGTGCTCCCCGGAGAAGCACGCGCGCAGGAGGAAGCGGCCCCCGGTGAGGCTGCTGCCCAAGGTGAAGCGCGAGGAGGCGGAGGCGGAGGTGTTCGAGGTGGCCGCGCCCGGGGAGGACGAGGCCGAGCCGCAGCGCGGCGCCCCGCCCGCCCCCCCCCCGGACCCCGTGCCGGAGCCCAGCGGCGCCGTGAAGATGATCGACCTCGGCGCCTTCAGCAGGAAGCCCCGGCGCCTGCGGCACCTGCGCCGGCACACGCGCCAGCAGCCGCACGGCCGCGAACCCGACCCGGCGCAGGGCGGCGGCGCAGACGCCACGCGGACGCCGTGCGCCTTCGAGGCGGGAGCCGCGTCCCCCGGGGAGCCCGAGGCGCCCGCGTCCCCCGAGCGGGTGAAGAGCGAGCAGGGCTTCGCGTGGCAGGAGCCGGGCGAGCTGGAGGCGGATGCTGCGGGCGGCAACAGCGAGCACAGCAAGAAGGCTCAGCTGGACCGGCTGGACATCAACGTGCAGATCGACGACTCGTACCTGGTGGAGGCGGGGGACCGCCAGAAGCGCTGGCAGTGCCGCATGTGCGAGAAGTCCTACACCTCCAAGTACAACCTGGTGACCCACATCCTGGGCCACAACGGCATCAAGCCGCACTCCTGCCCGCACTGCAACAAGCTGTTCAAGCAGCCCAGCCACCTGCAGACCCACCTGCTGACCCACCAGGGCACGCGGCCGCACAAGTGCGAGGTGTGCAGCAAGGCGTTCACGCAGACCAGCCACCTGAAGCGGCACATGCTGCTGCACACCGACATCAAGCCCTACAGCTGCCGCTTCTGCGGCCGCGGCTTCGCCTACCCCAGCGAGCTGAAGGCGCACGAGGTGAAGCACGAGAGCGGCCGCTGCCACGTCTGCGTGGAGTGCGGGCTGGACTTCTCCACGCTCACCCAGCTGAAGCGGCACCTGGCCACGCACCAGGGCCCCACGCTGTACCAGTGCCTGGAGTGCAGCAAGTCCTTCCACTACCGCAGCCAGCTGCAGAACCACATGCTGAAGCACCAGAACGTCCGGCCCTTCGTCTGCACCGAGTGCGGCATGGAGTTCAGCCAGATCCACCACCTCAAGCAGCACTCGCTCACACACAAGGTAGGTGCCGCGCAGCACGGAGCGCCCGGGCTGCCTTGCCGTGCCCGGAGACGTGTTGGCCGCAGAGGGAGCCGGGGTGCCTGCGGCCCACGTCAGCCCCGAGCCGGGGGGCAGCAGGCGGCCACCGCAGCGCAGCGCCCGCTCCGTGCCGGGCAGCTCAGCTCGGCTCCCCGCTGCGCTCACCACTTCCCGCATGCCTGCAGGGCGTGAAGGAGTTCAAGTGCGAGGTGTGCGGGCGCGAGTTCACGCTGCAGGCCAACATGAAGCGGCACATGCTCATCCACACCAGCGTCCGGCCCTACCAGTGCCACATCTGCTTCAAGACGTTTGTGCAGAAGCAGACGCTGAAGACGCACATGATCGTGCACTCCCCGGTGAAGCCATTCAAGTGCAAGGTACCAAGGGGCACCGGGGGAGGCCGGGGACGGCGCCTGGCACGCTGGGTTCTGCGAGTGTGGAGGCTGCAGAAAGGGCAGCGGGAAAGGAAAGGTGTGGGAGGTTGGTGGGAGGGCGGGCAGCCCCGCTAGGGATCACTGGGGAGCCATCGGGGCCCCCTGCGGTTTGAGGTCCGTTCTGCACAGCCGCACCCCGAGGCTCTGCTGGGCTTTTTGCTGGGACTGGGGGCTGCGGGACCCCGGTAACCGCAGAACACTGCTGCAGGTGTGTGGGAAGTCCTTCAACCGTATGTACAACCTGCTGGGCCACATGCACCTGCACGCGGGCAGCAAGCCCTTCAAATGCCCCTATTGCTCCAGCAAGTTCAACCTGAAAGGCAACCTGAGCCGGCACATGAAGGTCAAGCACGGCGTGATGGACATCAGCCTGGACAGCCAAGGTAGGTGTGGGCTGTGCTGGAGCTGTGCTGGGCTCTGCGTGTTGCAGACTGGGAGCTGTGCTCACTGCTGGCTTGCTGCAGGAGCGGGACCGAACCATGGTGCCCATACAGATGCTCCTTGGGGGCCGTGGTGGGGTGGGGGCCGCTGTGGGGAGAGCAGAGCCGCAGAGCCCCACAGGCACGGGGCTGATTCCGGGTTGTGTGCGCTGTGCCTAGATCCCATGATGGACCTGTCGGGGGCTGAGCACACCGAGCTGGATGGGCAGCAGGAGATGGAAGACGACGAGGAGGAGAACTCGTACGGCTATGAGGGTGTGGGGAACCCCCCAGATGATGGTGCGCTGGCAGAGCAGGCCATGAAGGAAATGGCTTATTACAACATGTTGTAGCAGGGAGGGTGGGTGGCCTGGGGCGGGCGGGGGGATGGAGAAATGGACCCAGCGTGTGAGAGAACTGCTGCTGGGATGCAGTGCTGCTGCAGGGGGGTGAGCAGGGGGCAGGCAGGGACATCCCTAAAGCACGGCTGGGCACAGGGCAGGGAGCCTGGGAGAGCTCTTGCCTTCATGAGGTCATTCCTGCCGGGGGCCCGTTCTCCCTAAGCCTCTGGATAAGGAGTGCCCTCCTACCCGGTGCCCTGCCACCCCTTTGTCCCTCACACCTCAGTGGTGGCCGGACCCTCGCCCCGTTCCTCACCCTCAGCCCTGTGTGATGTACTTGAAGCTGGCAGGCTGCATCCCAGCAGACAACGAGCATCACTCCTGATCCTACCTCCCGGGTCCCCGCTCAGCTGCGCCGTGCCATGCATCAGCCTGGCATCTCCTGCATGGAGACCAGCGCTGCACCGCCCCGCGCTCCCCAGCTCCCCACAGCCCAGAGCAGCTCCTGTTGCTCTGGCACCGGCCGGGAGCTGGTACGGGCAGAGCTGGGGCAGGCCACGAGAGGCCACAGGGCACACACACAAAGAGTATTTTCTTACAAACTAATTGCAAAGCTCAGCGGAAGCAGCAGCTCTGAGTACAGAGTGGCTTTGGTGAGCAGTGTATTTAAAGGAAGGCAAACCCTGTTCAACTTGAGCAAATGATGGTATTTTGAAAGTAATTTATTTTTTTCAGACGTGCCGCGTGGTTGGATTGATCTTTTCACTGAGTTCCGCTTCCCTCAACCAGTGTTCTTTGTAAACCTGTGTAATGTGTGTGATCTGTGGAGCTCTGCGGGGCTGCAGGGGCAGCGTGGGCCGGGCGGGGGTCCCACACCCACAGCGGCTGCTCTGCTGCACCAATGCTGCACACTGCTGCCGTGTGAGCACCTCTGGGCTGCAGGCAGGAGTGTGCCCTGGAAATGCAGGCCCGGGGGGGGGCTGCGGGCCCCTCCTGCCCTGCGGTGGGAGCGGGCTGCAGGGCTGCCCTTTGGTCGTGGCACAGCCTAGGATGCTGCACCCCCATCCCCGGGGCACACAGTGGTTGCATCCTGCAGCGCAGAGGGGAGCGGGCCGGCACCCAGAGCCGAGGGGCAGCTGCGTGCTGACCTCACAGCGTGCAACCCGTCACCACCCTGCCTGCTGTCCCTGCACCTGGAGCCTCCCACCGTGGCTCAGCAACTCCTCCGGCCCAGCTCCCCCCCCCCAGCACAGCCCCCCGTGCCCACCCACATCCCCACATCTACCTCTGTCCCGTTACCAAAAAGCACCGCACCCCGCGCCACGCTGTGCCGGAGAGCCGTTGGGGTGCAGCCCGCGCTGCGTCTGCAGAGCGGTTGGCCCCCCGTGCAAAGCCCTACTGTGTTTATTTTTGTCTATCTCCTCGGTTGGAAGAGTTGTTCAGCAATAATTCTAAATAAATGAATTTAAATTCTTTAGCTGCTGCTGCCTGCTGTGCCAGGAGCGCATGGACCCCCCTGCACACCACAGGCCGGGATGTGTTTAATGGCCATTTGGCACCACGAGGTCAGAGGTTACATAAATTACAGCACAGTGAAGGACAGCCCCCCGCACCCCTTCCTACAACCCCCCCTAGAAACGCTTTAAAAACACACGTAAGAAAATGGGTTATAAAAATGAGGGAACGTTCCTGAGCCGTGTGGAGGAGCTGCAGGTGCCGCTCGCGGGGTGTTAGCAGTGAGGTAAAGGCGGGCGGCACCTGGGGGGTCCTCTACTTTTTGCCCAGGGCCTTGTCCAGGTTGTTCCTGATGGCATCCAGGAAGTCGGTGGTGTTTACGAAGTGCTCGTTCAGCTTCACGCTGAGGGAGAAGGGCAAGGAATGGGAATCCTGCCCCCCAGCCACGGCCACAGCCACAGCCAGAGCTGCCGCCCGGTGCAGTGCCAGCCCTAAATAGCTGCCTGCTGCCTCCCGGCACGCACTGCCCCCCTCCCCCCCCCCCCCGCAGCCACGTACTTGGCCAGCCCGTGGATGCAGCCTGCCAGGTCCTTCGTCATCGTCCCACTCTCCACGGTCTCAACGCAGACTTTCTCCAGCGTCTGAGCGAACCTGGGGGCAGCGCGCTCAGCAGCAGCCGTGGCCCAGCACGGGTCCCCACGTGCCACACGGGGCAGCCCCGGAGCAACCCCCCCACCTCACACCACTCACTTGACCAGCTCCTGGTTGCCGTCCAGCCTGCCACGGTGCTCCAGCCCGCGCGTCCAGGCGAAGATGCTGGCGATGGGGTTGGTGCTGGTGGGCCGCCCCTGCGGGCAGACAGCCCCCACTCAGCAGTCGCCCTGGGACGCCTCACTTAGGTACCCCTCAGGGCGCTCACCCACCTTCTGGTGCTCCCGGTAGTGCCGTGTGACGGTGCCGTGTGCCGCCTCCGCCTCAATGGTCTTCCCATCGGGGCACACCAGCACCGAGGTCATCAGCCCCAGAGAGCCAAAACCTACGGGGGCAGGACGGGGTCAGGACGGGACGGGAGCACGGAACCCCACCGGCCCCAAAGCTGCCAGCATCACCTTGGGCCAGGATGTCCGACTGCACGTCCCCATCGTAGTTCTTACACGCCCAGACGAAGCCACCCGAGGACTTGAGCACCTGTGCCACCATGTCGTCGATGAGCCGGTGCTCGTACAAGATCTTCAGCTTGTCGAACTCCGTCTTGTAGTGCCTGCAGCAGCGCAGTCAGCGGCACCGTGCCGGCACAGGGTGCCCACCTCGCAGCCCTGCCCGGCCCCACGCCGCCCCGCCTGCTCCATACTTATCAAAGATCTCCTGGAAGATGTCCTTGAAGCGCCCGTCGTAGGCCTTCAGGATGGTGTTCTTGGTGCTCATGTAGAGCGGCCACTTCTTCTGGATGGCGTACTGGAAGCAGCTGTGCGCAAAGCCCGAGATGGACTGCAAAGGACACGCGGTGCTACACTCAGTAGGGTCCCCCGGGCTCCCTACCAGCCCCACGGCACCCCGGGACTCCCCAGCAGCTCCCCGGTACCTCATCCGTGTTGTACATGCCCATGCCCACGCCGCCGCCAGGGAAGTTGAACACCTCCCACTCCTTCGCCCCACTGCCATCCTTCGGCGTGAAAACCATCTTGAAGGTCCCGGACTTGTTCACCACGAAGTCGGTGGCTTTGTACTGCGTGGGGTGGCGTGTCGGTATGGGGCCGGGCAGCAGCAGCCCCCCAGCCCCACAGCGCTGTGCTCACCTGGTCACCGTGGGCGTGCCGACCGATGGTGATGGGCCGCGTCCAGCCAGGCACCAGGCGTGGGATGTTCTTGCAGATGATGGGCTCCCGGAACACCGTCCCACCCAGGATGTTCCGGATCGTCCCGTTGGGGCTCTTCCACATCTTCTTCAGTTTGAACTCTGCGAGGTGCAGCAGTGAGGCACGGGGTGCTCAGCCAGCGCCACGCAGCGCAGCGCAGCACGGCCCTCCTGGCCCCTCAGCTCCCTTGTGCCGTGAGCAGCTGCCAGAGCCCCGTGCCAGCAGCACAGCGCCCAACTCACAGCCAGCCCTGTGACACTGCGGTCCCGCATCCTCCCCCCAGTCCCTTCCCACCTTCCACCCTGGCCTCGTCGGGCGTGATGGTGGCACACTTGACGGCCACGCTGTACTTCTTGGTGGCCAGCGCCGAGTCGATGGTGACCTGATCATCCGTCTTGTCCCGGTGCGGCAGCCCCAGGTCAAAATACTTCAGCTGCACGTCCACGTTGGGCAGGATCAGCTGAGGGGGGAGGGTCAGAGCAGGGCTGTTCCGGAGCAGCACAGTGCAGCGCTGTACGGCCAAACCCGGCCCCCCTTCCCCCTCCCCCCCGCGTGCCGGAAGCCGCGCAGTGCGCACCACCTGCTTCCTGCGGGGAACGGGGGCCGCTGTGCCCCGCAGCCCCGTACCTTCTCCTTGATGAAGGCCCAGATGATGCGCGTCATCTCATCGCCGTCCATCTCCACCACCGGCTTGGCCACTTTGATCCGCCTGTCGGCATCTGGCGGCAGCACGGCGTCATGGGGCACCGCGTGGGGACGAGCCTCACGTCGGGCCGGGTGCGCTTCAGGTGCAAAGCGCCAGACGGGGCCGGGAGCAGGCTCGGTGCAAGCCTCCATTGGGGCACGATGGGTCGGAGCACAAAGCCCCCACCCGACCCGGGGTACCGGGGCTGAAAGGCTCCGGTCTGGACGCGGGTCGGGGCGCCGGGCGTTGGGGCTCACCTCTCACTGGGGTCCCACCCGTGGCCCCACCCACGGCCCAGACGAGGTGGGAGCACCGTGAGCTGCACAACCCCACCCGTCTGGGAGCGGCTCCGGGTGCAAACCGCGCTCAGGACGCGGGTACAACACGAAGGGCAAAACCCCACGCGGGATCGGGACGTGGCCCGGAGCAAACCCTCGGGGCCACGGGGACACGAACGCAGCTGGATGAGGGCGCAGCCTCCCCCCCCCCCATCCCGTTCTCAATCCGGGTCGCTACGGCCCGCGGGGCGAAGTGCCGGGCGGGGCCGCCTGCACACGGTGTTGGGGCCGGGCCGTGCCGAACCGCTCCGAACCGCGCCGCGTCTCCTCCCCGCACCCCTCCAACCCGCGCCCTCCCCGTCCCAAAGGACGACCCTCCGCCCCCCCCCCGAGGTCACCGCACTCACAGTGCCGCCGCTGCCCCGAGGGTCCCAGCGCGGTGCAGATGGCGGGGGGCGGGCAGCGGGACAGCCCGGCGGCGCGGCTCAGCGCCGGGACAGCGCGGAGGCAGCGGGCGGCCATGGCGCGGCGCGACGGGGCGGCGGTGGCGGCAGAGAGGGGACGCGGTTCGCTCCGCCCCGGGGCGGCGCGTAAAAGTCTGCGCCCGGCACCCCCGCGTTGGGCCCCGCACGGGACGAGGGGAGGTGGGGGTGTAAGCCGTTGCCGCCCCCATCCCACCGCCCACCCCGTATCCCTGTGGGGTGCATCAGGAGAACCCCCGGGTGGAGATCCTAAGGGCGTAAGCTGACCCGTGGTGCGCAGCGGGGTGCGCTTAATGCGGGCCACGAGCGGTGCCAAGGCACAAGGTGACCGGGCGGAGATCGGCTGTTAGCGCCGCGTGCTGTGGCCCCCGGGCTGCGTTCATCCCCCTCCTGCTCCGCGGAGATACTGGGGGGCTTGGCACAGTCTGGCTGCATACGGTGGTAGGGCACACAGGGTGCAGCGGGCGCGCTGCGTGTCCCCGTGCCCTTGTGGGGGCTGGGGGGGACGTGGCGCCTGCACATCTGGGGACGTGCTGCCAGCCCAGCCCACAGAGGGCACCGAGCTTTCCCTATATAGGAGCGAGCGATCCAACACGTGATGTGGGCACCGCACCAAGCGGGACGCAGCGCTGCTGCTCTGCCGAGCTCTGCCCGGACTGAGCCTGGCACGAGGGACGCCGTGCCCCACAGACACCCCGCAGCGTGCCCACGGCCGGACTGCGCAGGGCGTGGAGGCTTGCTGTCCCTCTGCTCGGGCCAGCGGGAGGCTTTTTTTAGCCACGAAGGCTGGGCAGAATCCCACTTTGGGAAGCGGAGCTGAACAACAGGCGGCCCCGAGCAGAGGGGCGGCAGGGAGGAGGCGGGGGGGTGGGGGGGGAGAGGCAGGGCCGGGCACAGTGACGTCCGCTGGCTTTAACATTAACCAGAGAGCTGCGGACGGCGGGCTGCCAGCTGAGGGGGGCTGCCAGCTGCGGGGGCCACGGCTCCAGTGCAGCGTGGGGGACTCGGGATCCCAACATACCCACTGCAGCTCAGCTGCGCACAGCCACGTGGCCGGCACCGTGGGGCTGCCCCATGGCAGGGTGTTGGCGTCGTGGGAAGGATCTGGGGGCCGCCCCACGGCCGCAGCGCTGCCCCCTCCGCCGCCCTGCGGTCAGTGACCTCGTGGCAGGGACGAGGTCAGGGCAGCGCGGCCCCGCTGGGGAGCGGCCATGTGGCACCGTCCCAGGAAGGACGGCCTCCCAACAAAGGAGAGCATAGTTGGCTGGAGCAGCTCTCCACAGCTGGGTGGCCCCAGCAGGGTCAGCGTGGGCTGCCGAGGGCGGGGGCCACACTCCAGCGCTGCTTGGAGAGCAATGTGTGCCAGGGGAGTCTGACAGCTGTGGTTTGAGGGCCCCAGCAAGGAATAACGGGGCTGGTGGAGGCGTGTGTCATCTGTGCCCCTCCACAGCCCCCACAACAGCCCCACAGCACACCCCACTGCACCAAAACCTGAGAGCCACCCACAGTCCAGGAGCAGCCGGGGCCACGCAGGGCAGCACAGCAGCTCCAGGAACATTGTGACAGCGGCACAGCAGCCGGGCTGCCAGGGCTTGGTGGCGCAGCAGGCAGATGGCAGCGCTCCGGGACGTGGCACAGCTGAAAATGCGAATGGAATGGCAAGGATGAGGAGCCCCCGGAGGTGTGGGGCTGAAGCTGGCGGGCTGCATGTGGTGCTTGGCTCCATCAGGGCTGTGCTGTTGCCGCAACTCTGCTCAGGGGCTGTGGGGGCTCAGCACCCAGGACCCCCATGCTGGGCCACCCCAAGCACCCACTAAGACTCAGGGAGACTCCAGCAGCCCTGCTCACCGGCAGCGCTTGGCCAGCAGCCTCAGGCTGTGCGTGGCTCTGGGCAGACACCAGCAGCCACATGCTGCCCCGAAGGCCCGGAGCCACGCAGCAGCGCCAGGACCTCACGGCAATGCCCGCAGCCCCAAGCACATCCCCGTCGTCCGTGCACCCGCCATACATCGCCAACACCTCTGCCTCTGGGGCTGCCCGAGAGCAGCTCCTCCCTGGAAGCACCCACAGAACCGCTCCCCATTCCCCGCGGCTCTCACTCAGCGCTGCGCGGGGAGCAGCACCGTCCGGGGCCGACGGCACCGCCGCACCGGGACCCCCCCTGTCCCGCACAGCCCCCCAGGTCCGCCTCCTCTCCCCGAACCCGAGCCGGGCGGACGGCGGCGGCGCTGCCGGCGGTGTTGAGCCGCGGGGAGGGGCCGGGCGGGGCGGCCCTTTGTTGCAGGCGGCGGGCGGAGCAGACGGAGCCGCCCCGCACCGCCCCGCACCTCTCCGCGCCCCCCGCGGGCGGGGAGCCCCGGAGCCGCCCCGCGCTGCAGGCGGGATCCGCGCCCCGAGCCGGTAAGCGGCGTGCGGGATGAGTGTGTGTGTGTGCAAGGGAGGTGTGCGGGGGGATGCGTGTGTGTGTGTATGTGTGTGTGTGTGTGTGTGTATATGTGTGTGTGTGCACGCTGCTGGGCGGGCGCTCATGTGCTGCCGTGCAGCGCCTGTGTGCGGGTTGGGGGGGGGGCGCGTGTGTGTTCGTGCACGGGAGGTGTGTAACGGGGGGTGCGCTGGGATGGGGATCCCCGCAGATGCGTGTGCACAGCGGCAGCGGCTGCACAGAGCTTGCAAGAGCCGTGGGGGTGGCAGAGGGCCTGCGTGTGTGCAAGGGCGTGTGCAATGCGTGCAGGGTGTGCGTGCACACAGCGCGTGGTGCAGGGGCACTCGGGCCGCGTGTGGGGACTGCTGCCCGCAGCAGCGTGGGGCTGCACTCATTGGGGCGCTTCCAGGTGTTTGCAGTGTGGGGCGTGTGCCTCCCGTGAGCGCCGTGCGTGTGTTTACATGCGTGTGGGGCTGCGTTCTGCACACTGCCTGCCCCAGGAAGTGCACACACAGCGTTATGGCCGCGTCTGGGGCGGCTGTGAGGAGCTGCGTGTGCTCTGTCACACGTGGGACGTACGTGTGCGTCGTGTCCCACCTGTGTGAATGTGTGCAGAGCAGGACGTCTGCATGCTGTGCACACGCTGCGCGTGCAGACACCACACTGATGGCGTTCGGTGCCACAGCAACCACGGGGCTTCGAAGTGGTGGGGGACAGCTGGGGCCACGCAGGTTGTGGGGTCTCAGTGCCTCCGACGTCTGCTCCCGCAGTGCCGTGTCTGCTCTTAGATTCCAGGAGCCGCTCTTCCTGCTGTGCCTGCGGGGGGCCGAGGAGAGCAGCGCTGGTTTGGGCTCTGCAGGGCCGAGGGTGGCCAGGGAGGGGTCACGCATCCCTGCACCGGGACCCCCTGCTTCCCGCACCCTGCATGCAGCTCGGAGCCGCCCCATCCCCGCCCCCTGAGGGGTGGACGGTGCTCTGGTTCCCAGGCCACACGCGCTGCCGGGTGGGTGCTGGTTCCAAGCGGGGCCTCTTTCTGCTGCCATCCGGGCGCAGCAGAGCAGAGAGGGCCGGCGTGCTGCAACCAACCCATTCCGCGCGGCCGCGGCTGCGGGCCTGAGGAAGCCCCGTTTCATGGAATGCACGCTTGGGGCCGCCAGCAGAGCAGCTGAGCCGGGAGGATCTGTGCGCGCATCGGCATCGCTCGGCACGGCTGCAGGTGTGCGTGATGCGCGCTCCCGCTCCGCACGCACAGCCGAGGGGGCGGCGCGGGGTCCCGCGGGGCGGCTCCAGGCTGTCTGGCAGCTCCAGGGGGAGCCGAGCCGGGGGTGCGCACGACATCCCCGGTGACGCGGGGCGGGACGAAGGGCCGCACGTGGGCTGCATCCGAGCCGGCGATGCGCCCGCACCGTGCCCGCAGCAAGCCGGCTGCCGAGCAGGGCCGGAGCACGCAGGGAACAGCAGCGCGGCGCGGCCTCGCGTTGGCTTCCGAGGGAGCGGAGGGCTTCAGCGTGGGAACTCGGTGCGAACACCGCGTCCCCCCCCGCAGCTGACCCCGGGCCGCGGGTTTGGCTCTGCCCAGCCCCGCACCCCGAGCTGTTGCCCCGTCTCCACCGCTGCGGCCGGTGCCGGGCTGACACGGCCGTGTACAGGCAGGGCGGGCAGACACGCACACACGCACATGCCCGAGCGGGGGGCGCGGAGCCGCGGGTGCCCCCCGTGCTGGCACGCTGCGTGGGCAGGCGGAGGAGATAAATGGGAGCTCGGCGTAAACAGGCCGGGCTGCCAGCAGCGGGCCGCGGGGCCGTTCCAGCAGCGCTTAAAGGCGCAGGCTCCGGGCTCGCTCCTGCTCCGCTCGCTGCCCTCCCGGGGCTCCCTGCCCCTTTGTCCCTCGGCCCACCCTTCCCGCAGGGCTCGCGCTGTTGCGGGCCGTCGTCCCGGGGCTCCGGACACCGCGCTGCGGCGGCCACACGTGGGCGATGCCCGGGTCCGCGGAGCCCCGCGGGGACCCCCACGGTGCCGGGGGACGGCGCTGCGGGGGCAGCGGCAGTGCTCGTACCCCACGCGGCGTGACGCTGCCCCGCTCCGTGACGCAGAACGCGTACCGTCGGTGGCACTTCCCGGGCAAAGGGTGCTGATAAGGCGGCGGGGTGGAGCCGGCCGGGCCCAGGAAGGGACGGCGAAGCGGCGGGAGCGGGAGGAGAGCCGGGACGCGGAGCGACGCTGCCCCGGCCCTGGGCGCCAGGTACGGCCCCACAGCGGGCAGTGCGGGTGAGCGGGGAGCAGGGACGGCGCGGAACACGGTCCGTCCGGGGAGGGTTCGCCCACGGTCCCGCTGGGGGTGGCGGTGGCCCAGGGGTGCGGGGCCGGGGCGGCCGAGCGAGCAGCGGGGAGATGAACCCCGAGCACGGGAGGGGGCGGCGAGCCCGGCCCCAGGAGAGCTGCCGAGGAGACCCTTTCCCCTTTCCCCTCGTTGCCATGGCAAAACAAGCAGCTGTCATTAATAACCGATTGCTATGGCAACCGCTGGACGAGCGCGGCGGTTCTCCGGGGGTCTGCATGTGCTTCGGCAAGAGCCCCTCATTCTGGCATAGGCCCGCACGGCTCGGGGCTGGAAGCGGCTCTGCGGTACGGCTCGACCGTACCCCGCACGCACCCAGCCGGGGCCGTGCCAGTCCCCCCGGGGATGGACCGGTGGGGAGGCGGAACGGTGTCCGGCGCTGCCGGCTGCTGCCGCGGCGGACACCGCTGCTCGCAAGCTTCAACCGTGGGACGGGCCGGCACGGCCGCTCCAGGGATGCTGTCGTTCTCCGGGCGCAGCAGCGAGCGCCGGGCCGAGCGGAGCCCCGCGGCCGCAACTCGCGGGGCGGCGCAGACGGTGCAAACGCACGGAGGGGCTCGGGAGCAGCGGCGCTCCCCGCACGGCCCCGCTCCGCCAGCGGCCCCGGGACGCGCTGCTGCTGGAAGAGCCGCGCGGGGGCGGCCCCGGCGTGGGGGCTGCCGGTGCGCGGGACGGCCGTGCCCTCCCGGCTGCGGCCAGCTGCTCGGTGGGAGCGGGGCCCGCCTGGGGAAGCTCACGGCACCGGGTGCCGCGGGCGGGGCTCCGCCTGCTCTCTCTCCCCGGTTCGGGTCCCGCCGGGGTGGGAGTGCGGGCTCTGCGGAAGGCGCCCGCGCTCGGTTCGCCCGTCGCCCCGTGCCGGTGGCCGCGCGTGGCGGGCCGGGAGCCCCGCGGGTCGGGGCGGGGCGGTGCCGGGCCGGGGGCGGAGCCGCGCCGTGCCGAGCGCGCCGAGCGCGCCGCTGAGCCCCTTCTCTCCCCGCAGGTCTGCTGTGCCCGGGGCGGCTTCGCGGGACGCGGCGGAGGCCCGGCCCGGCCCGGCTCGGCTCGCCATGGTGCCGCGGCCGGCGCTGCCCGTCCTGGCGCACTCGGTGTTGGCGGCGCTGCTGCTCTCGGCGGCGCAGGAGCCCGTGCCGCGGGTCAGTCTGCCCTATGGTGAGTGTCCGCCATGAGGAGGGGTGGGCTTGGGGCCGCCCGACCCTCCGCGCCCGATGGTCCCCTCGGGGGGGCGGGGAGCCCCGACGGCGGGCGCTGCCCCCGCGCGTCCCGCGGTACCGCAGACCCGGGGGTTGCGGGCCGCCCTCGCCCGCTGGATCGGGGTGCGGGGTACGGGGTGCGGGTTGGCCTCCCTCGACCGTGGATGGAGCTGGCCCCGCCGCTCCGGCGTGGAAACGCCTTGTGACAGCCCGCGGGGCTCTGAGCCTGCACAACACTCCCAGCCGGCCCGGCAAGCTGGGGCTCGCTGCTCCGTGGGTGCCGGTAGCAGGGAGCAGCGGCCGGGGCGGGTGTTTGTGTCCCTGTGTGCGGGGCTGTGAGGGCGTGGGAGAGGGCAAGCCGGCCGCGGGGGACTGTCCACGTGCTCCGGTTGCACTGCAGCAGCAGGGTTGCTGCCTGCGGGACCCCCACGACCACACGTGCTGGCGCTCTGCACGGGCTCTTGCTACACCCGGCCTTGGGGCTCCGGGTCCTGCTGATCCTGCTCTGTGCTGGTACCAGAGATGGACGGCCCAGGATAAGCGGGGTCCTGGCAGGCAGAGCCCCCTCACCCTGCAGGGCCGTTTCTGGCTGCTGCCTGTGGCCGAGTGCCTGCAGTGACATCGGGGGTCAGCATCGGGACGCTGGTGGGGCCGGCTGCCCTGCCTGGCGCTGCAGCTGTGGTGTGGGCGGCCCACAAGTGGTGAGGATCACTTTGCTCCAGGAGGTGGCAAATCCAGCTGCTGCTGCGAGCAGCGTCTGTCCTGTGCTGCCTCCTGGCTGGGGACGGCTGAGAGGGCGCGGTGGCTTTGGGTCAGGATGGCTCTGGCACAGCAACACTCCCTGGCTCCGTGTGCTGCGGTTCTTTGACGTGGCCGTGGCCTTGCCACGTGCTCCTGGGACCGCCAGCCACAGCCTCGGTGGCACCAGCAGATGTGAGATCTGCTCAGTGGGGTGGGATGGATGGGAGCCATGGGAGGCAGCGGGACAGCCCAGCTCAGCACCGTGCCACACTGTGCCTGCACAAACCAGTTCTGGCCCAGCTCTGCCCTCCTGCAGCTGGTGCTTGAGCAGGCGCTGCAGCCTGGGCTCAAAGCTACACAGAGAACCTCGGTGTCCCGATGTGGATGCACCCTCACCAAAGGAATGGGGAGGGGGGTGCAGGCTGGCCGGTGTGCACCCAGCAGTGGCTCCTGCGTGGGGCTCTCTGTTGGCAGGGGGAGGAGCAGGCGAGCTGCTCCCCTTGAGTGGCGGGATGTGCCTCCAGCAGGTTTGTCTGGAAGAAGCAGGTCTTGTCCTAACAGGTCCCCCTGGCAGCCAGCACAGGCTTCAGAGCTCCTGGGCTGGGTGAGCTCTGTGGGGTGCAGGGGCCCCGCTGCCCTTTTGCGCTGCGTCCACTGTGAGTGGCATCACCCTGTGCCAGGGCATGGGAACCCTCGGAGGGATGCAGCACCCCCAAGTGCGTCCCTGTTCCTCTCTACTACTGCAAGGGAGGCGATGGCTTAGGACAGGCACTGAGCCAAGTGTCCTAGATTGTGCCCATACTGCCAGGGCTGGGGAAGGGCTGTGCCACACAGCCGTGCCTTCTGGGGAGCCCAGAGAGCTTGCAGGCACAGCAGGGCTGGTGCCAGTGGGGGAGTGGACTGGGAGTGCCGTGTCCCTGTGGAGCCGTGACAGCATCACTGCTGCACTCCTCGCGGTGACAGCAGGAAGCAGGGAGAGGATCAGGGAGGGTCCTGCCCCAGCAGTACTGCTGGCACCGGGCACGGCTCATGGCAGCTGACACTGGGCAGGGCTTCGGGCAGGTCGGGGCTTCCCAGTGAGCTGTGGGTCAGGGGTGAGGGAGTTGGCAGCGTGAGTAAGCCCGACGTGTCCCGCTGACACAGCTGGGTGCTCTGATTCAGAGGGCTGCTGGCTGAGAGGAAGGGCTTCCGGGACTGGGCCACCCACACGGGACGGCTCTGCCTGCCCTGGCTGGCAGCCACTGCAGCAGCCTGGTGCGGGGAGCTGCTGGGGCATGGCCAGGGAGCTGTGCCCCCAGCTCTGTGGGAAGGGACCCCAGGGCTGAGGAGTGGGGCTGTGAGCCCCCGGGCTGTCCCCAGGGGCCGGGATGCCGTGGCAGTTCAGACTCTGCCCTCTGGCATTATTATGGCCGTGCGTGGTTTGTGGCGGTTCTGAGGTGCGGCAGCCCGGCCCACACTGGCGGCCAGGGCTGGAGATCGGGTCCTTGTGCAGCATCTGCTTCCTTCTGTGTTTCCCAGACGGCGCAGCGCCACCCTGGTGCTCGTGCCCCGGGTGCTGTGTGGTGCTGATCCCTCGCTGTCCCCCTGCAGACTCAGCTGAGCGTGTGGTGCAGCGCTTCGAGGTGCCCGGCGTCTCCAACTACACAGCGCTGCTGCTGAGCCCGGATGGCGGCACGCTGTACCTGGGTGCACGTGAGGTGCTCTTTGCTGTCAACACCAGCCACTTCCAGCACAGCGTGCTGGCCCACAGGGTGAGCCCACGTGCGTGCTGCCAACACCACGAGTCCACGGAGGGGGCTGGGGACACTGAGCCCAGCTCTGGCGTGGGGTCCTGGTGCGTTCTGCAGCCGGTCAGGGCAGCGCAGAGGGAGCTGCACCATCTGTGCGGGCATCAGGTGCTCAGACCCAGTGCTGGGATCTGTCTCGAGTGGGGTCAAGTGGAGCCACTGATATTGGGACCATAGAGCGGTGCTGGGGGGTAGGTGGTGATTGGGCTCTCGATGACCGTCCCTTCTCTGCAGCTGCCTTGGGGTGCAGATGAGGAGAAGAAGAGGCAGTGCGTGTTCAAGGGCAAGGACCCCCAGGTGAGCCCTGGTGCCTGGGATGTGCTGCCTGGGCTGGGCGGTGCCGGTGCCCGTGTGCAGGGTGGCTGAGCTGTGTCTCTCTCCTCTGCAGAGGGACTGTCACAACTACATCAAGATGCTGCTGCAGCTGAACAGCACCCACCTCTACACGTGCGGGACCTGTGCCTTCAGCCCCACCTGCGCCTACATTGTGAGCTGGGGAGAAGATGGTGTGGGAGTGGGGGGCACTGCAGCCTGCAGCTCACAGCCCCATTCCCTCACAGAACGTGCAGCACTTCTCCCTGGAGCGGGACGGGTTGGGAAGGGTGCTGCTGGAGGACGGGAAGGGACGTTGCCCCTTCGACCCCGAGTATCGCTCCACCGCCGTCATGGTCGGTAAGGCACGCGCCTGCAGCTCCGCCAGAACAGCGGGGCTGTGATCCCACACGCAGCCCCCACGAGGAGTGGGGCTGCGGGGCCGGGCCGGGTCCCAGCACAGCCCCTGTTTGGCAGATGGGGAGCTGTACGCTGGGACTGTCAGCAACTTCCAGGGCAACGAGCCCACCATCTACCGCAGCCAGGAGAGCCGCATTTCCCTGAAGACAGAGAACTCCCTCAGCTGGCTGCAGGGTAAGAGCCGGGCCGGGCCAGCGGGCTGCGGGAGGCCCTGGGATGGAGGTGAGCGATGCTGAGTGTGCTGTTCTCCCAGACCCGGTGTTCGTGGGCTCAGCCTTCCTGCAGGAGAGCCTGCCCGCCGGCAACCCCGACGGCGATGATGACAAGGTCTACTTTTTCTTCAGCGAGACCGGCAAGGAGTTTGACTACTTTGAGAACACCATTGTGTCGCGCATCGCACGCGTGTGCAAGGTGGGTGCAAGGCAGTGGGGTGGGAGGAATGCACCCCTAGAGCGTGGCGAGGACATGGGGCTGCCCTGCGTGTGCATCTCTGCTGGTTCCCAGACACTCTGGGAAGGAACCTGCAGGAGACCCTTCTAGGGCACTTCCAGCTCTGCAGTGCCTTTCCTCACCAACTCTGCCCCTTTGCTGGAGGACACACAGACCTGTCCGCCTCCTGCACCGCATTTCCCTTCTCCTGGGAACGCCTGCGCCTCCCCAAAACTGAGCTGCTCTGTCTGTGATCCTGGTGCAGCAGCATGAGTTGCAGAGCCCTCCACTATTCACCGACATGGGGGGCATCTCGGGGGCTCCCTCCGTGAGGCAGCTGCACCACCGTTGCCCATGCCCTGACCCTCAGTGCCCACACAGGGGGACCAGGGTGGGGAGCGGGTCCTGCAGCGGCGGTGGACGACATTCCTGAAGGCGCAGCTGCTCTGCTCGCACCCCGAGGACGGCTTCCCCTTCAACGTGCTGCAGGACGTCTTTGTGCTCACGCCCGGGGAGCAGCGCTGGAGGGAGACGCTCTTCTACGGGGTCTTCACGTCGCAATGGTGAGCGCAGGGCCGGAGCAGCAGTGTGGGGCGCTTGGGGCGGCGCGGGGGGTCTTGGCCACACTTGGGTTCCTGAAGCCGCAGTGCTTGACCCTGCCGTGTGCTGCTCCCTGCCAGGAACAAGGGCGGCCTGGGCAGCTCGGCAGTGTGCGCCTTCCCCATGCACAGCGTGCAGAAGGCCTTTGGTGGGCTCTACAAGGAGGTGAACCGTGAGACGCAGCAGTGGTACACCGACACCAGCCCGGTACCAGAACCGCGGCCAGGCACGGTGCGCGCCTCGGGGTGCTGGTGTGGGAGCGGGACGGGGCGGCCTCATCCTGCCCGGCTCCCCGGCCAACCCCCGCTCTCTCCACAGTGCATCACCAGCCACACGCGGCACCTGAAGATCAACTCGTCCCTGCAGATGCCGGACCGCGTGCTGAACTTTGTCAAAGATCACTTCTTGATGGACAGCCCGGTGCGCAGCCAGCCGCTGCTGCTGCAGAGCCGCCTGCGCTACCAGCAGATCGGCGTGCACCGCGTGCAGGGGCTGCGCGGCACCTACGACGTCCTCTTCCTGGGCACGGGTGGGTGCAGCCCGGGGGCTGGGCGGCACGGGGGGGTGGGTGCTGTGCGCCCCCAGCCCTGCTCAGCACAGTCGCTGTGTTTGCAGATGATGGCCGCTTGCACAAGGCGGTGCGTGTGAACCACCGGGTGCACATCATCGAGGAGATCCGCCTCTTCCCCACTGGCCAGCCTGTCCTGCAGTTGCTGCTGGACCACAAACAGGCAGGAGCCGAGCATGGGGGGGGGGGGGGGGGGGGGGGCTGGGGCAGGGGGGGTGGAAGGGGTATGAACCTGCTGGTGGGTTGAGGGTTGTCTTCCCATCTTGCCAGACCTGCACCGTGCTGGAAATTGCAACTCCAAGCCCAGGGCAGGGGATTCAGGCACGTGGGGTCCGTTCCCACTGCAGGCGCTGGTGGTGTGACTGACACCGCTGTGCCTCCTCCCCACAGGGCCTGGTCTATGCAGCCTCCTACACGGCGGTGGCTCAGGTGCCCTTCTCCAACTGCAGCCTGTACCGCAGCTGCGGTGAGTGCGTGCTGGCACGGGATCCCTTCTGTGCCTGGAGCCACGGCGCCTGCCGCAGCACTACCCCGCACCCCCCGGCGCATCCCCAGTAAGTGCTGCACCCCACCAGTGCTCCGTCCTCCTCAGAGCTGCACTCCCCCCGCAGCCCCCAGACCCCTGATCCCTCTCTCTGCCTCAGGCTGTGGGCGCAGGACATCGAAGGTGCCGAGACAGAGCGGCTCTGCCAACCAACCAACGTGTCCCAGCCCCGGCCCCGCGTCCTCCTGCCTCCAGGTGAGATCCTGCTTGTCCCCCCTAGCGCCCACAGCGCCAGGTCCCACAGCCTGGCTGACATCCCTGCTTCTCTCCCGCAGCCTCGGGCAGCCCGTGCCAGCGGATCCAGCTGCCGCCCAATGCGGTGCAGCCGCTGCCGTGCCGGCTGCTCTCCAACCTGGCGTCGCGGCGCTGGCTGCACAACGGGACCCCGGTCAATGCCTCCTACCTGGTGCTGCCCGAGGGGGCCCTCATCCTGGTGGGCAGCCCGGAGCGTGCGGGCACATACGAGTGCTGGTCGCTGGAGGAGGGCTTCCGCAAGCTGATGGCCAGCTACTGCGTGGCTGTGCAGGAGCCCGGCAGGAGGGGCTTCACCGCGCCGGAGACCGTCAGCACCTCGCGGAGCACTTCGGCCGCGGGCAGCATCGCGGCGCGGCTGGACGGCAAGACCTACTGGACCGAGTTCCTGGTGATGTGCGGGCTGTTCGCCGCCGCCGTGCTCGTGCTGATCCTCTTCCTCCTGCACCGCCACTGCGACGGCGTGAAGGCGCTGGTGGAGCCCGGGGACGCCAGCCGGCACCAGAAGACGCCCCGGAAGCCGGTGGAGAGCCTGCCCCTGAACGGCAGCAGCCTGCCCAACACGGCGCCCGAGCACAAGGGCTACCAGGCGCTGCAGGACAACTACATCGTCAGCACCCCCGTGCACGAGCCGCCGGGCGCTACGCGTGCCTTCTCCGAGTCGGAGAAGCGGCCCCTCCACGTGCGGGACAGCTTTGTGGAGGTGTCCCCCGCCTGCCAAAGACCCCGCGTGCGCCTGGGCTCCGAGATCCAGGACTCGGTGGTGTGAGGGGACGGACAGCCTTCGCGCACCACCTCTGCTCTGCTGAGCCTCGCCGGCTGGGATCGGTGTTCGTCTGTGTGTGCATGCCTGGAGCCCGGCCCCGTCGCGGCGCCGCCCACCCTGGTGGGGGGGGGGGGGGGGGGGTCTTGGGCACCGCCTCGGGATGGGGCCGGCAGAGGGTACCGCACGCCTTGCAGGGGTGGTCGGACTTCTCCCATCCCCGCGCAGGCACAGCCCCGTCTATGCAGAGGGCTGGGGGCGGCCGCAGCCCCCTCGAGCCCCGACTCACTGTGACATCCTGCTGGGGGCCCGGAGCCTCGTGTGCGGCCGGGCGGTGCTGGTGCGTGGTGGCCACGTGGATGTGGTGTGTGTCTGTGCTTGGTTCGTTTTTAATACGTTGAAAATGTGAATTGTGTCCTGGGGAGGGAGCAGACAGCGGTGCTCACCCTGTGCCGGGATGGAGCACCATGCTGCGTGTCTCGTGTCCCCGATGTGCGTGTGCAGAAACGTCTGTGGTTTTTATCTAAAGTCCAGGTGTTTCCTTTGTACACGTGTGTGCTGCTGTGGCTACAGGTGTGGAATTGGGGCCTCTTCCCGGAGCCAGGCCCATCGCATTGGCTCCACGGCTGTGTGTGGGGCAGGCACGATGGTGTGTGGGGCTGCTGCGTGAGGCTGTGCCAGCACACAGCTCCAGAACAGGATCCCCGTGACCCCGCTGTAGGGTGCTGCAGGGCTACAGCAGTGCTTTGCTGTTTTGAGGCCCCGCTTGCACGATGTGGGGAAGCAGCTCTAGAGCGAGGCACTGTGCTTCTTATCTGCCTGCTGCCTGGGAAGCAGTGAGCTCCGCACCATGCCAGCATGCTGGGGCAGGCTTCCTTGGGACCCGCGCTGGCTCACTCCCGCCAGGACAGTGTTCCCCACTTCCTGCCCAGCCTGTTCTGGGACATCAAAAAAGCCACCGGAGGCGTCGGCTGGTGCCGTGCCAGCAGACACGGCCCGCAGGCTGTGGCAGGCAGATAGCATCATCGCTGCGGGGCGGCGAGCTGGAAGGGCCCGCATCGCTGGGAGCAAGCAGCCAGGACGTGAGAAAAGGCAGCAAGCTGGGGCTGCGGATCCGGCAGCACCGGGGATCCGGCAGCACCAGGCCCTGCAGCCGTCTCAGCATGGTGCTGCTAGGGAATGCTGCGGGCTCCCTAAACAGAGCTGTTCCCAGATGGCAGCCAGCCAGCACCGAGCCCGCTGGATGAACAGACACAAAGGGCCCTTGCGTGGCACAGCAAAGGTACTGCTTGCTTGCCCTGGATTTCCCTTTGTGCCTCCTGCTAGAGAGCAGAGCTCTTTGTGCAGCGCCTGCTAAGCGCTCTGGGAACGGCCTCTGGTTCTCCCAAGGAGGGAGGGATCCTGCACCGAGCTTGTTCTCCAGCAGGACTAGGACCTGCCCCCTGCTGAACTGGGACCGCTGTTCCCAGGAGCTGCCTGGGGCTGGCAGGGGGCCACGTCCCCAGCACCATCTTGGCAGTGGTCCTGCAGCACTCACACCCCGCTCCTCCCTCCCCTGACGCAAGACAAAGGCCACTGGCAGCAGGACCAGGTTGGGGGTGAAACCAGAGCCCTTTATTTGTCCTCTCCAGTGTACAAAGGAAGGGGCCAGGCCCTGCATGCACCAGGCAGAGCGCTGGCTGAGCATGAGCCTAAGGCAGACAGGAAAGAACTGGAAAACGAGAACAGACCCTGAGTTTATTGGTGCAGAAGCAAGGAGTGCAGCCCCTGTGCCCCAGGGCAGCAAAGGGGAAGCACTGCCGGGATGGCACATCCAAAGTGCAATTGGGTTATTGCTTGGAGAGACTGCTCCCCAGGGTGCAGAAAGGCCCCATGGAAGAGCAGCAGAAGGCACATATGGTACTGGGGGCGGTGAGAGGGGCTGTGCTCGATGCACTGTGGCACCTTCTGTGCCTGCCCCATCAACCACAGAGCTGTGCTTGTGTGGGGTAAAAATGTGCTGCTGGGACAGCCAAGCTGCTGCCTGTGGTGGATCCTCATGGGGCGCCTGGACACCTGTAATCAAGCCCACCAGGCACTGGGGAAGCAGAGTCTTGCCCTGCAGCATGGTGCAGCACTGCCAGGCTGGGGAGGAGCAGGGCCTGAGCTGCTCTCCTCAGAAGAAGAGGGAACATCTGAGATAAAGAGCTGCAGCAGCTGGAGAAGCAGATCTGCAGGAGAGCTGCACGGCCCTCACAGGACAATCTTGAAGGAGCTGTAAGAGATAAAACATGTTCAGCACCTCCTTGCTGCAGAAGAAGTGGTTTGTGAGCAACCAGCTCTGTGCTGTGCTCTTGCGTAGATGAGTACATGCAGGAGGAAGTTCCTAAAGGAACTTCTAAGGGGTGGCTTTGCCTTGCTGCTCTGATAAGCGCTGCCCCAAAGCCAGCACAGCAGCAGGGTGGGCTGACTCCTGGGACCCCTCGTGCTGCTGGAAGCCACATACCTGACAAAGTCTGGGGAGCGGGAGATGACATGCTGGAACTCAGAGAGGTTGATGGTGCCATCCTTGTCAATGTCAGACTCCTCCAGGACCTGCAGCACAGGCAGTGAGCACCGAGCTCTCCGGGGCCGGGACCATGCAGCGCTCCCTGCCCAGCTCAGGTCCTTACGTTACAGATGAGCTGCTCCATCTCAGTGCTACTCAGCCGTGCCTCCTCGCCTTGCCCTGTCAGGCAGTTCACCAGCTCCTCCAAATCCTTTCTGTCCAGGACCCCGTCATCGTTAAAGTCTTTGGGCAGAAGAAAGTTATGTTTCTGTGGGGTCCCTGTGACTCAAGTCACAAAGCACCTGTGCTGAGAGGGGGCTGGAACAACTCATGGGCACAGCAGCTCCAAGTACAGAAGGTGTCCCCAAAGCTGCCCCACGGCACACTAAAGGAGCTGCCAGCCCTTGCCAACTGTCCCCGGCCAGTGGGTGGGATCCCAGGACACCACGTTCACACCCAGGGTTACCAAAGATGCGGAAGGCGTAGTTGGATTTGATATCTGAGGTGGCAGCATCACTGAAGGCGCTCAGCATGTCGAGGAAGTCTTCAAAGGACAGGCTGTCGTCCCCATCCGCTGACGTGGAGAACACACGGCAGATCCGGTGCTGGAAGGGGTTTGCCTGCCAAGGCGGGGAAGGCTCAGGACGGGGCTGGCACCGAACCACGTGGAGCAGAGCTCCGCTCTGATCTCAGCCCATCCCACCCGGCGCAGCCGTGCCACCACACAGCGGGGCCGCGGGGCTGCTCTGCACAGGGCCGAGGAAGCAATCCACGGTGCCACACGACGAGCACGGCGCGCTCCCAGCACCGAGAGCGCTCAGCGGGTGAGCCCGCCCACCCGGCCCGCTCCAGGTACCGTACCCGCAGCTCCGGCAGCGTCAGGATCTGGCTCTTGGGAACGCGCACAGAGCAGGCGTTCTCCCTCTGCTCCTTCGGCAGCAGCTCACTGAACCTCTTGTAGGCACTTGAGAAAGCGACAACAGGGGCCGCTCTGTGCGGGAGCACGCGGGGCAGCCCCGGGGCGGAGCAGCGCGGCCCCCAGGCGGCACCGCGCGGGGCCGGAGCCGCTGCCCGCCCCGTCCAGGAGCGGTCCCGTCGCGCAGCCGGAGCCGCTCTCTCGGACCCGGAGCCGCGCGCCCCGCCCGGCCAGGCCGCACCCGCGCACTTCGCACCCCGGGGTCACGAAAACGGCCCGGCCCAGCTCCGCGCTGCCCGCCCACCCCCCACGGAAAGCAGTTCCCAGGGTGAGCAGCGCCCGCGGCGCGGGGAGAATGCCCAGGGCTGAGCCCCCCTCCCGCAGAGCCCCGGCCCCGGCACTTACAGCAGGATCTCCTGCTTGTTCAGGAACGTCAGCTCCTGCGGGGAGAGCGCGGTCAGCGCGGGGGCGCCGAAGGAAGAGGCTCCGTCCCGGTCCCCGCCACAGCCCCGGACTGCCCCCGTTCCCCGGTTCTCACAGAGCCGGGAGCTTCCCCAGATACGGGACCGCAGATTCCCCATCCTTCGCCCCCCCACCCGGTGATCTTTCCCCCCGAGCGCCCCAACAGCCCATCCCACAGACCTGGTACTCCCCCAGCGCCTCCCGGGACAGCAGGCTGCTGGAGCCCCCCATGGCGCCGGTGCCGCTTCCGCCCCGCACGTCACTCTGCCGCTCCCGTAGCAACGGCCCGCCCCGGGCTGGGTACGCGCTGCACGTAGCACCGCCCCCGGCCCCGCGCGGCACCCGCTGGAAGCGCAGGTGCGTGGTGTGATGGGTGGGAGATCGGCGGGACGTGAGGGCCGGGCCAGAGCGGGTGCGGCGGGTGATGGGACGAACGTCGGGGACGGGGGTCAGGGCTGGGGACGGGGTTGCCAACTCGTACCCGCGTTCCCCCTCCGTCAGGTTCCCGGTGGCACCAAGCATGGCAGCGGGGACCGGTGAGCACCAAGAGCAGCTGCAGGACGCCCTTCAGCCCGAGGACTTCGCGTACCACGAGGATGAGTTCATCCTGGAGGGCGTCGCCTGGCCGGGCGCCGCGCCGTCCCGCTTCGACCGGGCGCTGCTGGGGGCCTGGCAGGAGCGCATGGCGCGGGGGCTGTTCCGGTACCACCTGGCGGAGCTGCCCACCCGCGTGCTGCCCGGCGCCATGCGCCTGCTGGTCCAGCTCAACGCGCAGCGCAGCACGGAGCGCAGGCGGCCGCAAGCAGTGCGCAGCCTGACGCAGCCTTTCGACTCTCAGCAATTCAACTTCACGCAGATCCGCCCCGGCGAGGTGGTGCTGCGCCTGCGCCGGAGGCCTGCGGCCGAGAGCGACCTCGCGGCTGCGGACCACGCGCTGGTGGTGATCAACGTCAGCCCCCTGGAGCGCGGCCACGTGCTGCTGCTGCCGGAGCCGACGCTGCGCCTGCCGCAAATCCTCACCCCCGAGCTGCTGCGCGTGGGGCTGGAGGCCGTGCTGCTCAGCGCCCAGCCCGGCTTCCGCGTGGGCTTCAACAGCCTGGGGGCCTCCGCTTCCGTCAACCACCTGCACCTGCACGGCTTCTACCTCGCCCACCCGCTGCTGGTGGAGACGGCGCCGGCCGAGCCGCTCTGCCCCACGCGGGGGCTCAGCCTCCTGCTAAAGGCCCCAGCGCCGGCGCTGCTCTTCTACACGGCGGGCGCCGGCCTGGAGGCGCTGGCCCGGGACGCGTGCAGGGCGGCCGCCCGTCTGCTGGCCCTGGGCCTGGCCTACAACGTCTTCGTGACGCGGGGCGCTCCGCCAGAGGGCTCGGTCGGGCCCGGGCCCGGCGCGGGGCTGCGGCTGCTGCTGTGGGCCAGGAGGCCGCACTTCGAAGTCGAGGAGAGCGCGGCCTTCAACGTGGCGCTGTGCGAGCTGGCCGGGTTCCTGCCCGTGGCCACGGCCGCCGCCTTCGAGGAACTCAGCGAGGCCGAGGTGCTGCGCGCCATCCGCCGACCCCTGCTGCCGGAACCGGAAATGCGCCGCCTCGCCGCTGACCTGGCGCTGCTTCTGGAGGACTGAGCCGCGGGGGCGCTGCCCGCGGGGGGCGCGGCGGGGCCCCGCCAGCCAATCGTGAGGTGCGGCGGGTGCGACCGCGTGACCGGTCCGGGGCCGCTCTAGCTGGCTGTGCTCGGCTCTCTATGGTCGAGAGGAGACAGCTGCCCCGTCGCCATGGGAACGGCGGCGGTCTCGAGCGGCGCCATGGAGGCGAGCGGCGGCGGTGGCGGCTCCTCGGGGACGGCAGCTCCGACCGGGTCCGCTGCGCCCGGGGACGAGCCCGGAGCTGCCGCCTCCAGCCCGAGACCGCGAAAGAAACGGAGGAAGTGCAGGCGAGTGCGGCGGGGGGAGGCGGCTCGATCCCGCGGCCTGTATCCGTCCGTGCGTCCGTCCGTCATGCGAGAGCCGTGCTGCCCGGGCCGCGCTGCTCACATAAAGCCTCTGTGCACACACCGCGTTCCTGTGTCTGTTGCGGGGTCCGCAGGCGGAGCGGCCCCGCGGTGTCTGGGCCTGCAGCCCTCGGGCTGGGGTCCTGCGGGCGGGTCGGAGCCCCAGGAGGAACGGGAACTGCCCCGGCGTGCGCGTCCTCCTAAGGAACAGCACGGGCCTGGCACCGTCTGCCTCACGGCCCGTGGCGACGGGCCGGACTTGGCAGTTGGCTCTGTGGGGTGTGCGGGTGTGGTGGACAGTTGTCTCCTTTGTGCCCACTCCCCTTGGGCTGGTCGCCTCACTGAGCAGCTCTTGTGTCGTCTCTTTCAATTCCAGCATCCCATCCATTAACCTGAGCAGCTGCAAGTACGAGAGCGGTAAGTCCGAGGATGCGGCCCCAAGGATGGAGCCCGCCTGCAGCAAGCCGTGCAGGTTCAGCTGGCGAGGTGGGCTGGTATTGAATTTCCACTGCAGAGTCACCTTTGTGTTATGTGTTTACTGCTTGTGAGCGACTTGGATCCCTGTGAATATTCTCCACTGTGGGCTGAGGAGCTTTGTGCTTTAAAGAGACCCAAGCTGCACAGCAGCACTGCAAGCCCTCACCACCCTCCGTTCCTGTATGTGCCACACTCCTGCTAAAAAATTGGTGAGAAGGGTTTGGCTGGAGGCAGTTACAGTGCAGGATGGTAGCTGTGCTTGGGAAAATGGAGTGAAAGCTACAAACAGTTTAAGTTGAAGCAGGTGGTGCAGCAGGCTGGATCAGTAGCTGTGATATCTCTTTGCTATTCCTCTGCAATGACGTGCTCTAGGCAGCTGCTTCAGGCTCCTGTCTCGCTCTTCTTTGCTGCCACAAGCTATTTCTCAAAAGAACGATTTGATGGATGTTATTAGTCAATTTGCTAATGACTACTCTAGCATTACTACTGTGTTTGCATTGTTGAAGGTCACAGCCTTGTCAGCTGTGTGAGGAATGCTGTTTTCACCCAGAGCGACACGTGTTTCACCTGCGGCCATGCTCAGGAGCTTTGGTGATGGGAGGTGGATGAGGATCCACGACAGAACATGGTGTGGCCTTTGGAGCTCCATAGGAACCAGAACAGTTTCATGCCCACCTCCAGAGCTGTGGTGCTGCTGGGCCGAGCTGGTCAGCCCAGAATAAGCAACAAGGCAACAGCCAATGCAAGGTGGCAGGGTTGTGATGGAGGAGGGCCCAAACGGCCTCAATAGCATGTGGGCTGTTGGGCAGTTCTGGCCACCTGGCTGTGGTGTGTGGAAAGACAGAGGCCTCTGACTTAGAGCTGCCCCCTGTGTTTCCTAACCTGCTTCTGTTTCACACGTGGTTCGTTCATCAGCTCCCCAGCTGTGTAAGAGGGCAAATTCAGAATTGGCACCAACACTAAATCATTGCAGCAACAGCCTTCCATTCCAAAGCTCATGCATTCTGCTACCAATTAGCCTTTGATTTTGAAGGTGAAACCAACACCTTTCAAAGACCTGTATTTAGCTGTGTGGCATCAAACCCAGGGTGGATTCAAGCCTGCTGTAATGCAGGGGATGTTCTGGAACCCCAAGGCAAGTGGACTTGCAGGCCGATGGTTCCCAGTGCACCTGCAGGCAGAGGCTGTGTTGAATTTAGCGGATAGAGTTTGTGTTTCTGAGGTCTTCTGAAGGGTCCTGCTTAGACCTTGTCATCCCTGGGGGTGGCAGTGCAGCTTGAAGAGTTTTGCCCACCCTCCTGTTTACTCTGGGGATTTACCCATCCCTGGCATTCGTATCCTCCCCCTGGACCTTTGTCTGTGCTTCCTTCCACACAGTGCGTCGTGCTGCGCTGTGCTGCGGGCTGAGAGAAGCGGGAGAAAACGAGGAGTGGACGGTGTACTGGACTGACTGCTCTGTCTCTCTGGAACGTGTGATGGAAATGAAGCGGTTTCAGGTAAGTTCCCCATGGAGAGGGGGTGCCCAGCAGGAAGAGCTCAGGACAGGAGGACGAGACGGAGCTGTTAGTGGAACAGAGTGTTGCAGAACAAAACCGATTTGTCTAAAAGTAGCGCTTGTGCCCCACGTTCTGTGTGTTGGTCCCAGATGCACGGGTTCATCGGTCGCTGCTTCTGTTGTGTCTGCAGCGATGCCATCAGTAACAGTCTGACAGTCAGTGGGGAGCTGGAAGGTTGCCAGCCCCTTGAATGTAGAGTGAAATAAATGGCTCTTGCTGACAAGCTGCTCCCTTTCAGAAGCTGCAGTACTGTAGGAAGGCAGAGCTTCAGGGCTGAGATGGAATGAGCAGATAAATCACGCTGCTGAAATCAGATAAGGCAGTTGGCGAACTCTTGTCCTTCAGCAGGCGTTCAAGGCAACAACTGGCCTGGCTTCCTGTTCTGCGTGCTTGTTTCTCCATACACTGCCTTTCCTTGACCTCAAGGATTATCACTGACAACTCTCTTTTTCTTCTGCACCTCTTTCAGAAAATCAACCATTTTCCTGGCATGATTGAGATCTGCCGGAAGGATTTGTTGGCTCGCAACCTCAACCGCATGCTCAAACTCTTCCCCAAGGAGTACAATATTTTTCCCCGCACGTGGACCCTGCCAGCTGAGTGAGTGATACCCATGAATGCAGCAGAGAACAGGGGTATGAAATCAGGAAGTGAGAAGCACCGTGCTTCACAGCTAGGGCTTGGATGGGAATGGCCTCTGAGGTTTCCTGTGGAATGACATCCCCTACGGTGTTTACTGTGCTCAGTGGCCAAAGAGCTGAACCTCGGAAGAGGGACCCGCCCTGAAAGCCACAGGGCAGGATGAGAAGCATAACTTCTGTGTTTCTGGGGAACGTCCCTCTGCAGCTCACCGGGAACAGCAGAGGTAAATGCAGAGCAGAAGAAGCTCTCTCCCCACGCAGGCTGGGTTCAGTGCCCACCGCTCACGCAAGAAGGGTCGGTACGGCTCCTCATTTCCCTGCAGTACAGAGACAGTGTTCCTCCATCAACAGCAAATAATTAACTGGCATGTGGGCTTGACTCTTCAAGGCATCATGTCCCAATGGAGCTGCTTTTGCAGACCAAGCAGGTGATGCGATACGTGAGCGCAGCCTGTGAGCCTCCGCACCCTGCTCACAGCATCCTGGCTGCAGCCTGCTGACCATTTGCTGATGAGCTGGAACAAAAGGGGATGTAAGGGCTTGTGACCTCCTCCTCCTTTGTAGGCAGTGTTTTATTTTTCCCCGATCCCTCCGCAGCAGCAGAGCCAAAACCCTCACTGGCTTCTGTACAAATAGTGCTGAATGTTTCCCATGAAACTCCTGGTAGAGGTAGAGATGTGTGCAAGAAAAAGCTGGAACTGGAAGAGCTTTGTCAGGTTGCTCAAGGACTAAATAATGTATTCCTGATGTAAGCCAGCAATTGCTGTACTATTTCCCCGCTGCAGAACTTAGGTCTGTTGTTAGCACAGTAGTTTGAATGTCTGAGTGTTACCAGAGAAGTGAGGGGCTCGTGTTCTGCAGCCTGTAACAGTCAGCCCTTCGTTGCACAGCTACGGGGACTTCCAGGCCTACAGGCGCAGGAGGAGGAACAGAACGTTCATCTGCAAGCCCGACAGCGGCTGCCAAGGCCGAGGCATCTTCATAACACGCGACCCAGGGGAGATCAGGCACGGAGAGCACATGATCTGTCAGCAGTATATCTCTAAGGTAGCGGGGATGACCTGAGGCACGGGGAAGGACTGCAGCTCCCTTGCTCCTCCCGCACCCTGCCTGCTCCTCGTCCTTTGCCCCGTGTCTCTTGAAGCCAGGGGCGCAGCGACAGCTTGTGTTCCTCCTCGCTGCTGGGCTGAAGTGGTGCAGGCAGTGCAGGTGGAGCAGCTGGCCTTGGGGACTCAGCAGCACACCCAGCAATGTTCCCTTTTCTCACGCTTGCTCCTGCCTTTTTCCTCGCAGCCTTTCCTTATTGATGGCTTTAAGTTTGACATGCGTGTCTATGTGCTGGTCACATCTTGTGACCCACTGAGGATTTTTGTCTACAAGGAGGGTCTGGCCCGGTTTGCCACCATGAGGTACATCGATCCCAGAAGGAGAAACCTGGTAAAAAAAAAATAGAAGGGGAGGATTACAAAAACCTGATGTAGTGTCTGTAGCTTTTGGTCCCTAATTTGTCCTAGGGGCATTCCATACCCTGAACAGGCAGGGACTGGTAGGTTTTATGGGACTCGGTTTTCTTTTTTCCTGCTTTCTCCTCCCTCTGCACCTCCTCCACACAGAAGGTATTTGGGGGTGTCTGAAGTACATCCCAGGTCCCACATCTAGGCTTTTTAATGACATTATCACAGAATCTTAGAGGTGTCTGGATTTGGAGGAACCCAGGAAGGTCTCAAGTCCAGCCTTCTGCTCAAAACTGGGCCAACAATAATTTCAAATGTGATTCCTCCGAGGTGTCACCCAGTTAGGTAATGAAAATCTGCACAGATGGAGACCCCGCAGTGTCTCTAGGCAACACTGCTGCTGCTTCTTGCCTCTGTGAGTGCTCTTGGGTCTGTACCATTCCCTGTCCGCACACCTGGAGACCTGGAGCTTACCTGGTGGTAGTGGAACAGCCTAGGAGACAAGGAGGGGAAATGGGAAAGAAAGGAGGAAAGGTACAGGCCTTGACACTGCGCCTTTCTAAGCAGGGGTCTGTGGTGTGTAACATCCCTAAAGAACGTGGAGTCTGTTGGATTGTGGCCCTCTCGTCAGTCTGATGCCAGGTGCACCTCTCCCAGAGCTGCACAATTACCTGCCCTCTGTCACTCCAACACGTTTATGTCTTGGAGAGGCCTTCTGCTTCACGTGAGCAAAGAGGACGAGTCTGCAGAAATGTGCTGCAGCTTCTGCCCTGGGGAGTCCCTTGTTCAGTGGTGAGGTTACAACTGGAACAGTGCCTGTGGAGCTGACTCCTGTGCTCTACCCAGGAGATTGGGACAGTGAAGCAAGTAGAGCAGTTAGCTCTAACTTCTGGTGAATCAAAGCTGAAAACCATTGCTACAGAGAGGAGGTAAAAGCGGGTGAAGCTGGTGGCTAGATCAGTACTAACGGAATTGTTGTTTCCATTGATGCTCTGCAATGAAGTGTAAATGAAGGTCTCTTGTGGTTCCTCTCTCAGGGTGACATCTGCATGCATTTGACCAATTATGCTATCAACAAACGTAATGCAAACTTTGTCCAGGATGACACGATGGGCAGTAAGAGGTACAGTCTTGTCCGGGTACCACAGCGCCTCCGTGACATCCTGCAGGAAAGCTGCACTGCGGATAGCTGTTTACTTCCACCATTTTTGGGGTGAAGTGTGACGTCCCAGGTGAGCTCTTATCATCTCCTGTCTTCCACACAGGAAACTCTCCACCCTGAATGCCTGGATGATGGATAACAGCTACAACACAACAAAACTCTGGGAAGATATTGAAGATATAATTATAAAGACTCTTATTTCAGCTCACCCTGTGGTGAAGCACAATTACCAAAGCTGCTTTCCTAACCACACTACCAGCTGTGCCTGTTTTGAGATACTGGGTTTTGACATTTTGCTAGACAGAAATCTGAAACCTTGGCTACTAGAGGTGAGGAAGAAATCTCCTGCTGTGTTGGAGCAGCTCTGAAAGTAGCAGATAGTTGAAAGCTTGCTTGTGTGCAGGAAGCTCAAGAACAAGGGCTGGTGGGCTGAACAGAACTTATTTGATTAAACCAGGCCACCTCACTCTCAGAATTAAACGGGTTATGAATACGAGTGGCCAAACAACCTTCTGCAGGCCAAGCAACCTTAATCCACCTGATCTAAGAGCCTGTTCCCTACACACCCTGTCTAACAGCAGGGAGTTTCCTGAACCTCGGCGCTCCTCGATCTGTAACAGCATCCTGAATTTACGGCAGCTGCTCTGCTCTTGCAGTCCTGTGGGGGCACAGAGCTGAGCAGCCTGCAGTGTGGATGAGCATCATAAGGCAGGAGGGACAGAAGGCCAGAACCAGATGGCGTGCACGCCCTCCTGCTTTCAGCCACTGTTATGGGGGAGAACATCAGTTGGACTCGATCTCTGTGGTCCCTTCCAACATTGGATATTCTTTGATCAATGGAAAACATGCAGAGGGGCAGGCTGGGGCCGGCAAGCTTGCTGCAGGCAGCAGTCTGAGCGCTGGGAGTTGCCAGGCTAGATGAGCTGTTTGTTTTGGCAGGTGAACCACTCTCCCAGCTTCACCACAGACTCTCACCTGGACCATGAGGTGAAGGATGCTCTTCTCTTTGACACCATCAACTTGATAAATGTGCACGCCTGTAGCAAAAGGAAAGCGACGGAGGAAGACAAGCAGCAGGCAAAGGAACGACTCCTGCAGGCTCATCGGTCTCCTCGTGTGTCCAGGTACTGCCTTCCCAATGGCACTGCAGGTCCCTGTGAGGAGAAGACAGGCTCTGACACTTGTGCTACCTGAAGCCGTGGCTCTGTGCAGCCCCTGACAGAGCCCACCCAAGCCATCTGCACTCTGGATAGGGAGAGCCTGTCCAGAACTGATCTCAGAAGAGATCTGGGACTCCCTGTGCTGTGATCCCTGGGCTTCCCCTTAGAGCTGCATGTCCTCGTGTCCTTCAGCGCTGTCAGGCTGCAGCAGTACGTTCCTGGTCTCGCAGTGACTCTCACAGGACGGGCCATAGCACTGCTTCAGGGACCAGGAGCACCGCGGGGCACAGGGCTCTTCTCCAAAGCAGGATTCCTTTCCCAGGGTTGAGCATTTTCCCACCCTTCTTTGTCTGCATGCCCTTTCATGATTTATTAATCTGCACGGCCTCTCGAGGCCATTTTAGATGAGGCTGCTGCCCGGGCTTTTCCTGCTGCGCAGGGCAAGGCAGGAACTGCCTCCAGCTCCCATTTCAATTAGGAAACCTGAGAAAACTGCAGGCTGGGGAAGCTGAGCTCGTTACTCCGTACATTTCATGTCCCTGCAGCCTCCACTGCTCCCAGCTCCCTGCTGGCTGAAAGCTCCCAGCTGAGTGCAGAGTGGCAAACGCTCCTTGAACACAAACACTGTAATTGAACTCTGGCAATCAGCTTAGTTGGGTGAAAAGGCTGAGGGGCAGGGTGTGATCCCAGCAGCAGGGGAGGCATCTGGAAATGCTCCAGCAGCATTCGCCATGCAGAGAATGAACAAGTGGGAATTGTTGGTTCCCAGCAGCGAACATGTGTGAAACGGGCTCTCAGATAGGGAAAGGCAGGAGCAAAAATTGAGCTATGTCCATTGTAAAATACCTGGAGCCTCCCATCGCAGCTCCCCGCCTGCCTGCGCTGTCTCCTGGTTTGCAGACATGAGGAGGCAGAGAGCAGCCAGGCAGCCTGGCTCTCTGAGGCAGAGGACTATGAGAACTCCCACCTGGGCAGCTACCGGCGCATTTACCCAGCGTGTGGCACTGACAAGTATGAGCCGTTTTTCAAGCAGAGCAGCTCCCTCTTCAAGGAGACTGCATCATCCAGAGCACGAGAGGAGTGTACCAGGTACGTTCACACACTGCTTCCTTGTGACCCTTTGCTGGGAGTGAGTGTGTTGTTTAAGGGAAGCAAGGAGGTTGTGGAGAGCTGGATACGGGGCAGTCTGCTGTACCTTGTTGCCATGGCAAAGCAACTCCTGTAGCAGTAACTTTGAGAGCAAATGCAGTATTCCACTGGCTTTTGGAATCCGGAGGCACATGTTGAAACATCCTCCACTGTTCTCCCCCTTCTGGCAGGCACAGACTAATTCATGGGCATTTCTTACAGCAGTGAGAGGCTCTCTTAAAAGCACTCCTCCCTCATTTCTTGGCGTGCTTTCTTTATGGTTATTCACTACAGTACTTGACTGCAGTAAAATGTCCTCAGACTGAAGTCTTTGCAGTTTTGCTATTATGCCTCTTATGGAACCAGTGACCAAAACAGCTCTTCTGTGGCAGGCAACAACTGGAAGAAATTCGCATGAAGAAAGAAAAGTTAGAAGCTGTTAACAGCAAGAAGAAAAAAGAGAGGAAGGAAGGGCTGCAGGGAGAGTCGCCTGCAGACAAATCCATGATCCACAACAAAACCTCAGCTTCTGCAACCCACTTCACCTACAGAAGCACAAAGATGTGGGATAAAAAGGTACCTTGTTTTCGTCTGTGCTCATCCATGGTGTATAAAGGCAGTCTGTGGCTCTAGGAGCAGCACTGGGCCATGGGTATCTCCTAAGGAGATGAGGCCCCTCCGTGAAGTCCTGTGGGGCTGACAGCTTGTGCCAGGAGGCACCTGGAAGCAGTGCTGCCCTTTGCTGCTGTGCAGTCATAGGCATTTTCATCCTACTCCACCCTGAGGTCTGTAATTCCCTGTAGGGCTCAGAGCAGTTTGCAGTTTTGTATCTCTCGCCCATTTCTGTAGCTTCAACTTTTCTGTAAGTCGGGTGTTTCTTTCCTAAGACAGAGCACGTGCAGTATGACTCCATGCAGCCTCAGGATATTCTGGAAAATGAAGAGAAGAAAAGAGTGAATGCTCTTGCAAGGCGTAAGAACCTTATCCAAGGCCTGGGTATCATGGATCAGCTCTCCCAGCTGCTTCCCACAACTGAGAGATCATCTGACAGCCACAGGCCCTGCGCTGTTACCTCTGAGATCCAGGTAACTGAAGCTTGCCCCGATGGTTCTACGAGGCCACCACAGGACGCCGCCGCTTGTGGCAGGATGCGGCCCATTTAAACGAGGTCCAACGTGCCGCCCGGGTCCTCGGGTCTTTTTCTCCTACAAGGGCTGGGGGCACGCCAGGCACTCACACAGAGCCCCTGGGCACCTTTCCTCAGAAGGTCCCTCATTCTCATTCCAAAAGACAGTCTGATAACACTGCCTTTCGCTGTCCCCACGTGCAGCACGGCGTGGTCTGCTTCTTCAGGGCCGTAAGGTTCTCCTGTCTAAGTGAGATTAATTCCCGAGCAGGAGTTCTCTGAGCTATGAGTGCTAAGAGCATGGCAAAGAAGCACAAGCAGCAAACAGGGTCTGAGTGGAAGTGTAGAAATACCTAAAAACATCTCGGTGAATTCTGCACTGCAAGCAGTGCCTCTTCCTAAACCCCCCAGCCTCTGTGTTACACAGCCCCCACCCATGGAAGGTGAAGAGCCCCCTGCACATCTCCTGACAGCACATGTGCTGGAAACACATCAGAGCTCAGTCCTTGCTGTGGGGCTTCCCCTTGACAGTCATGTTTGCTCTGCAAGAGCTTGCTGTAGTCTAAGCCCTTGGCTTTGCCACTGTCACGTCCTGGATTATTTCAAGGTGCGCAGCTGAAGAAACCTGGGCCGTGCAGGGATTACGCCCAGGGAAAATTTGGAGCTAGATTTGCTTGCCTACAGTTCCCAAACCTGGCCACAGGTGCCAGTGTTCTGAAATCAGATGAGGAGAAAGGCAGCAGTCTGTCATCACTGGACTCCAGTGGGCTGTAAGGGCTGCAGCAGAACTGATGGCTGATATCTGATATGTGGAGAAAGTGCTAATTGTTGACTGGCAGTTGTGAAAAGCCTTGCAAGGTCCTCTCCTGTGGCACCACCTGCTTCCATAAAGGCCTTCCACTCCTGCTTGGAAGGACAGCACACCTTGCAAGGATGCTGACAAACTCCAGATACCAGAATTGCAGGAATTATGTGGGCTGTGGGAGTATTCTGTGCCTTACAGCAAATTGGAAACGTCCCTTTAATTTAACAAAACAAGTGTAAGGTGCGATCTGATCTGTAAGAACTGATGGTAGCTGCCTTTTCTGCTCCCAGACAAAGCAAAGCAGAACTTGAAACCACGAGTTCCACCCTAGCTCTGGGCAGATCTTTTCAGAAGCAAAGGACTGTACAGGGCTGGGTCAGATCCTTCATCACTGAAGCCTCCCCACAAGGCCGTGGCGTTTCTTTCCACAAACCCTGCTGCAGCTCAGGGCGATGCTACGGGCAGTGCATGGGAGCCTCTGAGCTCTGCTGCAGGCAGACCAGACGCCGTCCACCTGGATGATTTGAATCTAAGGCTGAGGTGTGTGCAGGAGAGCAAACGTGGGGAGATGTGTAGTGAGCACCGGCGCGGAAGACGTTTCCTTCCTGTCTCTCATCAAGGGTCTCCAGAGCTAAGCTACAACCGCTTTCTCTCCTTCCAGACGCAGTTTCTTTGGGACGCACCGCAGGCACAGCAGCCTGCCCCCTTGATGACCATCATCCCCCTCTCGTTCCCAAGAGGCACCGTGTGGCCTTCAGGACAGCCGTGTGCTCATAAGCACAGCACCAGGGCACAGCTGCTGGCTGGCCAGCACCCTGCCCCGGGCACGCTGTTGGTTCGAGGGCAGAGCATCCCCTTCCGAGAGCAGCACACGGTGCAGTGCAGCGCCCAGCCCCAGGACAGGGGCAACTCGTGGAGCCGGGCTGCAGAGCCAGCAGCAGCTACCCAGCCCTGCACTAAAACCAGGGGAAGGCCGATGAGCGCCTGGCAGCTCTCTGCAGCCAGAAACAAGGCGGAAGGATGTGAGTGCGATTATCTCACTTTGGTTCTGCCTTTGTGTGCTTTGCGTGCAGAGCCGTGCAGACATGGAAGTTCTGATGGAGAAGCAGGAGGGTTGGGTGGAGCTGTTCCGCGGTTGGGGGGCTGTGCGGCGGCCACAAAGAACAGCAGGCTGCAGCTGTGCGGCTGCCCACACGCTGTCTGTGCTCCTGCAGGTGACGTCGGGCGGCCGCTCTGCGCAAGCAGCGCTCACCGCTGTTCGTTGGGATGCCCGGCCCGTGCAGGCAAGGCCACGGGTGATGGCGGCTTCAGCGGTGCGGCAGCACGGCGGCTCCTCGTAGCCTCTGCCGCTCTCGTGCTGCACACGCGCTGCGCCAGCGCCATGAATTTCCGCGACGTGAGCAGCACAGGTAAGGGGCAGCGGCGGCTCCAGCCCCCCCCCGGGCGCCGCTCCCTGCACCGTGGCTGCCGGGGGTTCCATCCGAGCGCCCTCGCTCTGGTCGTGGGGTCCTGCGGGACGTCGAGGCCCAGTTGTCCGTCAGGACTCCGAACCGCCGGCTAGCGGCGGCGCGGGAGCCCGCAGCCCCAGGTGCCGGGGAGCGGCGCGCCGTGCCCAGACCCCGCCGTGCCTCCCGCGCTTCCCCCGCCCTCGGGCCGCCCCCGCCCCGCCCCCCCTCGGGTCATGGCGGCGTTGGTGCGGCGCGGGCTGCGGGTCGGTGCGCTGCTGGCCGCATCCCCGCGGCGGGCGGCAGCAACGTGGCACGGGGAGCCGGAGCCGCCGAACGCGGTGCCGGATGAGGCCGAGAGGTACGGGACTGCGGGGCCGAGTCCGCGGCCGGGAGGACCGTGGCGCTCACACGTTTCTCTCCCCGCAGAGCACGGAGGCGGCGGGCAGCGGCGCGGCTGCGGCGGGAGCTGGGCGCGGAGCGCGGCGCCCCCGAGCGGACGCTGACCTGGGAGGCGATGGAGCAGATGCGGTGAGCGGCCGGGTCCGGGCGGGGCGAGGCGGGACGGAGCGGTAGGCGGTGACCGCGCTGCACCCGCAGGTTCCTGCGGCAGGAACTGCCCGAAGAGTGGCCGCTGGAGCGCCTGGCCGAAGGCTTCGGCGTCAGCCCCGACGTGGTGCGCCGGGTGCTGCGGAGCCGGAGCCGCCTCCCGCCGCACCGCCGCCTGCGCCAGGACGCGCGAGCGCTGCGCGCCGCCCCGCAGCGCCTGGACCCGGGCCCCGCTCCACCCGCCGGCACGGAGGTGCGCGCCCCGGACGGCTCGCTGCTGTACCGCCTGCCGCGAGGGCTGGACGGGTCGCAATAAACTGTTGAACTGGGCTCGGCTCCGCCCGCTCCTGGCGTTTGCATATTTTCCGGCGCGCCGGCGCAGCCCGCACAACGGCCATGGGTTCGGATGCGGCGCGGTTGCTGGAGGCGGCGGACTTCGCGGCCTGGAAACACAGGGAGCAGCGGCGGAAGGACCCCGAGGGCACCCCCTACATCAACCACCCCATCGGTGCGCGGCCGCTCCCGTCCCGTTGCCCTTCTCGCGATCCCTGCAGCGAGCCCCCGGTGCCGCTCCCGTCCGGTCAGCCCCCCTACGGTGGAGCGCGCGGCGCGGGGCCTCGACCCCCTCCCTCCCCACCCCTCCCGGTGTCTCCCGTTCCAGGCGTGGCGCGGATCCTGTCACACGAGGCGGGGGTCACGGACGTTGTGGTGCTGCAGGTACCGCTCCGCCCGGGGCCGCGGTGGGGACGCCGCCGCCCGGCCGGCCCTGACCGTCCCCCCCCCCACTCCCAAACTCCCCCCGGCCCCCGCAGGCCGCGCTGCTGCACGACACGGTGGAGGACACGGACACGACGCTGCCCGAGATCGAGGAGCGCTTCGGGCCCGAGGTGCGGCGCGTGGTGGAGGAGCTGACGGACGACAAAACGCTGCCGAAGGCGGAGCGGAAGCGGCTGCAGGTGGAGCGGGCGGCGGGCAGCAGCGCCCGGGCCAAGCTGGTGAAACTGGCGGACAAACTGCACAACCTGCGGGACCTGCAGCGCTGCGCGCCCAAAGGTGCGCCCGGCGCCCGGCCTGGCCCCGCCCCCCGCGAGCCCGGCGCCGGAAGTGACGCGCCGCGCGTGTCCCCGCAGGATGGTCGCAGGAGCGCGTGCAGGAGTACTTCCGGTGGGCGGCGGAAGTGGTGGCCGGCCTGCGCGGGACGAGCCCGCCGCTGGAGGCGGCGCTGCAGCGGCTGCTGGAGGAGCGCGGCGTGGCGCCGGGGCCGGGAACGGGGCAATAAATGCGGCGGGTGCCACCTCGCGTCTCCTACCTGATTGCCTTGGCGCTTCCGGCGCGGTGTCACGTGACTCCCGGTGCTTCCGGCGCGCGAGGTCCCGGGGTGCGTGGGTTCCGGCGGAACTGCGGGCTCGCGGCGGCGTTCCGGGCCCCGCGGCGGCTCCGCTATGGCCTCCACCGCCCGGCGTGACGCGCCCGAGCCGCCCGACTTCGGTATCCTGAAGAGGCTGGCGCGGGACCAGCTCATCTACTTGCTGGAGCAGGTGCGGGCGGGCGGGGGGCGCTGGAGAGGGCCGGGAGAGGGGAGCGGCCCCGGGGTTCGGCGCGGGGATGGGGCCCGGGGTGCGGGGTTTCCCGGCGCCGCCCCACGCCGCCCGACCGCCCGCAGCTGCCAGGCAGGAAGGACCTGTTCATCGAGCCCGACCTGATGAGCCCCCTGGACCGCATCGCCAACGTCTCCGTCCTGAAGGTATCGCGGGGCCGGGGGTCGGGACCGGGGGTGCCGGCACCGCCCGCTGACGGCTCCACGCCTCGCCCCGCAGCAGCACGAGGTGGACAAGCTGTACAGGGTGGAGAACCGGCCGGCCCCCAGCACCAGCGATCAGTGAGTGCTGCCCTTCTGCTCGGGACGCACCTCCCTGCGCCGCGGGGCTCAGGTGGCAGCTCTCACACCCTGTCGCCCTGTTCCCAGGCTCTGCTTCCTCGTGCGGCCGCGGGTCAGGACGATGCGGTACATTGCAGGTGAGCGCCCGGCGGGCAGCTGCCTGTGGCCTGTCGTTGGTTCACCGTCCCCTGTCGTTGGTTCGTGATCCCTCAGCTCTGCGCTCTGCAGGCGCTCTGGGAAGGTCAGGATGTGGCGTGTGGGTCATCTCATGCTGCACTGACTGCAGCTCTGCACTGCCAGTACCTTCCGGCCCCTGCAGGCCACTATTCCTGGGCTGGAAAATGGCCCTGTTCCCAGGTTCTTCTTTCTGCCCTGGGTGCTGTGAGGAGCAGTGCCCCACACCTCATCCTGTGGGACAAGTTGTGGCAGTTCAGGGTGGCAAGCAGTGTCTATGAGGTCTGCGCACATGTTCTTTGCAGACATTGTCAATGCTGACAAGATGTCAGGGAGGAGCCGGAAATACAAGATCATCTTCAGCCCCCAGAAGGTCAGTGCTGCTTCTACCCCTTGTGACCTGGTCTGACCCTCACGCTTCCTGCCCCTCCTGTCAAAATTGGAAGTTGTTTCTTAACCAGATGTCACCACTAAAGTCAAGCGTTACGGTGTCTGGGAAGAAGACAAGTCCTGTTACTGCAGGGAGCTCCTTCCCTGCCTGTGGTGGAGCGTGACTGAGGATCTTTTATTTTGCAGTTCTATGCTTGTGAGATGGTGTTAGAGGAAGAGGGAGTCTTTGGTGGTGAGTAGGTCTGTGGTGTGTGACACTTCGCTCACAGCACTCTGATCACCTCTGAACCCCAGTACCAGGATCTCCTGGGAGGAACAGTGGTTCTGCCCCTGCCTGGGTAGAGGAAAGGATGAGTCCCCTCGAAGAGGACCCATCTCTGCTTTGCTCCTCTGTGTGAGGAGTTGCTGGGATTCCTGGGGCTGTTTTTGCTGGGGGTGGATGACTGTTGCCTTTTCCTGTCCCGCGCTCAGATGTCACCTGTGATGAGTGGTCCTTCTACCTGCTTCCCCTGGATGAAGATATCATCAGTATGGAGCTGCCTGAGTTCTTCCGGGACTATTTCTTGGTCAGTAGGGATGGTCTGCTGGGTGCTGCCTGTGGGATGGCAGCCCTTCTGTCACTTGTCCCTGGGCTCAGGCTAGGAGGGCTTTGTTCAGGAAGCTAATGTCCTGCTCAGTCCTCCCAGCCCTCACTGCAGGCTGCTGCTGCTGTCTTGGGGAAGGTTTTGCCTGGGGCAGCCACCTGGACGTGCTGTGGTGGCTCCTCCTGAGCAGCACTGGGCACCAAGCTTGTTCCTATGTGTGTGCAGTGGGAGCCCACGGACCCTCAGCCCCACGTTGTGTCTGATTGAGGCCCCCAATGCAAGCAGTTATTTCCAGTCCAGCCTGCACAGAATGCACAGATCCTAATGCTGCTGTGCTCCTTGCAGGAGGGAGATCACCGCTGGATCAACTCCGTTGCTCGAGCCCTGCAGCTGCTGAACTCCCTGTATGGGCCATTCAGCAGGGCCTATGGGATTGGGAGGTGTGCCAAGGTAGGTATGGCAGGGCTTGTGGTGTGCTCTCACCTCTGGAGTGAAGGCTGGTGGGAGTGCCCTGTTTCCTGTGCCTGAGCTGAGGCTGCGCAGGGGAAGCTGCAGCAGCACCCCCACATGGCCGGGGGCTGTGCTGGCACCGGGTCCCTGCCGTGTACTGCAGCTCTTGGTCACAGGCATTGGCACAATTTTCCCCCTGCAGATGAGCTATGAGCTGTGGCGAGACCTGGAGGAGGAGAGCGAGAGTGAGGGGCAGGGCAGAAAGCCAGAGATTGGGAACATCTTCCTTATGGACAGAGGTGAGGGCTGGCACCAGTGGGAGTGAGAGGCAGCAGGACTGGGCCTGGCAGGGGGAAAACAGGCAGCAAACGAGTGCTCATTGCAGACACAGACTACGTCACAGCGCTGTGCTCGCAGGTGGTGTACGAGGGGCTGGTGGACGACACCTTCCGTATCAAGTGTGGTAAGTGGGGGTCAGTGATGGGGTGACGGGAGGCTCTCCTGAGGTTTGTGCTCGGTCCTGGCGTGGGATGGCGCTAAAGAGCACGCACGAGGGCAGACCTGCCTGCAGAAACATCAGGGCAAGTGTTACCTATCTCTGCAGGGACGTCACTGGTGCTGGGGCAAAGCAGTTTGGGGGGCACCTTATTGCAGCGTTGCACTGTGTGAAAGGGGCTTGTAAGAAAGAGAGAGATCTTTTAAAAGGGCTTTTTAAAAGTAGTGATGGAACACAGGGTAGGAGCTTTAAACTTGAGAGTAGATTTGGATTAGACGTTGGGAAGAAATTCTTGTCTGTGAGGGCAGTGAGGCCCTGGCACAGGCTGCCTAGAAAGGCTGTGGATGCCCCCTCCTTGGAAGTGCTTAGAAGTCTGGATGGGGCTGGTCTGCTAGGCAGGGGGTTTGTAACGAGGCCTTTAAGGTCTTTCCAACTCAAACTATTCCGTTGTTCTGTGATTCGTGCTATGATTCTGCAACTCTTCATCTTTCTCCGTAGGGAGTGTGGATTTTGGGCCAGAAGTCACCTCTTCTGACAAGAGCATTAAGGTGCTGCTCAATGCCCAGGACAAAGTGAGTCCTGCTTATGTGGCAGCAGGCCTTTCTGGTGCTCTGGGGGGAGGCTGAGCAGAGATTGACCGGGCACTGCTGGGTCTGGAGGCTTGGGTTGTCATGGGCTGCGTGTGGAGATGTAGAAGCAAAGTGTGGGCACAGCTGACCTCTGTTGTCAGCACCACCCCTGCAGGCAGAGCTGAGTCGTGCCCAGGGGGCAGCAACCACACTGGTGGAGTGCAGCCTCTTCTCACTCTCGGTCAGGGCAAGCCTGGCCCCTGGTTGGGCTGTGCTGACCTGGCCTGAGCTTTGGGGAACAATTAGCTCAGGTGCTGCGGTGCTTTCTGCAGATCTTCAGCCAGATTCGGAACGAACACTTCTCCAGTGTGTTTGGCTTCCTGAGCCAGAAGTCACGCAACCTGCAGGCGCAGTATGATGTGCGTACAGCCTTGTGCTCAGGGCTCCCCAGCATCATCCCTCCACAGCTGGGTCACTCCTTGGATGCTCTCACTCCCACAGCGCCGCCAGGGCATGGACATCAAGCAGATGAAGAACTTTGTCTCCCAGGAACTGAAGGGACTGAAACAAGAGCATCGCCTGTTGAGTCTGCGTAGGTGCTGGGACGGCAAGGAGCGGGAGGCCCCAGCTGCTGCAGTGGGTGCCTGAGCCCTAGGGAAGCAGGGGGGTTGCAGGGCCTGGTGGTCCCTAGGAGTGCGGTCAGGGCAACAGAGGGTGTTGTTGCATGCGCGTGCCTGCAGTGGGACTGCGTGCGGAGCCTGTTACAGCTCCACAGTGGAAAACTCTTGGCTGTACAGATATAGGTGCCTGTGAGTCCATCATGAAAAAGAAAACCAAGCAGGACTTCCAGGAGATGATCAAGGTTGAACACGGTGAGGGCCGTTCCCTGTGCCTGTTGTTGTCCCCACCCTAGGTCTGGCTCTTCCACCTTTGCTCTGATGCCAGCCTCATTGCCCCAGGTCTGGGCTGCCTCACAAGCTGGGAGCTCCCTCCAGACCTTTCATGCTGGGGTGGGTTGTGAGGTCCCCACAGGGCTGACACGTGGTAAGGCAGGCAGCCCAGCATTGCAAGCCTTCCCCTCTCCCCGAGGCTCAGTGGGGAGGCTGAGACCAGATTCTACCTCAGCTGGCTGGTGGGAGCCCCAGGGACGGGAGAAGTGACTGCCTCTCCCCCCCCGCCACAGCTCTACTGGAGGGTTTTGACATCCGGGAGAGCACCAGCTTCATCGAGGAGCACATTGACCGGCAGGTAGGAGCTGCACCGCACTGCGGGGCCGTGCGTGGGCTGGCAGCCTGCTCACAGCACCACTGCAATGCAGGTGTCCCCTATTGAGAGCTTGCGCCTGATGTGCCTGCTGTCCATCACGGAGAATGGTGAGGGGGAGTCTAGGAGCTCGGCGGATGTCAGCACGGGGGGCCGTGCACTCAGTTCACCACGGCATCCCCACAGGTCTCATCCCCAAAGACTACCGTTCCCTGAAGACCCAGTACCTGCAGGTGAGAGAACCTGGGGCACCGGGGCTGTCAGAGCAGGGGCTGAGCTCTCTGCCTGCCCCCGCCCTACTGAGTTACCTGAAGCAGCCCGCTGGGCTCCTGCGTGTCCCTGAGGCAGTGTCACACTGCTGTCTCGCGTGACTTTGTGCTGATCTGCCCACTCCCTTCCTCAGAGCTACGGGCCTGAGCACTTGCTGACCTTCCACAACCTCAAGCGCATCGGATTGCTGACTGAGCAGACAGCTGGAGAGACCCTGACAGCAGTGGAGAGCAGAGTCAGCAAGCTGGTGACGGACCGAGCGGCAGGTGAGAGGCTGCAGGAAGCCCAGGGCAGGACAGCAGGACAGCAGGGCGCTGCTGTGCTAAGAGGACGTGGTGTGGCCCCACAGCTCGTACTGCTGCTCCATCTTCCGGCAGTGCCTCAGCCTGGCTTATGGTGTGCAGCCGCTGTGATGCATCCAAAGACTGTCATTTATTATCTTGTTTTCCAGGAAAAATCACAGATGCATTTAATTCCTTGGCCAAGAAGAGCAACTTTCGAGCCATAAGCAAGAAGTTGAGCTTGGTACGTCCTCTGGGGGCTGCTGCGCTGGCAGAAGAGTTGTGCCCAGCCTGTGCCCGACCCCCAGGGCTCTACGCCCTCAGCTGCCGGCCAGGCACACGCGCTGCACAGGAGCTGGGCTGCTGCTGGGTGCCCCAGCCTGCTTTGCCAGCCACAGCTGCTCTGACCCCGCTGCAAGGGCAGTCCCTGCCGCTGGCCCTGCCTGGGACTCAGTCAGACTCAGCAGAGCCCAGCCCAGCTGCGCCTTTGTCAACATCAAGTGGTGCCTCCCTGCAGATCCCGCGGGTGGACGGTGAGTACAACCTGAAAATGCCTCCGGACATGGCGTACGTTTTCAGCGGGGCCTACACACCCCTGAGCTGCAAGATCATCGAGCAGGTGAGCCCCCCCTCGTGCTCTCCCCGAGCAGAGCACCGCCTCGTCTGCCCCGCGCCCCTGCGGGGGCTGCGCCGCTGCCTTCTGTGCGCGGCCCGGCCCCGAGCCTGCGCTGTCCTGCAGGTGCTGGAGCGCCGGGGCTGGCAGGGCTTGGAGGAGGCGGTGCGGCTGCTGAACGGCAACGAGTTCGCGATGGCCGGTAGGCCGGGGGTCGGTGCCGGGGGTCGGTGCCGGGGGTCGGTGCCGGGGGTCGGTGCCGGGGGTCGGTGCCGGGGGTCGGTGCGTGCCAGCCCGTGCCCCGCAGACAGTGCGCTGGAGGAGGGCGCGGGCGGGGACGCGCAGCGCGTCGTGCTGGCGCTCTTCCTGGGGGGCTGCACCTTCTCCGAGATCGCCGCTCTCCGCTTCCTGGGCAAGGAGCGAGGTAGGACGGGGCACTACGGGGGGGGCGGCGCGGCCCCGAGGGCGCCGAGCACGAGGCGCTGTGCCGTCCCCAGGCTGCAGGTTCATCTTCCTGACCACCGCCATTACCAGCAGCGCCCGCATGATGGAGGCCATGGCCGAGGCCAAGGCGTGAGGCCGGGCGGGGGGCGGCGCTGGCGGCTGCGGGGCGCCCCGTTCTGCTCAATAAACGCCGCCGCGCCGTTGGGGCGGCATTCGAAGCCGAGCGACGCGTACGTTTCCAGGTCACGTGATCCGCGTTAAAGTCCGCGCCTGCGCAGCGGTGCCCAGAGCGGCCTGGCGTAGCCGTTCTCGCTTGCGATTGGTAGAAACCCCGAAGGCGTTTCGCCGCCATTGGCTGGCGCCCGGCTTGGGGCGGGACCTGAGCGACGGTTGTGGGCGGGACCCGTCGCGGCACTTCAGCCAATGAGCGCCGCCGGGAGGCGAGTTTGAATCGGCGGCCCTGGACGGGCGGCGGCGGTGGTGGCGCAGAGCGGAGCCATGAGGAAGAGGTGCGGGGCCGGGAGCCGGGACGGGGCCGGGAGCCGCGAGCCGCGAGTTGGGGTCGGGGCCGGGAGCCGCGAGTTGGGGTCGGGGCCGGGGCTCTGGGCCGCTGGGCGCGGGGGGATGGCGGGCCCGGGCTGTCGTGCCGCTCAGGCCCCGCTGCCCGTAGCGAGGTGCTGGCGGCTGAGGCCGTGTCGTGCCTGAACCGCGCGTTTTCGGCGCTGCGGGACATCTGGGAGGAGATCGGCATCCCCGAGGAGCTGCGGCTGGAGCGCACCGGCGCGGTGAAGAAGCACATCAAGGTGAGCGGGGCGCCGGGCCGGGCGGGGGGCGGCGGCGGCGGCGGCCTCGGCGTGCCCTGAGCGTGCCGTGCCGCAGAACCTCCTGGACATGATGGTGGCGGAGGAGGAGCACCTGAAGGAGCAGCTGCTGAGGAGCGTCGCCGCATACCGAAAGGAGATCGAGGGCCTCTGCGCGGAGCTGCAGGCGGAGCCCTTCCAGGTGAGGGCCGCGGCTCTCCGCAGCCTCCCCCGCCCAAGCTGGGCCGAGCCGAAGGCTTTCTGCCCCCCTCCCCCGGCGTTGGGTGACGGTTGTGAGGCGGCCGGCGGGAAGCAGTGCTGTGCCTGGGTCCTGGGGCTGCCCTGCTGAGCTCTGGAGCTGCGTCCCGGCTCTGCGCCCAAGGATTTCCGAGTATCTGAGTTACTTCCAAAAAGCACAGCAGAGAACAGATCCTGATCCGTGGCTTCTTTCAGACAGAGGAGGGGAGTACCATCCTACAGATGGTGAAGGATTTGCGTTTCCACATGGAGGTGTTGCTGAAGCAGAAGAAGGATAGGAAGCAGGAACTGCAGGCCCTGCAGGAACAGGATAAGAACCTGTGTGACATTCTCTGCGTGTCCCTGTTCAGCATTGATGACAGCGCCGTGCCCAGCCTGGACGAGCTGGACCGCTACCGACGGCACGTGGCCTCCCTCAGCGCCGAGAAGGTGAGCAGGAGGGGCCTGGACCTCTGGGGAGGGAGGGTCGGAAGGCACCCACTGGGTCTTCATGGGGCTCCTCACCTACAGGAGCGACGGCAAGAAGAATTTGTCAGCATCAAGCGGCAGGTCATCTTCTGCATGGCGGAGCTGGAGCACAGCCCTGACACCAGCTTCGAGCGGGACGTGGTGTGTGAGGATGAGGAGGCCTTCTGCTTGTCCACGGATAACATCGCTAACCTCCAGAGCCTGCTGCAGCAGGTATGTTGGCATGCTGAGCTGGCCCTGCCACGACTGACGGCACTGCGGAGGCTGCCTGGCAGCACACTGTGAAGGCTGTTTTGTTTGTAGGAAGCCTGTGTGTTAGAATGTACTTCTAGAAGCTTTTGCTTGGAAGTGCTGGGGGGTGAGAGGGGGTGTGAGAGCTGCGGTCTGTGAACGGCCTCCTTGCATCCCTCAGCGCCAGGCTGAGGCAGTGCTGAACTCACGCTTTCCCTCTGCAGCTGGAAGCGCGGCGGGCGCTGAACGAAGCCATGTGTGCAGAGCTGCGCTCCAGAATCACTGAGCTCTGGGAAAGGCTGCAGGTTCCTGAGGAGGAGAGACAGTCTTTCGCAGTGCACATGACCGGGTCCAAAGCGAAAACCAGAGAAGCTGTAAGAACCACCTGATGGCATTTGGGAGTGGGAGGGTAAGGGCAGGGCAGCTCTGGGGTTCACTTGTTTGCTCATCTGGAGTGGAGGAGCAGCTTCCAGCAGTCAGGCGTAATGTGAGCAGACTAAATCCTGCCTTCAAGGACAGAGAGCTGGGAGTTGGTGCTGATGGTTGGCTCGCTAGAGGTGGACTGCGCAGAACTTACATTGGTCTTGCTCTTCTATTCTTCCTCTCTGAGTCTGTGCTGTGGTTGTGTTGGCAGCTGAAGCTGGAAGTAGACCGTCTGGAGGAGCTGAAGCTGCAGAACATGAAGTCTGTGGTTCAGGCGATCCGCGTGGAGCTGGCTAAATACTGGGACAAATGCTTCTACAGCCAGGAGCAGAGGGACGCCTTCAGTCCCTATCACGATGGTGGGTGGTGGCTCTTCCTGTAACTGACTCCCTTGAGGGAGCTCAGCAGGCCTGCTGCCAAAAAGGGCTGCTGAGTGGTGCGGGGATCCTGGGTGCTTCCTGAACGTGCTGCTGTGTCTCTCCAGAGGATTATACAGAGGCCTTGCTCCAGCTCCATGATATTGAGGTGAGGAAGGTGAAAAGCTACTACGAAACACACAAGGAGCTGTTTGAGGCTGTTCAGAAATGGGATGAAAACTGGAAGCTGTTTCTGGAGCTGGAGGTATTGGGTAGTGCTACATCTCTGGGCTGTGCATAGGGGTTGGTGAGGGAATGGGATGCTGTGCCTGGAGCACCAGTGTGACCCAAGGTGCAGAGCTTGTGCAGGTGTGTTGCACCGCTAAGGTGACTTCCTCGAGGGCCTAGGGGAGTGCTGGGCAGTGAGGCTGGGCCCCATCTCATTATCTCCTGACTTCTCTGTGCTAGAGGAAAACAGCTGACCCCAGCCGCTTCTCCAACCGTGGGGGGAGCCTGCTGAAAGAAGAGAAGCAGCGAGCAAAACTGCAGAAGACTCTTTCCAAGGTGGGTACAGACCTGGAGAAAAAGCTGTAGTCCTGAATAGGCACAGGTAACACTGACCAGGGAGAAGCACAGCGCTTGGAGCGCCAGCAAGGGCTGTCTGTGGGCAGGGAGCTGCCCACGACCAGTACGACGCCTCCTACACTGCCCTCCTGTCCTGAGCAGCTGCAGGAGGAGCTTGAAAGCAGGATCCAGGCCTGGGAGCAGGAGCGTGAGGAGCCTTTCCTGGTGAAGGGACAGCAGTTCATGGAGTATGTGACAGAGCAGTGGCAGCTGTATCACATGGAGAAAGAGAAGGAGAAACAGGAGCGGGTGAGTGCAGAGCTGACCGTGCTGTCGGGGCTTGGCACCGAGCTGTTGGCAGGGAGAGCAGTTCCAGCCCAGGTTCGCTGCCAGCTCCCTGGGGCAGAGGGGCTCCTCCTGCTCTTTTCTGGCTCTGTGTGGTCGCCTTCTTCAAACAGCAGGGCAGGTGGCTGCCTGCATCTGTGTTGAGCCCCAGCTGCTGCAGACCTGTAGTGTTTGCGCCTGTCCTTCCCCAGCACTGAGTGTTGGAGTTCCGTGGCGCTGTGCAGCCAGCTGTGTTCTGCTCCTCTGCTCAGATCGGTGACGTAGGTCTTTCACACAGCACCTGAAGAAAAGCCGCCAGATTGAGACGGAGATGATGTATGGGAGCACCCCAAGGACTCCGATCAAGCGTCGAGTGCTTGGCCCCCACACGCCTGGCAAAGTAAGGAAGGTAAACTGCCTGTGCTGGGCATGGAGTGCTTGGCTGAGACCCGACCAGGGCTTGAGCTAGACAAGTACTGTGAGAATAAAGGTGTTTAGAGCCCTCCCTCTGGATTTAGTCTCACAGTGATGCCAGAAGGGCCCAGGCTTATTGCAGCAGCAGCGTAAAAGAATCTTATGCTGTAAATGGGTACAGGGGGTGGGCTGCAGGCATCTCTGTTCTCTGTGGGGACAATGGGATCCGTCACCCTGCTCTGCAGCCAGTGCTTCCGCCGTGGTTTTCCTGGTGTGAGCATCCCCTCACGCTCCGTATGCTCTGCTTTCCTCCAGCTCAATGGCACTTCCCTCTCCACGGCCACTCCCAACAGCACCATTCGTTCAGCTTTTGGGGCAACTCTCTTCCATTCACCAACGTCTCGGCTGCCACCCTCTGGAGGGAAGGTGAGAGGCTTTGTGGAGCTTCCCTGCTCACAGGGTGGGTTGGTGCAGCACTGCTGTGCCACGCTGCTGTGTGACACTGCCAGGGCAGCTTGTGCTCAGCTGCACAGCTGTGCTCCTGGGCCACAAAGGCTGCTCTGCTGGTACCTGCTCTGCTGGTCAGCCATGCTGCTGGTAGGATGTTCTGGGGGACCAATACCGCCCAAATTAAAAGGAGAGCGGTAGCATGCAGGAAGTCTTCCTCCAACCCATACTTCTGCTGTTTCCGGGTCACAGACCTATGATGCAGGGTTTTAGGAGCTTGAAGTGCAGGGCAGCAGCTGCAAGTCCAGCACTGCTGCAGGCTGCCTCAGCTCCCACTCCGCCTCTCGTCCCACAGCTTGGCCAGGCTCGGACCCCCATCCGCGTGGCTGCGAAGCCCCCCCGGCCCGGACACAGGGAGCGGAACAAGGAGAACCTGTCGCAGCTGAACGGAACCACCCTGAGCGGTGGGTGCAGCCCCGCAGCCCCTGCCCAGCGTAACCACAGCGTTAATTCTGTTGCCAGCACCTATTCTGAGTTTGCGGTAATTCACCTCTTCTGAACGTGCCTCCCCTCACTGGGCTGCACCCAGGCTGTGCTTCTGCTCCTCCCAGAGCACCGCAGGGCCACCGCTGTGCACAGCCCAACCTCTGCCCTGCGCAGAGCAGCTGCTCCTGCCAGCACCCACGGCACCAGCTGCTGACTGTTGTCAGGAACTTCAGTTGAAGTTTGGTGGCCGAGGCCGAGCGCTGCTCCATCGTGTGCAGGCCCTGAGCAGCCCAGTGGGGATCTGATATTTACACAGGAAGATGGTGATGCTTGGCTCCCGCCTGCCCCTGCAGGAGCAGAGCTGTGCCTTTGACACGGCCCGTTGTGCCAGGCCTCCTGCATAGCCCTGCTGTAGTAATGCAGCCGCCCTCCAGACCTGGGTCTGCTCCCAGCTGCTTAGCAGAGAACCTCCACGTGGTTTGAAGCAATGTGTCATGGAGGGCATGTCCCATCCCAGCCCAGAGAGGCCTGGGTAGCTGGCAGCAGCAGCGCTCTGTCACTGTACTAACAGTCATGGGGAGAAGGGAGGGTGGGAGCCTTTTCCTGCAGCCTGCACGGCTTCATCAGTGCACGTGCTGTGCTCTCAGCCCAGGGGGAGAGATCCCTGTGCCGCTTGTTCTGCGGGCATGAGGTGTGCTGGGTGAGCAGAGGCTCCCAGGGGTGTGGAGGTGGGTGATCTCTGCTGTGGGATGGAGCTTTGCTGCCCCGAGGCCTCAGACTTTGATGTCCAAGCACTGACCTCTTCTGCCTCGTACAGATGTAAGCGTCACTCCCCATGGCAGTTGAGCAAGTGCTGAAGCTGCCCTGACACCAAGTCCTGCTCCCATGCATGTGTTTGGCTCCTGCTGGGCAGAGGCAGGGTCCTGCAGAGCTCCCTTCTGCAGCTGCATGTTGCCATTTGCGCCCATCCCCTGCCTGCGCTCTTGCTTCCCCTCCCTGCAGCTGAGGGACACCAGGTTGGGGCTGAGCTGCCCAGGACCAGCAGTGTGTGCGCTGCCAGCTGCAGGACTATGTACCAGTGCTTCTGGGATGCTCCCAGTTCTCTCCCAGCTATTAGGAGCAAATCCTCCTGTGTCCTAAAGCAAGAGGGCAGGGCCTTGTCTTCTCAAACAAACAGCAGCAGCTTTGTCTCTGTGGCCCTTGGCACAGCTACCCTCTCCCCCCCCTCATCCCTCTCTCTGCTTCTTGTATCCACAGCGTGAACTCTCAAAGGCCTCCAGGTGTGATACCAGCTCCCGCATCCTCAACTCCACCACCACCCATGCCTTCTGCTGAGGTGCTGCCTTGGGCTCCAGCTCTCTGTAGTCATAGTGAGTCACTGTTCTGGCAGCTCCTGGCCCCTGGGGCCGCTGCTCTCAGTTTAATTTTAGCAAGCACCCCTGCCAGCCTGGCTCTGCCGCGTGGGGGGGTTCCCACCTGTGAGGGCAGCAGCTGGAAGGGACACTTCTAAAATTTTGTTTTTATTTGGGGAACTCTTGCAAATAGTTGATTAAAGATTAAAGATTTAAGGTTTGAAGACAGTCTGGGGGTGGTCTAGTAGTGGATGCTGCAACCCAGTGGGCTGGTGGTGCAAGGGCTCAGGGCTCTGCCTTGCTGAGTGTGCACAGGGACAGACAGGACCAAGCACAGATACCTTCCTCCCCCAGTGCCTGTAGCTACTGTCTCTCAGGGTCTTCCTCTGTCACCATCACATCAGCTGTGCTTCAGCCAAGGCTTGCTTTAGCTGAGGTTTCCCTCAGGCTCCAGCCTGGCCTCAGCATATCATCTCGCCTAGGAAGGCAGCGTGGGCACCTGTGTCCTGCAGCTGCCCCGTGCTCCTGGAGCTCAGCACCCTGCTTCCTTGCATCCTCTGCCCTTCCTGAAACGTGCAGGGGTTGGGACTGGAGGCACAGTCCCAGCAGCTACTTGAGCTGTAGTAGGACCAAAGCCAACAGCCTCCAGTGCTGCCCCTTCCCCTGTTCTGCTCCAGCTGCATTCACAGTACAACAGCATGGTTGGTAGTTTGCACCTTTCTTAGCTCAGTCCTTGATCGTGACTAATTTGCACCTTGTTATCACTACAGCCCCCCGCCTGCTGTTACTTACACCCGAAGTTCTGTCTCCTTACTCTGTAACTGTATATACTGTTGATGAGAATAATCATATCTGTACATATAGCCACTGCTGTCCGTGTGTTTGTTGGGATGACCAAAATCTCTTCACAGAGCCTGGAGGGGGCAGAGTGAGGGCTGGGCGCTTCCCCCTCCCCTCTTGTCACTCCGGGGTCTCTGGCAGACAGGAGCCCTCCTTTGTAAGCACCATCAAGCACTACTGCCGCTGTTACAAAAGAATTACATTTAATAAATACGTTCATCCTGCCTCATCTTCAGCAGCAGCCCCTCGCTGGGCCGCAATGGGCAGCAGCACCGCTCCAGCACTGAGCTCAAGGACGGGGGCTGAGCTCCTCCTGGCAGCTCCTGAGCTCAGTTCCAGCTTGCAGGGCTGGGGCCGTGCAGGGCAGGGGGGAGCCCCGCGTCCCTCCCTGCTGCAGGACACAGACATACGTGCTCCAGGGCCCGCACACCACCTCCTGCGCCCGCAGCCCCTCAGCCCAGAGCTGCTCCACACGCCGTGGCTGGTCACAGCTGGCACGGGCCCCGTGCCCGAGCTGCCCGTATTTACCTGCGGGCAGAGCAGTGCAGACTGGGGGCTGAGGGATTCGCCCCTGAGGCAGCACCCCAAAGTGAGCAATAAAGGAGTGAAACCAAAGCCTTACCCCAGCCCCAGGTGTACAGCTCTCCGCCTCCTGCAATCAGGACGGTGCCATCAGCCCCCAGCCGGGGCAGCAGGACCCCCCCCCACCCCCGGCACTCACGTGTGACCGCAGCCGTGTGCCGTGAGCCGCAGCTCACTGCAGCCACCGCCGGCTCCAGCGGGAGGTCCAGCAGGGCCGGGAAGGCCTGGATGGAGATGAAGGCAGGGCCTGGCGGCTCCTCAGGCAGCGGCGGCTCTTCGGGCCCTGCGCACAGCACTGCTCAGCCCCACAGATGAGCCCAGCGCTGCCGCGGCCCCCCGGCGTCCTCACCTGCACCCACGTCCTCATCCTCTGCCTGCTCTTCCGCCACCGCCCGGGAGGGCAGCCCCAGTTGGCCCGACTCGTTCCAGCCCCACACGTAGAGGTCTCCGCCATCTGCAGAGGACGCGTCCCGCTCAGGGCACGGCACGAGCTGCCACCCCGTGCCCCCGGGCAGCGCCGAGCCCCTCACCGCTGATACAGGCCGAGTGCCACCCGCCAGCTGCCACCGCCCTCACGGGCAGACCGCCCAGAGCCTCCACCAGCCGCGGCTGCTGCTCGGATTCCAGGCTGCCGTGGCCGAGCTGCCCGTGCCTGCAGGGAGACACGGACAGACAGAAGGGCGCAGGCACACGCCTCCCCCACCACCCCTCGCCCCATGCCTGCTGCCCCTCTGCAGCTGTGTGCAGCTCAGCCCTCAGGGGCTGACAGTGCAGTAGCTATGTGCAACCCAGTGATGCGTGACACAACAGTGAAGCAAGCCCTGAGTTTACACATCGCTCCCTGATCTCACCGCTGCTGTCTGAGCTTCCTTCCGAGCAGCCTCCCCCTTCAGCCCCTGGGTTCAGACCTGGAGGGGGGGATTCCCTGCTGGGCCGGGTTTGGGCTCAGCTGGAGGCAGCACTGGCCAGCAGGCAGCTGAAGGCAGCAGTGCTAAGCACAGCGCCGGGACACGGCTGCAGCTGCACCGAGCACATGGCGTACAGCAAAGCAGCAGAGGCTGTGATTGTCACAACTGCTGCTGAAGCAGAAAGGGCTTTACTAAACCAAGAAGTCCATTTGGAGAGAAGGGTTGGTGTTACAATCAGAAACACCAGTGAGGTGGAAGGGCAATACAGGAGTGTGGTAGCAAAGGGACCAATGGAATGGTGTCACAAAGAAAAAGGAAAGTGCTCACCCATTCCTGTTCCTGAAGGTCTGGGCTCATGAGGAGAACTCCACCAGGGACGGATCTCCAAGCAGACATCCCTCCCCAGTGGCATCAGCCCTTAAATGAGCTCTAAGAGAGGCGCAGTCAGGCTGCACCCCTTCCTGTCCCACAGCTGATCTGCCTTCACCTGTGCTCCCAGGGCTGACCGGTCCTTTCCCCAGGTGATTATCGGTGGGTCAGGCCGTGACTCAACAGTTACCACACAGGTTGGGGAAAAGACAGCGATCAGATTTGGGTGAGGGCTGCTGAGGGCAGTGCTGTCAGCCCCACACGGCTGCAGCTGCCCAGGCCCAGCACGGCTCTGTGCCCAGAGCTCGGGCGCCTCACCGCCTTCTGAAATACACAAACCAGGGGCAGAAACCTTTCCTTTAATGGAAAGGAAACAGCAATGTTAATATCCATAAATGCAAGCAGCACTGAGCTAACAGCGCTGTCTGCTATGACAACCGCTGCCTATGACAACAGCCACCAAACTGCACTGCACCGACCCCGAGTGCTGCAGGAGGAGCCGGTCCAGCTGGCACCGCGCTGCTGAATGCCGAGAATCATCCCCAAGGCCTTGTCTCGTGGAAGCGGCACAGAGATCAACAACCCAACCTTCCCATAGCGCTGCTGGGCACAACAGCGGCACCTCGAGCCCAGCGCGGGCAGCGCCCCCCCCCCGACCCAGAGCCACGCCGGGCCCCAGCGGGGCACTCAGAGTCTGCAGGGCGCAACGAAGAACCGAGACCGAAGTTACTCATTGCAGTCAGTGTTTATGTGTAGCAGCAGCACGAGGAACAGCGGGAGCTCGGGTTGCTAACGGGTGCGCTTACCGCTCGGCCGGCTCCCTAAGCAGGTGATCGCTTCGTTATCTGATAGCGCCGAATAACCCACGGCCGCCACGGAGCCCCGAACCCACGCGGCCGCACGGCTCCGCCGCACCTCCGCCCCGCACCCCCCGCAGCCCCGCTCACCTGCCGCCTCCCCAGCCGTACACCTCCCCGGCCGCTCCCAGCCCCACGACGTGTTCGTGTCCCAGCGCCAACGCGCGGAGCGGCAGCGCTCCGGGCAGCGCCGTGTAGAAGGGCGGCCGCGGGGCCACGAAGCCGTCCGGCAGCAGCGGCAGCGCGGGCCGCGATCCCGGCGGCAGCGCTCGGCTCCACGCGGGCTCTCCCCGCAGCTCTCCCCGCAGCACCGCGGCGCGGGGCCACGCCTCGACCGCCGCCCCCCTCAGCAGCACCGCGTGCGTCTCCGACGGCAGCGCCGCCTCGCAGTCCTCGGGCAGCCGCCGCCGCCGCCCCGCGCTGAGCACCTCCAGCCCGGAGCCTGCGGGAGCGGCGGGGTCAGCGGCCCGGGAAGGTCCGAACCCCGTGGGGAACCGAGCACCGAGGGGAGTCGGAGGACGGCACCGCACAGGAGACTCGGGGCCGGGGGGGGGCTCACCCGTCTCCAGCACCGCGTAGCTCCACGCGGGCCACACGCGGCGGATGCCGTCGCCGCTCGGCTCCAGGCGGTGCCGCCCCGGCCCCGCATCCCCCGCCGCCTCCTCGGCGCTGAGGCCGAACAAGAACCAGGAGCGGCGCTGAGCCGCCATGGCGGGGGGGGGAAGAACATGGAGGGCGGCGGAAGGGAGCAGGCGGGGCCGGAGGGACGGGAGGCGGAGCCGTCGTTAAAGAGCAGCTTTAGTGCGTCGTGCGGCGCCGGAAGCCCGGCAAGGCACAGGCGGTGGCGGTGGCGGAGGCGCGGCCCCAGCGTTGCGGTGTGCCGCCCCCCCGCAGGCGGACCCGAGCAGCGCGGTGAGCCCGAGTGGGGCAGCATCACTGCTGGCGCGGGTTGGGCTCGATGAGGCCGTACGACACAGCCCGCTCCAGGCTCTGCTGGGCCGCCTGCGCCACTCGGGGTTTGTCCTCGTCCTTGGCCAGCACCGACAGGATCTCCAGCATCTCGCTGGCGATGAGCTGCTCGGCCACCTCCCGCGCCGCCGCCATCATGTTCATCACCACCACGGCCCCGCGGTGCTGCAGCTCGGCGCTGGGGCTCAGCAGCAGCGCCTGCAGGATCTCCAGCCAGTGCACCGTCTGCGGGCACGGCGTGACGCGCTCAGAGAGCGGCACCCCCCCCACCCCGAGCCGCAGGGCAGAGGGCGCCCCCGCGGGCAGCCCGGGGGCCCGGGGACGCACGCAGGCAGCCCCCACACTCACCACCCGCGGGATCCTCTTGCAGATGGGGGGGTGCAGCGCTGTCAGCATGGCCAGCGTCCCCGAGGCCGCCCGCCGCAGCTTCTCGTCCTCCTCCCCGCTGTACAGAACCATCAGCTTCAGGCGGTCGCTGCCCTCGTCCAGGAACAGCTCCTGCACCTGCAGGCGAGGGGGGGCTCACAGTGCGGCGCCGCACAGTGGGGGCTGCGCGCCCTCGGCCCAGACGGCCCTCACCTCCTTGCTCATGGCCATGTTGCACATGCACTCGGTAGCAGCCAGGCGGATCAGCTCGTGCTCTTCAAACATGTATCCCTCGATCATGGGCACAGCCCTCTCCTTCAGGATCTTCTGCCTGCGGCAAGGCAGCAGTAAGCGCCTCGCGCCCTGTGCTGGCCCCGTGCCCTCTTCCCCCAGCCGGAACAGCACAGCCCCTGCCCCACGCCCATACCGCAGCCGCTCACTGATGCCAGCCAGGTTGGTCAGTGCCATCAGCCCCTCAAAGTTCTCCAGGCCTGAGCGCTGGAGGTGCAGCAGGCTGACCAGGGGCCGGACCACCTCGTAGATCTGTGGAAGACAGCAGCACAGGGCTCAAACTCTGCCCCTGGCAGAGCAGGGGCTGAGCACAGTAGAATGGCAGAGGAGCTCACACAACTAGGCCTAGAAGGTTAGGCCGCTATGGAGACCACTGCGCCTCCTCAGCCCAACGCCTCCCCAGGCAGACAGGTGTCTGTCTGCAGCAGCAGCAGCAAGGCTCCATCACAGCCCCTCCTGCTGCCCTGCAATACTCCGACCGTCCCTTGGGCGGGTCCATTCCCCAGCCCACAGCCGTGACACCGACCCGCTCTCCAGGGAACGCCATCTCAGGGTTGGAGGTGATGGTGATCTTTGCCAGGGCCTGAGCTGCCTTGGTCTGCCCCACTTCGGTGCCCTCCAGGGACAGGGGGATGAGAGCCTGCAGATGAAGATGCATCAGCCAGGTCACAGCAGCCTCAGCTGCTCCCAGGCTCATGTATGAGTTCCAGACCTCCCATAGAGCAGGCCAGGGGCACCGTAGCACCCGTCAGCTCACCTTTCCTCCTCCCTGTGCGACCACACCGCCTCGGTCCTCTGCCTCTGCCACCAGGGCCAAGAACACCCTGCAGACAGGGCAGCAGTAGTTGGAACTGAGGACCTGCACCAGCACCACCCAGTACCTGACACTGAGCCCAAGCACTACTGGATGCCCACACACCCCCTTCTGCTCCCAGAAGCCTGGGTTCACCAGAAGCACCAAGCCTGCAGGCAGGGCAAACTCAAGGCAGCTCCCACCATGCTCTGCCCCATACCTGGAGATCAGCTCCCGACAGGAGTTGGTCAGTGCTGGGTTCTCACTCTTCACCACACAGGCCAGAGCAGACACCACACCAGCCGTCAGCAGCTTCCGCACGCGTCGCTTCACAAAGTCTGGCTTGTCCTGTCCCAGAGGCAGGACCACCACTCACTTTGGAACTGGCACACAACTTGCTGCTGCTGCTACCTGACCATGCTCAGCTCCCCAGAGGCATCAAGGCGGTACCTTCAGACACCTCTGTCCCACCCACACATTTTCCTGTGGGGCTGTGGGTCCCCACAGCTCCTGAGATCAGCCACCAGCCATGCTCCCTCACCTTGGGGTGCTGCTCTGGAATGTGCTGCTTGGCATACTTGGCCAGCTCCAGCATCTGTGGGTCTGGCTCCTCGTGGTCGTAGCTGTTGGTGCAGTTCACCAGCGTGGAAGCAACAGCATAGAGAACGCTCCTATCTTCTGACTGCAAAGGTAACCGAGCACTGATTGCAGCCACGGCAGGGGACATACGTGGGCTTGAGCCCAGTCAGCAGCACCAGGCCCCTCCACACACCCCAGCCACAGCCCCACGACCCTCTCCAGCAGGAGGGGCAGGTGGACACATTCCTCCAGCACCAGTATTCCCCCGACACAGGTCCCCCCACCACAGTGCTCAGCAATCACCTTTGTCAGCTGAAACATGGCCTGCATCGCTGCCTTGTCCTCTACAAACTCCTCCTTGACGTCAGCATCAAATGTGAGGTAAGCCAGGCCCTCCACAGCCCAGCGCCGCGTGCCGGCATCAATGGCCTCATTGCACAGCCACCTGCAAGATGGCCCCCGTCAGCCCACGCTGCAGCGCCCGCCCAGCTCCTGCTCCCATCACAGCCCACAGTTCTCAGCACTCACTTGCGGCACTGCTTGGCTAATTTCATCGTGGAGCCCTCGGCAAACTGCTTCATGCTGAAGTCGGTGCCTCCAGCAGATCCCAGCTTGCACAGCCCCTGTGGCCAGAAGCAGAGCGTCAGAGCAGGGAAGGCCGCGATGTCCCAGACGGAGCTGTAAGAGCCCCCAGCCAGTAAAGATGGCAGCAAAGCCCAGCCCTGCCCAGCAGCTCGGTGCAGCCGCTCCTCCCGCCCCGCTGCGCTCACCACCAGCGCACGGATGCGGATGCTGTCCCTCTCGCTGTGCTTGTAGATCTCTTTGAGCAGGCTGACCCCGTTGGCAGTGATGAAGGAGGCACGCTTGGCCTTGTCAGCGGCGTGGATCAGAGCCTCCACTGCTACCAGCTGGTGGGCCTCGCGGACGGAGGCGCAGAGGGACAGAATGCTGTCCATGATCCCCTCCAGCTCCAGCACCCTGTTCCCAGCTTCCGAGGGGCCCTGCAGCAGGCACGACACTGTCTGGATGGCCCGCAGCTTCCCAGCCAGCTCCTGCCCCTCGAACCAGCTCCTGCAGTGGAAGAACATTCAGAAGGACGAGGCTGATCCGGAACGCTGCCTCCAGCCCCTCGCAGCCCTACCCTGACAGACCCCAAGCTCTGCAGGTCGCAGGTGGTCTGCACTCCACTTTCACCAGTAAAAGCAAGAAGTTCAGAAATAGGAGTGCTGTCACTTACAGCGGAGACAGAAACAGCAGCAAAAAGCTCCTGACCGAGGACTCGGTCCTATGCAGCCCCAGGGAACCCCAGGCTCACCTCACATAGTCCTCACACAGGTGGTGGAAGTTCTCCCTCTCGGCATCGCATTTCAGGTCATCATAAAGCTTACTCAGAAGGACCGAGGCACTCATCCTGCTGTTCTCTGTCACAGGCAGGCTGCCCGGAGCCCCACACACAGTGCTTCCCACCTCCAGGATCTTCTTCAGGCCTAGGAGCACCTAGAGCTCAGGTGCCCGATGAGGTGCAAAGAGGGGTGCGCAGGTGCCTTGCAGAACCAAAGCACACAGCACCCCAAGGCAGAGGGATGTGCTGCCCCAGTGAGGTGCAGCCTGTTTCACTCACCCTGGTCGATCACCCAAAGGCTCATGCTGTTGTTGATATCCTTTGGTGACTTCCTGGGCACCACCTTGATGAGCAAGTTAAGGGCATTGTCACGGCCGTGAGCAGAGGCCCCTTCCAGAGATAGCAGCTCCAGGAGGTCCTTGATCAGCACTTTCTGTTCCTTGGAGGAATCTTCCAGGAGAGACAGTGCCAGCAGTCAGTGCCCTGCACACAGGCCTCACCCCATCACAGTAAGGCTGGCAAGCCACGCTGTCGGGACAAGGGGCTCCTGACTCCCATCTCAAGGTCACATTAATCCAGGCCCCATGGAAGGGAGCTGCGGCAATGTAAGCAGCAGGACAAAGCTCCCTCGGTCCTCCCTGCACCACGTCAGCCAGCTGGGGCAGCAGGCACTCACCCAGCACCACTGCATCCTCCTTGCCACGGAAGTCCTTCTGCATCCCCTCCTTCAGAGAATCGAACATCACATGCAGGAGGTTGCAAGCAGCCAAGGAAACCTGCTCGTGCTCCACACCCAGCACTGCTGAAAGACGCGAGGACCCCAGCTCTGTCAAGATGGCCATGGACTGTAGGTGGAAGCAGAGGCGTTTTCAGGAGACTGAGGAAACTGGCACTCCCCAGCACCTTATCAGCTCTGACAGCTCAAGCCTGGCAACTAACAAATCAAAGCTCCACTGTCAGGCTGTGGCCTGACACAGACAGCAATGTTCCCTGGCCTGACAAACTTCACAGCCTTCCCAGTGTGGACACCCCCTGCTCCGGGATTCCTCACACAGGAGAGCTGGGCTCTGGTGTAACCTACCCGGGAGCGGTGCCCAGAGCACAGCCCCACCAGGGTGCGCAGGGCCGCCAGCATCAAGTCAGCCTTGGCTGTGTCAAGCAGCTGCGTCAGGAGCCGCACTCCGTCACTCTGGAATATTTTCTCTGCCCCAGCCTCTTCTCGTGCCAGTACAATCAGGTTCTGCGCAGCCTGCAAAAGGAGAGGTGCATTGGGGTCACCAGCCCACCAGAACAGAGCTCCCTGCACACAGGGAACTCACCAGCAGGGAGCCCACAGGGCAGCCAAAGCAGCCACAAGCACCCAATCACCACTCCCAGTCTCCAAGGATGGCATTCTGCTGGCAGGAAGCCCAACCTCCAGAGGACAGAAAAGTTCAGCCAGCAGCGCTGACCTGAGAGTACAGTTCTTTCCACCCAAGCCACCTTGTGTGTCCTGGAGTTCAGACCTTTTGCTTCCTGTCCACATCCTTTTCTTGGGGATCCAGCAAAATCTGAAACATCTGTTCCACCTTCGAGTCCGTACAGGACATGGTCTTCATCTGAGGCACATTGGGAAGCGCAGCTCAGCCCTCGCTGCTCCCTTGAACCTACTGCACCCAGAGGGCACACAGCAGCCCCCGCACCACCCACTCCTCACCTTCTCATGCATGCTGCTCCCCAGGGCGCGCAGGGCCTCCTGGAAGGCTTTGTTCTTGGGCTCCAGGCTCACACACCTCTGCAGGTCGCTGACAGCCTGGTCCAAACGGCCCAACTTCTGCAGTGCCTGACTCCGACGGAACAGCGCCTTCACATCCCGGCCATCGGCTTCAATGGCTGCAGAGGAGTGAGGGAGCCATCACAGAGGCCCCGCACTGCTCCAGCCCGCCCCAGGGAGCAGCGTGTGGAAGGTGGTCCCCTGCCACACCTGACAGTACCTTTAGATGCATCTGCCTCTGCCTTGGCATAATCCTCCTGCAAAGAGAGTCGGTGAGAAGGAAATCTCAGCACGCTGCCATGGTGGCTGCACTCACCTCCACCCGCTGTGCCCACTGCTTCGGAAAGAAGGAGCAAGGAAACAGCCGCGGAGTTTAGGGATGGAAACAATGCCATGGAGCGCTGGAAAGCAGCACAGCAGCATGCCTGCCCCTCCCACAGCACGGCCGTTGTCCCCAACAGTCCCCGTCGCCTCGACACTTCTTGAGCCCCTACCCGAGCCCCTGCAGCTCACCGCACTCTGCCCCACAAACCCGACAGGAAACCAGAGATCCGGGGCCGCCCGAGGAGCAACCCAGGGCACCCGCAGCCCCCGACACAAACAGCAGCTCAGTGGGGCAGAACATCAGCCACCAGCGGGGCCGGGAGAAAAGAGGCGCAGAGGGAAGATGGCCCGTCCCGGGGCCCGCCGGGCAGCGCTGCACAGAGCCGAGCCCGTCCCGTCCCGCCCCGTCCCGCCGGGCAGCTCCCCGCTCTGCCGCTCTCACCAGTTTCAGGTAACACGCGGCGCGGTTGCGGTGCAGCACGGCGCGCTCCGGCTCGGCCTGGCAGAGGCTCAGCGCCCGCGTGTAGGCGGCGAGGGCCGCGCCGTGATCCCCGGCCTGGAACAGCGCGTTGCCGCGCTCCCGGAGCTGCCCCGCCGTCACCTGCCAACGGCACCGGACGGCATAGAGCAGAGTCCGAGACCCGCATGGAGCCCGACGAGGCCCCGCGGTGGCCCCGTTCCCCCGGCCGCCCCGTTCCGCCCCCCGGCCCGGCGCTCCCTCACCGCCTCCTCCATCTCGCCGCTCTCGCCACGCCCGTGACGTCACCGCCCGTCGCCGGGGGAACCCGGACGGCGACTCCACGTCACGTGACGGAGGGCGTCGGCGGTGTGGCGACGCAGGGCCTGCAGCGCCCCCCTGCGGCCCGGCGGTGCGCTCGCCGGCCACGTGCGGCCTCGTGAGAGCGCCCCCCCGTGACCCCAGGCGCGACCCGCCGTGACCCCGCGCGCCTCCTTGCCCCCCCCCCCCGAGATGCCCACGTGTGCCCCCACCCCGCCGCCCCCCCCCGGCCCCTTTATCCCCTCGTTCCCCCCTCCCTCCCCGTGCCCCTTTTCTGCCCTCCCCCACCCCGCACTGGGCACCGGGACCCTACGCCCCTCCGCCGGCAGCGCGCGGTGCCGCGGCTGCGGGGCTGGGGGAGCGGCAGGGCAGGCAGCGGGCACGGGGCAGGCGGCGGCCGAGGGCGCAGCGCTGGGTGCGGTAGAAGTGGGCGAGGTCGAGGGCCACGAGGAGCAGCACGAGCAGCCCGTAGAGCCCCACGAAGGGCAGCGCCAGGGGGTGCCTGCGGGGCGGGGACGATCAGCACCGGGCACTCCTCGGCGCCACCGCCCCGCACCGCCCCGCAGCCCCGCTCACCGCAGCAGGCCGGGCGCGGGCAGCCCGCTGATGTTGAGCCCGGTGAGCGCTTCCACGCGCAGCCGTGAGCAGCAGCCCTTGAGGGCGTGGGGGCCGGGCTGGCAGCAGTAGCGGTGCGTGGCCGGGTCCGTCAGGCGTGGGCAGTAGAAGCCGGGGTGGTAGCGGCCGTCAGGGCCCGCATAGCCCTCACACAGGTGCAGCTTCTGTAAAGAGGCTGCGGTGGCAGCAGCGGGGCCGGGGGCGTAGCGCCTGTGTGAGCTAATGCAGGCGGGAGCAGCCCTGGCCCAGCTCCGGTTCCCCCAGTTCTTCCCACCCCACGTGCTGCCCAGGACCAGCTTCTGCACCACGACCAGCACCCCCAGTGCAGACCATCGTCCCCCGGCCCTGACCGGCACGGCTCCGCCCGGGGACGCGGGGAACACCCAGGGGATGCAGCCCAGGAGCAGCGCGGGGGATGCGTGGCTCCTGCCCCCACCTACGAGGCGGGCAAGAGGCCATACCTGTGCCAAGGACGCCAGGAGCTGCAGCGAGGAGCAGGAGCCCACCCAGCATCTTCCCCGCCATACTGGGGTGAGGCAGCTGAGGCAGAAACCGCAGCCCTTCCTGCGCCCGCCTCCAGCGCGGCCCATCAGGAGCCTCGCAACCATTAGAGCCTGCACTTAGTGCCCTGCTCCACAGGGACGGTGGGCAGGAGGCGGGAGCATCGCTAATGAGCTTCTTAGGGCTGTGCAAGGGGCCAAGGGCACCATGCCCACCCTGCAGCGGGACACAGCCCTGACCGTGCCAGTCAGGCACTTGGCCCTGCTGGGCTCATGGCTGAGGGCTGTGGGCTGGGCAGCGGTGCAGGGTGGTGGGCACGCTGTGCCACAGCCTCAGGCAGCAGGGCAGCCTACCCCTGGCTCCCCCCCAAGCCGTGCCACTAGCTGGGCGGTGACAGAGCCGCTGCTGGGTGCCTGTGGATGGGCAGGACCAGCCTCCTGGCATCGCCCCAGCTGCACCCCATGGCCAGAGCCCTAAGCTCTGTGCCCAATAGCCCCTCATCCTGTGGCTCTGCACCCCGTGCAGGTCATGTGCTGAGTGGTGTGGTGCAAAACGAGGAGCTCAGCCAGCACCAGCTCCTTGCCCGGCCTTCCTTGAGGGCACCACAGCCCTCCCCAGCAGCACCCCAGCAATAATAATCAGCCCCAGAGGGGGCACAGAGTGCAGCATCCACAGCAACGGGACACAGTGCAGCTTATTGCAGCCTCGGAGGCCCCACGGAACAGATGGGTTTGGCAGCGCCACCAGTACGCAGGAGCAAGGTCTGCCCCATCCCCATTCACCAGCCCCACTGGTGTGAGAAGCACAGACCAGACGCAGGCCAGGGCTCTTGGAAACAGACTCATATTTCCTACAAGCTCCAGGTGAGCTCAGGTTCCAGTCCACAGTGCCTGCCTGGCCCCTGGTACCTGCGTGTTGCTGTGCTGTGGTAGCCAGGCTCTAGGTGGGCGCCATCCCAGGCAGCTGTGCAAACACAGCAAGGCAGAGTCCGTCATGCTGACCCACTGTCACCCTTCTCCGCTCCAAGTAGCGCCCAGCCCATGCCCTCTGTGCCCAGAATCCAGAAGCCTCTGTGCAGCCCTGCCACGGCAGTTCATTGAAATCTATCTGAGGACACAGAACTAATAAATAAGAAGGTAGCAGCCTCTGCAGGTCTGGCACCTCCTGCTGAGCACCAATCGCCTGCTGTGGGCCATGTAGCCAGGTCTCTGTGGGCTGTGCTGGCACTGCTGCTCCCACGCCGTGCAGCCACTCTGCTCCCATCCTACTCTGACAGGCACTACCCCAGGCGGATGCGGAAAGTGGCGATTTCCATGGGATTCAGCTGGATGTTGGTGCTGTTGGAGGCTGTGCCCAGCGGGTACATCAGGGTCAGCGATGTGGGCTGCAGGGAGTTCAGCTCCAGCCCCTGGAACAGGCTGCCCAGTGCCAGCTATGGAGAGACAAGTGGGGTGCTGCTGATGAGCAGGACGGGCAGCCCCACACCATGCCTACCAGCAGCTGCCCATCCCCTCTGCACCCAGGGCACCATGTTGACCCTGCCCAGGCTCTGCCCTTCCTCATTGCGGAATGTAGTGCCCATACAAGGCCCCAGACCCCTGCTTTGCATCCTGCAGTTTTGCTTGGGCAAAGGGCAGAGCTGGCTGGGTGCTGCAGCGTGGGACCTTTGAACAGCCAACAATTCTGGGATGTTGGTGCTAGGGGTCTGAAGGCCTCTCCTGCCCCTACCCTGGCTTGGCTGGAGAACAGCATGCTTGTGGCAAGCACAGCAGAGCGCCCCAGTGCATCTCCTACCTGGCCCTGGCTGGTGGTGCAGTTAAATCCCAGATTCTTGGCCTCCAGACTGCAGTCAAAGCCTTTGCGGTGCAGAATCAGGGCCGCCTCAGCCGAGGGCAGCGAGTCGTCCTGCAGGAGCATGGGAAAGGCACGACACTGGGCAGCAACAGCCCAAGGGTCACCCGTCCTCACGCAGCACAGGGCCACGACTCACCTCTGCCTGCAGCGTCCGCAGGTTGAGGATGTGGAAGTCGCAGGGGAGGGTTGTGGAGAGGGGTGCGAAAGAGCGCAGGGCCGGCAGGGCCGGCTGCTGAGCCACCGGCAGGACCAGGGCCTCGGCATTCAGATGCATGGAGGTGAGGTGGCTCAGCAGCGAGGGGAAGCTGACTGGGCGGCCGTCCTGTACCTGCAAGAAGCACAGTCAGCACTGGCAGTGCGGCTGCAGTGCCGGGGCCACGGGGCCTCCAGCTCCTTAGAGAACCGGCACCAGGCACCCGGACCCCCCGCCATGCGCAGCCTCTCCCTCCTCGTCACCCAAATGGCCGCAGGCCGTGCAGCCTGATGGTCGGACTACAAACCGCTACGGGCCGGCTAGGCTAGAGGCTAGCAGCTAGTGCACGAGACTGGGAGCAACGGTGAGGCCGGGCCGGCCGTTACCTCAGGGCTGCCGGTCCTGGAGCCAGGGAAGCCCAAGGCTTTAAGCACGGAGGCCAGTTTGGAAAAGAAGCTGGAGCTCTGAACGGGTGAAAGTGTGCAAGGATGGAGAGCAACGAGGTGACAGGACGAGAACACCACGATGAGCAGCGTGATGACAGCATGCCCCCGCAGCAGGACAGCCATCCCACCCCCCCCACACACACCCTGGGCACGGCCGCATACCCTGCAGCCATCCACACACTGGTGCCCATGTGTTCCACACCACCACAGGCTCTGAGCGACACTGCGTGACCCCCACACCCTGCCCAGGCACCTTGCTGGCGCTGCTGCGGCGCTCCAGGAGGAGGCGGAAACGGTTGCAGGTCCGTTTGTTGTCTTTCAGCCCTTGGCCCAGGCCTCGGTTGTCATCCTGCATGAGGCGCCGGTCCAGGATCACCTCCAGCTGGCCTGCAAAGAGCCCATGCCCCGGCTCAGCACCGGCCGGCCGCCCTGCATGGCCCCGACAGCCCCACAGCCCTGCCTCACCACTGCCCAGGCTGGAGACCCCCAGGGCCTGCGCTGTGTGCAGCGTCAGGCGGCTCTGCGTGTCCTGGATGTAGGCCATGGCAGGCATGGGGTAGAAGTTGGCCTGCAGCGGCAGCTTCTGCTGGTACCTGCGGGGCTGGATCTGCCGAGGGATGGGGTCAGGGGGCTCAGCAGCAGGGCACCGTCCCTGTGGGCAACTCCATCCCTCCCCAGCCTGCTGGCACACCTGGAAGCCGTTGAGGTCTGTGAAGAAGGTGTCGTCGCTCTCGATGTTGGTGCTGAAGCGCATGGCCAGCTCCTTGTTGACATGGTCACGGATGTCCACCAGGCATGACACGTCCAGGGACAGCCCCTCCACCCCTGCGGGCAGCAGTGAGGGTGGGCCCTGTGGGCAGAATCTCCCCACGCCCCGGACCTCCCTTTCACAGCCTCGCATCATCTCACCTGGCACATTGTAGAGTCGCACCACGGTCTGGACATGCTGGTAGTAGCTGGAGACCTCAGAGAAGAGCGGACCTTCTGTCACTCGCACAATGGGGGGGTCCTTGGGGGTGTAGGGCTGTGGGGAAGGAGGGCTGTGCTGAGTCTGCTGCTCCAGGACTATCTTATGGCTGTGGGCACGTCTGCCAGCCACGCTCCCCAGAGAGCCCCGTACCTTGGCCTCGCCATCAGGCAGGAAGAGATAGGCTCCGCTTTTGTCCTTGGAAGTCCGGGTGCCGTAGATGAAGAACTCAGTGCTCACCCGCTGCTCCCGCTCCTCCCCAGCGCAGCGGAGGCTCTGCAGGGTGAAGGTGGCACAGCAATGAGCTCCCCTCACATGAGGCAGCGCTGAGGCACCCACCCTCTTTCAATCTTTGGACCTGCACCCACCTGCAGCAGGCCTGAGCTGCCCGAGAAGCAGCTACGCAGGTGCTGACTCTCCAGGCAGAAGTCATCAGGGGCGGCCGGGAAGACCTGCACGGGGACAGCCTCCTGCTGGCGCACAGTCACGTCCCGGCCGTGCAGGTACAGACGCACAGAGGACTGCAGCGTGCTGTGGCCATCAAAGGACTTCTGCAGCTGCAGCACACGCAGCCCCAATGCAGGCAGGCGGGCGAGGATGGAGAGCTGTGGGCAGCAGGAGCCCTGAGCCAGCAGCTCCATGGAGGGCACTCGAGTGCTGCTGCCAGCAGGGCTGGGCCCCGTGGCAACAGTGGGCAGCAGGGCACCCCCTACCTGATAGGTGTCAGGCATCGCATCGGTGGCAGAGCTCCAGTGTGCAGAGAGCTGGGCAGGCAGCGGCTGCCCGTTCTCAGACAGCACACGCACGTGTGGAGAGTTCACCAGCAGAGGCACCAGGCTCAGGCGTTCCTGCTCCAGTGGGTTGAACACCACCAGGAATCTGTGGGGTGGGGTTGCACGGGATGGCCACACTCAGCTCATGGCATTCTGTGTGCCCCGTGCTCTGCAGCACCCAGCGGTGCCATATGCCCATAAACCCCAAACACAAGACCCAGCTTCAGGCAGCAAGACGCAGCCCTACCGTGGCGAGGCATCCAGTTTGACAACTGTTCTTTCTGGGAGCGAGTCCTGATTGAGTCGCGTGTCATCCTGAGGAGAGGTGTGAGTCACAGCCAGGGGGTCCCTGTGAGCCCAGCCTGGCTCAGGGACGTGACACTTCCCCAGAGCCCCCAGCCCACATCAGGCAGGCAGTGCAGCTCACCGCACTGAGGAAAAGCGTGGCGGGGTCATAGCGGTACGTGTCCTTGTCCCCCAGCACCAGGTAATGTGCAGCATTGATGATTACACGCTTCAAGTTGGTGAGGGAATGCAGCAGCCTGGGGCACAGTACTGTGCAGAGTGAGCCACAACCCATGGGCCCCCATTCCCATTCCCATTCCCATTCCCATTCCCATTCCCATTCCCATTCCCATTCCCACTCCCATTCCCCTACCCAGCCCCACGTGCACTGGCCCCTGCCCAAGACAGACCCTGGGGCCGTGCCCTGCCACCCGCACGCACCGCACTCCATAGTCAACCACCACGGCCTCCTTGGCGGTGCCGGTGATGGCGTCGTGGTGCTGGAAGAGCCCCAGGTTGCGGCGGGCGCTGCTCAGTAGGCTGTAGTCGGACAGCGGATAGTGGCTGTCGGCGCCGGCGCGGCGCGCGTGGGCCAATGCCAGGCTGAACAGGAGCTCTGCCCCCCTGTGCAGAGACAGTGTCATCCCCAGCCCTGCCCTGGTACCGGCCCCCCCGGCCCCCTCTGAGCCCTCACCGGAGGTGTGCCTCCAGCACGCGGTCCAGACTCTTGTAGAAGGGCCGGGAGGTGTAGTAGCCCGTCCAGTAGTGGTCCTCCCGGTCCGCGTAGGAGAAGAAATCCCCGCTCAGCACTGGGAACCCGGGTGGCCTCATCCCCGGCACGATGCCCGCCTTCTTGTACAGCGCATCAAAGTAGTCGGACAGCGTCCCAAACTGCGCCTGCGGGACGGCACACAGCTCTGAGCGTGATGCAGAGCTGCGGGGGCTCCTCCCGCTGCCCACCCCCGCCTGCATTCCCCACGACACTGCTCCCCAGCTCTGCCCCATGGGCCGCCCGGCCCCCCTGCACCTGCCTGCACGTGGAGCTGGGGCTGGGCGTTGAGGAAGTCAAAGATGCGCTGGTAGTTGAGGAACTGGGCGTCCCACTCCTGCGGTTTGTCGTAGCGGAAATCGTCTCCCAGGGGCACCAGCAGCACTTTGCTGCGGTACAGCTTGGACTTCTTGCGGTACTGGTCCAGCAGGAGCTGAGCTCTGCCGTGGGGTCAGGGCGTGAGGCCGGCCGCCGGCCGGAGGTGCGGCTCGGTGCTGCTCAGCCCTGCACTCACAGCACTCACCGCTCCGCCACGTTGGCCTCCGTGATGGCGCGGGGCGGCACCTTCCAGGGACAGTTGATGCGGCCGCCTGGTAGGCGCTTAAAGTCAAACTGGCAGCAGATTTTGGGGTCTGGCCCGCAGGTGTGGGGCACGTCGTAGCTGTAGAACGGCATCATGTGGCAGAAGATGTCAGTGCTGGAGTCCGGGTCTGCAGGACCAAGGGCAGACAAGCATCAGCAATGGCTCTCCCTCTGCTGTCTCCTAGCAGAGGGCCCAGAACACACGGAGCGTGTGGGGGCACAGCGATGTGGCACACAAGATCTGCCAATGGCTCATTCAGGTGTCACCGTGGGGCCGTTCCACAGAGCAAAACCACTGAGTAGCAGAGCCCCTGCTGCCCTGCACTCCACTCCCCAGCCACGCGTGACAGCGGTCAGCAGCTTTTCCCAGCTGCCACCACTCCTGCAGGTCCCCCCACCACGGCCACTTCCCCAGCAGCCCCTCACCCCACGTCTGTCTCCACATGAACTCCAGGTTCTGGCTGGCAGCAAAGTGCTTCTTGATGGCATAGTGCACACGCTGGATGACCATGCCTGTCAGGTTGGAGCGCTTCAACAGGTAGGGCATGGTGGAGCTGTACCCAAAGGGGTCGACAGCCCAGCCCGAGCGCGGTGTCACACCTGGGGAACAGGGACCATCAGCACCCCTCATGGACAGCCCCCCCCAGCACCCCACTCCTCCTGCCCTGCGTCCTGCTCAGCTCTCACCAATGTTCTTCTCCAGCCACTGGTGCCCCTCAATTAGCTGGTCAATCATGGCAAAGTAGTGGGAATTCGCCTCGTCGGGCATCACCCAGCCACCCGTCACCATCTCCAGCTGCCCATTTCCCACCAGCCTGCAAAGGACACCCAGGGACACGGTCAGCACTGCAGTGAGCCGCGGCAGAGCCCTCCTCAGGGCACGGACAGGGAGTGTGGGCCCTACCTCCGCACTGCAGCCCGCTTCTGAGCACTGATGTTATCCCACCACTTGGAGAAGAAGGAGATCTCAGACCAGATGAAGCGTCGGCGTGGGTCCTCCTGCATCTTCAGCACCATGCTGTTGAGGATGTGCTGCGTCTGGTCGTAGTAGTACTTGTCAAAGGTCTTGATCCAGCCTGCCAGCACAAGGGGGTGGTCACAGGGGCCTACCGGGCACAGTAGGAGCTGGATGGCTCCTCCCCTACACCTGCTTTCACCCCACTTCTCACCAGGGTCATTGTGGGAGTGCGGCACCACGAACACCTGCAGAGGCTCAGCGTCCCACTCACTGGGCTCGTAGGTGATGTCGAAGCCCTGCTTCCAAACACCGCCGTCCTGGTTGTCGAAGGGCAGCAGGGAGTAAACGGCCAGCATCTGCCGGGGAGAGAGCTCAGGATAGACCGCAGCCCCCAGCAGCGTGCAGCCGCCGGGCTGCCCTCTCCCCGCACGGAGCGCTGCGGAGCCCCCCCACGGCCCTCACCTGCAGGTCGGGGCTCTCGCCTTTGGCCCCCAGGGCAAACTGGCAGTCCTGCGGGGAGACGGCGAGGAAGCTGGGGCGGCTCTCGGGGGGCAGCGTCCAGGAGCCGTTGTCGCGACGGGGCGGCGCGGGCTGCCCGTCGGCGTGTGCCGTCAGCTCCAGCACCGAGTCCTTGATGTGGCTGATGATCTCGTGGTTCTCCTCCAGCAGCTGCTCCAGCTGCTCGATGCGGTTCTGCAGCACCGAGATCTGGCTCTGGGGACGCGGGCGCCGCGGTCAGCGCGGTGTTCTGCCCCGGAGCTCCCGGCCCGCACGATCCCCGCAGCGGCGGAGCCCCGACCCGCACGATCCCCGCCCGCCCCGCAGCCGCTCACCCGGGGGAAGTTCCCCCCGCTCTGGTGGCGCGCGGGGTCGTGCTGCACGCGGTCCAGCATCAGGTAGAGGGAGAAGACGGCCACGCAGAAGATGGCAGCCCCACACACCGTCACCTGCTTCTTCAGCTTCATCCCGCAGCGCCGCGGGACGCACCTGGTGCGGGCGGAGGGCGCAGGGGCAGCCCCGGCTCCGGACGCGTCCGCCTCGCCGTAGCCGCGGCCCCGCCCGCCGGGACCCCCGGTGCCGCCTCCCCCTCCCCCGCCCGTGCCCTTTGCGTCCCGCTCAGTCCGATCCGGGGTATTTATAGCGGCTGACGCCGCGCCGAAGGCAGAACGCGGCCCCCGTTCAGGGCCGGCCCTCAGCCGCGGCGGGGCGGGGAGCGGGGGACCCAGAGGCTGCGCCGGGGGAGCCGGGCGGTCGGGGGGGCCGGGGCCGGGGCCGGGGCCGTGCGGCCCGCAGCAGGGCCGGAGCCGGGAGAGGGGGCGGGCGGAGCGGGAGTCCCGCAGCCCCGGCGCAGGGACGGAACGGAAGGGCGGGGGGCGGCCCGCGGGGGGCCGGGCCGGGCCGGAGCCGTGCGGCGCGGTTCCCCCCCTCCGCCCCGCGCTTACCCTGCGCGGCTCCGCGGCCCGGCCCCGTCCTCACATCGCGCCCGGCCTCCGCCGGCTGCCGCGGCCGCGATGGGCCAAACCCCGCCCGCCGCTCCGCCCACCCGCCCGCCGGGACGCGGCGCTGCGGCCCCGACGGCACCGGAGCTCGGGGGGGAGCGGAGGCGCCGAGCCCGGATCGCGCCGCACCGCCCGGCGGAGCTCAGGACAGACGCGGCGCTGCAGAGCCGGCTTTTATTCCGCACCGCGCACCGCGGCCCTCCGCGCCTCCGGCCCCGCCGCCCGGGCGGGCGCAGCCGCTCAGCGGTGCCGTTTGCGGATGGCGATGAGCTCCTGGTAGATGGCGCCGAAGCTCGGCCGCCTGCGGGGGTCGTACTCCCAGCAGCGCTGCATCAGGCGGTACGCGTCCTCGGGGCACTGCTCGGGGGGCTCCAGCCGCACGCCTGTGGGCGGCAGGGATGGACGGGGCGGACGGACGGCGGCCCCGGTCCCGCGGTCCCGTCGGGAATGGCTCGAGGTCCCCCGGCCGCGCTCCCCGCTCACCCTGCTCGATGGCCTCGCGCGTCTGCTGGTTGGTGAGGTTGGCGTAGGGCACGGCGCCCAGGCTGAAGGCCTCCCACAGCAGGATCCCGAAGCTCCACACGTCGCTCTCCGAGCTGTACCGGCCTGGGGATGTGGCGGGCAGTGGGCGACGATGACGCCGCCGCCCGGTGGGTGCCCCGCTGCCGGCCACCCGCCCCGAGGGACTGCAGGATGCTGCCACCCAATCTCCGGCGTTCCACAGCACAGCCTGCCCGCTTCCCTCCCCGATGCCCCCCCTCCCTGCTCGGTGCCCAGGCGGTGCCCACACCACCGCATACCGTAATTCAGAGCCTCGGGGGCAGTCCACTTCACGGGGATCTGCTTCATGCCCCCCGTGGAGGCATAGATACCATCCTCCTCCTGCCGTGACATCCCGAAATCGCTGATTTTCAGGGTGTTCTTCTCTGTCACCAGGCAGTTGCGGGCAGCCAGGTCCCTGGGGGGCTCGAGGCCATCAGCTGTGCGCCCATTAATGGGGCCCCAGCTCCTGTGCCTCCAGCCCACCTGTGGATGCAGCGCTTGCTCTCCAGGTACTCCATGCCCGCCGCGGCATTCTCTGTCATCTTGATCAGCTCCCTCACCTTCAGGTGGGGCCCCTCGCTGCGCAGGAAGCTCAGGAAATCCCCTCCTGCAACGCAGAGCGTGGAGCTGTTGGGTGGCTGCCGCGGTGCACTGCGGTGAGCAGCGTGGTGTGCCGGGCCGAGCTCAGCACACACACATCAGGGCTGCAGAGGCCGCGGGTCTCACCCTGCACCAGCTCCATGACAATGTAGATGGGCTGCTTCTGGGTGCAGACGCCGATGAGCCGGACGATGTTGGGATGGTTGTACTGCTTGAGGATCCTGCGGGGACAACGAACGGCACTGCGAGCGGGCGGGGGCCCATCTGATCCCAGCACAGCCGCCTGTGGGCTGTCCCAGGGACTCTGCCCAGCCAGCGCTCAGCCACAGCAGCGCTGCATCCCAGCGGGTTTGAGCAGCCCCGAGTAGCTGGGGCTCACGGATGGGCCGGGACAGTGACGGCCACACAGACCTGGCCTCCTGCAGGAACTTGGCCTTCAGCTCGGGCGGCAGGGTTTCCCGGCAGGATTTCACCGCCACGGGGGTGTTGTCAGCACGCAGGCGGCCGCTGAACACCTCCCCAAAGTTCCCCTGCCGAGGGACACAGAAGTGTCGGCAAGTTGGCAATGGGCTCCCAAGCTGTACCGCTGCCAGGACCAGCACCCAACTCACCCGGCCAATGCGCTCCCCCAGCAGCACGTCCTCATGGTTGAGCACCCACTTGTCCTGTGGGCAGCAGACCCGAGGTCGGCGAGCAGCCCCCAGCTCCAGCAGCATTTCCCTTTGCCCTGCAGCTCCCCCTCGTGCAGAGATGTCATGCAGGCGGATGGAGGCAGCTGCCGGGGCTGTGCTCTGACGGGGCGCTGCCGCCTCCCGCTGCCCACCCTCACCTTGAGCACAGCTCTGGTCAGGACGATGCCACTCTTGCGGGTGATGGGCTGCTGGCTCTGCAGCAGGTGGTCGATGAGCAGCGGGATGGTGGGAAAGCCGTCACCCTCCAGCCTGTACAGGTTCTGCAGGGAGGGAAGGCTGCGGGGTCACCTCTGTGTGCCCATGTGGTGGAACGCGTGCGTGGGGGACTGCACACATGTCGTGTGCCACCGCGTGGGGTGCGCGCATGAGGTTGCAGACTTTCACATGGCACAAGCGCATGTCCATATGCATGATGCAGGCTCACACTCTATGCTCCAGGTTTGGTCCATCAAGGACACACACAGAGTCAAGCCACACACACACATCCCGTGCGCTGACACCAGGGCGACTCCCTGTGGCTGCACATCCAGGGCACAGCTCCAGCATCTGCCCCTGCCAGGCCTCCCCCGGTGCCACGGTCACTCACATCAGCAGCCTGGATGATGAAGTGCCGGGGCTGCCCGTCCCACAGCACGCTGAGCACGTACTCCTGCTTCCCCTGGCTCTCCCGCACCAGGAAGTCCCCGCTGCAGCTCAGCAGCTCCTGCACCTCTGAGCGCGGGATGGCCCCGTGGTACCAGGCCTGCTGGCACAGTGGCTTCTGCACCTCCGGGATGAGGGGCACGGGAGGTGGCAGCTGGGTGAAGATGAGGTGAGTCCAGCCGTGCCCCGGCTCCTGCAGCGGTGCAGGGGGAAGGGGCGGCAGGACAGAGGGGCTGCTGCAGTGTGGGGAGCGGAGCGGGGCTGGAGAGCAATGGAAGCAGGGCTGCAGGGCAGGAGAGGAGGGGCAATGGGTTCCAGAGGGACTGGGAGGCTCATCAGAGCAGGGTCAGAGTGGCTGCAGGTGTCCAGGGCCTCACCGAGAACCTGGAACCGAAGATGCCCGTGATGTGGTTCTTGATGGTCTCCAGCGCAGTCACCCCACTGCGCTCCTGATCCTGGGGGAAAACATGCTCTGTCTCCCAGAGGGACATGGTGTGGAGCCGCCAGAGCCCAGCAGGCCCCAGCCTGTGGTTCTGGTGGCCGTGGGTGGGACTCACCGTGGAGGACACTGACTGCTGGTCCTCCTGCAGGGGTAAGGCGGGACGGGGCTCCCCTGAGCCCAGCTCTGCCAGCTTGTTGGCCAGCATATCCCGCTGTGCCTGCAGCTTGGCCTGGGCACAGAGGCAGCCCTGCAGCTGCTGCTGGACCTCCTGCAGCCCCTGCCTCTTGCCCAGCAAGTGCACCCTGGGGATGGGATGTAGCAGGCTCATCTCCTGCCCACCCAGCCCCCAGCCCAGCCCTGCCACCCGCTGCACCTCACCGCTCCCCGGGGCTCAGTGCCAGCTCCTCGCCCCGCAGCTCAGCCTGCAGCTCCCGCAGCCGCTGCTCCTTGCTGCTCACTGCCTCCCTACTGGCCAACAGCTCCTCCTCGATGGATGTCAGGCTGCAGGGACATGGGTGCTGAGCCATGTGCCTGCCACCCCACTGCCCGTGTCCCAGCCACACTCACGAGTGCTGCACGCTCTCAATGGTCAGCTCATTCAGCTGCAGCTCCCCTGGCTCCAGGCTCTCTGTCTCCTCCAACAAACTCTCATCAAAGACCACTGCCGGCGGTACCTCAGAGTCATACCTGCAGGACCCGGTGCAGCACTGATGCTTACTCTGCTGCATCCACCCAGTGACGCTGTGCTGCACCTTGCTCACAGCCAAGCCGCCGTACCTGTGGCACTGAACAAAGCTGCTGTACTCAGTGGTGGGGTCGATCATCTCGATGGCGTGGGCAACCTCCTGGTGGATGGCCAGCACGTCTTCCTGCACCAGGCTGCTGATCCTATGGTACTCCCCAAGAATCTCCTTCCTGCAGGGATGCATGTGCTGGGAGCTGCCACCCTCCTGAGCCCCATGGCCCCCCAGTGCCTGGGATGGCTGCTCCTGGGGTGCGCACGGCCCCAGCCACGTAGCTCTGACCCCATCTGTGATGGCTTCGGTGCCAGGGAAAGCACGTGCATGGGGCAGGCAATGAGGACAGTGCTTGAGGCTGGAGGGGGAGGGAACATCTCCAGCTCTTGAGGGCAAAAAGGGTGCAGGAAGAGAGGGGTTGCTGGGGTGGAGCAGCGGGGTGCAGGGCTCTTACAGAACAAGGACCATCTCCTGCTGCAGGCTGTAGAGGGACTCGTGCAGGGTGGGCAGCGCACGCTGGTAGTGGTGCTGGTGGTGCAGCGCAGCCGCCTGTACAGCCAGCACATACTGGTTGTGCATGGCATAGAGCTTCCAGAGGCTGCGCACGTACTTTTCCTTCGCCTTTTCCCTCTCCTTGTCTGCAGGGAGATGCCGTGGGAGACAACCTCCCCTCAGCACTCCCGCTGCATCCCCAGGGCTGTGCCATGGGCCCCATAGGGCTGTAGGGGGTCTGGATGTCCCCAGCATGCCGGTGAGGCTCAAGGGGAACTGGTGGGGGACACGGAAGGCACGGCAGGGGGTGTGTGGGAATGGGGCTGGCACACACCTTTGCTGGCCTCCTGGTACTTGCGCCTGGCCTGGGTGCTGTCACGCACCAGGCTGCGGTACTGTGCCTTCAGCTTCTCCATTTCCTGCTGCGTGGTCTGCAGAGGAGGTGCCGTCAGCAGGGCTGGTTCAGGCTGAGGGTCGAGCCCCCCCACTGCCCATAGGGCCCTACCCGAGCATACTCTTGGCTGAGCTGCTGCCACTGCTCACTAAAGGCCTTGCGAAGCTGCTGCTTGTCACGGATCAGCATGCTCAGCTTGGCCAGCGGCCCTGCTGCCAGCTCCTCTGCGTGCCGCCGCAGCGTCTGGCTCAGTGTCTCTGTCTGGTTCGCCAGGATCCACCACGACTGCAGGACAGGGTGTCGGCACAGCGTGGGGATGGCCGTCTGCTTGTGCCGGGTCTGGGGGTGCACTGAATTGTCCCTACCTCCCCGATCCGGCTGCTGTGGTCGGTGGCACGGAGCTGCCCCATGCCTTCCTGTTTCTCCAGCTGAGAGAACATGTGGTGCAGCATCCCCGCGTACTCCCGGTCGCTCTTGGCACGCTGTGACATCCACTTCTTCATCAGCTCCAGGAGGCGCAGCTCACTGTCCTGCAGCTGCAGCAGTGCACTGTGCCCCTTCGGGCACCACAGCTCCGGCCCAAAGCCCATGGCACTGGTGGGATGGGGCTGCAGAGTTGCAGTTGGGCAGCCTGAGCTGTGGCTCTGAAGCCCACATGGTGCTCAGCTATGGCCAGGGCCCTTTTGCTTCCCATGCCCCCCTCCCAGCTGTGCCCCTGGCCAGCCCTGGGGCTGCGTTGCCAGGGGCAGACTGTGCCCTGCACAATCTGCCTTGCAAAACACATTCAAAGCATCTAGGAAGGCTGCTTGCACCCAACGTGGAATGTGGGCTGCCGCAGGGACAGTGCCAGGGAGAAGGAAGCAAGGAAGCATGGGGTCAAAAACCTGCATCACTCTGCCATGTGACCAAGAGCAGTGGCACGGTGCCCCCACCATGCCCCCACCATGCCCCCATGCAGCTCCAGCAGCTCTGACCCCATCCTGCCCCAACACGGGGTCACCCCTGTGCCTGTGTCAGGGACAACCAGGCAGTGAGGGGAACAGGGCGCCGAGCCCTGGGGGAAAGTGCCAAGGCTGGAGGTATCCCTGCGCATGGCCCTGGGGTGCCCAGCCGTGCAGCAGTGGAGCAGCCAGCAGCGGGAGGGTGCTGCAGCCCAGCTCCACGCAGTACAAGATGTCCCAGCACAGACCACAACCCAATAGAGGAACGGGGCAGTAACCCCCCCAGCCCTACAGAAGGGTCCCCCATCCCGTCAGCGCGTTGCTGGGCACGGTGCCTCCAACCTGCGTGTGCCGCCAAGTCCCCGCTGCAGCGCTGGTGCTGGTGTGTTCCTGAGGCTGGGGCCGGTGCAACTGACCTGACGCAGCTCCGGCACCCGGAGAGGAACAGGAAACCCTGCACTGACCATACAGCCATTGCGAGATTTCCTGCGCTTCCTCCCCTCCCTGCCAGTCTGCCATATTCGGGGCCAACTGTGTCACGCAGCCTCACTGCGGCTGTCAGCCCCCAGCCCCGCTGCTGCTGCTGCTAACAATCGTGCACCAAGGCCTTTCTCTGCAGGATTTGGCCCTGCAGGAACCTGGAGATCTTTTTTGGCTGGGCCAGGCTGCCATGCATTGCCCTTGTGGACCCCATCCTCAGCCCAGGCCCCTCAGGGGTTTGACGCAGCAAAGTCTTTTCAGCCATCCCTGTGCCTGCAGCCGCTCTCCCTGTCCCCGCTTCAGGGGCTGGTGAGGCACCCAGGGCTCTGTGCAGCACTATGGAAGGGGACCATTCTAAGGCCACCCCTCGAGCACGGCCCTCAGACACAGCAGCTCATGCGTGGGCACTCAAGGAGCGGTGCCTCAGCACACTGTGATGCTCCCAGGGTGCCTGCAGCCGTGGGCAGACTGCAAGGCTTCACCCCTCAGCACTGCTGCATGTGCCCCAGCTGCAGCCTAGCCCAGCAGCCTCATTGGAAGCCCCTCCTCTGCCAAGCAGTGCCTTCTGGCCCTAAGGTGATACTGTGGTCACCTGCAAGATACGAGTAAGTTGTTTCACTTCATAAGGAAGTTCCTGACTTGCCTTCCCATGGTTGAGCAATGCCTCGGTGGTCACAACCAAGGAAGACAACAGTGTCACAACGCATCAAGTGCAGCATTGGGCAGCACAGCACGGCACAGTACAGCATGGCGCACCGTGCTGCTGGAGCTCCTGGGCACCGTTGGTTCTGGTCACCTTGGAAACAGTGTTTCTCACGGCACATTTCAGGGTCAGAGCAGAAGCACTGCAGCTGCTCTGTGCAGTGGCACATGCTGACCTGCCTCCAGCCACCGCTGCCTGACCCCAAAGCCCATCCAGGAATGGTTTTATTTTCTGAGCTGCTGGTCATATAGCAGCATCCGTGTGCACAACTTGCTCCTTGGACATCTGCAGCATCTGCTCACATTCAGCGAGCGCTGTGCCAACTCACAACTTATCCCAGCCCAGCGTTGCCTGGCTTCTCCTATGCAGAGCAGGCTGTCCCTGCTGGCACTGGGCACTGAGCTGCACAGGGCTGGGATCTGACTGTGCCATGTCTGTGAGGACGGCTGAGCTGCAGGGCCCTATCCGTGACCATGATTGCAGACAGCCCTGCTCTCCAGCAGCCCTGACTGCTGCCTGTAGCAGGAAGGTCACTGCGGGCTGCGTTGCAGCTCACCCAGTTTCACATCCTTCATCCCTTCTTTCACAGCAGAGCTCGGTGCTGCTCTGCTGCACGGGGCTGCACAGGCACTGCACAGCCAGTGGCCAAATCCTACCTGCAGTGCCCGTTTGCTCCTGCCTGGAGCCACCATCTCAGCCCTGTGCAGCCTTCACTGATGGCAGCAGGTGCGTGGCTGCAGCACAGCTCCAGGCAGGAGAGAGAGGAGAGAGCCACGGCAGCAGCTCCCGCAGCCACGTGCACACAACAGAGAACTGCTCGTGACCACAGGAAGATGCTGTGGCCAGGAGCATGAGGGGCTCTGCAGAGAGGAGCTGCCTCCATGCAAGCATGTGAGGGATGCAGCTCAGGGCTTGCCCTGGGGCCAGGGGCACAGTGAGGTTGGATCTGGCTCTGCCTGCAGCACGCAGCGCATCCATAGTGGGAGCAGGGCTGGGGACACCTGGCTACTCACCCCAGGCTGCCCATGGGCAACGTGCTGCAGCAGAAGGGGCTGCACTGGGCACGTTGCTGCAGCGTGAGCTCTGCACCCTGCTGCCCCACCTCGCTGCAGCCAAAATTACCTCCCCTCACCACAGGTTTACAATTGGAAGCTGCTTCCAGTCACTCAGGTGAGTGGGATGACTGCCACCTGGGTGCCAGCACACCTTCAGCCCCCAGCCCCCAGCTCTGGGGGGGAGGAAGGGGAGTGGGGTTGGTCTCAGCCCTGCCCAGGGCCCCCCACAACCTCGGGGCAGCAGGACACATAGCACAGGCAGCAGAGCTGGTTTGCATAGTTCTGAACATTTAATAACTCAGTCTCTCTAGCGTTATATCCACATCCATTAAATTAAAAATGGGCTCAGGAGGCAGCTCCCGGCTGATTAAATTACAAGAAAAAATTACTGTGCACCAAAAAGTTATTATAGAAAAATAGTCCTGTGCCCCCCCGCCAGCAGCTCCGTCCATGGGCCAAGGTTGGCATAGGGCAGGCAGGAGCCCGTGCCACGGCCCCGGTGTGCAGCGGTGGTGGACGGCCAAGGGGCGGGCAGCACCGACCCCCACCGTGCAGGGAGTGTGCTGAGGGTGGGGGGTGCCTGGGGTTCCGGGGGGGAACAGAACGGATTGTCACCAAGAGGGGGAAAGGCACATCGGGGCCGGGGCGGTGGGGCCGGGGCTGCCAGCACAGTAGGCTCTGCCCGGCCCTGTCAGGGTGCGTCAGAGCCGGGTACGGGGGGCACCAACGCTGCCCAACAGACCCAGCAGCACCGCAGCCCTGCCCGGGGCAGAACAGGGGCTGCTGCTGAGCGGGGGGCCCTCTCTGCACTGAGGGCACAGCCTTGGGGAAGGCGTTGCCATGCCCACACCCTCCATCACCGGGCTCCGATCCGCGCTGCAGGTGGCTGCGGTGGGACAGGCAGCAGCGGGCAAGGAGGTAGGGGGCTGAGGCCTGGCCATTATTGCTGTTGAAGGGCACGGGTGGAGGCAGACAGGCCCTGGGGAGGTGGCGGGGAGCCTCAGGTAGCCCAGTCGGGGCAACACCAACGAGGGCGCCCAGCTCCCATCCCTGCAGCCTCGTGTGGCCCCCAGCAACCGCCGGCCCAGGGTAAGGAACGTGGCTGCCGGCACAGAGGCAGCATCAGGGTCTGGCCACACACCAGCACAGGGCACGGCACGGACACGAGGCTGTGAGAGATGGTCTGGGACGGGGACGGCGCAGGGCTGAGGACGGTTCCAGCGGTGAGGAGCCCAGAATGCCGCGGAGGGGGACGGGGGCAGAGTCCAGGCCCCTCGGCCTCACCTGCCCCGGCCCCGAGGTGCCGGGAGGAGAAGGGAGGGGCGGAGGGCTCATCAAAGGGCACTTTGGTCTCTGATGAAGGCAGTCCTCTCGTTGTGCACTTCGCACTCCTCAATGTCCGACTCGGAAGGGCCCTCCTCCTGCCAGATGTCAGAGGGCAGCCCCTTGTAGGAGATGATGCCGCTGTCCAGGGCGTAGACCTTCACGCCCCGCAGGCTGAACCCGGAGCGCACTTGCAGCACCAGGAAGACGGTGATGAAGATGACAACGATGAGAACGCAGCTGAGGCTGGCAATGAGGACGAGCGGGTTGGCAGGAGGGGGGGCCTCAGGCTGCCCCTCACCCTCTGCCAGGGCGGGGGATGCACGGCTGCTCTGCGTCTGGTGGGAGCAGGAGAGGTCCAAGCTGCTGAAGTGGGAGTGCGCGGGGCAGGTCAGGCACTGGTTGGGGCCGGGCCCTGTGCAGGTGGCGCAGGAGGGGTGGCAGGGCAGGCAGAGCTGGGGCGTGATGGGCTCCATGCTGTTCTCCAGGTTGTAGTGTGTGCTCTGCACGCCAGGTGCGAAGCCGGGGGGGCAGCGCTTCAGGCAGCTCTTCTGGTGCAGGTAGTATCCCTCTTCACAGACTGAAGAAGAGAAGGGTCAGCACCGAGGGTGTCATCCGCACAACCATACCCACACGGGACCCCGCACTCACCCACGCAGGTCTGGCTGGGGGTCAGGGTCTTGCAACCACTGCTCTCCAGTTGGTTGGAGAGTCCAGGGGGGTCGGTGGCCGTCCCGTACAGCACCAGCGTGAACTTGGTCAGCGTGCCTGGAACAACACGGGGTGAGCACCAGCAGCGCACCCATCGACCTCATACAGAGAGGGTGGGCACCAACACCACCAGGGCAGCAACGAGGGCCACGGGGACACCTCCATGAACAAGCACAAATGCAGTTGCGGGGGACAGGCCACCTCAGAGCCCCAACAACCAAAGCAGCTCTGTCTCCTCCCCAACCCAGTCACCGAACAGCACCAGGTGCCAGCAGGATGCAGGCACTGCTCCCATTGCCGAGCCCTACCGTAGTTGTTGGCATCACTAGTGTTCTCAATCTCCAGCAGCCACTCCCCAGAGGGATCCTCGTCCCACGAGTGCGTCGTCATGAAGGCCCAGTCATTGAAGCCATCGGCCGAGTAGTCATGGGGCCTGGGGAGAGAGGAGATGGTGTGGGTCATACAGCTGGGCACCCGCTGCCAGCTGCCATCCCACTGCCCAGGCACCGACCTGGCGGCCAGGAGGGTAGAGCGGGTGCCCATGGGGCTGACGAGGTGGATGGCCAGGTCCCCCCGCCGGTTGTAGGACAGCGTCAGCCTGGCCTGTGCGTGCTCCAGCCGGCTGATGTAGTTGGCCTTCCCTAAGCAGGCGTCAACCTTCCGCCGCACCTCCAGGCGCTTCCCGATGTCCCTGCCGAGGAACAGCGTGAACCCAGTGCCCCCAGTGAGGCAGCGGCAGTGTGCAGGGCTTCGTGTGCCCCCAGGAGCTCCCAGCTGCTCTCCAGCTCCACGCCAAGTGGTGGAGCTGCAGATAATCCCGGGGCCGCGGACAGCCTCTCTCCACCGCCAGGATGGGGCAGGAAGCAGCAACCGAGCAGCACATCCCAACTCCCAGGAAACCAGGGGCAAGGAGGGTTCTGCTCTGCTGAGCACGCGTTAAATCGCACTCTGTGCCAGCTGTGAATGGGGCCTTTCTTCAGCAGCCAGGGGCCAGCTCCACCCCCGTGCAGCGCGGCCAGGGATGGACAGGCACGGCCCGCCATGGCCCGCAGCTTGCCAGCCCTGCTGCTGACACAGGACGCGGCCACACGGAGCGGGGATGGGCAGGGAAGGGGCTGGCGCCTGCCCACAGGGCCCAGGCCCAGGGGAGCAGGGCAGGGCAGCAGCAGAGACAGGGCCATACCTCCCCCAGCCCAGGGCCTGCCCCCCAGGCCTGGTACCGCCCTGGCCGCAGACGGGACTCGGCAGATGCTGTGCTGCAGCGGTGGCCAAGCAGGAGTAAAAGGAGCTTCTGTCTGACCCCTGAAAGCCCCTCTGTCTGGTGATGACTCGCACTGGCTGCTCCCAAAACCGCGGCGTCCCAGCCCAGAAGCCTCCTGGCTGCACCCTGCCCAGCCCGGCTGTAGCGTTTGGCAGTTCTGTGCTCCCTGGCCCTGCCCAGCAGCAGAGCCCAGCACCCCCCGCTCCCTTCCTGGTGCTAAGCGTCTCTTGGCTCCTGCACAGGGCCGCGCACGGGGCAGATGCCAAGCAGTGGCTGCCTGGGCTCACCAGCCCTTACTTGGGCTCCGTGAGGATGTCCATGACACATTTCCTCTGGGGTCCCACTGTGATCCAATTCCTGGCCAGGCTCACCATGGCCCCAGCATCCAGCAGGCCGTAGCCGTAGGAGTGGCTGACTGTAGGGACAGCAGGGTAAGTGCTGCACCCTGAGGCCTCCTGAGCCCCAGGGCTGTTGTGGGCACCGAGCCCCTGCCCCCCGGTACCTTTGCGGCCAACGCCGTTGGTGACCCAGTCATTGGCATTGAGGTGCGCGGGCTTCGAGGTCTGCACCACCAGGTGCTGCATGTCCCGCCAGGTTAGGTTCTTGCTGCGGGGAGACAAGAGGCTTAGGCACCAGCACGAGGCACCCCTGCAGCCCCCAGCCCGGCCCTGCTCCGCGCCCAGCCTTACTTTGCCTCCAGGGCAAGAGCAATGATCCCAGCAGCTAGAGGCGCTGAGGCCGATGTCCCCGTGTGCGATTCAGTGCACTTCTGTCTCAGGTCAGTTGTCACCTGCGAGGAACAGACCCGCTAAGGTGGTGCCGTGCTTCCCCAGTCCGTCCCACGTGCCCCAAGCCCACAGCCCCTCGGGGCACTCACGATCTGCTTCTCATTCTGGTTGCCACTGCTGTAAGTGGTGGCGAGGGTGGAGGAGCAGGCCTCGCTGTACCAGGGTACGTTGCCATACTGCGTGGTGCTGCTGATGGACAGTGTGTAGATGCTGTTGGTGTAACCATCACAGTTGCAGCTGTCGTGTTCGCGGCCCCCATTTCCAGATGCCCAGACGAAGATGGAGCCCAGCCCCCCACGTCCCTGACAACAAAGGCAGAGTAAGCACTGGTGCCTGTGCAGCATGCAGCTCGTGGCACGCTGAGCACCACAGAGCACGGCAGGCAGCTGGGATCCAGCGAGAGGCACGGCGCTCCCAGCTGATGTGGCAGGATGTGGACACAGCGGCCACAGGAGCTGCCCCGGGTGGCATCGCTGGCGGAGGCGCTGCGGAATTGGTTTTCCCAAGAACAGATGTTCTTCCTCTGCTCAGAAATCACCCAGGCTGGCTGCACGGTTGTGTGCAACTCACAGCACCCTGCAGCCCCACAGCAGCTCTGCAGAGCGTTACTGAGTGCCGTGGCTCTGTTCACAGTGCGTGGGGCAGAGCTGACGCTGTGTGGGGATCTGCCAGCAGCGTGCCCACGTTTCCATGTGGGGAATCCCAGGCAGAATGCAGCACAGGATTGCACCACGGCTATGCTGAAGCTGAGCTGACAGCTGGGGACAGTGGGGAAGGACGGGTGGTGGCAGGGGTGAGGTGAGTGGCGCAGAGCCAGGCAGGGCCCAGCGGGGCTCCAGAGAGGTACTGCCCCGCTTCATGTGAGCTTTCAGAGCACAGAGAACAGGGCGGCTCTGGAGAGAGGAGTACCCTGAGCAGGACGGGCCCTGACTCAGAGCTGCAGTGCAGGAAGAACCAGAAAAACCAACAGAGCCTGATCCCAGAGATGGGCCAGGAGACAGCTCACAGCAGGAAGGCTGTGACAACACCGGAGGCCTGGGGAGCTCAGCTGGCCCCAGGAAACCAACGCTCACCTGGCTGACCCCTCGGAAGAAGGCCTCCTCTGCCAGCCGGGCCGGGCCATCCACCGTCTTGCCATCATCCTCAGGGCCCCAGCTGGCACTGTAGATGTGGATGTGGTTGGGATTGAGGCCCAGGGAATGGGCCTCCACAGCATCCGTCACCTCCCCATCCAGCATGCGCACACCTAGGGCCAGACAGCAGACATCACGCGTGGCCACGCTCCACGGGGCAGAGGTGCCACCAGTGAGAGCTCTCCATGCTGCTGGAGCTGCAGGCTGTCGCAGGCTGCCCTGGCGGCAGCACCGAGGGAGCAGACGCCTGCTGCAGGCTCTGCTCCTGATGCATCACAGGGTGGCACTCACCTCCAATCCGGGCATTGTAAGCCACACCGACGCCACAGATCCCATTGTTTGCTACAGCAGCGACTTCCCCAGCGCAGCGAGTGCCGTGCCTGCAGTTAGAACAGCACCAAGCACTCAGGTGGGCAGCGAGTGCATGGTGCTGAACACCAGCTGCAGACGGTGGGATCGGCACCCAAACTGTCTCCATTCCCCCAGATGGAGCGGTTGACAAAGCCCAACCCACAGAAATGGGCACAGCAGAGCTCTGTCTGCCCTGCTCTGGGGAGGGGCACAGCACAGTCAGTGCGAGCTCTGGGTGGTCCCGAAGGACGTTACCGACATCAGAAAATGAGGGGGGTTCTGCATGGGGCATCACCCCCACGCCCTCCTGAAATCCACAAGCGCTAGTGCTGCCCACTGAGGACTGGCTATAGCTGGGCTCTGCCACCCTCACCTGTTGTCGTTCATCTGTGTGTAACGGGGCTGTGGGTCTGGGTCCTGGTCATTGACATCAAAGCTTGCCCCTGGATCCTGGAAGGCAGATCTGGCAGTCAGAAGTGCCTGCCTTGGCCACCAAGTCCCACCGACCCGGTGCCATGCTGGTACCACATGCCCCACTGCTGGGCTGAGTCAGGGAGCAGGTTTCTGACTCGCCCCTGTTGCTGTACCCTACACGCCCCCATGGCAGGCATGAACCCTGCACCTGCACCATGCAGCTCTGGAGCTGCAGTGAGCAGGCACCAGCCCTGCACAGGCTCCTGTGCACCACCCAGGGATTGCCCCACACTTACGTAGTTGGCCTCCAGGTCAGGGTGGTTCTTCTCAATGCCATCATCCAGGATGGAAACCACAATGCCCTTGCCTGTGTAACCCTGCTCCCAGGCCTGACGCACGTTCAGGTCCCGCTGGTTTGTGTTGTACTGCAGAAAGAAGTCCTGACACTGTCAGCCATGCCCAACTGCTGGTGCTGCGATGAGCATCACAGCCAAGAGCAGCCGCCACCTCCACACCCCTCCTCCACACTCACCAGGTACCACTGCTGCGGGAACTTGGGGTCTGTGGGCTCCATGAAAATGTCTCGCTTGGTCCTGCGCTTCGCCACCTGCTGCTCAAGCCAGTGCACCTGGCAAGAGAGGGCATGAGGCTCCCCCTGCTCCCGCTGCCCTCCTTGTGCCCAGAAAGCAGCCAACAGTGCCAGCGCTGCAGCATTCCAACCAGTCAAGGGCCCAGGGCCGTCCTGGCCTCCCCTGCCCTCAGCCTCATCGACACCGGCTCTGCTCCAGCGGAGCATGCAAGGCAGAGCACCAAGCTCTGCACAGCACTGAGCACCTGGCAGCCGCCACGCCGCACGCCCTGCTGCACCCAGGGCAGGCAGACAGCACGTGTGCCCGGCCACTGGGCTGCAGCCAGAGCATGGGGATGGCTTCCATCCTGCCACAGAGCCATGCTGGGAGCCCCATACAAGGGGAAGGAAGGCCCTCCAGGGGGCCATGGCTGCCTGCGCCCAGGGCAGCCTGCAGGCAGCAGTATTGGTCTGCCTCCCTCCGTCCTTGCTGGCCACGTGCCAGGCTCCCTGGCTCTCCCTGACCTCTGAACGCACAGCATCGAGGCAGCTCACCCCATTCTGTGCCCAGTGCTGGCCTCATGCTGGGCGAGGGGTCCCACGGGCAGCCCCCCCACCTACCTGTGGCTCCCTTGCCAAACGGCTGTGCCAGGGCTGGTGGGGTGAAAGGGAGCGCTTCACCACGCCGCGGTGCTGGAAGTGGTAATAGTCACCAAAAATCTGGAGCAGAAGAAGGAATAGGACGGATATGAGTGCCGGCTTCCCCATCCCCCACTGGCACCCTCAGCCCCAAATACCAGTAAGTATCTAACAGTCCAACCAAGCTGCAGCCAGGGCAGGGGGAGCTGAGTCTCAGTTCTTCCTTATGTTTGCCTAAGACAGGACGCTCTCTGAGCACCCAGGAAGCTCTGGTTCCTAATCTGCATATCTGTCCTGGGGCAAAGGGTCACACAGTTGTCCCACCCAGGACAGACATTGACAGCTACGGAGCCATGCAGTGCTGTCCCACATCAGCCCCCAGATATAAGAGCATGGCTTAGGCTCAGGGCAGCTACACAGCCACCGGCACGGCCCCAGCTGGCCCAGGATGCCTTCCGGCCTCCCCACCAGTTATTTTTAAACCTGAAACCCTCTCCAGTCCTGCCATGTCCTCACCCCTTCCTGCATGTCCTGCAGGCCATGTGGGGGAGAGAGGCTGTGCTTTTACCTGCCTGCTGGGAGCCAGGGCATAACCCCACCACACAGACTGCTGAGGGCTGAAGGGAGAGGATGATCCTCTCTCTGAGCACCCCAGGCTGCAGCAGAAGCTTGGTTACCTTTAAGGACAGCCCTAAGTGCTTATCAGACCTCCGCACATGTGTGTCATCATCCTGGCCAGCACACAGCCAGCCCAAGCCAGGCAGCAATAGGAAGGACGCCCTGCGTGGCTCAGAGGCACCCACGACCTCAAGGCAGCAAACCCCAAGCGCCACATCTCATCCCAAAGCCTCTCGGTGCTCTTCAGGGTGCAGGAACACGCCTCGGCACCTGTGGAGGGGCACGTTCAACCCACCCCCCCACTCTGCCTGGAGTCACAGGCAGCAAGACAAGGCCCTGTGCAGGCTGGGGAATCGCTCACCCCGCACATCTGGGGTGAGACACCCCTGTGCCAGGCTGGCTCCCAACGCCCTCATCCCTCCACAGGCACGAACAGAGCCCCGATTGTTCCGCAAGGAGAGCGTGGCTCTGCCCGCTCACTCGGCTGGATGAGGTCTGCACAGGCGCTGCGGTGACAGCCAGGAGCCGCCAGCCCACGCGCTGCCATCCTAATCCCCACAGCTCCTGTCCTCAGCAAGGACGGCGCTGCCCCCAGCCCCATGCAACCCCACTGCTCTGCATGTCAGTGCTGATCCTGTACGAGCGGTGCCCCAGCTCACCCCATACTGCCCGTTCCTCGCCTCTGTCCCCATCCTACAGCCACCATCCATTTGGAGCTCTGCAAGGCCACTGGCCCCAGGCGCATGTCTGCGGACTGCAGTCCATTCCCGGCTCTTCCGTCCCTGCTGGCCCAGGGTGCCGCAGTCCCGTTGCTGCCGCCCACCCCGGCTCTGCGGGCAGAGGTGGGGCTGGGCTCAGCAGGACAGCACATCTCTGAGGGCAGCGCCTCGGCCCCCACGGAGGGCAGGATCCTCCCAGACACAAATTCGGGCTCTCCCTGGGGTGCAGTCATTAGAGCCTGCTCCTCCCACCCCTCCCACCGCGTCCTGTTCCGCAGCACCAGCACCCCAGGAACAACTTCTGTGAGCACGGTGTGAGCACTCAGACACCCCCAGCTTCCAGCCCCATCCCACAGCACAGATACCAGGATGGGCTCCCGGTGGCGGCAGAGACGTGCCAAGACCCGCGCCTCCGGCTCAGCTGAGCCCACATCTTCTTTTGGGGCTCTGCTGTGTGTCTGCTCCACCGCAGCTCAGCACTAGGCAGGCTGGGAGCCAGGGGGCTGAAGGCAGCTCAGCCCTATGTCTCATTCTCAGGGTTCTCGGCAGGACCCGGCCTGCCAGAATGAGCCCAGATCTCTTCTTGAAGAGCCTGATACACACCCTTCTTCCCAACGCGCACAGAAGGACCGCAGGCTCCCTGAACAAGCTGCACCCACAGCCATGCCAGGGCCACGTTCGGGTGGCAGGACGAGTCACAGCCAGCTGCCATGGCGGTCATCCTCCCACACTCCCAGCAGCTGGCTCCCACCGAGGTCCTGACACCGCAGCCACAAATTGTGCAACTTCCTCTGGGATTTCACCCCTCGCTTCCTTCCTGCGGGAGCCAGCGTGGCCCAGCCAAGTGCCTGACCTTGGGAGAGTGGGCTGTGTGTGCCGGGGCCGCAGCGTTCACCCCAGCATCCACACCGCACCACACGGTGCCAGCAGAACCACAAGGCTCTGATCCGCCAGCTGCCGGTTCCACCGTTCACACCAACCTCACAGCTCCCATCAGTCCAACCTGGCCCCAGGGTTCACCCCAGGCTCCATGTGGCAGCACCCAGCTCCCTCCACCCCAATGGCTCCATAGGGCCTGGCCAATGAGAACGGCATATGACACACAACAGGGTCGTGCGTCCTGCCCACAGCTCCACAGAGCACAGAGCACAGCCAGTATGAAGAGCTGAGACCCAGGGAACACCCAGGACCACGAGGAACACAGTCCCACACTCCCCAAGCACTGCCCACGCAGCTGCAGGGATGGCACTGACACAGCCCCGTTCCCACACTGGCTGACAGCAGAGAAAGCTGAGCGTGGCGGGACCTGCTGACACAGGACTGCTGAAGGGCAGCGCAAGGGCCAAGGACACGCGGTGCTGTCAGACCTCTCGCCTTCAGCAACGTACAGCGACCTCAGCACCCCCAATTTGGGATGGGCTTTTCCCCCCTCCACGTCCCACAGGCAGCGCATGCTATGCTATGCCGTGCTGTCCCCTGCCTGGACCGCAGCAGGGCGATGGAGGACATCATTCCCACGGCGAAAGGGCAGCGAGGGACTTACCGGGCCCAGGTTAAGGAATCCATGCTTCCTGGCCAGCCGGTTGGCCTCCAGCGGCCCAGCAGGGACGAGCACAGCCCAAGTGTTGGTGTAAATGCGCTGGGCCAACACCTCTCGGGCCAGGAGAGCGAGGGCAACCACCAGAGTCCAGAGCAGGAGCAGCGAGCAGGGCCTCAGATCCATCAGAGTATCGGGGATCTTCTACCACAGCACGAGGTCCAGGCGGCGGCGGCTCCCACGTCAGCGCCCTGCGGCACACCGGGCCCCGCTCTGCCCCGCTGGCCCCTGCGCAGCCCAACAGACCATGGGGACGGGGCCGTGACGGCAGCAGGAGGGCAGCAGCGGACACAGAGCAGTGGGATGGCAGCACGGCCTGTGGGAGAGGGGAGGTCAGAGCAGGACAGGGCCCCGCCAGCCCTGCTGCGGCCCGTGGTTCCAGGGCTACCAGAAGGGCTCCGCAGCGGCACAGAGCTGTTGTTTACCTCACTCATTGCCCAATGTGTACTTATGCTCTAAGCTCACAAACATGGAAGGCAGAGTGCGAGACGGGCACAGAAAGAGCGGAGGAAATAGAGCCCGTGCTTCCTGCCGCCACCTAGCACGGACAGGGCACGGGGTGGGGAGCTGCCAGGTGAGCCCTGCCAGCCTCGTGCCAGGAGGCACAAGGAGATGCTCCAGGTGCTGTGCTGAGGACCTGAGCACCAGTTCCCAGAGGAACTGCAACTGCAGCCCCCGCCCCAGCATGCCTGAACTCAGGACCTCCGGCACAGGGGGGTGGTTCCCTGGCCAAGGGCACACAAGGGACTCCCAGACAGAAACACACGAGCTGCAGTGGGAAAAACAGGACAGCAGAAGGAGGAGAAGCTGCAGCAGCCCTTGCGCTCAGCTCGCAGCGCCCCAGGCCCAGCAGCTCACTAGCAGGCAACAATCCGTCCAACAGTGCTATGCTGCCTATCACCATCCACAGCTCTGCCCTTCCCCGGGAGCAGAACATGGTGACACCGGTGTGACTCATCTCCAAAACAGGGAGGAAACAGGCAGAGGGACAGGGAAAAAGGTGCACTATCACCTCCGGCAGCACCACACAGCCAGGAGATACTTGGGGGTGCAAGGAGGTCACCAGAGGTGTCAGAGTGGGAGCGAGAGGCCGGGCAGCACCTGGGGCCGCAGGCAGAGCGTGTCATGCCACAGCACAGCGCGGAGCCCCTCGGCAGCCCACGAAGGTGCCCGGAGCAGCACAGCAGCACGACGCCGGGCAGGAGCCGCGGTCCGGGGCTGCGCCACGGCCTAAAGCACAGCTCGCACTGGGCAGCGCTCCCCGAGCCCCGGAGGAGGTGAACAGCGGCCGAAGAGGAGCGGTGGAAAGCCCGAGGGGACTCCGCGTGCCGGCGTCCATCCCCCGCCCCGAACCGCGCACCGGGCACCGCGCACCGGGCAGCCCTCTGGCGCCGCGCCCCGAGGCCACCGCTGCACGGGGAAGCGCGGCAGGACGCCTCCGCCCGCCCGGACCTCTGCCCGCAGCCCGAAGCTCCGCACCCGCAGCGCTCCGTCCGCCCCGGGGCAACGAACGGCGACGCGGCCTCGGGCCCGGAGCGCCCCGCGGGGCCGTGGAGCGGATCGCCGGGACCCGGCCGGGCGGATCTCACCCCGCGGGCGGCGGGGGCGGCGCGGGGCGGGGTGGAGGCGACGGCGCCCGCCCGAGGGGCTCCGGGTGGCCGCGGCGCCTCCTCCTCCTCCTCCTCCTCTTCCTCCTCCTCCTCCTCCTCCTCCCCCCGCCGCCTCGCCGCCCCCGAGCGCCCCCCGCCCGGAGCTGTCAGACCCGGCCCGGCCGCCCCCGGCCCTTACCGCGGCGGCGCCGCCTCGCTCTCCCGTCCCGCCGGCGGCCCGGGCCCTTCTGTCGGTGGCGCCGCGTCACGGCGCGGGGTAACCCCGAGCGCCCGCCCCGGAGCCGGGCCCGGCCCAGGCAGGGGCGGCCGGGGCGGGCGGCGGGGCCGCTTGTTTACCTCGCGCAGCTGTCAGCGCCGCCCGCTCGGCCCCGCTCGGCTCGGCCGCCACGGCGCACCCGGCCCGGCCCGGCACGGCACGGCGCGGCACGGCCGCCGCTCCGCCGGGCGCCGCCGGATGCCGTCACCGCCGCCCGCCCCGCCCGCCCCGCCGCGGCACCGGCGCTGCCGGCCCCGGGCCCGGCCCCGCGTGCGGCCCGGCTGCCTCCGGCGCGAGGCCGGGGCTCGGAGCCGCCGACGGTCTCCCGGGGCGGCGGACGGACGGAGCCCGGGAGAGGAACCGCGTCGCGCCGGCCGGGATCCCGCGGGGAGCGCTGCCCGAAGCAGAGCGAGGAATCGCGGGGTTCGGCTGGAAAGGACCAGAAAGCACCACGGCATCACTGAGGTTGGAAAAGTCCATCCGCCAGAAGAATCTTCCGGCAGGTTCTGCTTCCAGGAGAGACCCTTCTACCCGGGGGAGAGGCTGCTGTGTCCCGGCTGCACTCACAGCCCCGCGCTGCAGCCCCCCATGCGCGGCAGTGCGTGCCAGGAGCAGTGCCAAAGGCAGCGCCAGAGCAGAAAGCGGCGGCCCCGGACTGACCTGGATGCTCCCTGCTGCAGAGGGCTCTGCAGGCGTCCGATAGGAGCAGCCCTTATATCTCCTGGCAGAGGAGGAAGTCACCGAGATACCCCGATCGCATCGCGGAGCAGAGGCAATCGCACAGGAAGCAGTCACCTTGGTAACTGCGATGCTCAGAACAGCCCAGAAAATCTGGCACAGGGTCGCTTTCTTCACTAAACCGGGTTAATGGTGCAGGGCAGCTCCAGTGTACAGCACAGCACCGGGAACGGGGTCCAGGTGACCGCTGTGCTCTGCTGCCACTGTGCAGTGCTCCGCATCCACCCTGCACCAGAGAGGGAGAAGAGGCCCCACGCGGCCCCACAGCCTGCCCAGCCTCGCACCATGGCTTTGCTTCAGAGCCGTGCTGAGGAGCCCCAGCTGCAGCCTGGTGGGGATGAAGCCATGGGCATGCGGCCCTCGTGACACATCAGAGTGGAGTCAACAAAGGCCTCTTGTCCCACCGCCTTATCTCAGCGCTCCAGGGCTTCAGGAAGTAACCTCTCTCTTGCACAAGCTGTTGGCTTTGGATGTGCCCGGCCACTCCTGCCAAAAATAACACCGCGCACCTGGAGGGCCGGCACCTGTGGGGAGCACAGACCCTCCTCTTGAACATTCCCCTGTTTCAGTGGCCTGGACTTGGAGGCCGCAGCATGCCCTGGGGTTCGCCAGCAGTGGGTGGCACAGCAGCGTATGCCACACGATGTCCCGTGCCACACAGTGTCCCGAGGCTTCCCCCACCCAACCGCACACAACAATCAATAGAAACCCACTTTCATGGAAAAATACGGTCAATGTTTGGGTTTCTGGTTACAGATTGCACAACCTCCAACAGTGATACAGCTGCTGGCACTTGGCAGAAGGCAGCACTCTGCTGCAGGCACCCCCACCTGGAGGTGGGCTTGGAAACACCACAGCACTGGGGGAAAGTGGGCGGCAGGGCAGGGAGATCGGGTATGAAGGCCCACACACCCGGAGAGCTGAGAAAACCAAACAGAAGGCAGCAATGGAAGACGGGACAGCAGCTCAATCAGGCAGTGCTCACTGAGCAGCCCCTAGGAGGGGTGCGGGAGCCAGGGCCGCCGCGGGGGCTGTGCTGCATGCAGATGCAGTGGGTTGGGAGGCTCAGCTCACACAGCACTGCCAGACACAACACGGGGCTGCAGCCTCACAAAGAGGCCGGGGATCCAGCCCTGACCTTGCCCAGCAGTGCGGCCCGCGGACAAACAGCGGTGGCACAGCGTGTCTCTGTAACTTTATCTGCTTTCTGCCTTTGTCATCAACCACCACGAGACTGCTGAGCTATCACAGCTGCAGCTGCCACCTCCAGCCCCCATCCGCTCTGCAGCCATCCAGGGGAAAGGATGCTCACCTGATCTGAGTGTGCTGCATGGGTTCTGAGCACACTGTGATCACGGGACAGGCAGCGGAGCCCCCTCCCCCCCCCCTTCCCCACACACACCAAGAGCCCCTCACCGTGTGCTTTAGCAGGCTGGGGGCGTTCTCAGCGCTGCTGCCAGCCTGCCTGAGACAACACCACAGGGCCCTACCAGGAGAGAGCCCACCCACCACCTCTGCCAATCCCAGCCCCTCGCTCCTACTACAGCACTGTGTGGCTCCTGCAGCTCAGCTGCAGCTCTGTGGGACGCAGGGCAGAGAAGCACACCAAAGGGTCAGGGCTGCTTCTTGTCACAGCGTCAAACCCCTGCAGCAGAGCATTGAAGCTAGCCAGGAAAAGTACTTCCCTGTTTGCTGAGGTCTTGAGTTTAGCTTCACCTGATGGACACGATATGCTTTGTGTGCAATTCCTAAGCTTTCCTGTAACCACTGCGCCTAATTGTTTCACTCACTGAGTCATACGTTGAAGCTCGCTCCTTGCCATGGTGACACAGGAACCATTAAGTGAGAACACGCTGTGATAACTACACAAAATTGATATCTCAGCTGATGACTGGGAGCAGAGCAGGAGCTGGGCATGGAGCTCTGCTTGTCATCAGGATGTCAAGGCGAGGAACAGCAGGATTTGCCTACTCCCAAGCACTGCTGCTGCAGGAGCACAGGGACAACTGCAGCACTGGGGCCTGGCTCCATGCACAGCAGAAGCACAGGGATCCCAGAGCAGCCAACAGCTCTGGCTGGGGCTGGTCAATGGCAGCTGTTCTCCTGCCGCAGCACCAGCAGGGCCAGGCTTAGTCAGGAGCTGCTGTGTCCAGGGGGACCCACCCTGCCAGCACAAGGGAATGCTGAGGTGAATCCCCAGGAGCACATCTCGCTGCCAGCCTTGGCACCCCTGCGCTGATTTCCCAGAAAATAAAACCTCTTCCTTTCTTTTGCGAAGGCACCACAGCACTGCAGACGCTGATGTAGTGGTTGGTGACCCAATTTCGCCCGGTTTCAAGAGAAATCTTATCTCCTGTGGTTGGGTGCTACCGCATGGGCAACTCTTATGAGTCTGCCCCGGGCTGCTTTCCTGCGAAACCCAGCTGGTGGGCAAAGGCACACTGACGTGGGCAGCACCACGCCGCTTACAGAAAACCTCTCCCGTTTCCATGAAGAGGCTGTGCCTGCGGGCATTTCCCTTTTCCCCTCGCTGAACCGATGCTGCGAGGAAGCCCTGGCAGCCAGAGGGCAGGGGGGAAACCCCAGGGAGAGCTCTGCAGCACCGATTCTAACCCCAGCCTTCAGCCGCCACCCCTGCAGCACCGCTCCGGGAGCTGCCACGCAAGCAGCAGGGGCCACCCGGGAACTCCGGACAGGGACACGGAGCGAGCAGGGGGCCGGGGCCGGGCCCACGTGCGGGCCGCTCCGCACCACACCATGGCGTGCCGGGGGGTGACGGGCACCACGGCCGTGCGCCCAAAGTGGAAAATCCGGGGCGAAGCAATAAGGAGAACCCGAGGCGCCCACGTTCTGAGCACCAGCGGCAGCTCCCGCCGCACCGCGGCCCCGGCCACCCCCCAGCAGCCGGAAATGACCTCGACACTGAGCGTCACTTCCGGCCGCTTCTGACGGATCGGGACGCTTTCATTTCCGGTGCGCCGGCGGAAGGGGGAGTTGCAGTTCCGGGTGAGCGGGAGGTCGGTGTTGTGAGCGGCTGCTGCTCGGCTCGTCCCGCGTCTCGCCGCCACCATGTCAGCCCCCAGCGCTCTCGTGAAGCAGCCTCCCATCCAGTCCACGGCGGGCGCCGTGCCCGTCCGCAATGAGAAGGGTGAGTGGGGGGACGCCGGGAGAAGCGGGGGCGCCTGGCCTGGCGGCCTTGTGAGCGCGGCCGGTGACGGCCTGCCCGCCCGCAGGCGAGCTGTCTATGGAGAAGGTGAAGGTGAAACGGTATGTGTCGGGAAAGCGGCCCGACTATGCGCCCATGGAGTCCTCGGAGGAGGAGGACGAGGAGTTCCAGTTCATCAAGAAGGCGAAGGAGCAGGAGGTGGAGCCCGAAGAGCAGGAGGAGGAGGTCGCCAACGACCCTCGGTTGCGGCGACTGCAGAACCGCATCACTGAGGACGTGGAGGAGCGGTGAGTGCTGATATCTGGGGGCCGTGCTCTTCCTCGTGTTCCCCTACCTTTGCCTTTCTGGATTCAGGGAAGGTGCACAGAAGGAGTTTGTCTTTTCTTCATATCCTTTGTGGTCACAAGTCTTTCTACAGTCTCATTAAAAACAGATCACAAAAATTTCTCGTATTCTCCTTGTGTTCAGAGCATCATAGTTGAATGGACGTTTGTTTCAGGCTGGCAAGGCACCGCAAAATTGTGGAGCCTGAAGTGGTTGGAGAGAGTGATTCTGAGGTAGAAGGTGAAGCATGGCGTGTGGAGCGAGAGGACACCAGTGAAGAGGAAGAAGAAGAGATTGATGATGAGGTATGTTTGTAGTGCTGAACAGATGGGGCCTGAGGAAGTCCCCTAAGGCCGTATCTGGAATTGACTTTTGCAGAAACCTGTGAACATTGATGGGACTGGGTGAATGTTGGGACTTGAGTCACAGCCAGCTGTCGTGTGACCCCAACTTATGGGTTATGGGGCACTGGGGAGGTCACCTCCATGATGAGGTGTGGGCTTATAACCAGTGAGCTCACCAACACGCTTTCTGTATGGAAAAAAGAGGGAAGCAGAAGTGGGGCGGTTGGCTGAGTCTGTGTTTGATGTGTCTCCACCAGGAGATTGAGCGTCGGCGTGGGATGATGCGTCAGAGAGCACAGGAGAGGAAAACCGAGGAGCTAGAAGTGATGGAGCTGGAAGATGAGGGCAGATCTGGAGAAGAATCTGAGTCAGAGTCTGAGTACGAGGAGTACACAGACAGCGAGGATGAAATGGAGCCACGTCTCAAACCTGTCTTCATCCGCAAGTAGGTGACACAGCCGCGTGGGCCAGGTAGTGCACAGCAGTCACTGCTCCAGCTCCTGCATCAGGGCAGGGCACGGCTGGGTCTGAGTGGCAGCAGAGTTCCAGCTGGGGACTTTGGGCAGGTGCAGCACAACAGGAACCAGGCAGTGTGCTCCAATGTGTTCCACGGCCAGTGGCAGGGTCTCGCAATCGCCTTTGTGCATGTTTGGGGATTGAGTATGGTGGCTCTTGCATGGGCAGCATCAGAGAGGAGAGAGAGCCCCTGTACTTGGCCCTGCCATGCGGGGCGTAAAGGCAAAAGAGGCTGCAGTGCGGCAGCAGAAGTCTGCAATGGCTTATGGAAAGGCTGAAAGCTTTTGTGGTCCCTGCTCACAGGAAGGACCGGATCACAGTTCAGGAGCGAGAAGCAGAAGCCTTGAAGCAGAAGGAGCTAGAACAGGAGGCAAAGAGATTAGCAGAGGAGAGGCGCAAGTACACACTCAAGGTACGGTGGGGCGGGCTGGGGCCGTGCTGGGACAGCCGCTGCAGTGAGCTGAGCTTGGTCTCGGCTTCAGATCGTGGAAGAGGAAGCGAAGAAGGAGCTGGAGGAGAATAAGCGCTCGCTGGCAGCACTTGATGCTCTTGATACAGATGATGAGAATGATGAGGAGGAATACGAGGCTTGGAAAGTGCGCGAGCTGAAGCGCATCAAGCGGGATCGCGAAGAACGAGAAGCGTAAGTACTGCCTGCTGAAGGCAGGAGAGTCCCTGCAGTCCCAGGTCCTGCAGGGCAGTGGACAGCTGAGGCATTCTTTCTCGGGCTTTGTTTTGGTTGCATCAGGAACCTTTCTTGAGAAACCATCCTCGAGGCGCTTTACTCCATTAGGGAGTCAGTAGGCGCATTCCCTCAGAAGGCTCTGGGTGGCAGCAACTGCTCCATGCTGGGAGGGCACTGGGGGATTGCAGGGGCTCAGGGTTTCTCTCTTGCCCAGCATGGAGAAGGAGAAGGCAGAGATCGAGCGGATGCGGAACCTGACGGAGGAGGAGCGCCGTGCTGAGCTGCGAGCCAACGGCAAGGTCATCACCAACAAGGCAGTGAAGGGCAAATACAAGTTTCTGCAGAAGTACTACCACCGTGGCGCCTTCTTCATGGTGAGTGCTGTGGACAGGCCTGGGGCTGCGTGGGGCCACGTGCCTGCTTTGGGGAGCTTTCCCTAATGATATCCAGATAAGGGCTGGCCCTAGCAGCCACTGTGCTGCAGAAGTGACCGCAGTGATCTGAGATGCCTGTCAGGTCTGGTGGGCAGGGTGAGTAAAGACATGAGTGCAGTTGGTCAGGGACTTGCTGCAAGGAGCAGCTGTTCCAGAGCAGTTGGTTCTTGGTAGCTCTTCCCCACTTGTCTGCTACTGACACTTGCTGGAAACTTGCAAGTCAAGCAGCTGTGTCCTTCTTCTGCAGGATGAAGATGAGGAGGTGTACAAGCGGGACTTCAGCGCCCCGACCCTTGAGGACCACTTCAACAAAACTATCCTGCCCAAAGTCATGCAGGTAGGCGTGTGGCAGGTCTGTGTGTTGCCCCAGCTCCGCCAGTGCTGCGCAGCTGGGGCTCGTGCATGCCAAAGGAAGGAGCAGTGACATGACAGGGTCCCCACATCTTACCCAAATGCGTGCTCACAAATCCTTCCTGCCTCCCAGGTCAAGAACTTTGGGCGCTCAGGACGGACGAAGTACACGCACTTGGTAGACCAGGATACCACCTCGTTTGACTCTGCCTGGGGCCAAGAAAGCGCGCAAAACACTAAATTCTTCAAGCAGAAAGCAGCAGGTGTGAGGGATGTCTTTGAGAGACCCTCAGCCAAGAAGCGGAAGACCACTTAAGGGAGCACACAGGAGGGCACCCTGTGGCTGCCTACTGGGCAGAGAGGCACTGCTTTGTCAGCTGCCCAAGAGCCTGGGCAGGAACAGCAGGGACAAAACACCGCACCAGGACTCGTGCCACAATAAGCTGTTCCTCCATGTCCCTGCACTACGTCCTCCCTGTCGATTTGGTGGCATGACTCTCGACCTGCACTTCAGAGACTCAGCAGACTCCATCACTGGCTCTTGTGAAAGATGACTTCCAGCTATGCTGAGCAGCCTCATAGTCATGTCCCCATCCCACCTGCCTGCAAAAGCTTCAGCAGCACCAGACCAGCTGTACAGAAGCACAGCACCCCCTGCTCCAGCATCCCCACCTTCAGAGGAAGTAGCAGACACTTATCCCTGTCTGGCCCATACTATCTCTTCCTCCTACCTTTCCCCATTGTCATTTTGGATCTTCCTTTGGTTGGGAACAGCTGTGACACTGTCTCCTAATCCTGTTTCTGCAGGGCTTGGCTTTTCTACCTGTACAGGGGGATGGGATTGTTTTGATTAAAGCAATTGTTTTCTTACAAATTCTGGTAGTGGTGTCTGTGGCAGAGCAGGCCAGGCACTCAGCCACCCTGCTCTGGCCAAGTGCTTCTCACCTCAACAGAGCAGCAGCCCCCCCGTACTAGCAGCAGTGGACTTGACAAAGGTGTCCCAAGGGTGACACATCACTGAAAATCAGGGTTTCTGCCCACACTCAAGAGGTGGGCAAAGGCAGCAGGTCATTTCCAGCTGATCTGCCCAGCCTCCTGTGTAGGGACCAAAAGTCTGTCTTGGAGTAGCCCGACAACCCAGAAAAACCTGGGCAAGCTCACTGATGTGCAGGCAGGGACCGGCAGTCATCCTCTAATGCAGGAAACCTGGTTATCAATACCCTGAAGCCACGCATTGTCCCCACATTGTCCCCATCACCAGGTGCCCTCTGGCATTTGCCCAGCAGGGGAAATGCTCTGTGCTGCATGAACCACAGGGAGCCCATTCCCACTGGTGCCTTTATTCAATAAGTTAACATACATCATCTCCAGCCAAGGTCACGTTGCTGTTCTCGGAACAAGGGAGCACAGAGCCAGGGCAGCTCCACAGCCCACGCTCAGTTGGTGAGGGTGATCAGTGCTTCCACCACGTTGCCCATATGCTCCCGCAGACTGCGCTCTGCAGCTGCCCGCGAGATCTCCATCTCATTCATCTGCAGGAAACAGCCACAGCTCAATACAGCTCCGTACACAAAACCACCCTGCAAGCCAGGGTGGAAGGGGAGGCTCAGCTCAGCAGGGGACACCCCGCTGCGCACTTCTGCGCCATGGCTGTTTGCCAGGGAAGTGCCAGGCACTGGCTGCCCCTGGGATGTGCTGGCACCAACTCAGCTTCCTGCCCTTACTTACAATCAGCTCCAGATCTTCTTTTTTGATGGTGACTTTGGCCAATTCCTTCTCCCTGTAACCAGAGGCAGAACCAACCACCAGTGAGGGGCAGCTCCATTCAACCCCAAACCACAGCAGAATTGACTCCATGGAGGAGCACCGCACACAGCCCCTGGACCTCCACCCAGGGCAGACGTGCCGTGGCTGCGGAGGGGCAGCAGGAAACCGAGGCCGAGCCTAGAGCCGGGCGGGTGCAGGCGGCGGGGCCGCCTCCGGAGCCACGTGCGGGGAGCGCGGTTACCTCTCCTGCTTTGCCTTCTGCTCGCGGGACCGCCGGTCTCCAATCACCGACATGGCCTGGTGGAACGAGCACAGTCACCTCGGTGCGCCGAACCCGGCGCGTTCCCGAGCAGCCCTCCCCGAGCAGCGCCCGGCCCGCACCGTCTCCAAGTTGGAGCTCTGGATCTCCTTCTCCTCCGCGTAGTCCGTCACCCTTTCCAGGTCCGCCGCTCCGCTGTCATGTTTCCGCGGCTTCTCGGCCGCCCTTCCTCCCGCCCCATCGCTGCCTCCGCCAGAACCGTTGGGCTCAGTCTCCAACTCCAGCTCCACGTCTCCTTCTGCCGCCATTACACCTCCTCCGCGCCTCACTTCCGGCGGAACCAGCGAGAGCGGGGGGCTGCGCGGGCTAGAGCGGCAACCCCTGCGCCCGTGAGGAGGACAGAGCGCCCCGCTGCGGTCACCCGGGCCTACGCGCGGCCCCCAAGGCCTTGTGTTCCCACAGCCGCCGCACCAGGAGGCCCGGCACCGCCTCAGCTCCCCTCGGCTGCGGCTCCACGCTTCGCCCTGCCCCGTGCAAGGCGGCACCGCCCGTGGCCGGGGGGATGACCAGTTGTCAGCCTCTCCGCAGCGAGCAGATGGCGGGGCGGGTCAAGCTGACAATCCCCTTAATCCCATCAGGGCCCGGCCGAGACAGGACGGGTCATGGCGGGCACCAGAGTGCGCGGCCTCCTGCACTCATTCCCGAGCCAGGTGGGAGCTGGGGCTGGGGGCACTGGGGCGGGGGGCTCGCTTTGGTGCTGACCGTGTTCCCTCCAGCTGTGCTGTGGCTGCGGCCCTGGCAGAGGGCTGCGCGCCTCCACAGGCACCCGCATCCTCTACACCCTCCTGCACGTCCTGGCCTCTGCCGTGTGCTGCCTCATGCTGTCCCGCACTGTGGCTCAGGCTGTCAAGGAGAAGGTGAGCAGAGGAGCGGCAGGGGATGCGGGCCGCTGGGGCCGCTCGGGGGGTCGATGGGTGTGCTGGAGGTGCTGCCACACCCCCCATCCCAACCCCTTGCTGCTGTGCCCACAGATGCCGTTCTCAGGGGTCCTGTGCCAACACCTGCCCGGCGGCACGGACTGCACGCAGCTCGTGGGCTCCTCGGCCGTCTATCGCGTCTGCTTCGGCACCGCCTGCTTCCACCTGGCGCAGGCCGCCCTGCTCCTCAATGTGCGCTCCAGCGCTGACTGCCGCGCTCGGCTCCACAATGGGTGCGGGCTGGGATGGGGCCGGGAGCTGCGTGTGCTCTGTGGGGTTGTGGGGTGACACAGAGCTGTGTCTCCCTGACACCTGCTGCCCTGCAGGTTCTGGTTCCTGAAGCTGCTAGTGCTGGTGGGGCTCTGCGCCGCCAGCTTCTTCCTGCCTGAGGAGAGCTTCATCCAAGGTGTGACCCCTACCCTGCCCGGGCCAGTGCCCACCCGTGGTCCCATGGCCCCAGCTTCATGCTAGCATCATCACTGCCTTTTCCCCTGTAGCGTGGCACTATACAGGTGTCTGCGGTGGCTTTGCTTTCATTCTCATCCAGCTGGTGCTGATCACTGCCTTTGCACACACCTGGAATAAGAACTGGTGAGTGCCAGGGTGGGTGGGTGGGCACCTGCATGCTGCCAGCTCTGACCACTTTCCCGGCAGGCTGACGGGCGCAGCACAGGACAAGCGCTGGTACCTGGCTGTGCTGCTGGCCACCACTGCCTTCTACACCCTCGCCTCTGCTGCCTTCTCCTTCCTCTACAAGTACTACACCCACCCAGCCGCCTGCCGGCTCAACAAGGCACTGCTCACTGTCAACGGCAGCCTCTGCAGCATCATGTCCTTCATCTCCATCACACCCTGCGTGCGGCTCAGTGAGTACCACATAACATGGCATGGCATGGCGTAGCGTGTTGCCTGCTGCACTGAAGGGCTGGCTGCATCTCGGGGTCAGGAGGGTGGCTGTAGGCTCCCAGCTCAGCAGAAGCCATGGGCATGTAGGGTGTACGCAGCTCCCTGAGGCTCCCTCTGGCCCTGGGCTGTGCCCTGGTGCAGGGCTTTGGGCATGGGATCTGCTGAAGGGGATGCCTGGAACCCACACAGAGCCTCTGACCCCTCTCCTTGCAGAGCAGCCGCGGTCAGGGCTGCTACAGTCCTCAATCATCAGCTGCTACGTGATGTACCTCACTTTCTCTGCATTGTCCAGCCGTCCCCCAGAGAGAGGTGAGTGCTCCCACTGCCACAGGCAGCCAGCTGCTGAAGTGTGAGCCCGCTCTCACCTCAGCCTCCCTGCAGTGCTCTACAAGGGGCAGAACCTCACCGTCTGCTTCCCGGGCGTCCAGCAAGATGAACTGCAAACAGAGGACACCACGGTCGCCATCCTGGGGGCTGCCATCATGTACGCCTGCGTGCTCTTCGCATGGTGCGTGCGCCCACAGCGTGGGGGGCAAGGGTAGTTGGCTTGTCACAGCGCTGACCCTTTCTTGGCTCAGCCTTCCTTGCATGCACCCCATGGGGACTCTGTCCCTAGCCCATGGCATGGACAGCTGAGCTGGGGATGTGCCCAATGGCATGTGTAGATCGGCAGCCTGATGTCCCCAGGCCCAGCACAGCAGATCTGCTGCTGATGTAATGATCCCAGGTGCCAGATCCAAGGGTGGGCAGGGGACCTGGCGCAGATCCTTGTGTTACAGTTTTTCATGTCTCTCTCATGCACAGTAATGAAGCCTCCTATCTTGCTGAGGTCTTTGGGCCCCTCTGGATGGTCAAAGTCTACAGCTTTGAGTTTAAAGTGAGTACCCCCATCTGTGGCCCCTCCTGCCACAGACACCCAGATGCAGCACCCAGAGTCCTCCTGAGCCCCAGGTCCAGCCCAGGGCCAGGGTTTGTCCAGCCAAGCTAGGGACTTTTCTGTGCACAGCCCATCTATGCTACCCCCCTGCAGCGAGACAGCCCTGGCTCAGTTCAGATGCTGTGGTGCTGCCCAAGCAGGGGCTGTAGTGGGGATGAGTGTCATGGGTCACTGCCTTATCTCCTTTCACCAACTTGTTTCCCTGTCTGTCTCTGCAGAAACCCTCTTGCTGCTTCTGCTGCCCAGAGAAGATGGAGGAGGAGCTGAGAGGTGAGTAGAGGATGGGTGCCAGCAGGTCAGGGGGAGGCTGTAGTGACACACGGCCTTGGGTACCCGTGTCAGATGCCAGAGGCGTTGATGAGGGCAGTGTGCAAGAGCTGCAGCTGCCATCACCCTGCACTCCCTCAGGTGCTACTCAGGAACAGACACGTGAGCAAGAGGAGGAGCCTGCTGGAGGACAGTGTGTTTTCCAGGATGAGCGAGACCATGTGGTCTACAGCTACTCAGCCTTCCACTTTGTCTTCTTCCTCGCCTCGCTTTATGTCATGATGACGCTCACCAACTGGTTCAGGTAGGGCCTACGCTGCTGGCCACCCCACTGTCCTTGCTCTGTTTCCCTGTTGCTTATGTGGCACCCGCCACAGGCTGTCCCTGCTCTGTCACACAGCCAGGTCTGACCTGCTCCCTGTGTGGCTGCAGCCATGTCACCAGAGCAGACCAATGTCTCTGACGTGGCCATGTGCTGGGTGAGCCCTGCGCTCACAGGCCTGCACCGCCTCACCCAACGGTGCTGCCGCACGACGGGCTAAGGTCTGTGGGGCTGGGGTCCCCAGAGCAGGCAGGACATGGCCAAAGACATGCAGCTGCTGGGGCTGGGGGAACCTGCCAGATGCAGGTGATGCTGCATCCCACACATACCAGTATCTCCCCAGTACTCAGTGGCTGCCTCTCCCTGCAGCTACGAGACCGCAGTGCTGGAGACCACCTTCACACATGGCAGCTGGTCGACGTTCTGGGTGAAGGTGGCCTCGTGCTGGGCCTGCGTCCTGCTCTACCTGTGGCTGCTGCTGAGCCCTCTCTGCCTCCGTGGCTCCCCACAGCATCGGCGGAACAGCCCAGCCCTGCGCATCGTGCGGCGGCGACGCGCCCCACACCGCATCAGTGTCTCCACGTAGTCACTGCTGGGAGGGACTGTGCTTGGCCCTGTGCTTGGCCCTTGCCGTGCCGTGTGCCTGGGTCTTGGCCTCACCGGCCCCCTTGACTGCTCCTCACCCCATGGCTGAGGAAAAGATGTCATCTGAGCACAGGAGGAGGACCTAGGATGTGGAAGCTCTGCTGCACCAGCTCCAGGGACACATCCTGCACTGAGCTGGAGCCATCGAGGGGCCATCCCGAGCCTGCCCAGATGGCAAGCGCTCAGCTTCTGCTGCTGCACTCCCCTCCAGCCATGAAGGCAGCTCCTGCCTGTCTGCCACCCCTCGGTCACAGCCCAAGGCCGGCAGGGAGCAGCGCTCTGGTCCGTCTGCTGTCTGTCAGCTCACCTACCGGCAGCGTGGGTATTGTAAATAGCTCCATAAATACGTTTTTTAACATAAATCGCTGATCTGACTCTGTGCCGCCTGCTCCACACGCATGCAGCAGCCGTGGGACTGCGCACGGCCATTGCCAGCAACACCCCGGCGCCAGCCCCAGTTGTTGCAGCAGCCGCAGCTCCCGGGACCGCAGCCTCACCGCGCCGGGCAGGACCCTGCCTTCGCCCCTTCGGGTGTGACCGAGCGCAGCCCCGCGGAGCACGGACGGACACGTCCCATGGCAGCCGCTCGTGCCCAGAGCGAGTCGAGCGGGGCTGGGGCGCGGGGGGCCGTTGGGCCGCGGTATCAGCACGGCCGCAGGAATGCGGGCCGGCCCCGGGCCCCCGCCCCGCCCGCAGAGCAAACACGGCGGGGCCCGGCGGTACCGCGCGGTGCTGCGCCCGACGGGGGCCCCGTGCGGCGGCAGATCGGCCGGGTTTGGCCGCCTGTAGGCAGCGCTACGGGGAGGGCCCGACAGCGCAGCCCCGTTTCCCCGGAGCGGCGGTGTGGGCGGCTGTCCCGTTTCCCCTGGCCATGAAGGGGCGCGGACGGGATGCGGGCGTCGCGCGGCTGCAGCAGCGGCTCGGGGACGCCGCGCAGGTAGGGGTGCGGGGTTGGGGGAGGCTGCGGGCCGTGCCGGCGGAGCCAAAGGGACTCTCCCCCCCAGGAGAACGCGCGGCTGCGACTCAGCGTGCTGCGCTCCGAGGCCGGACAGTCCCAGCTGCGGGCGGAGCTGGAGCGGCTGCGGGAGGACCTCCATCGGCGGGCACAGCGACGCAGAAGGTGGCATTGCGGGCGGGGGGCGAGGAGAAGACCCCGGCCCTGGGCTGTGCTCCGGCCCTGCCCCGCCCCGGGGCGCCCACGGATGCCCGCCCAGGGACGGCCCTCGGCTGTCCCGAGGTCCAAGGAGGGCTCCGCCGGGAAGCGCTGCCCGCTCCGCCGTGCCGCGAGCGCCGGCAGCCGTCGGGAAGCCCACGCGGAGCCGCTGGCACGGCCCTCCCGGCCCGCTGCTACCCTCCCCCGCCCCCTCCACTCTTCGGTGACAGCGCGCGTCCCGGAGCTGCTCCAGCGCTTCCGGCACCCCGAAATGGGGGAACACGTGGGGCGGGAAGGACGTGGGCAGCCCCCGGTGCCGGCCCTGCCGTGAGGATGCCGTTTCTCCGCAGAGAGCAGCAGGCGCTGCGGGAGCTGGCGGAGGAAAACCTGGCCTTCACCAGCTACATCAGGATGCTGCAGTAGGTCGGGTGTGCAGGGCGGGAGGCGGCGCGAGGATCGGGCAGGACACGCTCCTCCCCCGGTGCCGACCCGGCCTTAGGCCGCCGCTCTGGGCAGGTCGACGAATAGGAGACTACGGGAGAGCAACGGCAGCCTGCGCTCAGCCCTGTTGCTGGGCGCCTCCGGGGGCCCCAGAGCGGTGAGCACGGCGGGGGGGGAGGGAACGGGACGGGACGGCGGGGACGGTGCCGGCGGGACCCCTCCCACAACCTGCCCTGCAGCTCGGGGGGCTGCAGCCGGGGACCTCCGGAGCCCCGAGTGTCGGCAGCGGCAGAGCCCCCCGGGAGCCCGTCAATGCTGACACCCCAACCCCGCCAGCCCAAGCCCCTGTTCGGCCCCGCAGCCCCCTCCCACAGCCTCCCCAAGTGTGCTCACAGCAGGTGAGAAGTAAACGCACAGGTGAGGGATCAGCTGCAGCCACCCCTCCCCGAGTACCATGCTGGGCACGGGTCCGGTGGACGGCTCCTTGTGCCCCCAGCAGAGCTCAGCCTGCAGCGAGGACTCGACGTCATCCAGTGACGCCGGTTGCCGGAGCTCAGAGGATGCGCGTTCTGCCAGCCCTGCTCAGGACACACAGGTGCAGGCCCTGCCCGCTGCCCCACCCGACCCACAGACTCGGGTGCCTCACTGTGAGATCTGCCACTCTGCAGGTCCCCCAGGCCGGTGAGGTAGAAGGCTGCTGCCATCCTGCACAACGCTGCTGCAAGAGGAAGCTCTCTGCCTTTGCACCGGAGGTACACAGCAAGTCCCCATCCGGCTCACACGGCCCGGCTGGAAGGGGAAGTGGGGACCCCCCCGGCACTGACGGTCTAACAACTCGCTCCATCTCCCAGGGGTCTGGCACGGGGGAGCAGCCCGTGGCCCCCAGCCCCGTATACCGGCTGGTGCTGGCAGGGGACAGCGGTGCAGGCAAGTCCAGCTTCCTGCTGCGCCTCTGCAGAAACGAGTTCAGAGGTGACATCTCCTCCACGTTAGGTACCAGGGCTGGGACAGAGGGGCTGGGACAGAGGGGCTGGGATAAGTGGGCTGGGGCCTGATGGCTGCCCCGGGCAGGGGTGGACTTCCAGGTGAAGGAGCTGCTGGTGGATGGGGAGCAAACCACACTGCAGATCTGGGACACTGCCGGGCAGGAGAGGTGAGGAGGGCAGCAGTGTCCTCAGCGCAGCCAGGTCTCTGCTGCAGGCCTGGCCCCGCATGGCCCTCACGCGGGCGGTGACACCCCGGCTCCAGGTACCGCAGCATCTCCCGCTCCTACTTCCGTAAGGCCCACGGCGTGCTGCTCCTGTACGACATCAGCTCCCAGAGCAGCTTCCTCAGCGTCCGCCGGTGGATCGAGGACATCGAGGTAACAGGAGGGATCCAACGGCTCCCAGAGCAGGGCCGAGCCTCAGGGCGGGCAGCTTTCAGTAGAACGGCAGGACCCCAAGCCACCCTTCGCTGTCGCAGGGCGCCGGGACCGCACTGCCGCTCATGCTGGTGGGTAATAAGAGCGACCTGCGGGCCGCGCTGCCGGAGACGGCGGGGGTCCACACGGCCCACGGACAGAGGCTGGCCACGGTGAGTAGCTGCTGCTGGGGGCGACCCCCGGAGCTGCTCCCCCGGCCTCCGATTCCAGCCGCTCTCTCTCCAGGCCCATAACTGCCTGTTCTGCGAGACCAGCGCCAAGGACGGCACGAACGTGGTGGAAGCCGTGCTGCACCTCGCCCGGTGAGCGGCGACCAGGGGAGTGGGGACCGCGCGGGCCGAGGGCGGAGCGCCGGGCTGACGCCGCGCCTCGGCCCGCAGAGCAGTGAAGAGGACGGCGGTCTCGGGCAGCGGCGCCCGCCTGGATCTCAGCATCCCCGCCCCGCGGGCCGCCGCGGGCTGCTGCAGGGCCTGACGCGGGAGCGTCGCCTTCGCGTGTCACCCCCCCCCATCCTCCCGCCGCTGTTCCAGGCTCTCACTACAGCCGCTTCCCACTGCATCCGCAGCGCTCCGCTGCCTTCATTCCGCCGGGCTCCCGCAGCAGCTCGCAGATCCGGCGCCGCGGAGGCCCCGCGGCACCGACCGTCCCCGTCGCGGGGCTCACCGCGAGGACGCCGACCCCCCGCCCCCCCCCCGCCGCCGGGCACACGTAGGAGGCCGGGCCTGCAGGTCTCCACGAGCTACTTTAATGGGAGAGCGGCGCTGCCGGGGAGCCCGGCGGGGCGGGGCGGCCCCGGGGCCGCGCAGGGCATCGCTGAGCACCGCCCGCGGGGCACCGCCGCTACTTGTTGCCCTCCTTCTTCTCGTCAGCCTTCTTCTGCTTCTGCTGCATTATCTCCGAGTCCCTGCGGAGAGCGCGGCGCGGCTCACACCGGTGCCCGGCGGGGCCCGCGGGGCGGTGCTGCCGGCACTCACCTCTGCTTGCGGGCGGCGGCCGAGAGCCCGTCGTCGCGCCGTTTGCCCTTGCCCGAATCGCTCTGCTTCTTCAGGTTCTTCTGCCGCGCCAGCTCGCGTTGGTTCCCGCCTGCACGGCGCGGCCCTCAGCTCGGCACGGGTGCCGGGCCCAGGAAAAGGCCCCGCTCCCCCCGCCCACCCCCAGCCCCGCGGTAGTAGAACGCGCAGCCGCCCCCGCTCCGGCCCCGCTCCCACCCCCGCCCCCCGGCGGCGCTGCGCCGCTCCCGGCCCGGCCCGCACTCACGGGTCATGGTGCCGCTCCCTCCCGCCCTCCGCTCCGCCGCCACGTCCCGCACTGCCCCCCCTTCGCCCCGCCCCCGCAGCGCTCTTTAAGGGAGCGCCGCGGCCAATCGCCGCGCCGCGCCCGCCCCCCGCCGCCCTCCCATTGGCGCGCGGTGACGGCCCGGCCCCGCCTGATTGGCCGCGGGCTACGGCCGCCGTTCCGCCGGCGGGGGCGATAACGCCGGGAGCTGCGGCGCAGGCGCGAGGAGCCGCGGGGCCGCGCCCGTGGGCCCGGAGGGCGGGGAGCGCTGCGGTCGCTCCTCCTCCGTGCGCGCGGGGGCGGCGCGGAGCCCCGGTCGCTCGGAGCGCGGTTCCTCGGGCGGGGCCGTTCCCTCTCTGCGGGCAGAGCGGCCGTGAGCGCGGCGCGGAGCCGGGCGGCGCGGCGCGGGTTCGGCCCCACACGCACCCGGAGCTCGGCGGTGGCCGCGGACGGTCGCGGGGCTCCTCGGCGGTGCGGGCGCGGCGCTTGGCCAGGCGGGAGAGCTCCGCGTGCACGGGCTGCGGGAGAGCCGCGGGGCTGCAGCGTCGCTGCGGGAGCGCTTCCGCGGTCCCGCCCCGCCCCGCCCCGCACCTTGCTGGCCGGGTCCAGCTCCAGCGCCCGCCGCAGCACGCGCGCCGCCTCCTCGTCGCGGCCCTCCTCGGCCAGCAGCTGCGGGGGGACAACGGGAGCCGTGCGCGGGGCGGCGGGAAGCGGCGGGGGGAGCCGCGGGGTCGCGGACGCACCTGTCCCCGCCGCAGCAGCGCGGTGCCGTTATCCGGGCTGAGGCGCAGCGCCTCCTCCACGGCCGCCAACGCCTCCGCGCCCCTCTGCAGCCGCCGCGCCGCCGCCGCGCAGTTGTTGAGGCACTTCACGCGCTGCTCCCGCAGCTCCTCTTCGTGCGGCCCGGGCGGGGACGCGGGGCGGCGGTCGACGCCCGTCCCGTCCCGCCGCTCCTCGCCGGACCCTTCGAGGGCGCTCAGTGCCAGGCGGTACGACAGCAGCGCCGCCGCGAAGTCGCCCCGCGCGAAGTGGACGTTTCCGCGCTCCCGTTTCTGCGCGCCCAGGCGGAGGCGGGCGGCGGGCGGCAGCCGCTGCGGGTCGGGGCCGTCGCGCACCTCCAGCAGCGTCACCTCGAAGACCAGCGGCGCCTCGGGGGGCACGTCGGGCTCCCTGCGGGACCGACACCCGCTGTCCCCGCGCCCCCGTCCCGTTGGCCACCCCGGCCCTCCGGTCCTACCTGCCCGCGCGGCCGTAGCCGTAGGAAGAGGCGGCGAGGAAGAAGCAGACCTCCCCGGCCCGCATGGTGGGGACGCCGAGTTCCAGCGCCTGCGGGCACGGAGCACGGGCTGTGCTCGCCGGGCTCTCCGCGCCCCGCGCCCTGCCACCTGCGCTGCCGACCTGCAAGACGTCGCCCTGGCCCGGCACGAAACTGAGCCGCGGGTCCCGCTCCACCAGACCGCCGTCCTCCAGCGCTCCCAGCAATTTCACCGACACCTCCTGGCCTGGCTGCGGCGCGCCTCCCCGCCCGTCCCGCACCACGCGCTTCCGCAGCAGCCGATCCTCTACGGGCAGCATCCCGTGAGAGCCGCTCCGGCCGCGCCGCAGCCCCGCACCCGCCGCCCGGCGCTCACCCGTCACTTCGCTCCAGCCCTCGGCGGCGAAGAGCGGCGCGAAGCCGTCGGGTCCCAGCGCCCCGAGCGCGTCCAGGCGCCGGTAGAAGAGCTGCTCCTCGTCGCGGCACGACGGCACCGCGATGGTGGTGTGCGGCATACGGAACCGGACGCGCCTGCCCCGGCCCGGCCCCCGCAGCCGCTCACCGGCCCCCGCCTCCCCCTCCGGGGAGCCGCCGGCCGAGGCTCCTTGCATGCCCGCCCGTCGCCCCGCCGCCTGCCCGCCGCCGCGAGCCGACCCCGGGCCGGGCGGGCCCGCGCTGCCCGCGTCTCGGCGGCGGCCGCCCGCAGCCCCCAGCCCGCTCCGGGCGCGTCGCCTCCGGCCCTGCAGAGCCGCGACTGCCCGGGGCCGCCCAGAGTCGGGGGCGCCGCCGAGCGCATCCCGCCGCGCCGTTACCTAACGCCGGGAAGCCGCTAAGGGGATTAGCGGTGACGGCAGCGCGTCGCGACGGCAAAAATAGCCGCTTCGGGACGAGCTCCGCCGCGGGAGTCCCGCCGGAACCGGGCAGGTACCGCCTCGGGGCCGCCCCGTCCCGCGCGGCGCCGGCAGCCACGGGGTGAGTGCGGCTGCGGCCGGCGGTATCGGCCCGGGGGTTTCGAGGGTATCGGGTCATCCAGGGCAGGCAGGAGCAGCCGCTCGGGGCGTCGGGACGGGGTAACGCGCCGGCAGGGGTCGGGGGGGCGTTTCTCGTTCCCTGGACTTGTGCCGGTAGGACGGCCTCGCGGGAGGGAGAGGCTCAGCGAGACGCGGCCCGGGCGGGGGATTCCCGCTGGCAGCGCCCGCCGGCGCCGGGAGTCCTCCTGGTTCTCCACTTTCCTCTTCGCGCCGCAGCCGCCACGATCCGCGCCCCGGTGAGCCCCTCGCTGCCGAGCCGGGGGTCAGGGGGTCGCCATGCCCCCCGGGCTTCCGTTGCTGCCCCTCTCGCACTCCGCACTGTGCCGGTGGCATCACGTCAGCGCCCGCTCTGGTGCTGCTGGCGGTTCTGCGATGGCTGCCTGGACGCCTGCAGGGAAGCTGCTCGGCAGAGGGGTTGCACTCGCTCTCTTGAGAGCCTCTCCAACCCCCGCGATTCTGTGATTCCAGAGTCCCAAATCTGCACCCCCACAGCACGGCATAGCAGGAAAATTCTCGTTACTCATTAGCTGGAGAAAAGCCAAGCTGAACATCGAGAACAAGGCCCTGAAGGCTCACTGAAGGAAACCAGACTCACAGTAGGAGGGTGTTGTTCAGCGAGCATCAGCCTGATGTTATGTTTAATGAATTTCCCAAGGACAGGCGATACTTTGGTTTAAGGGGGTCATTTTATTGTTTCACTTCTCCAAATGTACAAAAAAAAAAATTAGAAAATAACCCTACCCCCCACCCCCTCCCAAACCAGAAAACAAACCAGTCTGGAGAGCCCCACAGCAGTGCAGCTAAGAGGCAACAGGAAATTAAACAGAAGTAGACACAGCAGCTGGAGCCCCTCAGCCCTCATAGTCACTGGCTCTCCACAATCCAGAACTGGCCCCAGTCTGCCCAGTGCTTCCCCAATTCACACAGAGCACATCCTGACAAGACGGTGAGTGGGAACTTTACAAATCCTCCTTCGCCTTCTTCTTGGATTTCTTGGCTTTATCTTCCTCCTGCAGCACAGGAGTGCTGGTTGCCTCCCGCTTCAAGTAGCTGATGAAGTCACTCACTTCTCTGCCACCCTGCAGAACACACAAGGCAGTAAGACAGAGCCTGTCCTCACTGTGGACTTTGCCTTTGCTAGGGGAGAGTTTGGGTGCCAGCCAGGAGACCAAGCTAACTGCAAGCAGAGCTCTCTCTTGTGGGTCTGCAGCAGCACAGTCCCAGCAGGGACCACCACGTGTTCCCTGGGTAATGGGACAGAGTGCCAGGCACAACTCCAGAGAGACTCCACGTTATTTGGGCACCTGGATTCTACCTCATCACTTCACAAAGCCCCAGGAGTTGCATGCATGACACTCACCTCATACTTCTTTGGACTCTGCTTCTTGCCAGCTGGAGCAAAATAGATGGTGGGGAAGCTGGGGAAGAGAGAACAGGTGTCTGAGCTCATGATGTGCTGCTTTTTTCAGGCCCTGTCCTTCAGACCACCACTGAAAGGACCTGCACCCTTGCTCTAGTTTTACATGGCAACAAGAAAACCAGCTCTTAAGCCAGTGTATATGGCATCCAAAAGCCTTATCTGCACAGCTGGCTGAGCACAACTACAGTCAGGTTTGCTAGCTTTCAGAAAAGCAATTCCAGTGTTATTTTTGCACCACCAAGACCAGAATCACAGCAAATTCAAGAGAAAGGCTCAGTGAGACAAGCTTATAGGTATGGCAAGGACACCATAGGAGCAGAACAGATGTATGCAATTCCCTGTCCATACCCCCCTTCTCCCCAGGAACCTCCATCAGATCAGCAGAGGATGCTGGTCAGAGACAGAAGCCTGAACCCGTGTCTGCTGACACAGCGGTCCAACAGAAGCAGCACCTACCCTCTGACTTCATATGGAGAAGGCACATCGTTGGCTGTAGCATCCATTTTGGCAATGACAATATTGGGGTCTTTACTGAGCTGTTGGGAAAGCACATTAATAACCAACCTGCAGCAGTTAACAGCAAAACTATCGACATGTAAGGTAGGATTTCACAGGACAGCATGTACCGTGCACAAACAGTTGAATAAAATTTATTCTAAAGAGTTTTCTTCTGCTTCAGCAGGGGCACAGGGAACTAAGCTCCTCCTCATTCACTTGTATGCAGCACAGATCTCCCAAAGAATACCAGACTAAGTCAGTAGCTGCAACTCCTAAGGAATGCTGACCCCAGAGGCACTGTGTGCCACGAATCTTTGAGAAAGCAAACTGTGAGTGTAAGCAGTGCCCAAGTAGGAAGGGTACCTGACAGCCACACAGGAAAAAGTTGGTCAGATCTGCAAAGACGTGTTTACACCTGCACTGAAAGCATCATCTGATGGAAGGACAGCAGTGTCATGCAGTCCATAGTCATACCACAGTCAGAGCAAAAAGCCCAAAAAGGAACTTCTCCACCCAAGGACTAAATAAGGCAACACTGACAAAATATTACCACCAAGCCAGCCACCACAAAACCAGCTCAGTTACTGCCACGCTCCAGATCCTGCTCATGCACTTCTGCATCTACAGGAGATGGCAAACAGTGAAGTCCTCAGGAAGGCACAGTTATACCATTACAGTGTCAAGCTTGGAGAGACACAATATGCAGAACTCTTTAGTGCTGCAAAGCTGTCACGTACACTTGCAATAGAGACTCCGACCTACCTTCTCTCCCAGCTCTTTGTATTTGGGCTCCAGATTCTTGCAGTGGCCACACCAGGGTGCATAAAACTCTATCAGGACATCTTTGTCTTCTGCATTAACAATTTCATCAAAGTTCTCAGCAACCACCACCTGAAAGGGTTTGATCACACAAAGTTTGGACTTCTAAGTCAACAGTGAGGCTGTACCACGACATGCTATGGCCCAGAAAGCCTGGCCTCCCACTGCACTAGGCTGTGCACTTTGTCTACATAGCGAGCACCAGGCCGACCAAACTCACAGCTCTTCACCAAGCAGCATCTTGAGCAAGCAGGCAACAGCCTGTGGTAAGATACTGGCACCGCCTGCAAGTGAGTTTTGGACACTGTAACACCGCAGGAGAAAGGCAGAATAATTCATTTCTTAATCCCAGCAGGCTCCAGGCTAAAGAATGAGTTTAGCTGTATTTGCTGAGGTCATCCCAACCCATACACAAATAAGCAGTGCAGCTTCACTCCATTTAAGACCCTCATCTGATTGTAAAGCCACGGGAATGCTTTCCTTAGGGCAGATTCCAGTGGGATGAACAAGCAGTAGGAATTAAACCCTTCTCTTAAGCTGATGAGATGAACACGTAAGACCTTAGGAACTGAGCTGTTGTGACCGGCTTCAAAGCCGTTCCATGGGGGAGGCACAAGTCAAGATAACAGAACCCCTGTAAATCTCAATGATCCTGCACTTGCAGAGAGCATCCCGAGTGGGCTCGTGCAGGACTAACTATGCTGAGAGGAAAGCATGGAACCAAAACTGCAAGCTGAGTTTCTTCAGCTCAGAAGTGCAACATAGAAGGGAATGAATTCTTTTTCTATACCACACCACAGACTTCAAGGTGCCACAGCAGTGCACGTGCAGCAAGGTATGCTGGCATACAACTGGAAGCTGCTGCTGAGGTGTTTTTCATCACTGGCAGCGGCTTTCGCCTCCCTTGGTACAACACTCACCTTCACAGGGCCATCATTGTTTTCAGGGACAGGCTCTGATTTCAGGTACTTTTTCAAGTTGCCATCAAAGTAATCTTGCAAGAATCTCTCCAGAGCCTTTCCGTCACGGCTGAAAGCAAAGTGACATTTTATAGCCACCATGACACACACGGGATGAGAGGAAAACCTTCAGGGCTGATTTAACCTCCTTCCACCCACATAACAGATGCCACCTGCATCTGTGAGAGCACCACCCTGGGGCCAGCTTAGAACAAGCACAACAGACACCACTAGACTCTTGGCAGGAGCCTAGGTGCACATCTCAGTCTAGGTTTCAGGCCTTCAGAGCACCCTTAGATTTCTTCTTTTCCAAAGGAATGTACAGCTGTTCCCACCCGTGCCCTGTACCAAATCTTAATTCCTAGGCAGACATTACATAAAGTTACAGAATTAAGCTGAAGACATTTAAAGACAGGACAGGCTCCAGAGGGCAAGAAAGCACACTGGACAACTAAGAACCTTTCTGACCCAGCAGTCATTTCTTCCAGCAGGAAGATCCAGCTTTCCTATTTCCTCCAAGCTAATGAACAATTCCTTGGTCACAGCCTCCCCGAGTCTATCAAGCAAGAGGCAACACTGCTAACATGCAAAAACTTACGAGAATTCTTCCTGCATGACATATTTATCTCCTTTAGCTGTTCTGATGGCAACAACAGGAGCCTCACCCACGCTGTTGTCTAGACCGAATTCTGACAGCTCGTGGCCAAAAGTTTTCCGGCCAGCAACAGCAAATGACAGTTTGTGACCAGCATCCAAGAACTTCTTTGCAATCATCATAACTCTGAAGAAAAAAAAAGGAGACAAAAAGCAGAAAACAAAGCATGATTCCTTGGAACATTATCTCCCACATGAGATCACACCTTTCAAGTTGAGGAACACACCAGACAAGGAGTTCAATGGTGTGAGTGAAGCAATGCATTCCACACAGGAAAGTCCTCTAGGAACAGCGTTAAGAAGCAAAGCTCGTTTATTCTGAACACAGCCTGAGAAAACGTCAGGTGTACTTTTCTTTTTTTTAAACCCATCAGCTTGATCACTAAAGAATACAAAGGGTAGAATGCCACATAATCTTACCAAGGAAATTTCAGTTTAAAATAGATAATCCACTAGACATCCAAAAACAAGTCTCCGGGTTCTCAAACCAATGCCTTGAGCAGCAAGCACAGTACTCTCAGTTAGAAACCCAGCGGGGATTTTTCCACGGCAGAATAATTGCCAGGAGTGTAAGGAGCTCTAAGCTGAGCCACAGACCACCACCAGCACAGGGATCGAGCGAGAGCAGCCCCACGCCGCCCAGCCCCACGTACCGGTTGCGCCAGTAGTTGGAGCCCTTTGCATTCTTCTCATAATCCACATCGTAGTAGGCCACCAACAGATCTCTCCCCTGGATCAAGTCCTTGTTGTCTTCAGTCATGTGTGGACAGATACCAAAGCTATCAATGAGACAGAGGTCAGCAGCTTTGACTTCGCTCTCCGGATCCCATCACCTCCACAGTGGCCCCAATACAGCGCGCTCGACTCCCACCAACAGTGCTTAATATCAGTCACCACCATGACTGACACATTTTGCCCACTCACACACCGTATTATTTCCAGTCAAATCTCCATCTCTAGCCACAGCTTCAATTAACGCACCTGATCTAAGGTTTAAGACTTCTCAGGAAGTATGTATTTCTTTTGAACAGAAGCCTGGTTGCTTCAACAGAGAGAACAGATATCACCAACCCACCAGTATTTCCAGAAAGGAGGGAGACAGCCCAAAGGGAACGGTGTAAGCAAGACAGCCCTTCTGGACGCTAAGCACAAGTAGCAGCTAAGCTTGGTAGAGAAAATGAGCTCTGAAAAGGATGGAACCCAATTTGGGATGGACTCTAGCCTGCCCTGTCGTCCAGCAAGGAACCACTCACATGTTCTCCTGGATAAACTTCTTGATCTTTGCACTGGTGATTTTGTCTTCAGTGTAGCTGACAGTGCTCTCCTCAAACTTGTTTGCCAGCCGTGAAGGTCGGAACAGGACCACACCCCTGAGAGGAAGCAGATAGCATGAGGCCATTCAAAGCATTCCTGGGATGTCAAGGGGCAGCAGCAAGAAGAGATGAGGATTCAGCCTCCACTGACCACCCTCATTAACACCCACAGGCACGGCAAAGCAGACTGCTTCCTTGGTAGCACTACTGCACCAGATGTGCCTGCCAGGCTGTTTCTCATTATTCAGACAGGCCATGGCCTCCAGCAACAAGAAACTAGAAAGAACAAGCAGTGGGGATGCAAAACACCTGTTGAGATACTTCCCATGTGGAGGGGAACACTAATCCTCTGGATCCTGCAACCGTTCTATCACACCCAAACTCTTGCCAACGCGCCGCCGGCAGCTGGGAAAGCAGCAATACCTGACAGCATGCTCAGAAGGTTATTAACTGGAATTATTTTGTTCCAGTTGCCTTAAGAAAAAAATCTTTAAGAACTTACTCTCCATCTTCCTCGTACTTCTGCACCAACTGCTCCTCACTGGTGTGTGCAAAACGGTAGTTGTCTCTCAAGTTGTTGGCAGCTTTCATGAATTCAGAATAAGCGTCGCCAGAAGCATCTCTAAAGAAGCCTGCAGCAGAAAGGCAGATGGGGACCTCAAACCAACTCAGCAGCAGTTCCCGTGCAGCTCATCATGTCTCTACAGTGCACCAAAAGCTGTGTGCTGAACCAAGGTCCTCAGTGCACATCCAGGCCTCGGTCCATTCTTAGTGGAACACTTACACACTGCTTGCCTTCCACCAGCAGCGAGCTGCTCAACAATGAGAAATTCAGCTAAAGGAGAGCTACCTGCTGAGCACTGCAACTTCCATCTGCAGTCATATGTGACACTGTTAGTGGCAGCACTCGTAGCCAGTGGTACGTAACAGAAATAAGCTCAGGAGTGCTGCTCGATACTCGGCCCGCTCCATTTGTATGATGATGCCTGACCCGCACGAAGGAGAGCTGCTATTGCCACTCGTAAACCACGATCAAATGAGACACGGATGATGAATACCATCACAGCAGGATTGCTGGAAATCCAAAGCTACCTCTTGTCAGGCAGCCAAAAGAGCAACACGCTTAAAAAACAAAAAACCTACAGTCCAGGAGTTCTGAAAGAGTCAAAGAGCCACAGGAAAAAAAAGTTGGAGCGAATCCCCAGAGGTCACCAAGTCCAACCTCCTCAAAGCAGAGCCAGCTTACAAATCAGGTCAAGTCGCTCAGAACTTTTTCCAAACGAGTTCTGAAAGATCTCCAAGATTGAACGTTTTGAAGCACCTCTGGTCACTTGTTCTGGCTTTTCCTTCCTGCCATGAAAGGCTTTTTGCTCACACCCACCTGGAACTTCCCTTACTACACTTTAGGACACTGCCTCTTCTCTTATCACAGCACATTCGCAACACATCTTCCAGGGTCAGATGCAGTTTAAACTCTCACCCATTCTACTCACCCACTACAGAAGCATCTTTATCACCGATGAATTTCTCAAAATCAGCCACGGAACTGAGAGCCACTGAAGCAGGTCCCGCCTGTTTCTTGAGATGACTGACAATTCCATCTTAAAATAAAAGCGAGCCATTGAAGGGATCGATACAAAGCTTCACCAGACACTTTTCAAGTTCCCTAAAACAAAAGCCATTTCTGACAATTCTTCTACCAGCCCCCAAGCCAAGTGGCCCAATGGTGACACAATAAGCAGGGCATGAACTGAAAGTTTGTCATCAGCACCTTTTCTTCACCTTCATCACATTGAAAAACTCATCTTAGAAACACAGGGATTTTCAGAGCACTGCCCTGGTAAAAACATTTTCCCAACACTCTCCTGCCAAGAGCTGCACACCCATTACTAATGTGTCACAGAACATTGCACTGTGAGAAGTGATTCACTACATAAAAAACTGACCAGGAAACTGAAAACCTCCTCACTGCTGCAGGAGTGCAGAGATTACAAAGTTACTTGTAATAGGAAGTTAATGGCGTAAGATCTCCCCTGGAGCATTTTCCACGCACCACCCATCATGGATACCATGCTTTAAAGATAATCTGGAAGCCTCTTCCTATAAGGGAGAGTTTTAAGTGCTATTAAACATCCAGCGCTCTTCCAACAGAAGGAGTTCTGGGAAGGGCAAGGTGTGCATGTGAGTGCAATCCTTCTTTGTACCTCTCCATACATCTCGCTTTTCTGAAACAAAGACTGTTCTGTGTGGGCCTGCCTTCTAGCACTACTTCAGCAAGCAAGATGCAGACAGATGCCCACAAGCCCTCACCCGCCGTCCTGGGCCCATCATAGGTTCCTGACTCTTCTCCATCTCGAAAAATCTTCAGGGTGGGATATCCACTGACTCCATACTTGTTGCAGGTGTTTGAATTCGCTGTACAGTCAACCTAAGAGAAAAGAAATATTGCTACTCAACGATTTATCAACCTGTACACCCAAGCAAAAGCAGCTTTGCCACTGCACACGTTTTCACATGTAGCTTGGAAAACTGAAGGGCTTGAAAACTCTCACATGCTTTTAATCAGGGCTGGATTCCTTCCACATAAAATGTAAAGATCTGAGAAACACCTGTGAGACCCAAGTCTATAAGATCAGAAGCCAGGCCCAACATGAAACCAAGCGGCCCATGGGTGATGCAGTACACAGCCTGTCACTGAGACGTCAGCACTGCACAGCACACAGCGTGTAACAGCACAGCTGCGTTAAGAGGCACAGGAAAGATTTAAGGAAACACACAGGAAACTAAGTAGCTGCAACTTTGAGATGCCTTCCCCACTACAATACTAGAAAGGGTAGATTCTTGTCGTTGACGAGAGGCTTAACAGGAATCGACCTGTTAAGAATTTTTAGCATCTTACCAATACTGAAGGTTTCAGCAACAGCTGAAGCAAACAAAAGTCTGGAGGAATCCATGTCAACTTCCCATAAAGAAAGCATCAGACCCTTAATTAGCAAAATCACACAAGATTCCTGGAGGAAAAGGTGGTTCTTTAACAAAGCTCCTTACTGCGTAAGGCAAGGGACACACCGCAACTACTGAGTACAGCAATTCTTGGACTGAGACTGTACAGCTCCCCCCATTCGAGCCCTCTCCCAGCCAGCAGCACACGCCCATCTCACAGCCTCAACACCGGCCGCAGCCCTCAATATCAGACCGTTCCTGGCGCTTGAGTCTTCGAGAAGCCGCAGCGCATCACAGCTTTGAGCCACGGGCAGGTCGGCTGCACAGCCCGGCAGAGACCCTAACAGCACGGCTTCTCCACCCGCAGCAGCCATGAAGCCACGGGACTCGGGCAGAGCCGCAGCCGCCCCTCACCTTCACGAGCGGGACGATCCCCTTCAGTCTGGTCGCGGCCGCCTCGTATTCCGGCGCCAGCCGCTTGCAGTGCCCGCACCTGGGGGGAGGAGGAGGAGGAGCGTAAGGTCCGCCGCAACGCCTCGGCCCGCCCCGCCCCCGCATTCGCCCCCGGCCCGGCCCCGCAGCCCCGGCTCTGCCCGCCGCCCCTCACCAGGGCGCGAAGAACTCCACGAGCACCAGTCCCGGGCGCTCGGCCAGGCCGCTCTCGAAATCGGCGTCGCTGAGCTCCACCACGTCGGAGGCGCCTGCGGAGAAGGCGAGGAGCGGGAGGAGCAGCAGCGTGGCGGGCGGCGGCCGAGGCACGGACATGGCGAGCGGCCGTGCAGAGCTGCGCTCCCTCCTCGGCGGCGACGGCGGGTGAACAGGCGCCGGGGGCCGCAGGCCGGAAGTCCCGCCTCCGCAGCCGGATCTGCCGTGTGGCAGCTCCCCATTGGGCACCGCGCCTTACGTCACGAGAGCCGCGACCAATGGGCTGCCGAAAGGGAGGGGGGGGAACCGCAGCGGCCGCCCCGCCTCCGCGGGCCGCTGGGTCCCGGTGCAGGCCGGGCCGCGAGGGGGCGGCGTGGGGCGCTGGGCCGCGCGTGGTCGGCGGTCAGCGGTCCGCGGTTGGCCCGCTCCGCCCTGCCCGGGCCTCGGCGGGGGCAGAGGCGTCCATCCCTGCGGGCGCCGCTGCAGAAAAGCGTTTCGGCACACTGGTGCGCATCCCAGTCCGGCAGGCAGTCGCAGAGACTGCGCGCGGAGCGGATGATCGTGCTGGGCAAGCAGCGCCTCGGCTGGAGCCGGAGTTCGCGCAGGGTCCCTTCCTCAGCCGTGCTGTGTGATCCCGGGGCGGCTGCCGGAGGCACGGCCCAGCCCGATCCCGGCCCCGGCTCTGCGAAGTTGCCTGCGCTGCCTCAGCACTGGCGCCCCGTTAAGGGGTTTTAGGGACAGCCTGGCAAGCTGTGCAGCAGTTGGCTTTCTCTCGCAGTGTTGTAGTGCCCCGCGTGCTTTTCCAGGGGTGCTGGCGCGGCCAAATTTGTTTGGTGCCGCCTCTGCCGCTTGGCTCCCACCTCCCAGGAGCTGCTTCATGTCTACGCACTCCACACACACGCCGCAAGAAGCGGAGCAGGCTGATGCGCTGGGATCATCACCAGTTGGTCTGCATTGCTGCCCGCCACACCAAGAGCTTCATCTCCCTATACAAGTACAGCCGCACTGAGATCCGAGAGCCGCTTCCTCTCCTCATCCCAAGGATAAGCGGTTCCTGCTCAGTGTCCTCCCACAGCTGCCTTGACAGTGCGCATGGGACTGCTTGCTCTACAGCTCGGGGTGTGTTGGGTTGTGCTGCCAGCACAGAGCCTGCTGTACAGAAGCAGCATTTGTCTGGAGGTGGATGAGCAAGAACTCATCCACAACAAATCAGTGCTCAGCTCCAACCCAAGCCAGCATGGAGCAACAGCCCCTCCTCCTGATGCGTCCTATCACATCCTTTTCAGGACCTAATGCCACAAACCCGAGCCTTTGCCCCCAGCTCTCAGGCCCATGCACTGCTTTCTGCCACAGCTGGTCTGGCATCTCTGCTGGACTTGGTGGGACAGTCCTCAGCACCAGTGTTTCTGTTTCCCCATTTGTTTCTCTTGGGCAGGTGTCCTCCTGCACTCACCCTGTAACCCAGCAAGGAGAAACCCAGCTGACAGCAACTGTCACAGGCCTCACATTACAGAGCCATTTTCTTCTTGCAGTAGCTTTCCCCATGCTCTGCAGGCTGGATGAATGGCTTAGATTGATCCAGGATATCTGGAAGATTCCCACTATAAACAAGATCACCAGTGGAGCCTGCGCTGTGGTCTGGATGCTGATTGTGTCTTTCCTCTTGCAGAATGTTGTTGCAGCCATCACTGGTGAGTGCTGGGCCAGACTCAGCCACCGATCCCCCCGTACTCCCCAGACACCTCGAAGGGCGCTGCTCTGTAGGAGGAGGAGGACGCCTTCAGATAAACGAGGGCGGCCGGGCCGCTGCTCCCGCCGCCGTCGCTCCGTTACTCCGGGACCCGCTGCTCCGCGCCGCCCCGGTGCCGGCAGAGGGCGCTGCGGGGCTGCCCGGTAGCGCGGGCGGGGTGCGGGCACGGCCGGGCCCAGCCTACCCGCTCCAGCGGGCTGCCAGGGGGCTGAGCCGGGACCCGGCGCTGCGCACCGACCCGCTGCCGACTGCCCAGGGCTGGGCCCGGCCGGTGGGGGGAACGTGGGGCCGTGCTGAGGGGCGTCTGCTGGGCTGCGTGTGGGAAGCTGCGGCAGCTTTTGGATGCTGTCCACGCTGGGGATCTGTGCGGGGTGCGGGCGGGCGGGGCCGTGCCGTGCCGTGCCGTGCCGTGCCGTGCCGACCACCCACCGTGTGCCGCTGTGCTGCGGCTGCCGCAGACCCCGCGCTTGGGCCGCCCGGGCACCGAGCGGGGAGAGCCGGGGCTGCGGGACCGCGAGCCGCCTGCTGGTGGTGCTCTGCGGGCGGCCGAGATGCGGAGCCGAGACAGCTGGGAGCCCGGCTGCTCGCCGGGTCATAGCGCGCAGGTTTGCAAGGGAACGGCTGGCGCCTGGCCCCGCTGCCCGGTTCGTGCTGCTCCTCGGGCCGTGCCCAGCAGGAGCTCCTTTCCGCTGCCTCCTGCCCAAACCCAGGCCTCCAAGGGCTGTTCTGCGGACAGCAGCACTGTGCTATCCCCGAGCAGAGCTGTGTGTGTGCGTGAGTGCTGTGAAGGGCTCCCATCAGCAGGGGGGACACGAGCCCTTCCCGTGGATCACCAGGCTGGCGCGCTCTGCTCTGATGGTGCTTTCTTTCCTGCAGGCAGAAACAGAGACGGAGCCAGGCCCCAGCTTGGCACTCCTCTGCCTGCCTGCAGCTTGCTGTGAGAATCCCCCAGCAAACTGGTGATGTGCACCCGGCCCTGCTCCCTGCATGCCTGCAGCAATGCCAGGAACGTTTTCCCAAGTCTCTCCTGTCCTATCCTGCTGCTAGCTGTCCCCAGGCTTCCCGCCCCACGGCCACTGGGTCCCCTCAGGCCTATTACCCCACAGAAGCAGTGACCTGGGAAAATCCAGGGAGAGCTGCTTGAAGATACCTAGACCCATCTGTGTGCCTCTCTGCAGGCACAGGGCCGGGTGCGGTAAGGAGCAGAGAGAGCCAGGGCTACAGCAGCACATGTTTATGGGGTCTGACCTGGCTCTGTGCGTAACAGCGCAGGGACATGCTGGGCACAGTGATGTTATAAGCTATGGGGAAGCTGGGTTCCGCAGGGCTGGTGCTGCCTCGGTGTGGATCAGTGCCGGAACTGTGGCACTGGGGATGGGATGCGAATGTCCTGACCCTTTTCCAGCCGCCGCTCACAGTCGATCAGGTAGTTCACGCCGTCTATCACCAGCTGCACCAGTTCCACCTGCACCAGGAGCACAAAGTTCTGACTCTAGGCTTTGTTGGCCCCAGCCACCCCCCTGAGCCGTGCCAGCATCTGCTGTGTGAAGGGCACCTACTGCACCCATGGAGCACAGTGCCCCCAATCCCAATCCCCACTGCTGGCTTCAGCATACAGCTGCAAAGCTGTGCGCTGAGGTGTGCGCACGTTTTCCCAACTGCCCTTGCCAAGAGCAGCTCTGCCCCTCTCCCACCTCTGACTTCCCCAGCCGGTCCAGGTTGGAGATGTCAAACACATTGCCAGTGGCTGCTGTGTCCACACCGCCTGTCCCACGCTTCTGTAGCCGCAGGTTCTCCAGGATCTTGGGGAAGCGGCTGTCCTGGTGCCCAGAGAAGGTGTCAGTGATCAGCAGGACCATCAGCCACAAATGAAAGCTCCCCAGGGCTGCCCTCCCACACTCTGCAGCGCTCTGTCTGCAGCCCTACAGTCCCTGGCTCCAAGCAGATCCCACTCAGCACTCATGTGTCTGGCCCCTCCGGCTGCAATGTGGGCGCCATGCGCTGCTCTGCTCTCCTGTGTGATCCCGAGCAGCATCCAGGGCTGTGCCACACAGTCTTTTCATCCTGGCAGGGCTGGGCTCTCTGTGCCCACAGCCCCGGCTCCCCCAGCACCATCCACAGTCATTACCTTGCTGAGCAGTGGCAGCTTGATGTGGACACCCGCCCGCAGCCCAGTGCCCAGGTTGGAGGGGCAGGTCAGGATGTAGCCTAGCCTCTCATTCCACATGAACTCCCAGCCTCGCTCCTGGATTAGTCGCTCCACCTGGGTTAGAAGCACAAAAAGCAGCTCAGCCCCTAGCCCAACCCTCAGCGCGATGCTGCCCAGCCCTGAGGCTGCGAGGGACACAAGTCCTGCACGGCCCCCATCCGCAGGGCTGGCAAGGTAGCGCTGAGGTTTCTCACCTCCTTCAGGCCCCGGCAGAACCGCTCAAAGACGCGCTTCATGTTACCACCCTTCTCCATGGAGATGACACGCGTGTGGTCCTCCTCATTGATCCAGATCAGGAAGGTCTTCTCGTTGTTGTGCCTGCGACAGGGCAGTGCTCGGCTGTGCGGGGGCTGCTGCAGCCCTGTGCCCAGCAGCCAGCAGCAGCGGCCCCGCAGCGCCCACTCCCCTGCTGTTAAGGCGCTGCACCCTGTGTGCTGTGAGCACCCTGCCAGGCAGCGTGTGGCTGTGTGTAGGAGCGCTGGGAGCAGGAGGGAGAGGCAGCTGTGGCCGGGTAAGTCTGGGGGCGGGTACAGTGCGCAGAGCGGGGTGAAGCGCTGGGCATCGTCTGGGAAGCAGCTAGCATGCACAGGTTTTTGGCAGGAGAGGGAACGATGTGCTGCAGGGCAGGCAGGGCTGGCAGCAGGGCCTGGGATGGCTGCAGAGCCGCCCGCTGCCGTGCAAGGTGCTGCGGGTTGTGCAGGGAGCGGCTATCCAGGCTGCAGCCGGCGATCGGAAACCAGGCTGGGGGTGGGCACGGAGAACGCAGCCATGGGCACGGCGCTGCGGAACGGCAGCCTGGAGGCAGCGGGGTCTGTGGGGCGGGAGCGCGGGCGGGGACAGCAGGATGGAGAAGCAGTACCCTCCTCCTCCTGCGCTATTGGCGACCCAGCGCCAGACAGGTCCTCACCAGATGCCTCGGGCGTCGGGCCAGTCCCGGGCCATTCCTGCTGCCGTCAGGAGCGGAGACACCGGCTTGTCAAAGAGGAAGTGGTCCTGCAGGGACACAGCGCGTCAGCAGGGCACGTGGGGGATACCGGGGCACCGTTCCTCTGGTCCCCGTGCACCACACAGGAGGTGAACATCACTGCCTGTCCCAGTGCAGAGGCTGTGGGTGTGCAGTCCTCACAATGCCAGCGGGGCAGCAGCTGTGTGCCACGCACTCGCCTTTCCCTGGGCACGTGGAGGGACACAGGGCGGGAGCCAGAGAGCCCCATGAGCTGCAGGGCCACATTCAACTCCATCTTCTAACGAGCGGGGCCGTGCGCAGCCTCTGCAGCATGGGGCAACCGCGCTGGGGACAGTGCCCCGCTGCTGCAGGCTCAGGGTGGGGGAGGGAGAAGGGTGGGAGCTGGTGCCAGGATGGGGTCCTGCCGGGGCTGCCCGACTCACATCAATGAGCTGCTGCTGCTCCTTCTCTGTCATCTCGCTGAGACGGTAGTAGCGGCCCGACAGGTCCCCCGTGAGGCCGTTCAGAGCCTCCACCGTCACCTTCTCCACCTCCCTCCGCTCGGCGCGGGTGCAGGCGGGTGGAAGGCTCAGCCCACGGATGCTGCGCCCGGTCCGGACCCGGGACGAGAGCACATAGCGCTCATCGAAGTGGCCAAACTTAATCTAAAACAAACATGGGACATCGGCAGGCAGAGCTGCGCTGAGCATCGCTGTCCCCAAGGCACACCGCAGCACACCCACCTTGGAGGCGTCCAGGTCCGTGACGTGCTTCATGGTGCGGGGGTTGTACCCGTTGTGCCGCTCCTGGATCACAGGGTCAAACAGCTCTGCAAACACCTGGAGGGAAGCGGGACAGGGCAGCTCTTCAGAGCCAGCCATGCGGAGACCTTTGGGGGATGTTGCAGGTGTCCTATGGAGCCTGGAGCGTGGCAGGGCCCCGGCCATATCTCACCTCGTATGTCTCCTCATCACCAGCCACCATGCCGACCGTCTTGATGAAAGGGTGGCCTGGGTTGTCCACGCCGGTCTGGATGCACTGGTCCAAGGTCCAGCCGTTGGGGGTGGCTTTGTCACAGAGCCTCGCGTAGATGGCTGGCGTCAGGTTGCTGGCCATGCAGTTGTTGTGTTTCCGCAGATCGGGGTACTCAGCACTGCAGGAGGAGGCACCAGTGAGCCGCTGTGTCCAGCAGTTTTTTGCCGAGTCTGACTGGGTTGGAGCTCATTTCCCCGCTGCAGCCCACGGTGCTGTGTGTTACCCCATAGCTATGATGGCACTGATATGGCACCAACGTTCTCCTACTGAGCGGCGCTGGCACAGCACCGCAGTCCTCCCCAGTCCTGCAGAGCCTGGGTACGGGCAGGAGGTGTGGAGGGGACGTCCCTGGGGCAGCTGGCCTAACCCAACCGGGGCATATTCCATACTGCACACATTGCATTCAGCAATAAAAGCTGGCGGCAGGGAGAAGGAAAGGCTCTCATTATGAGAGCGTCCATCTGCCCAAATGACCACTGCATATCCCGAGGCCCCGATTCCCAAGGAGTGGCTGAGCATTGCTTACTGATGGAAAATCAAGAATATATTTCTTTTCTCCTTTTATTTCTGTGTGAGCTTTGTTCTTTTTTTTTCCTTCCTTTACACTGCTCTTTATCTCAACCTGTTAAGGACCAAAGCGCAAATTCAGTCACTCCTTCTCTTTCCTTGGGCGAGTGCAACACCTACAAACTTTTTTTCCTGGTATTTTCTTCCTCTTGTCTCCCTGGGCAGTGGGAGTGGCAGTGGGCAGCGGGTGCTGCTGAGTGGCCATCAGCTGTCATCCTACCAGCTCCCAGCAGTGCCTCTGCCCTATGGAGAGCCCCGCAGCAAGGTGGGCAGGGAGAGCTGTGCTGTTCCCGCAAAGACAGCATGGGAGCAGAGAGCAGCCCACAGTGATGGCTGCCACGAGGACAGGAGTCCATGAGCAAGTCTGGCTGGTGCTAAGGGTGCAGCTCCTTATCAGCTGTGTACCAGGGCTTGGTACTGGGAGTGCTTTGTGGCAGGCAGCCACGTCAGCCACAGCCCCACGTAGTGCCTGGGCACAGGGCTGCCAGCTCTGGGCTGTGCAGGGGTTGCTCTGTTCTGCACAGTGCAGGGCAGCTGCTCCTGCTGTGCCTCTGTCAGTGTTCAGGTCTGTGTGTCTGCATGCAGCCCTGGGGGCTCTGACCCCACACAGCCCAGACGCTGTGGGGCAGGAAATGGGCTGACCCTGATCTGCAGCTGGTGGGAACCGCACTGCTCTGGCGCAGTTTATTGTATTAGGGGGATGCTTTCTTCTAATCAGCTTAGCAGGAGGCCGTCTCCTGACCTCATTCCCACTTTAGCTGGGCTTTGTGCTTGTCCTGTGCTCACAGGGGAGTTGGCGGAGCAGGACCCGACCGCACTCTCCTTGGCCAAATCCCTCCCACTGGAGGTACCATTGTCTAGAGTGGGACAGGAGCAGCCCTCCCCAGGTCGGGAGGACTGGACGGTGGCCAGGGATATCTGGCCTCTCTCCCTCAGGGAGTCACAGGCAGCTCAGGAGGAAGCAGAGGTGGCAGGTGTGGACATGAATCTGTGGCAGTAATGCAGGAGCCAATCGCTGTCACCGCCTCCAAGCTCCTGGCCCCATGCTGCTGTGCAGAGCTTGCCATCCCCAGCCCTGAGTCTGCAGTCCCGGAGTGCACACTGGCCCTCTGCCTATGGCTTAGCTGTTGCTTGTGGCTTCCGGAGCTTGCAGAAAGAAAGGGAGGCTGGGCTCATGGTGCTGCTCCGCGTGGGGAAGCACTGGCTCCAGCCTGTCCCCTTGCATGGAGGTGTTTGCTCTGGGCAGAGCCAGTCCCAGGCTGGGCTGAGGCTGCTCCCCATCCTACGCACATATCTTTGCTGTTTGAGTTTTTCTGGCTCAAAGGATGCCTTGTTGCATGTGGGATGCAGCCTGCTCAGCCTCTTTTGTTGCTCCTGCTATTGACTGGATGTGGACCCATGTCTCCCCAGTGTGAGACACTCTCATAAAAAGCATTCACTGCTCAGAAAGGGACAGTTGGACTTGTCCCTTCCCTGCCTCCAGCACTGCCCAGTGAGCCAGGACTGCAGCTCACTCTGCTTCCCACCCTGCTGCCAGCAGACTGCATTCAGAGCCAGCAAAGGTTGCTAAGGCGAGCAGGCTTGCTTGCAGCCAGAAGGAGGCTGTATTAGGTTTAAGCATTCTCTCTGATATAAGCAGTCCTTAGCCCCACTGCAAAGGGTTCAGAGACTTAAAAGCTCCAGGATCTGCGCCTGCTGCAGTGCTGATTTAGCTCTGTCCTGAGCAGACCTTTCCCCAGAACAGTCCTGAATCGCAGCCAGAAGATTTGGGCAATCTCTTTTCAGCCTTTCCAGAGCACCCCAACTAAGCTGCATGGGGCCGGGATAAGCAGAACATCACAGGGAATGGCAGTGTTATACACTTGGTGCTGTGCTTACGCGCAGCAGAGCCCAAGCGGAGCTGCACAGGGAGCCAAGGGCCATGATGCTGCTCTCGCAGCAGCAGTCCAGGCTTCCTCTGCCACAAGCAGTAAGGTGGCACCACACTTGGCCTTTCAGGGTTGCTCTCGCCTTGGTTTTGTTCCCCAAACCCAGTTGCAGAGCTGTGCTTCATGCTGTTCTGTTCCCAGTGCCCAGTGCTGAGTTGCAGGTGCATTCCCAGTGGGGTCCCCAGCCCTGGAGGCCATGAGCTTTTCCAGCAGAGATGGAAGTGTTCCAGGGCAGCGCAGCAGAGAGGAGGCACCTTGCTGCCAGTGCAGCACCATGGCCCTCTGTACCTCAGGACAGGGCCGCTTGCAGTGCCCTCTGTGCCCTTGCACCAGGGGTTCTGCACTGGGAAGGAGACTGCTCAGTGCACAGCAGGTTTTGTGGGTTTGCTAGCGCTGCTGCACCTCCCACAGCTGTCTGCACTGATCCAGCAGCCTTTTCCAGTGCCCTTTCCAGCAGCACCAACTGCTGCTTCCACAGCCGCGGGAGTCACTCCCTCACCAGGCTCAGGGCGCCCCCCCCTCCTCCGGGTCTCGCCAGGCCGGCACGCGGCCCTCAGCATCCCCACCCGACGCCGACCCGATGTCTGCGGCCGCTCAGAAAGCTCTCAATGCAGCGCTGCTGGAGGGCCGAACGGGCAGCACCACGCGGCCGTTACCGTTCACTCCGTTTCCATTCCGTTTCCACGGCCCGGCCTGGCGCCGGCTCTCGGCACGGCGCTCTGCACGAGCAGCGCTCAGCCTGCAATGCAGAGCAGCACCGCGCGCTGCCGGCACGTTGTCTGCTGCAGGATCGCAGCAGCCGCGTGTGTTTGGAGCAGCAGCGCTCTGCCTCCTCTGTTCCGCACCTTCCCCCACACCGTCTCTGCCGGCAGCGGGACGGGGGCACCCGCTCCTCACTCCCCGACCACCGCCGGGCTGTGCCGGGCTGCTGCCAGCCGCAGCCCCTGGCAAGGAGCGACATGAAGGGCGCAACGTGAGAGCTTCGGCGCTGGTGCTGCAGCCTCGGCATTGCTCTACTGCTCTGACGCGACCAGCGGCTCCAGCAGAGCCGCGTCACCCCAGAAGCACCCGTAAGCCAGGCGGGGCACCGCGCCCACTCCAAGCGCACACCTCAGAGCTCATCTCTGTTTGAAACCGGCAGTGCAGCACGAATGGCCTTGGACCTCCGTTATCCCTCCGCCCCGAGCTGCGAGGGCGAGGCCCTGTCGGGAAGCCCCCTGCTCCGCGACCGTACTGAGCTCGGGCTGTGTGTGTGCTCGACATCCTCGCGGTGCCGTCCCCGCCAGACTGAATCCTGGTTCCCACCGCCCCGCGCTCGGCAGGACCCTTCCGCAAACCCCGGGCCACGGGGGTAAAAAAAAGCAGCGCTTTACCCCAGCTCGGCCGGCCCCGGGCTCCCCGTTCCCGACCCGGGCGCGGCGGTGCCGGTGCCGCCCCGCGGGCCGGGGGCCGTCTCCGCACTGCCCCAAGGTAGGCACGGACCCGATTCCGGGAGCCCCGCGCCCAGGCGCGGCCGTAGGGGTTGCACGGCCCCGCCCGACGAAACGGTGCCCTTGGAATCGGGGACGGCGGATCCCGCAATCGCGACGGGGCCGCGTCGTGCCCGTTCCCGGACGCCCGAGGCAGAAGGGTTTTGTCCCGCCGGAGGAGTCAGTCCCCCCCCAGCGGGGCGCGGCTCTGAGACGGGGGCTGAGTGACTCCGGTCACTGCCGCCCTGGGGCTCGAGATGCTTCGGGGAGCTGCGGGAGCCCCGCGCCCCCTCCCCCGGTGCCGCGGCCGCGGGAAGCAGCCCCCGTCCGCTCCCGCCCCCGCACGTGCGCCCCCGCCGCCCGCTCCCGGTACCTGGGCGGGTAGCGGCGCCGCTGCCGCTCACCGGCGCTGACCGTGTCCCGGGCGAGCAGAAAGCCGGCGGCGAGCGAGCCGGCGCCCACCATGGCCAGAAGCCCGGCGGAGCGGCGGGCGGAGAGAGCGCGGGCGAAGGTGCTGGCCATCGCGGAGCGCGGAGCGAGCGCGGCGGGGGCCGGCGGAGGACGTGATGGGAATGGGAACGGCGGCGGCGGGAGGGCGCGGGGGGCGGGGAGCGGCGGCACGGGGCGGGGGTGGGGGGGGGCACCGCCACCTGCTCGGGCCGCCCCGCCCCGCCCCAGGGGCCGCCGTCGCCTTCAGCACCGCGCGTCGGACAGCGCCTGGGGCCGCGCCCGACCGGACGGGACCCCGAGCACCGGGCGACGGGCATCGGCCGGCGGGGCTCCCGGCCCGGCCCCCGCGGGGACTTCAGGCGGGCGCGGCATAGCGCGAAGGCGCGGCCGGGGCAAAGTCCGCGCACCTGCGGCCGGGAGCGGCGGGGAGCGTGGCCTGGGACGCCTTGCCCGACGGCGCGGGGCCGGGTAGGGGGCCGGGCCGGGCGGGCGGTGCGGGGCGGCCCGGGCTGAGAAGGGCGGCCATCACCGCCGCTTTGCTCCTCCGCCGCCCTCGCACGCCGAGGACGGCCGGGCCGGGGATGCTGGCCCGCGCACACAGCGCGCTCGGCGTCGAGCGGCCCCGCGCTGAGCAGCACGCACGGCCGCTGGGACGGGAGCGGCAGCTCGGCACGGGTCGGGTCCCGTGGGACGGGAGCGGCAGCCCGGCACGGGTCGGGTCCCGCAGGCCGCTCTTGCAGGAGGGTCCCGGAGAGGCGGGCCCGGCGCGGTTGCCGTGGTAACGCAGGAGGCGGTGGCACCGCGGCGCCCGCTGCAGAGCTCGCGCCCACGTGCACGCAGCGCCGCCCGCAGCCACCAGGTGCCGCCACGCCGCGCCCGGCCGTCCCGCCCTCACGCTCCCATTGGCTGGCGGCGGCCGTCAGCGCGTCGCGATTGGTCGCTGGCGGCGTCGGCGGCGCAGGGTGAGCTCGGAGGCCGCAGGTGAGCGGAGGGAAATGGCGGCGCCCGGCGTGGCGCCCCCTGCTGCCACCGGCTTGGCGGGGCGGGGCGGGGCGGGAGAGAGCTCCGTGAGCGGGGCCGGGATCGGGGAGACCGCGCCGGGGCAACCGCTCCGGGCGGGTGGCGGGGAGGAAGGCCGAGGCCGTGCATCGCTGCCGGGCCCCGCTCTCCGGGCGGCGCCGGTGGGGGTCAGCGCCGCCCCTCGGTGCGGGCCCGGTTCCTCCCGCGGTTCCCTCCTCCCCTCCCCCGCCAGGACGGCCGCCCTCGGTCCGCCCGCAGCCCTCGAGCCGTCGACAGCGCCGTGGCCCGCGCCGAGCGGCCGTGCTCGGAGCTCTGCGGGCTGCGCTGCCCCGCGGGCCCCGCGGCGGCCGTTCCGTCCGCACCGCGCTCCACTCGCGCGGGGCTCCGCTCTGAGCCCCCACCGCGCCGATCCCGCGCACTCCTCCGCCCCCCTCGGGGCTCCGCGGGCCGCGGGAGCGCGGCGCGGGGCGGGGCGGGGCGCGCGGGGCGGGGCGTGCAGCGGTAGAGCGCAGCCAACCCGCAATAAAGGAGTGCTGGCATTCCCGGCATCATTGCGCTTCTTTACAGCCGTCCCTGCTTTAAAATCTTCAGGAAGTGCTGCTTTCCTCTCCGGTTCGCTGGTAAATCGTTATTTGTGTGAGGAGGCTGTGAATGCCCCATCCCTGGAGGCATTCAAGGCCGGGTGGATGTGGATCTGGGCAGCCTGGTCTGGTGGTTGGTGACCCTGCACAGAGCAGGGGGGTTGAAACTGGGTGGTCATTGTACTTTTCAACCCAGGCCATTCTATGATTCTATGATTCTCTTAAGCATTCTGATGCTGTGACGTGTCACACGTAACGATCCCATAAATCTGATGACAAAAGCCCTAAGAATAATGCCGTGAGAAGGGAGCGGAGCCACGCAGAGCTGCAGGCTGCAGGACAGCCACCAGGTCGCTGTGTTTGCTGTTACTGATGGGATGGTATATTTAGAGCGTGACTTCAACTTCTGAGCGCATTGAGCTGCTGTGTCAGTGTGGAAGGCTTCCTTTTAACGCAGCAGGTCCAAACGGTGTGTAATTATTAACTCTGGCTGCATGGGCATTTTATCTGAAGCGATTCAGCGTTGACGTGGCGCAGGCTTTGATAAGAGTGTGGCTTTCACCTTTTGTGTGTAATGAACCTTAATGCAAACAGTGATTGTGACAATGGGAGCAGCTGCTCAGGCACAGATCCTCTGCACACTGTGGGTTTGGGATGGAGGCTGAGCAGTGCGGTGGTGGTTTCATGTGGGGTTTTTTCAGTTCCTGCAGCAGCTGCTGGTGGTTCCGTGCCACAAGTCCAGTGTCAGTATCTCAAAGTGCCAACCATGTGCTTTGGTTGTACTCTCCCTTTCGTTAGAACAGCCTGACACAGCTGGGTTTGTCCCCCCAGGAGCACTGAGGGAATGATGCCTGGTGTGGCTTTTGGCTTTGGTGGGCATTGGGGTTTTCACTGTGTTTCAGTGTGGCATGGCACTGCCTCCAGAAACAGCCATGGACCAGAGCAAAGCAAAGATTATTATCTTATTTTTTTTCTCCTCTAGGCTGGAAGCAGAGAACTTGTTGCGTTCTTAGTTCTTGGGGCAAAGGTTTTCCTGCTGCTCCGTCCATTTTGTCCAGGAGGGAGGGGAGAGCAAACGATTGGAGAAAGCGATCCTCCTCCTCCTCTCTGCTTCATTAAATTCTCATCCACAGAACTGACGGCGCTCGGTACGGCCGCACCGTGCTGCTGTGCAGGGCAAAGGAGTGGCACGGCTCCTGGGGATCTGCTCCTGTCCGTGTGTGCAGCAGTGGGGCGGCACAGTGAGCACCTGCACAGCTGTGCTGCTGCGCTGCCGCCGACACAGACTGCATCCCGGCAGTAAGTGCTGCTGGTCGAGATGTGTGTGTGCTGCGTGCTCCAGGTGTGTGGGGGGGTGGGCAGCGCGGGGCTCTGTGCACTGCGTGAGCTGGGAGTGCGGCAGAGGAGTCCCGGTGTGGGAGGACAGCTGGGCTGCGTCACTTTGTCACCCGTGCCACCCTGTGTCACCTCACACTGCCCAGGGCTTCCTATGGCTGCAGAGCACTGCGCGCCTCCTCCTGTCCTTCTCTAAGTGCCCCTCTGCATGGAGGCACGCCTGCTTTTTGTCCCTATCTCCAAGGGGATTGCAGAGGCGATTGCATCACTGTCTGTTCCTTCTTCCTGTTGCCAGCCTGTTTGGATTCTTGCCTGTAGGCCGGTGGCGTCTGGGTACATCTCTGCTTTGTGGAGAACTGGCAGGGAGGAATGGGCACCCATATTGCGTGTGGCAGTGCACTCTCCTGTGGTGTGTGGGCTGCAGGGGTGGGTGTGCTTACAAGGCGCTTCAGCTGTCAGTCTGGGGAAGGCTGGAAATCATGTGAGAGCATGAGGAGCAGAGGGAGAGTGTGTCTCGTGCCTGTGCGTAGGAAATAAGCATGAGGTGTTTGCTAAGTCATCTTCTAAAGGCTGCACTTCCTGTGCTGGGACAAAGGGAGGAGGGAGGGGAGCTTTTCTCTAATTCACAGCTGAGGTAGCCAAGGTAAAGGGCAGCCACTCAGCATTCCTGAGTGTGCAGCTATGGGCAGAAGTGAACAGCCGTGTCCTTGCTTGTGGGAGGTCACACATGTGCATTCAGCTCAGCCGCTCGCATGGCAGTCAGTGCTGCTCCAGGGCACGCTTCTTTCCTGGTGTTTTTGATGCACAGTTTGTGTCCTGCTGACCAGACCAAGTGCGCACAGGTAAATCACAGCCAACCCTCCAACATGGGAGCCCCGAGCTGCAAACCTGCAAACTCAGCTGTTGCTGCTGCTTGCTTTGTGTCCTCTTTCCCCAAAGTTGTTGCTTTGTCCCTTTCTTTCCTCCCCCTTAAACTCACATGCCTCTCAGACAGCTCTCTCTTACTCTTTCTCTGTTATTGCAGGTCTTCTTGAGCTAAAAGGATGAAAATTGGCCATTGGAAGGCCACTGTCACTCTGCTGAGCTTCATCCCAACTTCTGTGTCCCAGCTGATGTCTCTGGGTGCACAAGGCTGTGAGTAATGTCCCCTGCCCCATTCCATGATTCAGACGCCGCTGGGAGCGTGCATCACTGTAAGGGTTAAACTCATTCCACTGAGCGCTGCCACTGCCCCTTTCCTGGCTGATGCCAGAGGGCTCTGTGCAGAGGAGCTCCTTGTCCAAATGGTTTTGGATCCCAGAGCCCCTCGCACCTGAGGTTCTCTCCTGCACACTGCTCCCCTTTGGCCTTGCCCTGTTGTGTGCTTCGTGCAGCACGGCCCTGGGCTCGCTCGCTCCCAGCCCCTGCTCCCTCCCTGCTCCCAGCAGCCCTGGCCCAGCCCTTCACTGCTGTTTGTGCACTGCGGTTCCAGAGCGGGATGGTCGGCCACCGGCGCTGCCATGTCGTCCCTGACGACCTCCAGTGAGGGACAGAACCCCACTCCGCGGTTTGTGGTCGGTTCCCGGGACGATGAGACAGACTTCCTGGGATCAAACACGAAGATGGATGAAATGGACTTCTTTGAAGATGATGAAGAGGAGGAGTCGGTAAGGAGCTGCCGGCATCCAGGGCTGTGCCTGCACTTCTGAGGCTGTGAGGGCTGCAGGGCCGTGGCCCTGGGCAGTGTGGCAGAGCCGTACAGAGGGGCAGTGCCGTTTCTGACATACTGCTGTGCTGCCAGACCTGGTGCCTCTCACTGCAGTAAATCCCAGCCTATTGGCTTGCAGGTCTCTTCCAGCTACAGCAGCATATTTCCTTCTCCTAGCAGCTTAACCCCAGCATTGCTGTAAACCTTTCTACTTCACCAGGGATTTTTTTGAGGAAAACTGTGGGAACTCTGAGCAGGGAACGAGATTTCTGCAGAGGAAGCATTTGCTCTTTTCTGTAGCCTCCAAGAACAGGCTGCAGAAAAGGAGAACCTTTTCCAGCTCCTGACTGCTTTTGGCTTCTGTTCAGCCCACCCTTTCAGTCCCCTCAATGGCCTCTGTAAGGAGCTTCTGTTTGGAGGTGCTTCCTTCATCCTTCCTTTTGGTGGGCTGAATGAAGGGACTGAAGCTTGTTCCCAGGGTGGGATGTAGGGACCTTGCAGAACGTTAATCAGCCATTACCCTGTCTCTGTGCAGCCTCTGGGGGCTCACACGGGTATATCCTGGAGCACAGTTAGAAAATGTTGGCAGCAGCATATACTGACCTCCTCCTTAGAGGTGAGGAAGTAGATTTTTCTGAAGACGGTATGGAGGAACTGGTGTGTAGCTGGGATTTGTTGCTGCACGACCTTTGGGCAGGGGCACGGCTGCGAGGCAGAGGAACTCTAACCTCTCATTCCCATGATTCATCTGGGACTTGTTGTTTCGGGTTGGTGATAGTTGGTGGTGGTGGGGCTTGGTTTGGCATGGGCTGAGCAGATTACTCTAGAGTGAGGTGGGATGGCCCTCACTTCATTCCTGAGAAAATCACCTGTCCATCCCAGAGAAGCAGTGTGCTGCCTTGGGTGCACTGAAGAGACATTTCCTCCTCTGGTTAGGAGGAGCTCCTCTTCCCCCATGTGGACACTGTAGGGTTCTGCACAGTGCTCTGCTGCACACATCTGGGAAGCATCCAGCGTCTTTTGCTATGAAGCATTTGCAGCTCATGTCCTCTCATGTCTGTCAGCTGTCTGGGTGAGGTCTGTGCCAGAGAACATGGTGTGGGCTTCTTCCAGCTCCGCTGCATGTTTGAGTCCTAGATATTTATTTCTGACCTTAGCATTAGTTCCCAGAGGAGGCATAATAGTGCCTGGCAAAGAAGCAGTGATGCCTGGCTGCTCCTTCATGACATCCACCAGAGCAATCTGTTGGGAAGCGTAAGTGTGCATGATCTGAGTCTAGCAAGAGCTGTGAGCACATCGGGTTGGAAGCAAATCCTGTGTTTGTTCCGTACTGCTGCACTTCCACTCTCTTGCAGTTTCAATTCAGTAAAGCAGCTGACCTATGCTAACCTGCTCTGTGTCTTCTCTTAGCCGCCTGAACGGCAGATTGTCGTTGGAATCTGTGCCATGACCAAAAAGTCCAAATCAAAGCCCATGACGCAGATTCTGGAGCGTCTGTGCAAGTTTGAGTATATCACAGTGGTGATTATGGGGGAGGACATTATTCTGAATGAACCGGTGGAGAATTGGCCTCCTTGTGACTGCCTTATCTCCTTCCACTCCAAAGGTAAAAGTCTGCAGTAGGCCTCATGCTACCTAAGGTCTGGAAAAGGGAGCTTCCGTTCATTCTTTCCTTCCTTTTCCTCCATTTCAGGATTCCCACTGGATAAAGCAGTTGCCTATGCCAAGCTGTGCAAGCCGTTCTTGATTAATGACCTTGATATGCAATATTATATCCAGGACAGGTAGGTGTCTGTGATCCAACAGAGCCCCTTCCTTCTTAGTCTGATTTCTCTTCTCAGCCTACTGTGCAATCTGCTTCTTCCGGACCACCAGCAAATGAAATGGAAATTATTTTAGCAAGGGATTTTAGGGATTGTTTCCCCATGACATGGAAGGGAGCAGATCACGTGTAAGCACGTTAACAACTGGCGTGTTTTGTCTTCTGATTCAAACATACTGTAAGCAGTGGCCAAATGAAGTCAGAAGAAGTGGTCTCCCAGAATGAAGCTGTCACTGAGACATAGAGACCGCCCTCTCAGTGGGCGAGCCAAGTGGTGGGATGGGATTCGGGGGCAGAAACTGGGAGCAGAAAGGCCAGGTCAGACCCTAGGGAAGATATGTTGGTGAAGCTCTCCAAGATGCTTTGCAGCCAGCTGGTGGTACAGCCAGCTTGCAGACATGTACTGCACTCGTGCAGCCAGGCTGCATTGGCTGCACGTGCGGGCTAATGCTGGACACCAGAGCTCCCACCACGTCTCTGTGATGTGAGCAGAGCTCCTACAGGTGCTGACAGGCACCCTGAAGTGTAACCCTTGTTAAAGAGCTGCAGTTTTCCCCTTTCCAAACTTTTCTATACGTTCTAACTGCTCCTGTCCTTGTCAGGCGTGAAGTGTATCGGATCCTTCAAGAAGAGGGAATAGACCTGCCCCGCTACGCTGTGCTCAATCGAGACCCTGATAGACCAGAAGGTAAGTGTCCAGGCTCTGCGGAAAGCAGCTTTTACAGACTTACAGTACAGTTTAAGGTGTCCTGCAGAGGCCAGGCACTGTTATCAGCTCATGCAGGACTGATTTACAAGTCTGGTGGCTTTTGAGAACAGAGGTACAAGCAGCAGAACCAGCTCACCAGCCAGGGCCGAGGGCTCCAGCTCTTTGCTGGGGCCGCTACCCCTCGTCCTGCTGTGCCACTGCTCTGCTTTATCTTCAGAGTGCAACTTGGTGGAAGGAGAGGACCATGTGGAAGTAAACGGAGCTGTTTTCCCAAAGCCGTTCGTAGAGAAGCCTGTCAGTGCTGAAGACCATAATGTGTACATTTACTACCCAACCTCAGCAGGTGGGGGCAGCCAGCGGCTCTTTCGGAAGGTGAGGGGATTCCCCCCTTTCAGTGTTGGGACCATTAAAGTTAATAGCTGTGTTGCATCTTTTTTCCAATCAGTTGTGCATCTGCCATTAGCAGTCTTGAAATGATTGTTTCCTCAGCTAGTGTACACGTATACCATTTGAGACTGTATACAGAGCTTCACTGAAAATGAAAACGGTGTGATCTTCTGGCCATAAGCTCTGTCATACCACCCTAGAAAGATGTAAAATAGGTCTGATAGTGAACCAGCAATGTGTATTATCACTTTCTTAGTAGCTATGCACTTTACTTCTTAGGTCTTTATCCTCACCGCATCCCTGTAGAAATTGGTGTCAACCCAGTGGTCTGTAGTAGCCCTTCTCCTCTTTAAAGCCCAAATGTACCTCCTGTCTGTCTTTCGGAGTCTGTTTTTCCTCCGTAAATGAGCATGCTGTGATAGCTGAGTGTTCTCAGAGATGCTCATTCAGTTTTCTGCATCTAGGATGAAACTTCTTCCATCTAAGAAAAGCAGCCCCGTAGTCTTCCCTGCGGTGCTTGTTCTGTGCTTTCAGATCGGCAGCCGGAGCAGCGTGTACTCCCCAGAGAGCAGTGTGAGGAAGACGGGCTCGTACATTTATGAGGAGTTCATGCCTACGGATGGCACTGATGTAAAGGTGAGGCAAAACTGGAGAGGCGCCTGCCTGCGGGCCTGGGATGGCTGAGGGCTGGCGGTCCCACTGAGCTGCCTCTGAAGTACCAGTGTGAGCCGCGAGGCGCTGCTGTGCAGCTCGGATCCCAGGCGGGGATGGGTGCTGAGGCCGCCTGCTCTTTTCCGCGCGTCCTCAGCAGGAGTGTCTCCCGGAAGGTGCGCTCCGTCTGGCTGGGTGCGTCAGCTGTGACCACCTCTCCTCCCAGGTGTACACCGTTGGGCCCGACTACGCCCATGCAGAGGCTCGCAAATCCCCCGCGTTGGATGGGAAGGTGGAACGGGACAGCGAAGGGAAGGAGATCCGTTATCCTGTCATGCTTACTGCCATGGAGAAGCTGGTTGCTCGGAAAGTCTGCGTCGCCTTCAAGGTCTGTGTGCCCGGGTCTGCGGGCTGGCTCTGCGGGAGCCTCGCCTGGCTGTGCGTCTCCAGCCTGCTGCTGAACCGCAGGGTGCTCACGAATGCTGTGTTGGGTGTTTCCTTGCGCAGCAAACCGTGTGTGGGTTTGACCTCCTGCGGGCAAATGGCCACTCTTTTGTTTGTGATGTGAACGGCTTCAGTTTTGTGAAGAACTCTATGAAGTATTACGATGACTGCGCCAAAATCCTCGGGTATGTAAAATTCGGGTTGTGCTGTGGGTGGAGCCCCCAGCAGAGTGCGATGAGTGCAGAGTCCTGATGATCCTGAGAGAGAAATCTGAGGGTGGTTCAGCCAGGGGCTTTTCTTCAGAAAAGTTGGCTCTGGGAAAAGGGATTCGTTATACCTGAGCCTGAAGGGCCTGCACTGCCATCAGCTGTGTACGAATATATGCAGATGCACCTTACAGGATATGCTCATCGTTGGTCACTAAGCCCAGCTGCAGTATTACTGGAGTGCAGTGCGTAGTGCAGTGATGTGGGGGGAAATCTGTGTTCCTTTGGGCAGTGCCCTAGCTAGCCTGTGGTGTGCTGGATGTGTCTGCACGAAGAAGAGGAGAAGCTCTGTCTGTGGTCCTCAAATCTTTCAGCAGAACCACCAAGCAAGAGGTGGTATCCAAGAAATGGAATTTCTTGTGAGTTTTACATTCTGCTTTCTTCCAGAAACATAATCATGCGGGAATTGGCTCCTCAGTTTCATATTCCCTGGTCCATCCCAACAGAGGCAGAAGATATTCCTATCGTCCCCACGACTTCTGGCACCATGTGAGTACCTGCCTTCTTCTCAAATGCCCAAGGCAAAAACTGTCCAACAGACAGATGTCAGCCAGCAGCACTGTGTTCCTCAGCTGCTATGTTGGGACTGAAAGAACAATAGGAAACAACTCCCTGGTGACAGCTCTGGTGTGTACAGTCACGTTTGTGCAGTGTACCTTCTGTTTCCCTAGGATGGAGCTTCGCTGCGTTATTGCAGTCATCCGGCATGGAGATCGTACCCCAAAGCAGAAGATGAAGATGGAAGTTAAGCATCCCCGGTAAGAGCCAAGGCAAGAAGGTGCTGCATTGCTGGAAAGTGAGGAGGGGCCATTTGCCAAATCAAGAAGCAGAATAGAAGGCCTGAATGCATGGAAGGCAGTGTATTTTCCTGGCTCCATTCTAGCAGACGCCTTCTGCTCAGCTGAGGGCGTCTCCTAAGAATCCGATCACCTTCTGTGTGAACACTGGGAGGAAGAGCCAAGTTCTGCTAGGGCCTGCAAGCAAAGTGCCCCACTAAATGGGAAGTTAGTGGCTGCCTCCTTTTCTTAACTGAGCCTGGAAACACTCATTTTTGTCATAATTTCTGAGGCATGGCGAGGAGCCACTGGGACTGCTGGTTCTCCCAGAAGAATGAAGTGTGAATGCGTACGTAGGGTTAAAAGTTGTAGTGCTGAAACAGCAGCTGCTGGATCAGGGTTCTTTGTTGTCTGTTCAGGTTCTTTGAATTATTTGAGAAATATGATGGCTACAAGACAGGGAAGTTGAAACTGAAGAAGCCAGAGCAGCTACAGGTGAGGGGAGTCCTCTCTGGGGTGACTGTGTGGGAGATAAAGGTAATTTGGTTCCCAGTGTGAGGCACTCTTCTGGGAGGATGTAAAAGCTCGGAAGGGTAGCGGACTTCTGCAGAAACACTTCTTTTCTCACTCCTCACCCACAATGCACTCAGCAGAGTGAAAGTGTGGTGGGAACTGCTCCTGGCTGATGGGGAGACTGCCGAGCTGGGAGCACCTGGCGCAACTTGCCCATCTGCTGTGGCTGCCTCCAGTGAGGGATGGCTGCAGGATGGGGAGCAGGGCAGTGTGAAGCACCTGCTTGGTTCAGCCAGGGGCTGGAGTGCAGGATGAGGATGGAGCAAACTGCTGTGCGAAAGTTTGTTCTGCCTGAGCTGAGCTTCTTAGGAAAAGACGTGTCTGTAAGCAGTGCGGGTGTGGACGTGGCGTTGGGTGAGGCGGTCTGGGGAGGCCTTGCAAGATGTGATGGTGAGTCTGGGGCAAAAGTGCTGGGTGTTTGAGGCGGTGTCTGCTCCCCAACAGGAAGTGCTGGACATCGCACGGCAGCTCGTGGTGGAACTGGGAACCCACAGTGACTGTGAGATCGAGGAGCGGAAATCCAAACTGGAGCAGCTGAAGAGTGTTTTGGAGATGTAAGGATTCATATATCGGGGCACTGAATTTGTCTCAGAGCTGTGGTTCAGCATGGGATGTAGAAGCTAATTGGACTGCTGAGGTTTTGGGCAGCAGTTCTCCAGAGCTTGGAATATCCATCCCCTGTTACAGCTGTACCTAAGAGGTGCCATCCTGTTAAAATTTTCCCCTTGGCATCAGAACTGGTGTTGATTCTTGTTTCCAGTGTGTCTGGTATTCAGCTAGACAACTTGAGACGAAGGTGAGCTTCTTTTGTTGTGGGAAAGAAGCTGGAGTACTTTAAGGAGCGCATTAATATGAAGCGTTTCGATACATTTTGAACAAATGCAATTTTAAAAAAGGATGTAAAAAATCAAACAAGAGGCAGCTTGGCAAAAATTAGAAGTTTGTGTCCACAGCTTTTGTGTAGTTGAGATAACAGGCAGTGTGGTGGTGGCTGTGTCTCACAAGCACGAGGTTTCCTCTCCGAGCTGTAGCTGGCGGGGCTGCAGTCGGGCACTGCCTGTGTTTAAGCTGTGTTTAAGCTGTGTTTGTGGAGCACAGAGAATGAATTTTTACCATGATTCCTTCCCCTGCCTTTCTGCCCAGTAGAGGTGTGCTTTACATTCACAGTGTGCGCTGGATTCTTTGTGATCCCAATAATTCATTCACTAAAGATATAAGATAGATAGAAATTAGCAAAGCATTACTAAAGTCACTCTGGGGTATGAGAGAGCAAAATGCTGTCAGCTGAAGAGCAGGCAAGAAAATGAGTATTTAAATTTCATTTGGGAGGTTATTTAGCTGTTTTTGGAATGTGCATTCTGGATCACAAGTGCATGTCAACAACGTTCTTATTCCATGGCAGTTGGTGCTTTAGCAGAAAGTCAGTGCATTTTTGCTGTGTGCTGCCTAGGGATCTCTGGCACAGGGAGAGTGAGGCTGACTTATTTTCACTTTTTCTCCTCACTGTGGCAGGTATGGACATTTTTCTGGCATTAACCGTAAGGTGCAGTTGACATATCTGCCTCATGGACATCCAAAAGCTGCAAGTGAAGATGAAGGTAAAGAATCCTGAAGTTGCTGCCTTGACCTCAGAGCCTGGTGTTTAAGAGTCTGTGCAGCTGTCTTACCTATGAAGACCTCAGGAGATGCAAGCATGATTAACAACTCATGTCTTATATTTGCTAGCAACATAAGAAGGGCTGGATTGATAAATAATGTAACGTACCAGTGTTCTCCAGATGGTGCCACAGGGCCTGCTCTTTTGTGTTCATGAATGTCAGCCTCTACACCTTCAGAAAGTTGTGTCTCCTACTTTGGTGCTTGCTAGCATGGTTCCTGGGGGACTCTGGGTCAAGCTTGTGCTGCTAATGCTTTACAGGGCTCTGATGGCAACCTCTTCTTCCTGTCCGCATCTCCTACTGCAAGCTCAGCTTTGAGATCTGATGTAGGGAGTTTCTCTTTGTCTCCTAGAAGCTCGCAGAGAGCCTTCCCCATCTCTTCTCCTGGTGCTGAAGTGGGGTGGAGAGCTGACACCAGCAGGAAGAGTCCAGGCAGAAGAGCTGGGGCGAGCCTTTCGCTGCATGTACCCTGGTGGCCAAGGTAAGCTTCTTACGTGCATGTCAGGTCCTGTGCTGTGGCTGTACCAGGCTGCTTAGCCCAGGTGATCACAGGTGTGAGGGATGCTCAGATGCCTGCGTAGCAATTGATGCACGACCTCTCTGTCCACATATGCAGCTGACTTCTGTCTGAGGTCTGTCCTAGTCTAGCAGTGTGTTTCTTGAACTATGAGCTCAGAGCTGGGAGCAGTGTCCACATCTTCTCACACAGTGTGGCTGAATACTGTGCAAACTGATCATGAGATTCCACCCAATATCAAATGACTCACCACTGCAGTGTTTGTGGAAGGTCAGACTCAGAGCTGCAGGAGCTGCTTTATCCTATTACCTGTATCTCTTCTCTGATTGTGATCAGCCATCACAAATAAACTTTTTTTTCCCTCATGCCACAAGGTGATTGTAGCTGTACAAGTTGTGTTTGGAAGCCAGGTGCCTCACGGCTGAATAGCTCTGGCTGTGGTTCTGACAGCAGCAGAATTGCTTTTGTGCAAAGAACAAATAGAAAGAGGCAATTCTTTTGTGCGGCCTCATTCTGCACAGGGATATTCAAGCTAGCAGGCAATTGTCAGATCTTTACTGGTGAATTCTCAGCCCTTCCTCAAAATGGGCTTTGCCAAGTTAACCTGAAGTAGCTTTTCAGGCTTCATGTGATGGCTAGAGCTGACTGTTTTGGAGGAGTCTAAATACTAGCTAGTGATTCTCTACGTACTTGTGTTATTGCAAGCAAGTTTGTTATCTGAAGTAGTGGTATTACAGTATGCTTGGCTGATGGTTTTTGAGGTGTCAGAATACTGTTCTGAGCCTGTTTCTGTTCCAGGTGATTATGCTGGTTTCCCTGGATGTGGCCTGCTCAGACTGCACAGCACATACCGCCATGATCTCAAGATCTACGCCTCAGATGAGGGACGAGTTCAGATGACAGCAGCGGCTTTTGCAAAGGTTCTTCCTCTCTTGTGCATCTGCTAACTCTGCTACGTTATTCTTTGGGATCTGCCAGTTTTAAAGGAAAACCTCTGGTGACAAGGAAGGATCTGTCCTAGGAGTTTCCCCTGTCTGTTGGAAGGGCAGTGATGCACTACGCTGATAGCAAGCGTGTGGGGCAGCACTGGAAGTGCGCTGTAGCAGCACGTGCTTGTGGCCTTCGATATGCTGCCCAGGGTTAGACTGTGACTGGAGAAGGAGTTGCTTACAGAGCATTGCTGGTATTTAATGTTGGAGCACATTGCTGAATATTAATTGCCTACAAAATTAGTTTCTGGGATGACTGCCCAGCCAGAGGGATTATTCTCTGACTGCCTGATTTACGAGAGGAATGAAATAACTTTGGGGCAGTCTAGAGTGGAGGTTGGGAAGGAGAGGGGCTCATCTGCAGTTAAAGCTTGAGCCAAGGGAGATCTTGTGGTCACCTGAGCTGTTCTTCAGGGCTGTATCAACTCCTCCCAGCAAACTGTGTTGGCTGCTCAACGATTGTCTGGACAGTTCTGGGGCCGCTGCAGGCAGAGCTGCTGTAGACAGAATAGCTCTATAAGCAAAGAGAATCACTGGTGATTGTAGGTGCTATGGCTGTAAAAATGCTCTTCAAGGGCAGGTGAGGTTTCATTCAGGCTGACTGAAGGCTGGCCATGAAGCTACCAGAAATGTTTGCTGCTTGGTTTGCACAGCTGAAATCTTGTCCTGTATTTTTTTTAGGGTCTGCTGGCCCTGGAAGGAGAGCTGACCCCCATCCTGGTGCAGATGGTGAAAAGTGCCAATATGAACGGTCTCCTGGACAGTGACAGTGATTCTCTAAGCAGCTGTCAACACAGAGTGAAGGCACGACTGCATGAAATCATGCAGAAGGATGCTGAGTTCTGTGAAGAGGATTATGAAAAGGTAAAGCATCTTCATGGCCTTGGGGCTTGCTGTGGTTTAAGATGCAAAGTCTGCTGGTGTGCAAGCAGTAGTTTTGTTAGTTTCAGAACAGCTCTAGTCAAAACTGCGTGATGTAAGCAGAACCCAGGAGGGGAAAAGGAAGGATCTGGGGAATAATAATGCCTACCCTTCTCCAAGTGAAAATGCCCCGCAGTTCTCCACTGTTCTGTTCAAATCATTACCATGGGACCTTTCTCTCCTTTTAAGAGATCCCAGTGCATCTGACTGCCATGAGAGTGCTCAAAGAAAATGTTTTTGGCAAATCTGTTTTGTAAATATAAATATGTGATAGGCTGGCATTTGGGGTTACCTGATTAGGGTGTAGTTCTCATGGCTTGCAATCCCATTTGCTGTGGACAAGCAGCTCACCTTTGCCAGATTTTAGATTCATACTCTGTGTGTGAGTGTGAGCAGACCTTTTGGCTACAAACCATTTTGCTGTCCTGTCAGTGTCTGATAACTGCAGAGCAGATTGTATCCAGCAAAGTGACAATAAAGGCGCTGTAGCTGCTTCTCCAACAAGTCCCTAGACATTTGTTCCCCCCAGATTCTGAGGTACAATTACAGAGCTGAAGCCTATTACCATTAACAGATATATTAATCACCTCAAATAAATACTTAAAACACTGTGAAACCCTTTGCTCAAGCACAGAAGCAAAGTGAGGCGGGTGGGTATTGTCAGCAGAGGGAGGTCCAGTCGATTAAGAGCAGTTGTTTGCTGTCTCTGAGATTGGTCCTGAGGCAGTTTTAAGGTCATCCCTAACTACCTCTATGATGAAGCCAGCTTATTGCACTCAGCTGGGAACACAACTGTTGCACTGAATCATAAAGCAGGGCAGCTGAAAAAGGCAGACATGCTGTGTTCCCAGTCTGTAAAGGTATTAACTAACCTCTGCTGGGATCTTCTCTCAGCTAGCACCTACAGGTAGTACTTCTCTGCTCAACTCCATGACCTTCATCCAGAACCCTGTGGAGATCTGTAACCAGGTGTTCACCCTGATTGAGAACCTCACCTCCCAGATACGAAAACGATTGGAAGACCCAAAATCTGCAGGTGAGAGTCACAGCTGAAAAGGGTCTGCAGCAGATTGATTGCTTCTTCTGTCTTCACAGCTGACAAACATCACTGTGGTTCACATATATGACTGTAACAAAGAAATTCTGGAGTGGAATTCCATATGTATGATTGATGCAAAGGCTCCTGTTGTGATTTCAGCTGCTGTTAAAGAGAGCTATAATGTATCTCGTGTTCAAAGAGAATGTAAGCAGCAGCACAGTGGCCTTGAGGGACTTGTCTGACTTTTTCAGGCATTTCCTAGAGAGGAGATGATGGCAGTGGGCAAGATTTTTTAGTCATCGTTTGGTGAGTTCTGAGAGCTTTCCTTCATAACAGCGCAGAGGTGTTATAAAGGCAGCGGTGGGGCATCCAACTGCTCTATGACAAACAAGCCTAAAGGCAGATGGTTTTAATTTCGCACATATTTCAGAAGTAGTTTACTGCTGCAGTTTAAGATACAGCTCAAAAAGGTCCAGTGGCTTTTCCAGGGCAAGATTCCTGTTGGTGACTGATAATAATCGGGGCACTTCTGTGCTGGAAGAAGTCAGTCATAGCTTCCACCTGAGATCTGTATGGAAGCAGTCAGAATGTGAACATGGTTTTGTGCTCTCTGGTGTTTAGACCTGCAGCTCTACCACAGTGAGACTTTAGAACTGATGCTGCAACGCTGGAGTAAGCTGGAGAGAGATTTCCGCATGAAAAATGGGCGTTATGACATCAGCAAGATCCCTGATATTTACGACTGCATCAAGTATGATGTGCAGCACAACTGTGCTCTGAAGCTGGAAGGCACAGCTGAGCTCTTCCGACTCTCCAAAGCCCTGGCAGATGTGATCATACCACAGGTAGAGCCTGTCCTGCGTGTGTGAAGGGTCTGTGCTGCCGCTTTCTGACCTTTCCACTGTCTCTTTTTTTCTTGTGTCTCCTACATTGGCTCTCGAGGCAGAGTATCATGGGTATCTCTCAGGTCTCTTACTATTTGCATAAGGCCAAAGCCATCTACAACTTACAATGTGGCAGTGCTTTCTTCCTGGATGAGGGTTCTCACAGCATCAGAATGATGAGCAGATGAGGCAACAGCTTTTGCATGTTCATCACAATGCATTTAGCACAGCTTTGGGATGAGTGTGAGCTGTAAGATCCCATTTTCCATGTGCGAAGTTGTACATGGCGACGTTTTCCATATTAAAGGGAAGCCTTTTTCTGGTGGATTCACCATCCCTGTCAAACTGGGGCTTGTTCAACTTGTAGAGTTGGCTTGCTTCTTGCAAAGGTTTTGCATATGGAAATGTGAGTGGAAGAGAGGGACAAATGCAATAGATCTCTTTATTTTGTTCCACCCCAGGCATAAATGTTTCATTTGTCAGGGATTGGCTTCTGACAACAAACGGGGCCCAATTGCTCTTGCACTCATGCTGGGCAGAAATGGGCTTCTGAATCTCTCCACACTGTTTCTGATAAGAAGCTGTTCAGCCATTTACAGCTCAGCTCTTCCAGTTTTATCTTTGCAAACAGCAGTTGTTGGGTTAATCCTTATGGCAGGTCTGCGTGTGCCACAAGAGGAGGTTGGCTGATGATATTGGTCCCTCTCAGCTGTTCTGACAGCCATGTCTAGGCAGATTGGGATTCTTGGAGGCTTCTCTGTTAACTCCTTAAATAAGTGGAAAAAAGGAAGAAGGTGCTGAGTGGCATTTCCCCTTCTGTCTTTCCTTACCTGTAGCGGTGCTTGTGGACAGGACTGTGGAAGTGCAGTTTCCTTTCTTCTGAGAATATGGCTCAAAGAAATCTATTGGGTTTTGTTTGTTTTCCTGCAGGAGTATGGAATTAATAAGGAAGAAAAACTGGAGATTGCTATTGGCTTTTGTCTTCCTCTAATTAAAAAAATCCAGTTGGACCTACAGAGAACCCATGAAGATGAGTCTGTCAACAAACTACATCCCCTGTAAGGACTGTGATGTATGCTGGGGAGGGCAGGCTCTGGGGCAGTGCGTGGGATCCATACCGAAGAGTGTAGTGGTTCAGAAGGAGGCACCAAGGGGCACACCAAGAAGGAAGCAGGTTGATGTTCCTAGAACAGGAAGAGAAATCCAAACGCACACTGAAACTGTTGAGAGTGAGGCTAGATGCCGAGGAAGTCGTTGCAGCTGGATGGTGGTGCCTTCATCCCTGTCTCTGCAAGGGGCAAATGCTGGTGTGATGCACCCACGTCAGCCCCACCACGTGTCTCCATTAGGACAGCAGAAATCTTCTGCTCACACTGCTTGTTCTGTTCCTGTTGCTCTTTAACAATTCCCAGTGTATGATTTCCTTCTATTGAGTGAGCACAAATACTGCTGTGTGGTAGATGTCAATCCATTGGCAGGCTGTGAATAACATGGGGCTGATTTTTGTTCAGGTACTCGAGAGGAGTGTTGTCACCGGGCCGCCACGTTCGGACACGGCTCTACTTCACCAGTGAGAGCCATGTGCACTCTCTGCTCAGCATCTTCCGCTATGGGGGGCTCCTGGATGTAAGTGTTCCAGCAATGCTCACAGAGTAAGCCACCCTGCTTTTTCTCAGCGGCCCTTTCCAATGCAGACGGCATGTATTTGCAGGTTGCCCCTTTAGCCAGCACTCTCAGTAATGATGTGCACCAGTGCTCTCTGACCAGCTCCATCGCTGCTGTGTCTGCATGCTGCAGCTTCCTGCCTTCTGGCGTGTAGAGGGGTTGTTCTTCCTCTTCCTGACACCACCTGCCTGGCTTGTGCAGAGCCACGTATTCTCCAAAAGCTATCCTTCTAATTTTGGATAAGTCTGGAGCACTTGCCTCTGTAAAAAGAGAGCAGTGTGAAGCGGTGGTGATGCAGGAATTCTTTCCTGCCTCCTTCAGCAATTTGTTTAAAAGAGTTATTTAGTTGCTGTTATTTGGAGACTTTCAGTTAATTCAAAGTCAAGAAATCAGTTTGCTTATAGAGGAAGCGACCTGGGGTTGTAAACGTGTAGTGAGCTCTGTACCAGGGGGAGAGAGGGCCCAGTTCAAGGGGACTATCTCATCAATCCAACTTCTTGTTGCACTCTCATGACCTGCTTCCTGAGGGAGTCAGCATGCAGACCTGAGAACCTGAGAGAAAGCTCTGCTTTAGGCTTCCTTGGTGTTTGTTTTGTTTTGTTTTGTTTTTTTGTCATTTCTCTAAAATTTTGAGAACGACTGTGCTTGGGAGCTGCTGTGGGTTATGCTTTTCTCCAGTCTGCATGGCACAGGGGCTTGCATCTGGGTGTCCTTAGATCTGCACGTGGGTTGGGTGGGGAGCTGTAGTGTCCCTGTGTGCAATTGCTCCTTCCTGTAAGCACCCTGCCCTCAGTGCAAGGCCATCTCTCTTGTTTTTGTCCTGACAATGCTGCTACCTTGTGGAGAGGCAAAGTCTCTCAGACCCATTTCACTGAATGCTGCAAGGTGTCTGCTGTTGCTTATTCCACGCGACTGTTTATGTGTATATATATATCAGGAGAACAAAGACCAGCAGTGGAAGAGAGCCATGGACTATTTGAGTGCTATCTCAGAGCTGAACTACATGACCCAGATTGTTATCATGCTCTACGAGGACAACAACAAGGTGAGGGATATAGCTGTAGGACAAAATCCTTCCTGCCGCGATGCTGGGCGCAGCCCCTGAGAGATAAGATCAGCTGGGAATCTTGTGATCTGAGCTCTCAGCTTGTGGATAAAGACAGCTGGATCATTGACACAACTGCTTATTTTTATTTTCTTATTAGTTCTTATTTTTAGGTGTGAGGCAGCGACCCACTTACTGTTTGTTACGTGTAAGCAGAACACCATCCTGAGCAGTAGTGCCAAACTTGCATAATTGATAGTAGCACTTTGAAAGCATGTCCTAAAGCAAAACAATTTGTTGTTTCTTAATATTAATTACAAGTTAACAATAGGAAACAAATTAAAAGCAATTTATATTTGGCTGTTTATTCAGAGTATTTCTAGAAAACGTCCAGAAATCACATATTCATAAACTTGTTTTGTATTTACTAAAAATCTACTCATATAGTTAGGGAACTATACACGGGTATCTTCAGGAAGAAAAGACAACCACTTAAAAATGGGTGGAAAGTGGAAAATGGCAGCGATGGCCATAAATAGTTCTGGCACTGAAGCGTGCATTCTGAATCCCAGATTCTGTGATCTGTGCTTCAGGAGGTTGTGGCGAGAGGAGCAGTGCTTTACTCTGCAAGATTCAGAATGAGAACGTCACGTTCAGAGGACAGATGTGGGATTTTAATGGTAGAACGGAGATCTTGAGTGGCAGAGCAAGTAGAGATGATGAAACTTTGGGTTATCATTAGTGCTGGAAGCTGTAAAAGTTCTGTCTGCCTTCTAAAAATAGGTATTATTTTAAATAATTATTAGAGACTGTTACGTAATCTTGGAGCAACTTGACTGAAGGTCTGGGAGGGAGCCAGTCTCTCCGCGTGCCTGTAAGTGGTCTTGCAGCAGAGTGGTCTCTGTTGCCAAAAGCTGTGCTTTAGTTCCACGTATATATACTAGAACCCATTCTGCTTTGGCCCCCTGGTGGCAGTTGGGACAGAACAAGAACGTTTTGAACGCCTCAGCTTTGTGCTAATGAGGGCCATACTTCTGGACCAGGCAGTCCCAGAGCCAGTATGTCTGTGGGTTCTTGTTGCCTCTGCCTTTCTTCCGAAGGGTGCTGTCGGGGTGCATGCTGCACCAGCATGGCAGGGTGGCCAAAGCCCAGACCGTGGCCTGTGCTGACAGCCCGTGCGGTTTTGCGTCCTCAGTTATTCCCCGTCCCTGCTGTTCACAGGACCCATCTTCAGAAGAGCGCTTCCATGTGGAGCTGCATTTCAGCCCTGGTGTGAAGGGTTGTGAGGAGGATGGAAACGTTCCCACGGGATTTGGCTTTCGGCCTGCCTCAGCGGAGGTGAGTGCGCTGTGCTGGGCGCGGGGCAGAGGGCTGCCCTGCACGGGGACGTGCTGCGTGCGCCTCTGCTGCGCGTCGTGCTGCCCTGCCGGCCGGCGCGGCCTGGGCCCCAGCAGCGTCTCTCCTCCAGCCCATCTTTGTGCCTGTGGACTCGGCGGGTCCCGTTTCTGCCTGGCTTTGCGGGCTTTGTAGGGCAGACTTTGCTGGAGGAGGAGCAGAGTGCTGGTATCTGACTGCGCTTAGCGGAGCTCAGAGATCCCGGCCTCAAGCAAACTCCCCGGGCAGTGCCTGGTACGAATGTATGCCTGCAGCTGTTGGTGTTCCCTACTGCAGAGTGAGGACAAGAAAGCAGACCAAGGCAGCCTGGAGGACCTCTCCAAAGAGAAGGGCGTGGATGAGCCCGATCGCGCCCAGCCGAGGTCTCCGCAGCCCTCCGAGCCCGTTGGAGTTCAGCGGAGATCACCTCTGATCAGGAACCGCAAGACGGGGTCAATGGAGGTAAAAGTGCTGTTCTTGTTGGTCTCATAAAGGTCTTCTGCTTCATTTTAGTTTCCTGAGATTCCTCTTCACGTAACAGTTTGAGTTGCTCCTGTGGACTGATTTGGGGAAGGAATTTGAGTTTTTGGGAAGGCTGGCCTAATGAACTCCCCATGGAGGAGGGGCAGGGAATTTATGAGGAAGAGCATTTTTGGTATCTGTTTTCTGGTAGGGAAAGCAGCATCAGAACATGAGCTGTTTGTTAGCTGGCTTCTGCCGCTGTGTCACCCGCGATGTGACTTCTGTATGCAGTACTTTGAGAGTCTGCCTTGGGCACTGCTGTGTTGAAGGGGATATTTATACGTTTCTGCTGCGAAAGAAGGAAGTCCCAGTGATCCCAGTGCTCTTAGGAGACAAGGAACTCAGTACAGGGATCCCTTACTGTTTCTGAAATTTCTACTGTTCCACATCCCCAGGCAAACGTGAAATGAAAAGTGAGCACACGTTGTCACAGTCTTAGCATAAGAGTACTTGTATGCTTCTTGAAAATTGTGATTTTTAAGCAAGAGGCACTTTTCTTTTTACTTCTGTACAAAACCACTTGACAGCAGTGGGTAACAAGGGCATGGCCCTGATCGTACTCTCTCTTTGCAGGTGCTTTCTGAATGTTCTTCCAAAGGTTATCGCCTCTTCAGCACTTACTCCAGGCAAGCTTCTGAGATGAAGCAGAGTGGCTTAGGTACTGTACTTGACCCGTTCCCAACCTGCTCATCTGTACCTCTGTACTCTCATGTGCATCTGTCTGTCCCTCCCTGTATTTCTCTGGCTCAAGTTCCTCATACGTCTCTCTGTGTGCGTTGTGTCTTCTTGTAGCGTTACTGCCTGGACCGCTGCAGAGCTTATCACTTTGTAATGACTTTGGTGCGTGACCTCCTCCTTCAGTTTGCAGCTACAGAAGATGCACTTGTCATCCCACGTAAAACCCGAGCAACAGAGCAACTTTCAGACTGAACTTCTGCTTCTGCGTTGCTCTCATTTGCTACATCATTTTTAAACTTTGTAGGAGGAGATGATTTCATGTGAGATCTGGAATACTTTCTGTTCTGCAGGACAGTAGTTTACATGCAAAGCTGTCTTCATGTAAGACTGTTGTTTTTCCAACGTTTTTTCCTGAAGATCTCTTGTATGAAGCAGATCCATCATCATCTGCTGCAGTGTTTGACAGCTCTCAGAGCTGGGATCCCCTGCTTAGCTGCTTTTTGCATGGTAGCCTGTGGGAGAAAATATTTTGGAGCAGCTGGTGTTCTCTGTTGTGTCCTTGAGAATACCATTCCTTGCCATCCTCCTGTAAACTGTGTCTGAGCTGTGGAAATTCTTCCTGAAATATTTTTGCTAAAGCAAAAAAATTTTTGGAAGGTGAATAGCAGTCTTTGGTGCCAGGGGGTTCTAAACAGAGAAACACAGATCCTGCAGAAGCCTAAAAAGCACCAGGGAATGGAAATGCCCAAGTTAGGCTCACTTTCTTTTTCTCTAGAGCCATTTTATTTTTTTTTTTTTTTTGCATTTGAGTTCTGAGGCATGGCAGCAGGTTTCCTTTCAGCATTTCTGTTACTGACTCTTCACTCTGTGACACAGGCACCCTGCAGCCAAGCGTTATCTGAAGGGCCTGGTCACTGCCCTGTCACTTCTGAATTAGCTGCTTCTTTGGAAACCAATTCTTGTCAATTTGATGGAATTTTCTTTGCTACAATTAGGAAATATCCCAGGTTTCTGTTTCGGAAATAGAGAAGACTACTACCGTACTGGACTTGACAACAAAATTTGAAGTGCAATCTCATCAGGTTTAATTTCAAGTTCTTGCCAGACTAGTCTCACTGGGAGGCTTTTGCTGATCATTCACCCAGCTGTGAAGCCCTTCAGATGGAAAATTTGAGGTGGGAGCTGAGCGAGCAGATCTGGAGCTCTGTCTGGATACTCAGTTCAGTCACCATTTTCCCCATGGAGACTTGTGGCTGCGTGCAAGGAAGGGTTGAGCTGGTATTGTGCTGCAGCACCAGGCTGCACAGTTTTGCTTATCAGAATGTCTGTTTCTGTGAATTTCTCTCAGCTCATCCCGTGGGCTGCTGAAAAGAATGATGCTTCTTTACTTGTGAAAGCCAAGCTCTTGAAGGAATTTTCAGGGTTCTTTTCCTGCTCTCTTTACAGAAGTCTAATGTCTTCTCCCTTTATGATCTGAGGTGCGCTTTGTCTTGGAGAAAGTGCATAGAACTCACAGGATCCTAAACGTTGCCTTCAATGCTTGTCTCAGCAGCTGTGCTGTGAGGTGATTCATTCAGAAGCTGCCTGCTGTTTCTGAGCTTTCCTGAAGCTCAGAGCCTGACCTTGCCGGTGTCTGGCTGTTGTTATCTCAGAGGGAACGTGTGCATCTCTTCAGACATTCCCTCGCATGTTGAGCCATTTTAGAAGGAGAAGCAGAGCAGAGCTGTTGCCCTGTTGCCATGTCTGCCAGGATTGTGTCTTTGTGGTAATTCAGAAATGCCTTGAAATGGCTGCTGGGAAGAAGCGAAGGCTGCAGCTTGCTTTGTCTGTACAGCATGCTGCTTTGGAGTATGCCTTGTTTTTCTGGATAGGAACAAGTGCATCATCCTGGACTGTCTGCAGTAGTGTGTGTACTTCTAGCTCTAGAAGCATGCGGATGTTTCAGTGCCTTTCTTTGCTTGCAGAGCACTTTGAAACAGGATAAAATCACTCCTTGCTGTTAAAGAGGTGATATATTGCCAGTGGGGCTGGCAGCTTTGTGCTGAGACTTTCACTCCTAGTGAGAGTGAAACAAGGGATATCCATTTTTAAACATCTGAAACATTGAATATACATCTGAAAGTCAAATATACAAAAATGATCCGGCATATTATGTTATTCCTTGTAAGCACTGCTACATCTTAAATCCAACGTGCCAGTATGGTGTTCTTTAGGATGTGTGCTTCTTTGTTTAATTTGGCTGCAGCGAGTTCACTGTAGACAATCGCTGTCATCCACAGAGTCATGCTTGTAAATTCTGTTTGTGTTTAAGGGTGCTAACAAAGTGCCTTTGTCTACTGTATGATTACAAACACTTGGCTGTCCTTAGTTTAATGATTGGTGGCACAAGATGGGAAATGAGAAAAATCTATAGTTACATTTTCATTTGCCAGTAAATGAGTCTTGTCTTTTGTTGCTGTTTGTTTTAAACCATGACAATATGGCTCTGAGCATCACGCTGGCTGCCACTTGACAAAATTTTGTTTGCATTCTGATAGATTCCTGTTTCACGCTGAGTCACCACTGAGCTTCCCTTACTGGGATTAGGAGAAATGTTCTCAGACTTGTGTATCAGTTACCCTGCAGGCAAGAGCTGTTTGCTCTTTGTCCAAGGACAAAACATGCTGGTCTGCCCAGTGGAAAGCCACTAGCAGTGTTACGGTGGTGGAGTCGCTTACTTCAGTGCATATGACAACTCTTTTTGTCAGCCTCCACAGTTCTGAGAGCAGATATCAGCTGAGACTGAGCTTACACATCAATAACCCAAAGCTTAGAATCTCCTTTTTTTTTTTTTTTCCCTGAAAAGACTCCAGTTAAAATGCTGATTTGTAGAAAAAGACGTGGCATCCTCCTGGGTGACAAATGGATGTGAGGCAGTAGCATGTCCTTCAACCAGAGAAGGCAGATGGCTTGCTCTCTCTGCCAGGTTAATAGGACTGCAGCCAGCAGGCTGAGGAAGGTGGTCCTTCCCCTCTATGCAGCATTTGTGAGACTGTGTCTGAAAGATTGCTGCCTGCTTTGGGCTCCCTGGGTGAAGAAGGGCATGGATGTAGCAGGCGTCAGCCCAGGGCAGAGCAGCGGGGGGGTGTGGAGCTGCAGCGTGGATTGGTGGAGACCTTAATGCTGTTCAACCACCTGAGCAGGAGATTACAGAGTCAGAGAAACAACAAATAGAAGTTGCAACACAGGGAATTCCAATTGCCTTGGAGGAACTAATTTTTCAGCATAAGCATGTCAAATATTGGGACAGGGAGTTGGAATCTTCCTGTGATCTCCTTCCTTGAAGGTATGCAGACTGGACACATCCTAGCAAGCTGATCCAAGCTGGAAGCCTCACAGGGTTTCCTTCCAACTTAAATCATTCCACGTTTTAGGACCAAGAGCTGCTTCCACGATAGGAAGAATTTATTTCTTTTAACAGTAATAACAGATGCACTGTTCCACTTAAATACCTGTAGGCAGTATGTCAGGCTTCTTGTTCTGGCAAATGAGGTAGAGCAAGATCGACCTGCTTGTTTCTGGAAGCCAGGTATGTGGGAGTACTGTTGTTTTTAGCAGATGGTATTTACAGAATGTAGTATCAAGGCGGTTGAACAAGGAATTTATAGACAATCAGTGGTTTTATCTTTTCAATAGTAAGTTGTGTGGTTTTATTTCCCTCACACACAAATGCTTTCTGTGGTTGAAAGAGTCCTGTTTCAAATACCCAGCCATTCCCCAGATACCACATAATGTCAGGCCGCTGTGAAAAATGCTGTGCAAACACCAGCGCTCACCGGAGCTCACATGCACTCTCCTGTGCATGAGAATGTAATGCATGCCTTCTTCCTCACCATAGGGTAAGCAGAGCTTCACACTGTGCGCCTCTGGTGCTTTATAAGGTCATTCACAGGACACTTGGGCTGACTCTGGAGTCAGTGCATGACCAAGTGGGTGTGAAAGAAAGCTCTCTTGTCCCATTGCCTTCCTTACTGATTGACAGTGTGATTAATCCTAATTTGCAGCAACAGTTTCAACACCCTGAAATTCATTAGATATAGCTAGCTCTTTCTTCTTCTGAGTGTCCAGCAGAAGAGGGACCTTCCAAAGAGAAAGGACAGGAGAGCAGATGTTGTGTGAAATGAGCATCAGTGATCTGCAGCCTGGCTTTTCTGACTGGAGTACTTGGTTTTGCTGACTGGTGTCAGGATGTTTTTCCTAGATTAGGTTGGAAGAGCCAGGGGGAAATAAACCATTGGAAGGAGTTGGAAACTTTCGATGAATATTGGCTACCTGCTGTGCATTTGGCACTGCTGAATTCAGAATGGGGAATACTGCCTCCCCATTCTTCCCCAGCGTCATGTATTTCCTGGGATTGCTTCTAAAGCGGGCAGTTTATTCCTCATTCTTCAACTAACACTGCTTTTCTGTAGTTGCATGGTGTGGAGATGTCATACTAACACCTTCCATGCCTTTCCAGGGTCACAGTGCACCGGGCTGTTTAGCACCACTGTGCTGGGAGGCTCCTCCAGTGCCCCCAACCTTCAGGACTACGCACGCAGCCATGGCAAAAAGTTTGCCAGCAGCCTGACATACAAAGACGGTATGTGTGTTCTCTGTGCAGCAGGTTAATCTGTGGCCTTTGGTGTCTCAGGGAGCTACAAAAGCAGAGACTCAGACTGCTAAGAAGAGCAGCACAGTCAGTTGTGTATACTCGCCTCGTCTACAGTAATGCATTCTGTTGTATCCCAAGAGGTTGCGATCCCTGCTAGGACAAGGCAGGGGCTGGCACTGTGTGAGGAGCTGTATGTTGATGTATGGTAATGCTGGTGTATAGTAGTGCTGGTGGCTGATTTTTCTCTGGCATTTCAATACTGCTTGCTGGTGTTGAGGAAGGATTATCGGTCTAGATATGAGATGGGTCTGTCCTGGTTCATGTAAAATCATCTCGCTTACCTTGTTGACCTTACTGGTGCTAAACCAAGGTTCTATTGAGAAATTAATCCTCAGTCTACAGAAGATGGGGCAACGTGATGTGCTGAGGGAAACAAGTTGAGTACTGAAGTCCCTAGCTGCGTGCTGGGCATGCAGAAGAACCTGAGATAGCTGTCAGAGGGCAGTGTAGTAGGTGTGATGTGCCTGCTGTAAGTGCCTGTGGAAGGACTTGGAGTTATTGTGAGCGGTCTGTAGAAACAGCTGCACAGGTCAGCAGGGCAGTCTGGTATTTGGATCATCAGTGCAACTGTTGCTTGGTGTGCATGGATGAAGGGATGTTGCCAGCTGAGGATTTGTCTCCAGATGGCGTAAGTGAATTATGCACTGAGAAGCAGAGATGCTGTTGCTACTTTCAAGGAATCTGGAGCACAGGAGAAGACTGAGGAGTTGTAGGGATGTTATGCACCAGTGAAAGTGTTCATCATGATCCCAGTAAGACTCTGTCAAGTATCAATTAGAGTAGATTGGGTGATGAATTGATTGAGAACAGCCCTGGAGAGAAGGACTTAAGGATACTGATGGACTAAAAATTGAATATTTGTCTGCAAGGTGCACTTACACCCCAGAAAGCCAACCACGTCCTTAGCTATACGAAATTGTAGAATCACAGAATGACTTGGGTTGAAAGGGCCCTTAAAGACCATCATTTCCACCCCCCCTGCCTTGGGCGGGGATACCTCCCACTAGACCATGTTGCCCAAAGGCCATCCAGTCTGGCCTTAAACTCTTCCAGGGATGGGACCCCCACAACACCCATAAAAAGGATGAAGGCTTAACATATCAGGGTGGAAAGATGTTACCCATTCTGAGATCTGTTGGAACCCCATGAATACTGTTGTACAGAGGCCGTGATGTACACTGGCTTTCTGTGCTGCTTTTCAGTGTAAGAGAAGACTGCACTGGTTTTCACCTCTTCAGGGAGCTTCTTAGCACACATCAGGCTGTGCGACAGAGACAAGGAGGGTGAGCTGGAAGGATTTGTCAAGCCTTGCTGCATAAGCCAGAGCTGCTCGAGGCAGCAAGTGCGGGCTGTCCGTGGGTCCCAGAATAGAAGCACGTGGTGTTTGGCACAGGGCAGGGGTATGAATACCACAGGAAATACTGAAAAGGCCAGCTAGGACACTGACTGATTTTCTTCCACTCTAAGCAAACACCATAGGTCCAAAGGCAATTACTGTTCTCACGGAAAACTGTGAAAGACTGCTTGTTCTGTACCCAGCTGGTACCAGGGCAGATTTTGTCCAGTCCCACCATTCCCTCTGCAGTGCTGCCTTTCTCTGTTAGCTGTGTACTAAGAGCGTGCCTGCAATTGGCTCCTGGCAGTCAAGGACCAGGGCATGTTCCTGCTGTGTTAGCCTAAATTCTACGTTCTGTGTCCTGAGATGCAGCTGTACACTCAACTACTTACAAGTCAGACTTACTTAACTAACGTTTGACTAACAGCCCAGAATTATTCACCTCGATGTTACATTTCATTTTTCATATTTCTCAGTGTGTTATAGCACTCTGTGTTGCCAGTGCTCTGTTGCAATCATAGTAACTATGAGTGTAGCAGAAATGCTGAGTCACAGCCCGCAGCAGTGATGGAGCACCTGGTGGAAGGCAGGGCCAGCCCAGAGGAGCTCAGGAATGTGCAGTGCACCTGAGTGACAGGAAGGGCTGGAGCCCTTCCAGCCCCTCTTAAGGGTTGGCAATGGAGGTGAGGGTATCTCTCTGGAGATCCCTGCCTACCTGGGGCCTTCCAGAGGTGAGCAGCTTCTTTCTTTCATTTCTGCATCCATGGCTGCTGCATATGGGCTTGTTCACATTTGCTGCAGCCAAAGGTTTTGCCACCCTGCTATTATTGCTGTACTTTCCATCACGTTGCAGTGTTACAGTGAGGAATTGGGAAAAACAAGTAGGAGGTAGAAGGGCATTTATCTCCTGAGGAAGGTAGTGTGGGACGTGAGGTCAGCCCTTGTTCTGGGCCTTTCCTTTTAAATGGGCACCAATGAAATGATGAACATTGGCACTGAAGCCAAACACCACCAGGGCTGAGTGCAGTAAGTGACATGGCTACAGCAGACACTGGGAGGATGTTTGCATCAGGGCCTTTTTCTCAGTCATCAGGCAAATAATCTTTAAAAAGTCTCCAGGCTTTGGAGCACACATTTGCTGGCATTTTTCATGGCTGTGATGCTTCAACATATGGCACATGGCTTGTGGCACTTCATCTAAGACTTGCTCAAGTGAAATTAAAGTGGCTCTAATTTCTTCAGTCTCTCTGCTTGGCACTGGAAGAGGGCTCAGGAATGCTTCAGTGGAGGGTTGTGTCCCAAGCTCAGGTTGAAGGAAGGTCTTCTGGTGATACTTTGAAGTTCAGTTGTCTGAATCCAGGGATCCAGTAGCCTATGTTGCAGCACCATCTAAACTGATGCTCTTGTAAATGCAAAAAGGAGATTTGAGAAGGCTGATGGTGGCTACCATCTGTGTGACCGCAGCACCAGAGCTCGCACAGTTCTCAGAGGAGACGTGTAAAGAGCTTTGCCATCTGATTGTAGATTAAAAAGAGGTAAAAAAAAAAAAAAACCTAGCACATTTTTAAGGCTGTTATGCTGCAAAGGAAAATTGAAGCAATTTTGAGAGCTGATTTAAGTATACTATGTGGCCAAGTCAGTGGGTGTAAATAGGGAAGCACAGTGTAGGGTGAGGAAGCATAATTGGTAAGTGAATCTCCTAACCTCAGTATAAGTGACAGGCATGTATAAAGACCACGTTGACCAGGTAGAATTAATGCATTAAATAGAAATGACATCCTTAGGTCCTGAGTAGTAGTGAAAGGCATGACTGGATGGGTTCTCCCATCAGACCCTGCATACAGGTGATCTATGCAGACCATTCTTTCCATAGTAACTGAGGAGTTCCCAGAGGGAATAAACTGAGGTGTGTGGTTTGGAGTTTTTTTTGGGTTGTGGTTGGTTTTTTTGTTTGTTTTTTTTGTTTTTGTTTTTTTTTTTTTGAGCATATGGAGACCAACCCACAAACTCATCTATTTGTGCCCCATCAGCAGGTACACAGAGCCCCTCTTTGTACTGACTTCTGATGTGTGATTTCTGTGAGAATTTGGTCTGGTCTGATTCACAGCCAGGGGAAGCCTGAGGACCAGCCTGACAGGTGTATCCCCAAACCTCTTCTGTACTGGCATGCTATGAGCAGCAGAACTGCAGAGATACATCTTCATGGATCTTCTCTTTGCTCCCGAATTACTTCATGGATTTAACTTTCAGATTCCTAAAGAGTTCTGCTTAGCTTGCATTTAGAGGATGCTTTGAGCTGCATTTAGCAGTGCCAAGGCTGTTCAGTTCTGCGAAATAGTCTTTTCTTTGGGCAGTGGTGGATCCTGAGGACTATAGCTGTAGGGTTTCAGGATATGTGGTGGTGCTGCTGACTGCCTGGAACAGCTATGTGGCTGTGAGTGTGGCCTTGTTGCATCTCTCACTGAACTGTGCTGGAAGTGTGTTGGGAAGTACGTGTTGCTGTCTGTGATGGAGGGAGAGCCACTGATGTCCTTGAAGAGCCAGGAGAGACGCTGACAGGACAGTGCAAGGGAAGCAGGGAGCTGACAGTGTGTGAGGAACCCAAGAGCTTCCCTCAAACCTGCAGGCAGAACGTGCCTGGGGTACGGCAGCAGTGCCAATGGAGGTGTGTTGGGGGGGTCCACAGGAGGTGCACCTGAAAGGGCAGAGGCAAGCATGTGAACTGGGGATTCCCTAGAGGCAGGCAATTAACTGAGATGATCTGTTTTTATTTCCTCAGAGCTCTTGTCTATGCCAGCCGTAAAACGATTTTCTGTGTCGTTTGCAAAGCATCCGACTAATGGTACGTTTGCTTCCTTGATTTGACGTTCCCTCACACTTCTAACCCCATGCTCACATTCAGTTCTCCTCTCTGCACATACTCTCAGCCTTCTTGTGGTTTCTTGCGTGTCTGTGTACCCGGTGTCCATGCTTCACCTTCCCCCATTGTCTCCTTGTGACTGGCTTGTTCATTCATCTGCTGTTACTGCTCAGTGGTTCCTGTACTGTTTGTGGGAGGTCCGTCAGACTGCATTTTTGTCCCAGATGAATAATTAAGAGCAGTGGCTGTGAATGGAATTCCTAAAGCAGCCTTTAAATCCACTGCTGATGTAAGGCCTTCTACAGTGCTGCCTTGCAGGGGGTGGAGGTTGTGGGAAGAATGCCGTTGGACCTGAGGTGTGTGGGGGGAATGTCTACTTCATATCCTAAGAGCACCAGCAACTTTGGTCCTCAGCTTCTACACTGCGGATCTTCAGGTCTGGAACAAGAAGAGATCCTGGAAAAGTGCAGTCTGTGATGGGAGGGTGGGAGGTGCCAGCAGCATTCCTTAGCACAGTGGTCTTAGGAGGCAACGAAGCTACCAGTACTCCTATCTGCAGACTGGTTTGTTAGGTTGGGCGCTTGGTTACTCCAGGCACGGTGGTGTTGGTGGGAGTGGTCTCACCTTTCCTGCAGACATTTTCCTGGGAATGGTCTCCAGAATATCCATCTGCTGTTGATGTGCAGTGCTGCCTTGGCCCTGCCACTTTCCCAAGCTAGGAGAAGATCAGCAGTGTGCCACACAGCGCGTCTTCAACCATCCTCACTCCTGTAATACTGGTAGCTATGACAAGGCTTGGTAAGGAAGAATGTCTGACAGTGCCTATGTTTATTCACTAGTAACCCATCACTGGAACTGTGGATCTCTTGAGGCTAAAGACCCCTAGCTCTGCTGTAGAAGATTCCTTGAGCTACTATTAATTATCCAAGCTGTGTGTAGAAGCTTTTGCAAACATTTGTTTCATAGCATTGCTCCTACCCATAACTCATGAGACAATTTAGAACCAAAGCAGATCGTGGAAAGATACTGGGTTAAGCATTTCCATCCTACGTGATCAGGGCTGCCTCTGAAATCCTGTTCTTAATAAATACAGAGAACTTCTGCTCTGCGTGATCTGTAAGGTGAAAGAAGTCCAGAAGACGGTTACAGAGACCAAAGTTCTGGGAAAGATGAAGGAGGGAAGGGAGGCTAAATGTGGTCTTACTGCTTCAGCTATCCAAAGAGAACCTACTTTCAGTTTGCTTGGTTTTGTTCTTCCCAGAAGGGGCAGCTGCTCAGTCTGCTTGTATGTCTGGGTGCCATCTGAGGAGATGTGTGTTAGCAGGATGTTCTATCTTGTCAACAGAACCAAGTGCCACCCTGCCCTAAACCATACTGTAAAGCAACTGCCCCCCACAGAAGTATAATAAAGTGAAACTGAGCATCAGGTTTTTCCCAAGGACCCAGTGGATATTTCTCATGGCAGAGTGCTTCTTAATCAAGAAAGCAGGTGTCCAGCAGGTGTGAGCATAAAGTTTGGCATAGATATAGCACTGGTTTTAATGGGAAAGGTGTTTAGCTGCATGAACCACTTGCCTGAGGATGCAAAAGTTATTCACAGCCCTGAATCTGGATATTTTTATTCTGAAGAGCTGCCTCTACTTGATTAGGTGGGATGGGTGAAAGAGAGCAGTGGCCAAGCACAGGATCAGGCCAGATGGTTTATCACCTGATTACATGAGTCTTGGCAGCAGGACACGAGTCTTGAGGCTGCATGAACAGGGGAGAAGACAGGCCTGTAGGTTAGGATCCTGTCTGCCATGCGATAGTAAGAACATCACAAAAGATTGCACAGGGCTCTCTTGAGAGTTTCGAGAAGGTACGTCAGCACTTCTTTTTTCCACACGCGCTAACAATGTGTTCTCAGTCGAGCCGTGCTGCCCCCAGCGCACCTCGCGCCGCCTCCAGACGTTCGGTGTCAGGTCATTTGTTCTCCCACATCTGATGAAGTGAGCGGCTGCGTTTGGATGCAGGACGCTGTGCTTTGTTGGCAGTTTGGATTTCTTGTCTGCTGCGAGGGTGAGTCTGGGACGATGTCCTTATGGTGCTGAACCTGAAGTGTACAGGACTTAGAACGTGTCCTGGAATTTTTTCAGTTGTCCGACTTCACTTACAAAGATGAAACCTCGCCATTCAGCCTGTGGTGGGACTGCCCACGTGCACTGCGTTTGGCAGAGGCTGGGTCAGGCGGGAGCTTGCCCTGCTGCCTTCCGATCTGGGGTACGTAGAACTCAGGGTACTCCTGTTCTTAGTGCGGGAGGGACCGGGCTGTAGTGCGTGATGTGGGTCGCCTCCTGCGCAGCAGCCCCGCTGCTGGCAGCTCCGTTTCCTACATCTCTACATTTTTTTCTGTTTCCCAGCTGCACCTCCCTGCTCCTCTCACTCTTTGTGGCCCCTTTCCTCCAGATGCGTTTGAGCACCACCACGTTGCCCAGTTGCTGCGCCGTTTTTCCTCTGACTGTGCCACGAGCCGGAACATCTGCCTGGATGCCACTCTAGCCCATCACCTCCAGCAGTGCTCCTACCACCTGCGCCTCTTCAGGAGCTGGCTGATCTCAGGGCAGGATGACTTGGAGTGTCTTTACGGTACTGCACGCTGCAGCTGCCTTAGTCCCGTGCTCTTAGAGCTGAGTGGGGACCACTGTCTGCTTGAGAATGCAAAGTATGCTTTGCTTCTAAAAAAAGGAAAGCCTTTCCCCTCACTGCATCCCTTACATCTCTGGATTGCTGCTGCAGCAAGGCGTGCGGGCTGTTGTACCGGCAGTTTTGTAGCCTTAGGAGCAGCCTTTCCACGTGGAGCCAGTGCTCTTTGTGTAGCTCTAACTCTGCTCTTTCCATCCTGGGCAATTGTTCATTGCCTTCTTCCTTTATCCAGGATAAGCCAATAAGCTTTCTGCAAATGCTGTTTTCCTGCCAGCGTGGTGTCCTGCTGATGTGATACACCTGCCCGGGTCTCAGTAGCGTGCTGCTTAGTGTTCCCTTATTGATGGAAGAACCAAAGGGCTGAGAGTGTGGAAAGAAAGGAGAGTAAGGAGGCACTGCAGCTGATCACGGGCAGAGTGAAGGAACGTGCAGTGGAAATTTATTTAGGGGAAGTGAGTGCTTATGGGATTGTGTTGTTTAGAGAGACCAAGTTAAGCTAGGGTAGACGCTGAGCTTCTGTGCGTCTGCATTGCATGGCATCTGTTTCACCTGTTAGGAAGTTTGCAGCGTGTCAGGTGGGGGGAGGCAGGTGATTCCAGTACTAAATCTATAAATCAGTTATAAATCAGTGCTTCTTGGCTATTTGTCAGCCTCTGGCACAGGTGGGAAATCTGATGCATTGAGGTCTCAGTGCTCCTAAGACAAGCAGGAGATTCCTCTCTGAGAGGGGTATCTGGCTGCACCATAAGACCTGCTCGGTGCATGTGGCTTGCTGAATGTGTGGTGTGATGCATGGAGTTCTTTTTTCATTCAGACCCATATGTGGCAGAGGCAGACATAGCACACCTTTTCGGGCAGGGAAGCAACAGGATCAAACATCTTCAAAGCCTAGAAAAGAGAATTTTTTATATACAGCCTGTTTATTCTTGATACAGCCCTTTCTACCGAGTAGGCAGCTTGGACATGGCAGTTGCTTTTCATCTATAATTAGGACAATCCTTGGTCTCCTAGCAACAAATACTAAAGAGGATCAAAACTGCTTCAAGGGATGAGATACTGGAACAAAGCAGACCGCTCCAAAGCTAAAGCTGAGCTTCCTCTACTGCAGATCTCAACCTTCCCATGTGAGCTCCAGCAGAGAGAGGAAATGAGTTCAGCACTTTGGGCAAATAAACTCCAAATATTGCAGTATGATGCTGGGTTGTGCCACCTATTCTAATGCAGCCGGGCTGATGAGCTCTGTGCATCAATGTAGTGAGTTTCCTATGTGGAAATCAGATGTCTGCACTCAGTAAGTTCTTTTTTTTTTCTCCTCAGCTTGACTGCCATTCAGAGCGCAGTTAATTAGTGACTTTGGAACCCCTGCTGGTGTTCTTCTTAGAGAAGTTTCTCCTGTCTTTGTAGCTGAAAGTCCAAATTTATCCTGTGTAAAACTATGTACTCCCCTCCCCTCCTCTCCTTCTTGGCTCTCAGGTACACTTCTACCTAAACAAAGAAAAGAAGCAAAAGACAGAAACAAGAAGATAAAAGTATGTACTTGGCATCCATAGCTGGAAGGATCAAGCCTTGAAGTGATCATTCTGGAAATCCATGCTCATCCAGTTTAGGAAAGAAAGGGTGTGAAGTGAGTTCATGTTGGTAATGAATAGCAGTGATAATGACTGCAAAGGTCAGCTGTGAGGAAACAGGAGCATGGGATAGTGAGCGACTGGGCAGTGAAACAGCAGGTGTTGTTCAGGGTAAATCCATGTTGGGTAACATGAGGAAACGGCCCCAACTTCACGTAGAGCTGACCATCACCACTGGGAAAAGGGAGACATCTGCAATGTGGGAAGGGTGGTTTTGGTGGTGGTGTGAGTGGCCTGGAGAGGAGCAGTGGGGATCTGCAGGTTGGCCTCTGCTTCAGCACAAGAACTGGGATGTTTCCTATAGACCAAATAGGAGGCAGCATAAAATAGGAATGAATTTTTAAAAATACCAAAAACAGTGAAACTCCTTGTAACTCTGCATGGGGGCGTTAAAAGTGCAGCTGAACTTGAGCGGAGACTGTGGAATGTCATGAAGAAGCTGCTCTGTGTTCAGAACAGTTCTGAGCTGTAAGGTCACTGCAGGCCTGGGGGAGGAGTCACCACATGCTGTCTGCTCTTGCATCCCTTCATGGATGTATGCTGCTGGCACTGTGGGCAGGGAGCCGCTGACCAGAACAGACCTTCAGGCTGACTGTGCAGGCTTAGATTTAGAAGGGCTTGCTAGCAGAAGTCCTAACTCGTGTGCATATTACATACATGCATACAAACACTTATGGGTATACATGGGGCATGCTGGAGCTCTGCCAGCAAAATACAGCTCAACTGACCAAGCATGTTGGAGGGGAACTTGCTGAGTGTGCTTTCTCCATACCCTTCAGGATCTGTGCTGAGACTGGGGCAGGTGTTCTTTGTTCCAGAGGAGCTGACGTACAAAGCTTTGGCACGTAGAACTTTGGGGATGTATCAGTGCCACTGCTCTGTCTCTTGCTTTCAGGATTTCCACTACGCAGGAACAGGCAACCTTTCCATGCCAACACAGCTCCCAGCCAGATAGCTGTGTAGTAACTTGGTAATTGCTGCCAATGAAAACATGTATGCTGATGTTCAGAACTCTTAGGTAAAAGTGTGATACGCAAAAACAATTGATTTGGGCCAAAAACACTTCTCACCTGAGCCTTCCTTGGCCTCTGTCTATCAGTACTATTGTTGGTGTCACACCTTCGACACTGGATCTTTGATTTCTTCTCTTTATTAGAGGTTTGCCCATGCAGTCCCATCCCTGTCAGTGCCTCCAGTGTATCTTGCAACAACATTGCCTTGCCCTGTCTTGTATTTAAACTACTTTCCGTTGTCTTTGGATAACTGGATAGCTGAGTCAACTTTGGTCTCTCTGAAGACAGATTCTGTTCAGAGCTGACATGAGCCTCCCTCTATGCTTCTCCAACGCCATCTCCAGTCTACTGGTCTTTAAAGTCTTTACCTCACTGCTTTCCTTTAGCTTTGTCTCGCAGGGTGCCTGTGAGAAAATAATGAATAAACACTCTTCCTTATTCAGGAAGGACTTTTCAGCAAGAGAAAGAACAACATGGTGATTTTTTTCTGTCTCACATTCCCTTGTTCTAGCCAAAGATTTGTTATCCTTCATGTCTCAATTAATGTTCGTAGGCACTTTGTGGTGTAGGTAACCCCCCTCAATGGCTAGAGGGTTCTTCATCTCCAGTAGCTGTTATGGTAGTGGATGCATGCAGCACTGCAAAGTGGTCATGTTCTGATCTGTGGCCTCCTTGCATGGCATGTAATCACTCTAAATACCATCTGCTGGCTCAGGTTCCTTGCCTCTTGCAGACCTGGGTTAGATGAATGCACTGGGGCAAAGACTGACAAAATCTGGAGGTGTCTGAAGGACTGGAGCAGTGACATTTGTAGCAGACAAGCTGGGTGCTCCAGGTTCGTAGGGGCAGGGACCAATTTTAGCCTGTCCGTGTGCTGAGCTGCAGTTTTGGTGTGTGCATCAAGAGCCATACACTTTTTTGCATTTCAAAGTAACTTTTCTTACCTGTAGGAACAGATCCAATTCCTTTCCTTTTTACATTTTTTTTCCTGAACTCCAAGGGAGGGAGCTTAGGACATGCAGAATGGGAAGCCTGGGCTTAAGGAGTTTAGAGAACTTTAAATAAGAGAAGCAGAGCAGGAGGAGTCTTACTCCCATATGCCCAGAGACACTTTTATTTCTTTCTTGCTCCTCTGACAGTTTCAGGCTGGCTTAGTGCCACAGAGCACTATCAGGAAGTTTGGATGAAGAGAAAAATGCTTTGCTGTAATCGCTGCTGACTCAATAGCAAAGAATTTATTGTGAGTGGTTGTGATTCAGCTTAGCTCTGAGCAAGAGTCTGTCAGATGTTGATACGACTTCTACTAATTCAGGGTTTGCAGACAATGAGGTCTTCTTTGGGGACACATGGCTCAAACAGCTGCGTGGGGAGGGGTATATTAGGTATATTAGGCTGGGAGGTTCTTTTCCCTGTCTTTGCAAAGGCAGCAGTGCACCATAACTGACCGATGAGCGGAGGGTGGTCTCTGTCTCAGGTTGGAGTTGAGACATCGATGCTGGGAGCCCTGGGAAATTCTGCTGACTTCACTCGAGTTTTGTTTAGCTTCTGTAAACTGTGGAACTACACCAGGTTTTCCCCCGTAACCAGATATTTTAGCAAAAGAGACACGGGCATTGCAGCAAACCTGGCTGCTGCTAGATGTTTCCTCCTCCTCCTTTAGCGTATGCCTGGATGCTTGCTTTCAGGCCTTTAACTGCATGTGGTTGCCTAATGGTGATTTGGTGATTTTCTTGGCCTAGAAAAGGTGACTTTAGTCCTGAGTGTGGCGGTGGTTTAGTTCCCAGACTGCCTTGCTCCTTACGCCGTGAGTAGTCCTGCGGAGACTTAGATTGCTGTTTACTCCATTCATTTTCTGATTGCGTTTCTTTCCAGGTTTTGAAGGCTGTTCCATGGTTCCCACCATTTATCCCCTGGAGACCTTGCACAACTCCCTCTCTTTGCGGCAGGTCAATGAGTTCCTGACGGCTGTGTGCAGGAGTTGCAGTGAATCACATGTTCAGTCTACTGCAGGTACTGATGAGGTGGGCTCGTCTCTGGGTAGGGCAGAGCAGAGCCAAAGCAAGCAGTTAAGGACTTCTGGTCTTTTACATTTTGGGGGCAAACTGAGCAACAAGCACAGTCACAGGTGCCTGTTCCAGGTGTTCTAACCTCGCAGTCCGCTGTGGGATCCAGCTCAGAGCCATCCTAGGCCACACACCTGAGGGATGAGTGGCTGGCCGGGTCTGTCTGCTTCTGGTCAGCGCAGCGATGTGGAGACAAGCTCCAGCTTGGGAAATCCAAGGCTCAGGTTCCCAGGGTCTGGGGGTAGACACAGCTCTGTATGTGCACTCTTAAACTCTTTCCTGAGTGCCTGTTAGTGGTTGCTGGGGAATGTAGACTCCTTGTGGCCATTCTGTTTTCTCTCTGCCTGAAAGTTATTGACCTGTGTATTTTTTTTTTTTTTCTTAAAGCTTTGTTTGATTCAATGATTGGCAGCCAAATACCAGGGGACCCCTTTATGTCTCAGCGAATTCTGTCATCATCTTCTTTCCCATTGCGCCAGAGGTCGGATAAGCCCCCTTGGTGTGAGTGTGCTCTCTTCTTGATCAGGGGTGAATGTGATGGAGAGGGAGGGGAGAAGAGGGTGGAATGGTAGAAGCCAGATATTGGTTTTATGCTTTGCCATCAATGGAACAGTATCAGAATGGGGAAGTAGGTAAAAGGAAATTTAAGTCATATGCCCTGTTAGAAAGCTCCCAGAGACAGATGGAAAAGGGGCTCTTTGTAGTACTGTGTATTACAGGGAAATCTGCTGTTCAATGGATAATCTCTCTAGGCATCCTCTGCTGAGTGCCACAGGACATGGAGAGTCTGAATGCACTTCATTTTCATCTCAAGTTCTGTGCTTCTCCATGACACATGGCCAACCCAGTGTCAGCATGTGGAAGCACTTCCTTACCCACCAGCCACATACATGCCATACTCAGAGCTCTATAGAGGATAGCCTTCCATTTAACTCTTCACTTGTGGGCTTTTCTGTAACCCCTTGCTTGTCACGGTCTCTGCTGAAGTGATGACTAGAGTTTGTCCCCTTTGCTGATCTGACTGCATCTTGAAGGGGAAAGACCCATCAAACAGTTCAACAGCAAACACCTTAACACAAGTCAGTGTTGCCAATGAAAGGCAGGTATGCTCTTCCCCTAGCTGTTGGCTCCTTTTGCCTGAAGAACTATTTGCTGAGCTGTCACTGAGGTCAGGGAACTGATCTGGCCAACAGCAATTGTTTAGTCCTCCCCCTTTTAATGGACTAGATATAATCTAAATCTGTTCTCTAGTTTCACTCACTGTACAGCATAAGGCAAGAACAGTCACTGGTGGAGAAGTATTTCTTTTTCCAGAGGCAATTGTAGTTCAGCATTCAGGGATTGTGTGTGGCAGGATCCAAGGGCAGTGAGGTTAGAGATGAGTGTCCCATAATAGTGAGGGAATGAAAGAAAGCTTTTCCACTCAATACCCAACATGAAGTTTTGTGTTGCTCTTTAATGTCAGTGTAGCACTGTATAACAATGTAAGCGTGGATTTTGTGCTTGTGATTTCATGAGCTGAACTGCTGCCAGAAGCACACCGAATAGCAGCTGCAAGCTCCTGCGAGGGTGCATGACACATAGGTGACCCTCACCCATTTCTTGTAGAACTGCGGGATGGTGACAGCTTGGGTTTGCTCAGGCTTTGGGCTAAAGAAATATCAGCTAAATGTTTTGTGATTTTTTCCTCCTCTTTGCAGACAGCAGTGGCCCTTCCAGTACTGTCTCCAGTGCAGGCCCATCCTCCCCAACCTCTTTGGACAGCTGCACTCGTTTCAACTTCGCTGAGAAACTTTCCGTCAGTCCCCCCAAAAATGAGGAGCAGCTGAGTAGCCAGTCCCCTGAACAAGAGAGGCAGCCTGATAGTGGAGGGCTTGGTGTGGAGGTGGGCATGGCTGGGTTGTCAGTGACGGAGCCCAGTGCCCCAGAGACCTGGAGTAAGGACCCAGAGCCAGGTGTGCTCCCAGAACTGTGCAAGAAGGAGCTGGCAAAGGAGAACTCTAACCTGGAGGAAAAAAGTATGGTGGAGGTGGAAGAAGATTCAGCTGAGGAAATGTTAGATCCAGTTAACATAGGGAAACCAAAGAGTGGTGCAGAGTCTGAGATGAGGCCAGCTGGGGAGAGAGTGAAGCCAGGTGAGGGAGATATAGGGGTAATGACTGGCCTGGATCAGTCTTGGCTGGCCAAGAACATCTTGGTGCCCTGTGAAGAGGAGCTTCTGGGAGAAGAGTTGGACCCAGAGCGTGTGAGTGAGGAACCATTTGTGGGCTGCAGTGCTCTATCAGACCAGCTTCTGTCTGGTCAGCTGTGTTGGGAACATCCGCTGCCTCTTGAGGAGAGTGTGGAGGGGCTGCAGCCACCATGTCAGGAGGATCAGCAGAACTAGCAGCTCACTGGACAGCACACTGTGAGCGCTTCTAGCCTGGAGGCAGCCTGGATGCAACTTCCTGCACAGCACTTCATGCAGATGGTTGTCCACGGAACAAGCCATGTCCCAAGTCCATAGGACTCCAGGTTGTGAAAGAGTCTGCTCTGCTCCTACACAAGCCAGCTCTTTGCCATCCAGCAAGAGACAGTACTTCATCTGCCATGTTAAACGAACAACAAATGCACCTCCATCGAGCAGGGATGTGGCACTGTGTTGGTTCAGCGTTTCCCTAGGGCTGTATGCTCACTGGGACAGTGGAGGATTGGTATTGCTGAGGCTTTTGGAGTGGTGAGTCCAGAGGAGACAAATGCTCCCTGGAGATTAGTAGGCCCACAGCCCTCAGGGAAGGCATTCTGGGCTCAAAGTAATTGGGTTCTTCACAACCATCAGCCTCCTCTCTGTTCCTTCTTTCTCCTTCTCTTGATCCCCACTACTGGCTGCCAAAAACTGATCCAGAGAGGCAGTAGAGGGAAGAATAGGAAAAGGAGAAAGCGTTCTGAGTGAGTTTGAGAAGGAGAGCAATGGGAAGAACAGGTTCAAGACTGCTACTTGCAAGAAAACCTCTCTCTGGAGTGGACTTGAATGTTTTCCTGATGCGCTGGGCTGACAGGAGCCAGGGATCCAGCCAGAGAGAGGGGTGCAGGGAGGACACACACGGGTTTTTCTAGTCCCCAAGGGTCATGTGAGGTAAAGCTTTGAACTCTTGGTGACAGAAATTAAGAGAAACTGCTATTTGAGCAAATCAGGATTATTAGAAACCAATAAGAAGAAAACTTTATTCTATATAAAATGAGAAATATTTAATACATATTTATGTAAATGAGTTGTGAGCGCAAGCCTGAGGGCAACGTTGACACAGCAGTCCCTGCCGCATCCTGAGTGCAGGACAGGGCTGTGCCTCTTGCGCCTCCTGTATTTATGGACAAGTCTGCGTGTTTGTCTGTAGCTACGATATAAGTTTTTGTGAAGCTCTGCCCAAAGATCTCTGTGCTGTGTTGTGATGTGTGTTCACAGTAAATCTCTGCTGTGGGTCTCGTGTCTGTCTTAGCTGACTTGTGCAGCAGTGTGCATGTGCCAGATCTTGCTGATGCTCAGGGCAGCAAGCCTTGCTGGTTCTCGGCCATTCTGGAGGAAGAAAAAACTGTGGTCAAGACAAGTCACTGCTGAAGTGAGTGCGTACACATGGGGTTTGCTTGAGAAAGCCAGATGCTTCTTTTCATTCTCCTTGTTTGAAGAACTGATTGTATGGGGGAAGAGGACCTGGCTGCCCAGGACCCACAGTGGTTGCTGTAGAATGAAGACTCTGGGTTAGTGTTTGGTTCCTCTCATGTTTTCCTTCTCACTGGTTCCAAGGACATCCTGTGTAATGTTTCCTCATGCCCAACAACTCTACCTTTCAGTTTGGGTGTTTCAGGTGATGTCCATTTGTACTTGAAATGCAGTAGATCTTACAGTGGCTTTGAGTGCAGCTCTGCACCAGGAGGAAACCCACGCCCTTTCTGCAGGGCTTTGTGCTGGGATCTGGGAGAAGGCCTGCTGTGTGCTCATGGAAGAGCTCTGGCTTTTATTGGCAGTATGGTATTCGGGTTTGGATGAGCAGCTTCCCTGGCCTGTGCCTAGCAGGGCTGAGGTTGCTAAGCTTTGGTGTGGCCTGGTCCTGAGAGTTGGCCGTGGGAAAGCTGGAGGTGGAGTGGCTCTCCAGATCCTTCTCAGGGCCCTCAGGCAATGCCTGTGCACTGCTGCAGTTCTGCCTTGCTGTGGTCCTCCTCTCAGGCCCACGAAGGGCCCAGCCGTTGCCACCAGCCGCCCTGAGCTCTCTGTCATGCTGCACAAACAGTGGTGCACTCCCCTCCCACTGCAGCTTCTTCTGAGATCTGCAGCCCCATCCCTGCCTTTTTTTTTTTTTTGCTCTGTATTCCTCTGTGCAGTGTTTCCTCCAAAGGGCTCCTGGGCAGCAGAGGAGCTGAACTGGTGCCCTCAGCCCAACCGGACTGCAGCCGGGCACAGCAGGAGCAGGTGGCTGCTGTCCTCGTTTTCAGCTGAGCAGCAGAAGAGCCCAAAAGAGTTACTTTCCCTTCAGAGGAGCTGTGCAGCAGGGCAGAGGTGTGCTGCTGCCATACGGATGGGCCTCATCATGCTGCACCAGCACCGTGCGCAGGCCCTGCTGCACGCCCTGCTGACCGCTGGCTCCAGGCTGGCACTGCCCGGCTGTGCCTCCCACACTCAGGGGATGTTTCCAGTTCCAGGGGAGCCGTGCCAGGCAGAGCAGCCGTTCCTGAGGATCAGAGGATGGACAGAGGGCTGCGCACACAGCTGTGCCTGCGGGCCCTCGGCCTGCTGCAAGGGACAGGAGACGGCTTTGGGACTGCAACAGTGAGCGGCCCTCCCCAGGAGGCAGATCTGCCCCAGCCTGGGCATCCCTTCTGCAGGGCTGAGGGCAGGGCTGGGCCACGGCAGCAGATGGGGAGAAGCAGTGCTGCACACCCCTGCCCACACCATGCACACTTAAAGAATGGTTTGAAACAGCTGGAAGTGTTCTTGTTCGCAATTAATGTGGCTTTATTATTAATGTGTTGGGCTCCTCTCTTGACAGTAGTTAGTTACAGAGTATTTCATATGGAAAAGGGCAAAAGGACAGAGGTTGAGGAACTAAATTCAAACAGAAATATGATGCTGAAGAAAAGAATCAGGGCTCTGTTTTTAAAACATTTAGCATAGAAGCTGGGAGCACAAGTTGCCATTTCAATACAGTTAAGACGTTCACTTTTTTCTTTTTTAATTATAGGTTTAAAATAGTATTTTGTACCTATTACATACAGGAAGATTACGTGTTGTTGCCCACATGCAGAAACAAGCAAAAGCAGAGTTTAACTGTTTCTCTCTGTAGTGTTCTATTACCTCTGGCTCTGGATGAGTTCTGCTGGCTCCTGCAGGCTGAGCAGAGTCCGACTCTTTACAAATTGGAGTTTATACAGTTCTTTTTCCCCATAGTTTCAGAAGATCACAAGGGAGAGAGAGGAACTGAAGGCAGAAGAAACTGCCACAAAAGTCTGAAAAAAACTGTGGAGTCTTGAGGACACAGAATTGAACTGGGGAAAGATTGAGCAGTCTGAGCAGCACAGCTGCAGAGTGCAGGAGCACAGCGTGCAGAGGGCAAGTGTTTGCACTGAATCATGTGCCAACAACTGCACTCCTGCTGGGAGGATGCAGGCACCTTGCAAAGCCTCACTCTTACTGCTTAGTTAGAATTGCTTCAAGTTCAAAATTGAGAAACATTCATATGTGGGTCTATCTAAAGTTAGTGCATCAGCTTTTATACCTAGCCGTGTGCTGAGAGATCCAAGGACCCAGTCAATGAAGAGGTCATGTTTATTTCTCTAGCTACCCGGCACTGGACGTTGGGCATTTTATTCCTGCAGATGGCTGCCATCCAGTCCCATTGACAAGTGAACCAGGATCTCCCCAAAGCACCGAAGGCAAAACCCCAGAGCAGTGTCTGGGAAAAGCATAAGTAGGTCCATTACTGCCTACAATTGCTTGCTTTACCTGACATTCATAGAAAATAATCCCACTGGGTTGCAGAGAATGACATTTATTCTGGCAGACACACTGTGATTCCATAGTTAATGTGAATATAGCCCAGGGATTTCAGAAATCCCCCAGTAAGTTCACACACTCCTACCAAGGAGTATGTTTGAAAGGGCTGACTGTCCCAAGGGAGAGGCTGCTAGCCATGGGCTTTGTCCTGCAGCTGCTGGGTTTCAGACATAGCCTCGCAGGCTGCAAGCAGAGATCCCTTCTGCTGCCAGCAAATTCTCCGTGGTCCTTTTGCTGTTCTTCAAATTGCAGCATCTAAGTATTTGTACTGAGAAACCTCTGAGCTGACACCAAGAGCACGTAGTGTACAGTTAACATGTATAAATTAAAACAGTAAATCCAAACAAAAAGCAGCTTAAGATCAACAAATAAATATATAAATTAAATGCAAAATAAACCCATTCCCTAGAAGCTCCATTTTAGTTCTAGGAGCAATTTTCTAAGCAGCATTTTCTTTGTGTCAGCTGCTAGAAAACAGTAGCAAAGAAAATGAAGTGTCCTAGGCAAGTACAGCCCATCGTCCTGGGATACTTACTGTGGAATCAGACCTCGGCTCAGGGCCAAGCACAGTGGGTGACGCAGCAGATGGAAATACTTGTATGCCAAGCCTTGCAACAGCGCTTTCTATCTCATCTCTCCTTCCTCAGAGAAGCACAACCTACTGCTGCTCATTTTGTCTTACAGAAAGTTAAAGTCATCCCTATCATAACATGGTCCAGGTTCTGGCAAAGGCTTCCTGCTGCTGCTGACGCAGCGCGCTTGAGCACCAGCACTCTCACAGTTGGTCCCCCTGCAGGGGCAGCCCCATGGCTGGAACAGGCTTGTATGCCAAGGAGGTTCTGGGTTCAGCAGCAACGGTGCCCTCGGAGCACACAGCTACATTGCTTGCCAGGGTGGCCATACAGCAAAGACACCACAGGTTGCCAGCTGCAACCACAAGTAGCTCCTCTGTGCTGGCAACACATGTACATCCCTGAAACAGGTATGGAGAAGCTATGAGCTAACACAGTCACTGATCTACTTCCCCCAGGTGTTTCTGCAACGAGTCCTTCCTCCTCATCCCACAGGTTCTAGTCTCCAAATCCTGGGTGTGCTTTTTTGACAGGGGCAGTTTAGGCAACAATGCTTGAATACAGCTAAGAAGCTGGGCTGTTGGCATACATGTAGCAAAGAAACTGCTGTTGCTTGCAGAACTGGCCCACATCAGCTCTACGGGCCAGACACTACCATCTCAGTATGGCATGCAAGTTCCTCAGCTGCCTCACCACACTCCTTAGTAAAACCTTTGGTTTACCACAGCAGGGAGGTTTCTCAAAGCTCATAGGCCAACAGAGGCCAGGTTGTTGCAGCCCTTCTGCTTTAGAACTGGCTGTAGTTGTGCGTTTGGATTCTCTCAAGTGTGACTGTTCAGGTAGCGGCCCCTCTGTGCCTCTGCAGATTAGCCACTTGGTGTGCAAAACTCAAGTTAGCAGGTTAGGAATGTGCTCTTCGCAGCAAAGAGCAACAGGCTGAGCATTCTCCTCTCAACCCAAGATGTCATTCAGTATGGCTCCCTGAGCACAGAGAGCCAGCATTGCAGGAGTCTGCAAGCATTTGGGACAGAAGCCTGCAGAAGTGGCCAGCAGTGGCCCTGCCCAGTTGGAGTACAAATCTCCTCACCTAGAACACCACCTGTATGCTCCCGATGGGAGATGGAAGAATGCCCTTCACTGTCACATGGTGATTGGAAAGTTTGACTTTCCCTCATTATCTCAGTCCATTTACTTTGCAAATCAGTTTTCTTCTCTATCTCCCTGCCCCCCAAACACCGTCAACATGCAGCAGCAGCATTTTAGCCCTCACCAGAAAGACGAGGGTCGTGGTGCTACAAGTTAAATGGCAAGGCAGCCAGGAAGAGAGTGGAACAAGCTCTCATAGCAGCAAGGCAGCCAAGATAGCCTACAGAAACTGTACAGGCGGCAGAATAAAGCAGGGAAAGTGGAAGCGCCCCTGGCCTGCAACTGCTCTTGCACAAAACTAAGCTCAGTCCAGAATATTACAGAGCCCTGCACTTCTTTCTCACGGCATCCAGTGCTGAGCTAGATGGGTACCCGATTGCCTGAGGAATGGGAACCATGTAAAGGATTAAACCAGAGAAGACCTGGACTGTGATTAGATGGTGTCTCTGATGTTGCATCGGTGATTGGAGTCGATGAATGAACGTGAAGTGGGGCTGGGAGATTTAGAATTCAATCTTACAGGCTGGGAAAGATTCGTCCTGCATCACAACAGTGCTGCTGCTTGCCAGTACCATGATGTTTAGCTCCTGCTGTTTCTCATGTGTCTGCTGGTACCATTCCCGTGTCACCTCAGTATCATGTGTTGGGATCAACGTCACCTGGGGAAAAAAGAAGCAGACGTGATTATCTGAGAACAACTGCAGTCATAAACATTGCCCGTAAAAGCCAAGGCTAAAATTTCTCATTGATTTTGGAACACTGTCCCCTTGGTACTGCTTGTTCTACTTAATGTCTTTCAGATGTCAGATTCTCTAAGGCAGAGCTGCTGCTTTACTTTATGCAGTACCAGAACAACGAGGCTCTGAGTTGGCTGCAATCTGGCAGTACTACCACAATAACACTGAAAATGGCTGCAGTACAGGGGAAAGCATCAGCAGCTCTCCAAAAACAGCCTTAGAAAGAACCATCAGTGTGAGAAGGGACAGTGCTGAATGTCACTCCTATTGGGCCGATTCTGGACTTCGTATACCTCCTGACCCCAGCGCGCAGCTCCAGGACTTTGAAATCTAAGGCTGCTTCATCTGACAGAGCACACACGCTTTCCTGTTTCTGTCTTCAGAAACAGTGCCCACCCTGCTGGATCTCCTACAGACCTGACTACATAGGAAACATGACTAAGAATACTTTTTTTTTTTTTAAATCACTAATGAAAGTTAGCATCTGTCAGTAATAAAGTCTTTGAGCAAGAAGGGCTAGCAACAAGTGCCACAGGACATTGTGATGAAATGTAGGCTGCAGTGCTGCTTGTTTTCACTCGCTGATAGGCTCATCTTGGAGCAGATGAGCAGGCACGCACGATCTCTAAATGCTTCCTTGGAACGACGCGGAATGGAGACGCACCTGATTGCACTCACATCATCGTGAGGGTGCCCTCCTCCTCTTAAGAACATTCTACAAAAACTGCAGAGCAACGCGTGCCCAGTACCGTTTGTACCCTCTTAGAGACTTCCTCTGAGCGTGTTTGTCACACGCCCTTTCTCTCCAGCGCTTGTGACACATGGAACATTACACGCATTCTTTGGCAGTCCTATGACCTACCTGCAGGTTCTCCCCCCACTGAGACTTCCCTTCCAGGAGCGCATCCAGCACCGCACGGCTTGGTTCTCCATTGGCCGCGTCATTCCCACTCACAACATAGTACGACGCCCGAACTCGTTTGAAGAACTCTGGATCTGTGTTCTTTCCGCTGCAGTGGTTGGGGATGTAAGCCAAGTCCACATAGACAGGCGGCCCCGTGGGCACAGGTAAACTGCTTTTGGGACTATTGGAAGCTTTGGAAAAAGAAAGCAGAGGCTATCAAAACCCTTCTGGAGTGAACAAACACAAATTCACACCGAGGAACACGGATTTCAGAAAGGTTTTTCCCTGCAGTTAAGATTTATCTGGGCTCAGAAACAATCTGGGTGGATTTCTGAGCCAGTGCTGGAAGGAAATAATGGGAAAGGGAGTTCTGCTGTTCTTTGAGGATGGACTAGGGGGCTCTAGGTTCTGAACTCTTTCCTGAAGAATGGAAGCAGAAGTTCCATTATTAGCTTTTGCAGAGTTGTTATCCCAATCAGTACTTAGTTCTAGCTTATTTCTTTTTGTTTAATAACCTACTTTTGCTAAAGAAACCTGTGCTTTGACCTCTGTATGCCTTTCTCATCTGAGGGTACTGCAGTGGGTTTTTTTTTGGAAGTTCCACTCTGGCTTTCTGCCATCCCTGAGAATCACTGCTGTTCCATGGACTCTAACACTTTCCTAGCAACACTGCTGCTACTTTTCTACATCTTTTCTTGATTTGCTGCTTCCTATATTTATGAGATGAAAGATGTTATTGTTATTGCACTCAGCAGTACATATGCATATATAGATACAACCCATGGAAGGACAGCCCCTTCTGTGGAGTCGCAAAGGCCTCTGTCTTCTGCTCTGTATTCTGGACACTTCATTCCGTGAGCATAAAGCTGCCAACACCATCCTGTACATCTCCTTGTGCTGCCTAGCTGCAGCACAAACAAATATCCGCCCATCACAGCCCCTGGTGTCTATTCCTCATCCCAAGTTTAGAGTTGGGCAACTAGGAGCACTTCTCTGAGCACAAAAATCCTGTATATTTGTCGTAAGCTTCCCTTCAGGCTTACACACCCAGGCACCGCATCTTTACTTTTCTTTCTGCATGGTGGTTTCAAGACACAGCCATTCTGTACAGACACACTGCTAATATCCTGCTGTAAGCTCTCTGTTGGACCTCGTTTCTGTGCCAGCTGTTCATGAAAGTCGGTGTTCAGCACCTCTTCAGATCACATTCCCTTGCAGAGCCCCGCAGCCATTTCACTGCTTCACCCACTACTTTCCTCTGACTGCCCACCGCACTGACAGACTGGCAGACTCACAGAACGGCCAGGGTTGGAAGGGACCTCAAGGATCACGGATCTCCAACCCCCCTGCCACATGCAGGGCCATCAACTTCACATTCAATACCAGCCCAGGCTGCCCAGGGCCCCATCCAACCTGGCTTTGAACACCTCCAGGGATGGATGAGGCATCCACAGCCTCTCTGGGCAGCTGTTCCAGCACCTCACCACTCTCTCTGTAAAGAATTTCCCCCTGACATCCAACCTAAATCACCCCTCCCTGAACTTCAAACCATTTCCCCTTGTCCTGTAGTTATCAACCTTTTCAAAGAGTTGACTCCCCTCCTGTCTGTAGGCTCCCTTTAGGTATTGAAAGGCTGCAATGAGGTCACCCCGCAGCCTTCTCTTCTCCAGGCTGAACAAGCCCAGCTCCCTCAGCTTGTCTTCATAGGGGAGGTCCTCTCCAACAGCTCTCTGTTTTTCCTGTACTGGGGGCTCCAAAACTGGACACAGTACTCCAGATGGGGCCTCACAAGAGCAGAGTAGAGGGGGACGACCACCTCCCTGTCCCTGCTGGCCACCCCTCTTATATCAGTCGCTTGGCCTGTCCACCCCCTTGCTGTCAGTGATGCCATCTGTCAGTGACACAAGTTTCTCTCACCTGAGATATATTTGCAACACACACATATGGGCTTTCTTTTCAGGTCTTCCTCTTTGGCTGCTCTTACTCAAGAGGAGGTGCCTGGTAAAGCCCCGACAGCCCTTCCTCTGCTTCTCCTACACCCTCTCTTTGCCAGAGTGCCTACAGCGATCATCTGCTGAGACCACAGCACATCAGCAGTGTTTTCATTTTCTCCGTCCTCCCAGGCACTGCCCTCCTGCTGGCTCATCTTGCACTCAGTATGAAGGATCTGGGGCAGATGATTTCCATGTGGCCTGTGCTTTGCACAGAGCCTGGCACTGCGGGCTCTCAGCTCGGAGACGATGCACTGTACTTATCACCCAGAACTGGGTTCTGAATTAAGTTTCCCAGAACTCTCTGAAGAGGTGGCTGGATTCAGCTCTACAGAGAGTCAGAGTTTACCTCAAGGCTCCAGGATTTTTGTGCGAGTTGTGTGACCACATCTTTTCTCACTGCTTTGATTTCTTATGCCTAAGAAGTCCTGTTCTCTGCTTTGCTACATTTAGCTTGCTGCGGTTTCTCAGCTCTGAACCTGAAAAGAAAATGGACATTTAGTGAAGAATCTCTTACCAGGATTTGATTTGATGCCATTAACAAGGCTCTTGCCAGGGTTGCTGTGACTGCTCCGGGCTAACTCATCCTCTGTGTGAGGAGGCTGCACCAGCACACCACGTGGTTTGGGCTTCTCTCCTCCATCTCTTTCTTTTTTGGCAGTGGCAGATTTTGGAGATTTGTCCGATGGCTGTTTCACAGGAGTGGGTGATCGTTTCCCTTTCACATCTAATTTACGAGCAGGAGAGGAAGATTTCGGTTTGCTCAAAGGCTTTCTCACACTCTTGCTCTTTTCTTTCAAGTCTTTCTTTGAAATTTTATCAGTTCTACTCATGCTTTGCTCATTCACTAACATATCAGGGTCTACCATGCAGACATCGGGGTGAGGTGGATGAGGATGGGGATCTACCATTGGAACAGGCTGAGGATCATGGCTGGACCTAGAACTGACATGATGAGCGCTCCCAACAGCTTTGTCCACTGGGAGGAAATCAGCATCTTCATCTGAGTCCATGTTGGCATCCGCTGTGATAGATGGACATTCTTCTGTCTCAGGAGGGACATCGGAGTCTGACTGGGAAGTTCCAGAATCACTCACTGATGTCGGAGGGGTCTCCTCCACTGCGGCTGTTTGTGCAGGGCTACTACTAGTGTGGGGTGGTCTTCCTTGCACTGAAGTGTGGCCTTCCTCCTGTGAGAGGTCACTGTCTTCAGAGAGCTCGTGAGGGCTCGGGTTAATGAATGAGGGCGACAGTTCTCCCTTCCTCTGCTTGTATTCGCGTGAGGAAACTTTCTGTCCGCAGTCAAAACTGCCTCCTAAACGTGTCTCCATCTCATGGGAAGCATCTCCATGGTCTTCTGTTCTTCCACCCCTCTGCACATCTGGGAAAAAGGGCTGGAAACTGTGTTCGGGGGACATCAGAGAGGAAGGACGGCTCTGTCTCTCTGTGTCCTCTTTGCCTGTGCATGGAGAAAAACTGCTGTCAGAATCAGGACATGTTTTGTCATCTTTTGCCTCTGCTGAATGGTATGTGCTTTGGAAAGCTTGCAGACTGGTGCTCACCTCTGTTGGACCATTAGCTGTGGTTTTATCGTCATGCTGATGATGAGGAAATGATGCCAATACATCAGGGAGGGATGTCAGTGTCATCGGCTGCTCTGTAAATGGTGCCTTCTGCTCAGGACTAGTTACACAGGGTTGCTGTTGTTTCTCTGCAGAGAACGATGCGGGCTGTGAACTTTGGTACTCTTTCCTGCATGGCAAAGTACTGCCACCCGTGCTACTACTGAGTGCAGAACCGTATTCTTCAGCTAACACAAAGTCTTTGGTTTCAGCTGCATGGGTATTAGCAGCACTGTCTGGAATCTGCAGAGGTGCATCCCAAAGGCTCCTGGTAGTTGGTTCTGCTCCGGCACTTGAGTATGCAGAAAGCATATGGGAATAAAAACTTTCTGCTGTAGTTGGTATTACAGGAGTTGTTGCTTCAGATGATGGTTCCTCTGACAGGCTGGAAGAGTCATCTTTCAGCTGCTCTTTGGGCACAGACTCTTTCTCCACAGCTTTGGAGAACAGTTTATCCTCTTCATATGGACTCAGCAGTGAGAACTTAGTTAAAGATGAGCTATGGCTACTGACCTTCTCAGAAACCTCCAAGTACTCACCTTTCTTCTCCTGGCCTGAGGACAAAGCACAAGGAGCCTTTAAAGGAAGAAAACTATCCTCTGAATGACTTGCTGAGGTTTGCTCGTGTCTGAACACACTAGATGTTTCGCTCTTCCCTAGCGGTGAGCATTCAAATCCAGAAGAGAAAGCCATCACTCTGCCCTCTCCTGCTGGGACCTTTTTGCATTCTTCTTTCTGCTTTTCAGAAGCAGACTTCAAATACGTGGCTTGCTCATAGCACTCCAAGACCACCTCTGTACTTGGATAATCTGTTACACAGAAATGTGATTCCTCTGTGGATTTTCCAGTATCCTCTTTCTTTTGCAAAGAATCTTGGCTTAAATGGCACATTTCTGAAGCCTGCTCATCTCTGCCTATGTCTGGCAGGTCACTGTAGCCAGCAACACGCGCCCCCAGAACGGTGGCTGGTGTAGTTTTCCTAATGCCATAATCCTCTTTCCACAATGGCTCGGAAGGTGACGAGGCAGTAGAAGTGGGTGAAATGGAGTCCTCACGCTTGCTTTGCAGAAGCAGTTCTGACACACAGAACTCCTCCTCCGCTGAGATGTGTGCGTAGACTGTGCCGGCAGCTTGGTCAGGGCTGTGGAGTTTGAACTCCTTTTCAGATCTCTCATTAGCACCTTTTTCTAACTCTGAGTCGCTCATGTTTTCTTCCCCTTGACCTGCTTTCTCATAGTATACATCTTTCAGATTTTGGCCTTTGGATTTCAGGGGTAGAGGTATCTGTTTCTGGCTAGACAAAATGATGTTCTTATCTGGACAAGCAGCATCAGTATGGGCTGCTGATTTTTCTTGATAAAATGTGTCTGTGGGAGAAACAAACGCTGTGGCTGCAGATGATGGGTGACATTCAGAGCCCCCTTCTCCTGGCAAAGCACAGGACACCTTCAGTTCTTCCTGCTCTTCGGGCAGCCTAGGTTTACCTGTTTCAGACAAGGGCAGGTACTTTTCGTGGATGTCTGCATACTCAAAGGCTGCATCTGCTTTATCTTTAGGGGATGCTGGAGATGACAACTCCTTCTCAGCAGAGGTATAAAGGCAGGATTCTTCTTCCTTTGCAGAGACGTGAAAGCTTTGATCTTTTTGAAAGCTTGGTGCTGTTGTTGGCACCTTGTCAGCGTGACCTGGAATGTCTGCACCCTCAGACGTGAAAGAGGAGAGTCCAACTCCAGATACAATTATCTTCTCATAGATGTCAGCATACTTGAAACTTTTTTCATCAGGGTAGGGAGTTGGTTCTCTTTCTTCTTGCTCTTGTCTCATAGAACTGTCATCACTTCTGGATCTGCAGACCTCTTCCTCTTGGGAAGGAGAGTCCAGGGGGCTCCTGGAACGGGACTCTGGAAGATATGCTACTGGGCTTGCAGCACTACTTTTTTGAGGAGGCACTTGTCCAAGAGAGGAGTGTGCATACTGACCTGACACCGCAGCACTTTCTTCTGTGGATGCTGCTACGTATTCATATGCCTGTCTTGTTGACTGCAACAAAGCAGATGCTGCTGCCATCTGCTCTTTGCTTCCAGTAGAGTCATAGAGAGCCTCGACGGATTTGTACCCATCCTCTTGCTTTCTATCTATTTCCTGATATAAACCACTGACACCTGTTTTTTTCTCTGCAGGCTTCGATGGGATTTCCTCCTGCAGAGGTGCCTCACACTGATCTACTTTGTAAGGCCTCTCTGTTTCTGGTGTTGTGCCAGCCTTCTCTTCCAGAGGGCTAGTTGCTCTCACCAGGGGAGATGCTGTCAGTGCATGGTCTAGTGACTTTGCATAGATATCTAGGACAGCTTTCTCCTCATCATCTAAATAGGAGTAATCTTGTTTAGATGTCAGCAACAGATCTTGCCTTTCTTTGCCTCCAGTTAACATTTTGCCCTGACTTTCCTCACCAGAGACATACTGAGAAGACAGATGAGAACTGTCTGGGAAAGAGATGTCAACAGGAGCTATTTTCACATTCTTTGTTTCCGCTGTAGGTTTGGTACTCTTCAGTGTCTCTTCTTTGTAACCACACGATTCCACATTTAAACGTTCTGCTTCTGCTTGCATTAGCACAGGTTTGTCTTTGGCATGGTGGAGAACCTCATCCTCCTCGCTGGGTAACTGCCCTGCTCTTCCAGTGTCTTTTCCTTCCTGAAGATACTCATATTTAGAGCCCCACGTTTCCCTTTCTGCTCTTCTCCAGGTGAGACTGTCAGGCTCTACAGGAGACAGAATCTCCTCTTCTGCCATTTTAGAAAGGGATTTTGTTTCATATCCTGGTGCCTCATCCAAGAATGTGCTCTCTCTCTCCTTATCGTACCTCTGCCGCCTTCCCTGAACAGGAAGCTCCTCCACTTCTTCTGGAAACCATACTTTCTTCTCATTGCTTACATCTTTCATGTAAAAGTCTTCCATTTCTGGAGATTTTTCTTCTCTGCCTTCCTTCATCCTGCAAAATTTAACATCCTCAGTAGAAACGCGTGATGACGTTTTACCCTCAGTTGGGCTAGGTTCTATGAGGTGTGAGCTCTTGGCATCTGGAGATGCTTCCTGAGAAAACAAGCCTGAAGTTCTTCCCCTAGATGTGCCTTCTCCAGTTAGAGAAAACAAACTGCTATCATCTGGAGACATTTCTTCACTGGAAGTGTCTCTGGCTGATGCGTCTCTCACTGGGGTACTTTCTGGACAAGAAAAAGATTTTGGTGCTTCTTTTATGAGTCCTTTGGTAGAAACTTCTGGTGATTTTTCATCCACATCTGGGCTCTGCTCTGTAAAATCCATGGGTTTCACAGCCTCTGAAGGGAATTTGTCAGTCAAGTCAAACACCACCTTCTCTTTCACAGGTCTATCCTCTGCGAAACCAAGAGATTTGATGTCTTCTGGAGAAATTCCCTTAACAAAAAGGTCTGAAGAGATTTCCTTGCAGGGACTCTCAGTGAGAGAAATAGATTTGGTCTCTTCTGGAGAAATGTCTTTAACTGAAACCTGGGAGGACTTTTCTTCTTCTGAGGCGTCTTCTGCAAAACAGAGCAGTTTTCCTTCTGCAGCAGCCACCTCCTTCATAGAAATCTCTGGTGATTTTTCTTTTCCAAGATTCTCTTCTGTAAAAGAAGCCAATTTGGGATCCTCTGGAGAAAATCGTGAGGTTTCGTCACTTTCAGATTTGGTTTGGTGTGTGAACTGTGGAGAATCCATACTTCCTACAGATGTTCCTGTGGCAGAGAAAGGTTCAACAGTCAAATGTTTTGAAAAGCCCATTAAACCTTCTGCCACAGATTTGGTTTCCAGCTCTTTTCCTGGCTCCAGAAACACATCCGTCTTGGGATGGGGCAGTACAGGCAGCTCCTCCTCCTCCCCTATCACCACTGTGTCCTGCTTGTGGTAGGACAGCCAGGGCAGCTCCTCCTTCCCCATGGGCGCTTCCTGCACCTCCTCCCCAGGAGACAGTGGCACATCACTGTCTGAATCCAGCTTGTGCTGCTCAGGTCCGGGTGCGTCTTTTTCATATTTGCACTTGGCTGCAGCCACCTCATCATCTCTGAGAGGTTCATCCTTGGCTCCTTTCACCACGACAGAAGTCTGGCCTTCTGACTTCTCAGCAGTAGCATCCGCTTGCTTTTCAAATAGCTCCGAATCTACTGTTTCTAGTTTTTCCTCCACTGGAGATTGGTGGAAAGGTGTGTGCCCTGCACTGGTGGGGCCAGACTGGGTAGGAGATGCCATTTTGACTGTACTATCATCAGGGCTCATGCATCGCTCTTCAGCCTCTGCAGAGTCAACCTGAGAGAACGGTGTTTCTTCAGCAGACAACGGCAGGCCTGAAGTTTGCATCACTTCTGTGGGGACGTTCATTAACACATTATCCGGGCATTCTTCGTGAGTAAACAATGGGGCACTGTAATGCCCTCTGAGTTTCTCAGGCATTTCAATATTTGGAGTCCCATCTTCTTCCTCTTCATCTTCTGCCTCTTCAGGAAGATCCTTTTTTTGAGCTTCCAGTTTTCTCTCTCCTTCTGCTAGTGCGTGGAAATCTTCAGGAAGCGGAGATTTAAAACATTTGTCTTCCTCCAAAGATGATGTGGGAGAGATTGTGCCAGCGGAGGGCACATAGTCGACACCTTGGGTTGCTTCAGTCCGAGAAGAAGGCATGCTGTTTACTGTGTCCAGAAGTAAAGAGCTTTTCCCAGTTTCTTCTGTCTGTGGTGCTGTTAAAGATGCAACTGATTGATCTTCTGCTACTGAAGTTGCAAAAGATGAAAGCTTATCACATTCTGTAATGGAGGTAGCAGAAGATATATGTTCCTCCTCAGCTAGAGGTGCTGCCACTATGTTTGTAGGGTATGCCAAGATTTCAGACTCCTGGCCAGCATAGCCTTTGGCTGCAAGGTCTGCAGCAGGCACAGCCTGTATTCCGTGTACTGCTTCAAAAGAGCCGGGGTGGTCAGGAACAGAAATGTCATATGCATTGACGTCGTACTTCAAGTGCGGGATCCTCTCTTCCTGTTCATCATGTATTTCTTCATCAGAAATGGTCTGCTCTGTTTCTGAGTAGCCTGGGATAGTTTCATCTTGGATGTATGAAACATGTTCTACTGCTGCTGCTGCGGGGACTGGCAGACTGCTCAGAAATGACTCCTCCTTTGTTACCTCCTTTCCAAGTAACTTGCTTTTCTCACCCATGTCACTACCTTCTTTTTCGTTTTCTTCAGTGGTCAACAATTTCTCCTCCCCCTCATCCTGATTTAGCTCATAGAAATCTTTCATCTTTTCCACTTTCTGTTCTGCCTTCATGTACTTTTCTTCCTGTTCTGCCTTTTCTAACATATCCTCTCTCTTTTCCTTCTCAGCCTTCTCTCGTGCTTCTGTCCCCTCAGTATACTCTTCACAGGTCTTTGTTTCTGCTTCCCTCTGTTTTCTGTCCAAGGAGATTTTCTCCTCCTCCTCCCTGTCTTCCTCTCTGAATGCAGGTGACAGAGCACCTTTTGCTGTGAGAGCTGTGTGTGATGGTACCTGTTCTCTGTCTAGCAACAGCTGAGCTTCCTTGTACTGCTCAGCTTCTCTCTCGCTGTATCTCATCTCAAGATCCTCATCTATTGTTCTTTCTTCATCCTCTGTTTCTTCAGCTCGACCTGCTTTTGGTTCTAGATGATGAACTGCTTTTTCCTCTGCTGGTGATTCTTTTTCCCTGTCAGTAGTAGCTGGTCCCTGATCAGGAATGTTTGTTTTCAAAATCAGATCCACTGCAAGTTGATTTGGATCCGTCACATCTGCAGGCTCTTTCATCTCTGTTTCAAGTGCTCTCCTAAATTTATCACTTATTTCAATATCAGACATTTCTTGAGTCACCTGCAAATTCCCTTTCTCCTCATGCTTCAGTTCCTCAAAATCCTTTGTAAGATCTTCTGGTGAAGACAGGACTAACCTCTGTTCAGCAATGGCAGCATCTCCTGGCTCCACCTCTGCTGGCAACTTCTCCACCGGTGACGTCTTCAGATCACTGAGTATTTCTTTTTCAGGCTTGACTTTGATCTTCTCAGTTTTGATTCTGCCTGGAACTTTTGCCTTGTATAATGTTTTCCTTACTTCAGGAGTAAACGGTTTTAAGTCTGGCTTAGACAATTTTTTGGGCTCTGGTTTGGTTTCTTTCTTTTTATCTTCTTTCTTTGAATCTTTCTTTTCCTCTTTCTTTCCATCATCTTTTTTAAAGTCCTTTTTCTCCTTCTTAATCTCTTTCTTTTCTTTATCTTTCTTCTCCTCCAGTTTGGATACTTTCTCTTTGAGATGCTTTTTGCCAACTTTGTCTTTTGCCATTTTTCTTTTCTCAGCTTTGAGAGCATCATTTGATTCTGTCTTTATCTTTTCATGCTTAACAGGTTTCTCGGGAATCTTCTCAGAGTGTTCTTTAACTTTTTTCTCACTTTTAATATCCTTTATGACTTCTGGTTTTACTTCTTTAATCCCCTCTTCAACTGCCTCCTCTTTCTTAGCTTGCTTTGTCACAGATGGCTTTGGGGAAGATTTAAGACTCTCCTTACTGTCTGTTCTCTGTTTAATTTTGGTCTGCTTGAGCACAGGTGGAGGTATTCCAGCAGTGATATCTTTCTGAGTAGCCACTGGGTACCTCAGAAAATCCAGGTGCTTGAGTTTCTCAAGACCTTCCAGTATCTTATTTTGAGGAGCATTTCCAGGAAACAGAACCCTTACAATTTTCTCTGTTGGGCTGGCTGGCAGCCACACCACCAGGGCTGTGATGGACGTGAGATAAGGAACGGAAATTTCACCTTCTTTCCCACTTGCGAGAATTATGCCAGTCTTTGCTTTACTATTACCAGCCCATTTCTGCATTAGAAACTGCATTTCCTTACTGTCCTTGACAGGATTCAGTACATACATGTCCAGCCTACCCACTCCCATTTTGTGGAAAAGCGTGATAGGTTCAATGGTATTGCTCACCACCCTGTAGAGGGGCTCTGATTTAATGCCAAGCCTGTTGAGATACTGCAGTGTCAGGCAAGCTTCTTCGATGCTCCTCTTTACTTTCATGGACGATTCTGGCATCTTCAGCTTTTCAGGAACATTAAAAAAAACCACCCCCAGCTCAGGAGAAATGAGGTTCTTCATCCAGTCGCTGTAGTTGGTAGACCCCTGGGACTGCTCCTCCTCTTGCTCAGCAACTTTCCTCTGCAGCAGCCCATTGATGCCAGGTAGGTTGTCCGCACCGATGTGGGTCAGAAGAATAGAATCAATCCTATCCAGGTGCCTTACCAGCTTCCAGAAACACGATTTCCTGTCAGAGCCACCATCCACAAGGATGTTAAACCCATTAACAGCAAAGAGAGCAGAATCTCCTCTTCCACCAGGGAATATGTAGCAGCAGGGCTTAGAAAGCTTCAAAAAGCCCCCTGAGGTGGGTGGCTCCAGAAGATCAAATGGAGATGGCACATCAACTGTTTCAGAGACATATTCTGCAAACTCAGACACCCCATCCATTTCTGGCAGAAGTGGATCGGGGTTCAGTTTCAGATTAATAATATCCTGAAATCGGGGGTGTCCAAGATTGCTCCAGTCTCCTTCTCCCAAGCACGACACAGTAAGGGAAGCCTTGATATCTGAATCAGTGCTTCTAAGAATCTGCGTGACCTATTGAGACAGGCACAGATAAATAAAGATCAAATACAGCTCTGAGACCAATTCAGCCCCTTTAAAAAAAAAAAAAAAAAAAAAAAAAAAGAAGCCAGTTAATGCAGAAACACCAAAGACTTCACAAGCAACTTACAGGCAGGAAATGCTGAGGGTACATGCAATATTCCATTACAAATAAACGTATGGGGCTACATTCTGCTCTCTTTTGAAGTTCTTCATGTTGCTGTGGTGTTATGCTTCCTGTCTGCCTGAGCTGCATGCTGACAAGACCTCCAGAAAGAAACCAACAGCAAGAACCATCTTGTCCTTTTTCCTTACTTCTTTCTATTCATCTTTGGATATCTGTCTCTATCTTGAGTTAAAGGTAACAGTTCCCTTTTTATTTATGAGTTCTAGCCCTGAGATGCCCTTTTAAACGCCATACATCATTGCCTGAACTAATCCTCATTAACTGGCTAGCAAACAATCATACAGCAGTTTGCACAGTTTTAGTACTGCGAGACTTTGAATTCTATTCAGATTCATTTTCTTTCCTGGAGCTTGTTTTAAAAAGTCAGGACTGCATCTCTGACATACAGGCCGTGGGACTGTACTGCGTGATAAGTAGAGCTATGTTTGATATCATTTCCAAGCTCCTTAGAGAAGGATTGAACTTACTGCTTACTCACCTCTGGGTCTGAAAGTATCTCAGCAAATTTCTGGTAAGTGAAGGTCCCTGTCTGCAGGACCAAGTCTCCTTCCTGGTCAGAGCTCTGACCACAGAAGATCAGTAGTTTGTGGGCTGATGAATCGCACACCAGCGAGCGGACCTGTTGCCATGAGACAGCACTGTCACTAGTTTGATTTGCATTTTAAAAAGTTATCTGTATTCTTCAGCGTACAGAAGAGAGGACAACCACACAGAGAGTGAAAACAGTTCCAGGTGATATTAACGTGCTATTTACAAAGAGCCAAAATGTAAGTTTCCTATACAGGGAAGGCAGTTCCACTGCCCACCTGACGCAGCTCAGTGTCACGTTGTAATTCACATTAGGAAAGTAGGCCAGAGTTAAAATGTTTGGCGTTACATTGCCATGTCAGATTGGTGCATTCAGACTCTCATCAAACTAGAATGCTCAGGGTTCAGAAACGTTCCACCCTGTTTGTTGGGAAGCTCTACGAGCGCCCAAGAAATAATTAACACCAAACAATTCTAGAGGCGCTGACTGCTCCAGGAAGCGGCTCCTTCCCACAGGGCTGGGACAGGAGGAACCAACTGCTCCTGTGTGTCTCCTTGTGTAGCAGTAATCTCTGCCCCAGAATACTGGCTCACAGTACACATCTCGCTGGCAAACCAGAACATCTGGTGTCATCACATCCTGCAGCAGATTGGCAGCGTGGCTGAGGTCGTGCTAAATGTGATCATGATCTTCTGTGTTAAACATCAGCCAGGAATCTGACACGGAGGAAATCCCCCAGCACCAGGTTCTTACCTCAGACACAATGCTGTCCACATTGGGGTTTACCAGGATCACTGTCTCCAGAGTATCACTCCGGTGATGGAGGGTTCTTTGGCCTAGAAATAAAACAGGAAAAGAGAAGCTGGTAAGAAAACAACTGTATTCCAATGTTTAAGCTTCTTAAATTTCACTTCAACGTGACTTTGATTGCAAAGACACAACTTACATTCCAGACGCAATTTAGTAAACAAGTATGACAGACCAAAGCAAACCTTTTCAGGTAACAAAGAAAAAAAATCTTAGTTATGGATTAGCATAATTTGCAACTCAACTCCAGTGTGTTCTGAAGTTCACTGTGCCTGATATGTCAAACCACTGGCTTGTGCCAGACAGCTGCACTCCACACACTGACACAGATTGATTATCTCACCCAAACAGAAGTATTTTCATAGAATCTATGAATGGCCTGGGTTGCAAAGGCCCACAGTGCTCGTCCAGTTCCAACCCCTGCTACGTGCAGGTCGCCAACCAGCAGCCCAGGCTGCCCAGAGCCACATCCAGCCTGGCCTTGAATGCCTGCAGGGATGGGGCATCCACAGCCTCCTTGGGCAGCCTGTTCCAGCGCCAATCCGCCCTCTGGGTGAAAAACTTCCTCCTAATATCCAACCTAAATGTCCCCTGTCTCAGTTTAAGACCATTCCCCCTTGTTCTATCACTACGAACCCACATAAACAGTTGCTCCCCCTCCTGTTTATACGCTCTCTTTAAATATCGGAAAGCCACAATGAGAAAATTTTCCCTCATTGCATACACCATGGAGAGGTATCTATGGATGTTATCCAAGCTTTAGTCACCACGAGGTTTTGAAAACCAGCTGATGAAGGTGACTGCCAACTCACCCTTCACTGGAGTGGTGCAGCACTGAAACCAAATTTCTTGTCATTAGTAAGTTTCTTTTCCCCTTAGTGAGGTTTTGTGTATGTGCGTGTTTTCTTTAAACCCACACTACTAGAAATGAACTGCTGCTATGAAAAGATCTGGAATTCCTGCTCTGCTGTCTCTCTCATTGCAAACAGGCACCCAGACAAGAATCTGCCAAAGACCAAGAGCCTGGTAGTGCAAAAAGGCACTCGGGATGGGAATTACATGGAGATTTGGCAAGATATTGACATAACCAGGGCCCTGATCAGTTTTTTTGTTTGTTTGTTTTGTTTGGTTTTTTTTGTGTGGTTTTTTTTTTTGTAAGAAAGATCAGTGCCTGCTGTCCTGAAAGGGAGGGTTCTCAGGCCCAGAGCATGCTCAGTGGTGCACATGAGCATCCTATCCTTCCAAGTACCAGGTACCAAAGCGCTCCAGAGGCAATGCCAGCCCAAGGGCTGCAGGCAGCCTTGGGGGACAAGAGCAGCTGCAGGAGAGGGGCTATCTGCAGGACTAACAGGCATTGAAATACTGCTGCTCTTTGCCATGCCTGTCATTCAAGCCTAAGCAGCTGAGCTATCACTGCTGAGAGGGGCAAACAAAGCAGGGTTTGTTAGCATTCTGCTCACATCCTCCCACCCCATAGAGGAGCTGCCCCCTTCATACTTGAAAGAAAGAGTTCAAGCTATGGAACCAGCAGCTGTGGCAGATGGAAGGCACAAATGGTGCGGGGCCACGAAGATGATTAAGGGACTAAAGTGTTTTCATACGAGAGGCTGAGAGCATGAATGTTGTTTAGGCTAGGAAAAAAAACTGGGGGAGGGGCAAGGAGATTATCAATGTTTATAAATAATGATGGTAGGGAATGAAGATAAAGCCAGACTCTTCTCAGCGGTATCCCGTGACAGAACAAGAGGAAACAGGCACAAATTAAGAGACATGCTGTTCCATCTGAGGACAAGAAAACACTTTTTTACCCTGAGGGTGGCCAGATGCTGGAATAGCACATACAGAGAGGTGCTGGAGATTTCGGTTAGGCTGTGGAAGAGTTTTCCTTCTAATTTTTTAGAGGAGAAGCATCCACTGTCAGCCCAGTGTCCACACATACAGGAATTTGAAACTGACATCTGAAAATCAGGACAGCAAAAGTCTGAGCTCTGCCCAGCTGGCTGCACTGGGCAGGAGAGGCCTGCAGGATAAGGACGCTGTGCCTCAGCCGCTCAGAGGCAGCCCGGTGACAATGGGAAGAGATCAGGCCAGGAGGGCAGCACGTCTGCACTGGGCCACAGCACAGCCTTTTCTTCCTGAATGCCTTTCAGACCTACAGTTGCATGGATGCAGGCATGGCAGCCAAGGGAAGGCCAGCCATCCCAAAGCCCTTTGCTGGCTGCTCCCTCAGTACAGGCCTGCAGAAGAAGATTTAAACACTTGGGCTGGAGCATCCTTCTTACAAAAACTACAACAGAAATTAGTGGTGTTGCAACCAACACTGCAGACAGTAACTGAAAACACCCTGGGCCATTGCCATTGTCCATTAACTAGATTAACTAGAGCTCCATTATAGTGAAATGCACGCCTGGAAATCTCACCGCAAATGGGAGAACCCCTCATCTATATTTACTGTATGGAAAATATTCTCCTAAAGCTCATGAGAACTGCCATCTTCAGCTTGCCTGGAACAAACACAGGAACACCCCTATCCGACCACAGATCCCCATTCCCTGCTCAGCCCTCTCCAGTCCTGCTCACTCATTGCATACGTGAAATGAAATATCCTCTCCACCAGAAGCTGTGAGTAAATTTCATTAATATTGAAATCTTTGTTTCAGATGAACCTTCACTTTATGCATCCAGACACATTCTAATTAGTGCAGTTATCATAATGCCCACGCATTTCCAGAGAACACTTCTCTCCATCATAGCCCTGCCAAGACACAAACAGCCCAGTCTTTGCCATTAGTTTCTTAAAACTTGAGTTTCCCTGGACACCCATCACTAATTCCCAGAACTCCTCTATTTCTGCTCCAGCCCTCAGGAAGAGTAAGAGCACAAGTATCAAAACAAGAATGACACAGAAGACTCACAGGGGTGGCATTATTGCATATTTCATATTATTCCCTATTATATTTCATCACAACACAGCCTGACTTGAGCTTTGCACCAAATAAAGACCTTCAGTTAGAGCTATACAGCAATATCAAAATTTCACCCCGATGACACAATTAACTGTGCTATTACAACGAACTGGGAAGGTTTAATTATTACAGAGTGCTTAATCTTGTATTTTTTGACAGTAACTTTAACACGAGATCATGACGACTGCTCCCTTTAGTTGCATAAGTTCCTCGCAGTCATTTCTAGATATAAGCAACTGAGTCATCTGCAAATTTAGCCACCTCCATTTTCATCTCAACTCCTTTTCTTATCATTAGCCTACCCACCAACTTTGTACTTAGTACAAAATCATGAAGCCCTTGTATTTCACCGCTGGATGTGTCACAGACTTGGATGTACATTTGTTTTCTGTCTCAGCTAGTTTCTGACTCCTGGCATCAGTTGTCTTTTACTCACACAAAGCGCTTGCTGCATATCATATGTAAAATTTCATACATAAATGCCTCATTCATGACCTCACTGAAAGTTTCCAAGACAGAGAAGGGGTATTCTCCTCTTGCACAAGGATCACATTACTTACTATTGCTCAGAAGTAATGCACTTTCATTCTGAAGGACTGCAGAATGCATGCATAAAGCTTTTCTTCTACACGGCAGCCACCTTTTATACAGAAGTCAGCAGGAACTGCCCACAATGCATTACCCAATAACATCCCAGAGGTGACGAGCAACAGCTAGGCAATAGCAGAAGTGCTAGAGTTATTTCCAAGGGGCATTTCAGGACCCGCAGGCTGTATTCAAGCAGAGGGAGGAAAAGTCTATTTTCTTTTTCCAGTTTTTAAGGAGGATATGTATGTGGTGTAGAATCAGATTGGTTTTGTTCCAGGAAACCAAGCACCAAGACCTTGGCACTAGTATGAATTATCCATCCAGGGACATCTATGCATGCAAAGAGAGACCATAAGAGAGTGAAGGTCCTGACACCGCTTTTAGTGCTCAAGCGAAGAGGACCATGCAGGGAGGTCAGTCTAGGCTGGAGCGCTGTGCTGCGCTTTAAGGTCACTATGTCACAAATAGATCGACCAAGAAAGAGATGATCCTAGAAGCAGAGTGACAGCCCTGGAGGCCCTTGTGCTGCCAACATAGATCCTTGTATGTAAGGCGTATCGCCACTCTGACTGAAAGCACCCAGAAGGCCTGTTGCTGAACAGCAAAAGTCGGGCTGGCCTAAAGGCTATCTAGTATAGCTGCAGAGCTGCTGCTTTGCTTGCTTTCACCTTTCAGAACATCACATCTCAGATGTCAACCTGTTGATGATAGTTACAACTCGGTGGTATGACATAAGAGACCAATGGTCAGGTTAGCATTCCCAGGTTCTCATCTCATCTTTAGGTAGAGCTCTAAGGAGGCAGCTTTCCAGGGAGGCTGTGGTGAACTCAGCCAAACCCCAACAATCTGTGTATAAGGGCCAGAAAAACGATTGAAGGATGGGCATACCTCTGATGCAGGGAAAGCTGAAACAGCTGGGACTGTTTAGCCTGAAAAAGAGACCTCGTCAGTGCCTGCAGGTATCTGATGGGGGCACGCAGCCTGCGTTACGCAGCTCATAGGACCCTGGTATGAAGGGGACGTAGACTGTTCATCTGACCATAGACACCAATCCTGGCACATCCAGGGAGCATTCTTTATTCCTCTTTACCTTTCTTGTCTTCCTACACCCTTCGCTTCCTTCACCCCTGGGATTATTTGGGATTAATAGGTCAGGTTGCGCCTGTAAAGCAAACATCAGTAGGCCCTAGATTGTTCTTTGGGTCAGTTCCTTTTGCAGCAAAGAGCTGAGCCTTGGGACACATCATCTTCCTGATGCCCTGTGAAATAAAGGTTCATTTTTGATGACAGTCAAAGCATACAAGAGGGTTCTCAGGGTGCATACATTTGCATAATTAACATGAGCTACTGTGAGCTGAAAGGCTGCCATTTCTTCATTCTAAAATGGCGCCGTAACACTGAGGTGAGCACTGACTCTCATTCTGCAGCTACAAAGCCTTCAACTGCAGCTCCTTCAGTGCTCACAAAAAAAAAAAAAAAAAAAAATCCAGCCCCAACTGGGGTCCATTCAGAGAAAATGAAACAATATATTCATTCACAAATGCTCCAGAACTGAAACAAGAGCAGCAAGCTGCATCTCCTTGGGAGAGAGACAGATTACTGAGCAGGATCCTGCTTCCTATCCCCTCTGTGCAAACACACCTCCTTACCACCTACTGCAACACAGACCCACCCCTGCGCAAGGAAACCCCTGCATCGTTCAGAGAGAAGAGTAAGCATTCTTTCTGGAAGCAATGTCCTAAGCACTACACCTGACAGGCACACGGCTGCTGAAGCTCCTTCCTCCAGCAAGCAAACAAAACAGCATACAGCCAGCATGACCAGTTCTGGCTGGAGGAGATTTGGAAGCTCTGCCAGCAAGTCAGATGGGCTCAGGAATTAAAAAAAAAAAAAAAAAAAAAAAAAAAAGAAAATGGGAAGATCGCTTTGGCTGCCAGCACACACACCAGCAACTGCAAAGTCACAGCTCAGTGCTCCTTCACCTACAGGCTGACTGCTTCACCTGGGCATCCTTGCTGTACTGCAGCAGTCACAGGTGGGAGAGCTGTCTGCCCTCAGTGCAGGCTTTGATGCTTCCACAGCTGTGAGCAGAAACAGGCAAACGGTGGGCTGCCACAGCCCCAAAAGCACAAATAGGAGTTTGTTATGGAGCAGCATGAGGAAAGCTCCACACAGCTATCCTGCTGCCTGTATGCTCAGCTCAGAGCATGCATGAGGAGAATCCTCAATACATTTAACAAGAAATCACTCCACAGAGGAGTGGGCTGAGAAGACCTGAATGCCTGGTAGGGCATTTGTGGTGGATTCCAGAAAAAAAGGATTCTGGGAAAATTCTATTTTAAAGAACTGTCATTCCCTTTTTGGGGAGCAGAGGGAAGGAGCTGCTGTAAGCAGAACATCTCTGCTGCAGTGCCTGGCCCTGTGCAAGCAATAGCAACTGCCACAAACATGGCACATAAAGCAAAGAGCCATATCTCATTCTCATCTGACCTTTAGAGGACAAGCAGGAGTCTAGAAACTGCCAGCATCAGCCTGGCTGAGCGAAGTAGGCAGCTTCTGCTTCTGGGAACTCAGCCACGCAGAAAACAGCCACCTTCAGATTGTGAGTTACGGCCAGAATGCATCTCCACGCAGGAGGAAGGGAACCTGGGCAGCTCCTCAGATGCTGAAGGACAGAGCACAGCTCACAATCTCCATTAGCTCCCACAAGCTGTAAATTAGAGCCCAAAGCTGACACAGCACTTATGTAAAAAATCATTTTACTAATGATCTGTTTTAACTAATATTTTAACTTCAAAGCGAAATACTAAGTTGTTCAGATTACAACAGAATATTTACTTGAACAAAATATCAGCTAAAATTACTGATAAAAGCAGTTACTTTTTTTTTCTTTTTCTTAAAATAGTAGCAATTGCTGCTATTTTAAGAATATACATCAGTTTTCACTCTCTTTTCTCTCAAAAATTTGAGAAAATTCTTCTCAGGATATTCTATTTATATACATATAATCCCACAGAAAATCCCAGCTCCTCTTTCTGTCCAAGAAAACAGCTGTGTTGGGTTCAGCACACATTCTGATTGAGAAGACATAATAGGGTCACCACACTCCACCAGTTTAAAACTCTGTTCTTTCTTACCGTGATGACTTTGCTCTCTGGGTCACCTTTCTATTCCTCCTGACCGCCCCTCGCACCCTCCAGTTCAGCACTGCCCATGCCTACAACCAAGGCAATGCCATCATCCCAGCCCCGCTGTGCTGCAGAGAAGCATTAAGGAAACAGGAGGAGCACGGACGTCTGTCTCCATCCTTGCATCCATGGAGGGACACAGCCCATGAGAAGGTGGCACAGAAGGCTGCGCTTGGCCACTTCCCTCGGGAGATCGGCAACCTCAGCATGAGCCACTGCCTGCCCAGGAAGGAGCAGGGCCTCCCAGCCCCTTGGCTGACCTCAGTCTCTTCTGTACACACAGTGGAAATGCTCACTGGCACAGAGATGCAAACAGGAGCATCGCACATCTGTGTCCCAAACACCAGCCCACACGGTGAGCATCTTTGCTCCTTCCTTCTGCAGCTCTAAGTGTCATTTAAGCTTTCTAGAGTGACTCAGCAGCTGAGAATGATGAGGTACTGGTATCAGATAGCATGAAGTACTGTATGTGTGAGGTTTTACAGAAGTTTCAGGATAGTGTAACTACCAGAACATGTATAGATATGATCACCCTACTCTGCTCAGCACTTGTCAGGAGACAGCTGGAGTGCTGTGCCCAGGTATGGTCCCCATAGTTCAAAACAGTGTTTGGAGAGACTGGAGAGGGACTAAAGGAGGTGCAGAAAGATGAGGGAAAGGCTGGAGAACCTGCCCATGAGGGAGGGCTGCAGGAGAAAGGCTTTTTCACCTTCAGAGAAGGCTCAGAGAGGTCCTCATCACCGCATGCACAGTACATAAAGGGCAGCCACAGAGAGGACAGATGCTGTCTTCACATACGACCACACAGAGAGGACAAACGGCAACAGCTACAAGTTGCACTGGGAGGGCTTTGGTCCTAATGAAATAAAACTTTTTTACAATGAGAGAAATCAATCATCGGAACAGCCTCCTCAGAGATACAGTAGAATCCCCATCACTGGAAGTTTCCAGGATGCAGTTAGATGGAGTGATAGATTGTCTCATCCCTTTTCCCACAAAAGGTTGGACCTGATGATGTTTTGGTATCCCTCCCAACCTCTGTGACTGTGACTCTTAATATTAGGACACCGAATCACATAATGAGAATCATGGCAGCACTGAATTAAAACCCCGTGAACGTGGAGCAGTCAAAGCGTGAAATGAAATGATTATGGTAACACTAAACAGGACAGAGAAAGGGGGGAAAAAAAGCCTTAGTCAATGGAACTAAGCAGTCATTAGGGTCAGAAAACAACTTGGTGAAAGAACTAGACAGCAACAGTTTGAAAACAATGGGAAAGCACAGCACATTAAATGAGTTACTGTCAAAACCAGCAGTGTGGAGATCAACACAATGCAAGAGGGGCACAAACTGGTGTGAAGGAAAGAAGAAAAGTCTGGAATTGTTTCCAGAAGGACCGTTGCCAGGTCTGTCAGGATGGAAAGCGTGGAGGCGCACAAAGGAACATTCAGGTTTCCACTGGTGGATCTAAATGAAGGTGCTTAAAAACTTCCCTTGCCATAGTGCCACTTCTCAGCACAACTGACAGTGCTTTAGGGTAAGGACGGGCTGTGCAAGAGGAGTGACCGCCTTCCGACAAAACACCAAGAAGATGAACCAGCAACTAAGCAAGAGATGGAAGGGAAACATTTAAGGTATGGCAGGCAGTTGCCATTTGCTACATCTCAAGAGATACTCTCTCCAGTCAATTGCCTGTGCTTTACTGTCTTGCCTGAGATATTTTCTTGCCATCTACAGCTCCTCTCCCAGGCAACTTCTATTTCTATACTGTGCCAGCTATAGCAACCATCTCACTGCTTTTTAATTGCACATACTGTCTCACTTTTATGCTAAAGAGCAATTTGATAGCCCAGCCACTTTAGAACTGCTAATTGAAGGCAGATGTTCACTTTGGAAGCAGTTGCATCTATTTTCAGAAGTTACCATTCTAACCATTTGTTAAATGTCCCTCAGCTGGAAGCTGCACCACAGTTAAGTTGCATTAATAGGTAAGATGAACATTTTTTTCTTCTAATTTGCCAGGTGCAGAATCAGCCTGGAGAGATGCTGTTCCCTGCAGCAGCATTGCTGACTCAAGCTCTCCCTGCATCCTTGGCTGTGAAATAATGCAAAGTATTCACATGAATCAAGAACGCAGCTCCGCATAATGGCATTATTTCCATCTGTGAGGAGCTGGAGGTATAGCTTATGAAATGACTCCACTAAAGCCCCACAAAGAAACCCAAGCACACCTTAAAACATCGCACAACAGTCATCCTCACTCCACCACCCCCGGTGGACTGATAGATGGTCCCTTTGAGGAGATGGTCATCCTAAGAAGCTTTTCTTCTCTCTCAGCTGACTGTATTGAAGATGACCTGCTGAATGCAGTCTCTATTTAAGACAGTTATGAAACCACCTGCAGACTGCACGTACAGCAGTGATAAAGCACCAAAGCCTGCTTTCTGCCAGTGCTTGAGTAAAAAGCACCCATCCTCTGCCAACACCCCTCCTAGTTGCATTTTGGCTCTGCACTCCTGGATCTTGTTACCACTTTGTAAATTCTCTGCATGATCTGGATTCCTGGGATTTGATTCACAGCATGGAGTACAGTAATAATGAATATGGTACAGAAAGATACCTTAAAGGTTGCAGCTTCAAGGCCACCAGTCCATTCTGTAAGCAAATGCAGGGCTTGCCTGTTCAGAACGGAGAAGAGAAACACTTGAGAGAAGCCAAGGAGAGCCTGCACTGAGCTCACTGAAGTCGCGCTCCATAACTGGAGTCCCTTCTTCTTAGTGCTACCAAGCCTAGCCACACCTTTCAGTTTGCAGTCTGCACTGTGCAATCAGGGACTGCACTTACAAACCTGGGAAAATAAGGAGGACTGGAGCAGACCTCTGAGATCAGGAGCACATTCATCTCAGAGCCCTACAACTTGTTTGGCTCTCTCAGAGCTATGCAGGCACAGACCCCTTCCACAGTCCCACACATCCCATTTCTTTGAAGACCGCCTTTGCTTTAGAACATGGATGAGCGGCATGAAAGAATCTTCCTAACAATTAAAACTCCCATGCCATGCAAATCTAGCAGTCGGGATCCGAGTAAAAACACCCAGTGCTTGTACTCACCAGCCTGAAAGCTGCTTCTTCAAAAAGATGCCACATACTTATTTGAAAGTAATTTACTTCCTATGCAATCTGTAGAGTGCTCTCAGTTCCCCCCCCTCCCCCCCCCCCCAGTACCACAGTTAACTCTCCCACTCTGTTTAGGAGGCTCTTCAGAGCACAGAAGTAGCCAGACAGGAGGTGAATCGCTGACTGTGTGCCCGCTTTTCCTCCAAGATCAATATTAGTACCTGATGACAGGCTGACATTTCCGAGGCAACATTAAAAGCAAAGATATTAAGGGCCTTTTCCTTCCAGTTTGTTCCTCAATTATTTAAGAATTTGGCAATGGCACTTAGCAGAGAATGGCACAAACATGATGGCCACATCCCAGTGAAACAAAGGCAGTGGAAAAGCTGTTCAGGCAAAATCTTTTAACTGAATCTCTTAACCTGAAAGTTGGTAGATGAAACAAAGAGATCTAGACTTGCCAGTTACACTTCCATGCCTTTTTTTTTAAACCACCATTTATTTGTCCCTATGGCATTTGTGAAAAATAGCACCCAATATTTACGGCTTTAATTTTTTCACTGGAAGTCAAAATAGACTTTTCTCAAGACTACCGACATGGAAATACATTCCCCAGTGCACTGATCAGTGCCTGTAGATCAGTTCTTCTCCTCTTTCAACTTCCCCTCCAGAGCCTCAAAGTTCACCAAACTCACAAAAACATTTCTTGTACTGAAGAATGCTAAAGTCACACAAAATCTTATTCACCCCAACCTATTGTGAAAACAGGGCACGAAGGAGTTTCTGGTTAATCTTGCAAAAGATTTCACAAGAAGGCCCATAAAAGACATGTATAGAGAGAGATGTGCCTGTTATCAGAATGTCCTGTTGAACATTAAAGCCTACCCCACCTCTGACTCACACTCTTCTTCCCATTTGAGATTCTCAGCCTTCGTCCCTGGAGAGGCACCATTCAAGCATTTATTTCTAAAGTCTCATTTCTATCGAAACACAGAAATTGGGGTGATGATGCTTTTTTGGAATGTACAAGTGGATCCAAACTGTATTCCCCACTAAAAAAAAAAAAAAACACCACACAAAAAGATGCTAACTGAACACTATACTATCCATTTGAGGAATTGACCCAGCAAGCTTCAGAGGCTGTGAATCTCTGAGCTTACAAATGTGCTGGTCAAGGACACCAATGCTCATATTTATTTGTGGATGAAGCCTAGGAGGGGCAGAGGCTTCCTTACTAGTCATAACTAGCAGACACCAATTGGCCGCATGCGAGGAGACGGAAGCACAGCCTGAGTGGCTGTAAGTGGTGACTGCCCAGATGGCAGCCAAAAAGCACCAACTTGGATCACCTTCCTCTCCTACCCCACAATTCTCACAAAATCTGTTGAAATTCATCACCTTTAATATTCTATCAAACAAGAAAATGCTTGTTCTAGGCAAAGACAAAGTGCATAAATTTGTAAGAGGAATCCACAGAACTCATCCAAGCAGCTCAACTTCACTCAACCTGTAACCGTTTCAAGATTTTTGAGAGTAGGAAAAACAATCCTTTGTTCCTCCCCCTCCCCCCCCCCCCCCCGACTCATTTTTAAATATGCACATAAAGCTTTTTCTCTTCCCTCCCATTCCCAGAGATGATCCATCAGCCCAGCAACTGCTGTCTCCCAACCCTTCCCAGGTACTTCTGCATAGCAAACACTGTACACCTAGAAGGCACACCCCTCCATTTTGTCACTACTTGTCACTGGAACTGGGAAGTTCCGGTATGTAAGCTAGGACATCTTGTCTTCCATGTTTTCCCATAGCATCCTCTTTTGAAGGCCTGCAGGCCTCTCTCTCCTACCCATCAGTGGAAGCCTGTGATAATGCACACGGCGTACTGGACTGCGCTTGCCAAGTGGGCAGTAGATCTCTGACACACACCAAGGTATGCTGCTGCGTCCTTATTCGGCTGTTTGTTATTCTTCTGTGAGATACAGCTATCCCAGAGTTACCATGTATGCTTTGCATAAGAACACACACATAGGAGCACAAGGCCATGTCCCACAAAAGCTCGTGCTGAGGAACTCCTTTTCCACCCTCAGCCAGGTGCCCAGCCTCCCTCCTTCAGATGAGGTCCTCTGCAGTACTGGTTTGCAAGCGCAGCTTGCTCGCTTTCATCGAGAACAACCCATGCTGGCTAATGCTCACTGTATCCGTGAGCTCAAGTCCATCACGCAGCCCCATTTCAGCTGAGAACATCACTAGGGAGCACAGACAGAAGGAAGAACGGCAAAATGATGCAATAGGACATTCCTCTTATGGATTATCTCATCAGGAACAAAACTACTGCAGACCGGGCCTCAACAGAGCAAAGAAAAGGAGGGGAGAATAAAAGGGTTCCTAGCTGCTATACAACCGCTGTTTGCTGAAGGAAACATAAGGACAGACACACAGCCTGGATGCAACTGACCAGACAGAGCAGTCAAGGAGACAGGGAGGATACTGACCTTATGCAGCAAAAAGTCCCCTACCTCATCGGAAGAAACAGGAACCCCCATCATTCTGGAGAAGCGCCCAGCCTGCAGGGCTGCTCACAGTGGGACCGGAGATACTGGGAATAGAAGCAGCCGCATCTCTGAGATCAGAGTTTAAACTGGAGCTTGTTTTTTCTGCAGTCATAAGCCAGCAGGCACCAGCTGCAGAATTTGCCGCAGTGTGTGTGCGTGTTCCTGCGTGCGCGAGTGTGCAGCAGCCACGCTCCTCCCTCCGAGCTCACTGTGATAAATATGTCCCAGCTCCCTCCTCTTTCTCCTTCCTACATCACTGCGAGTCCAGCCCGACCACTCTCAGCCCCCACACACAGCAGCCCTTCTCTCCTCTATTAAGAAAGCTTTTGTTGGCATCACTGCTGACTTTAACTGCTCCCCTCGGTCAGTGAAGTTCACCTCTCCTCCCTCACAGCCACAGCAGCACTCAGAACAGAGATCAGAAGATATACCGACAATCAGCAGCCTGGTATGCCCAGCCCTGCACCAGCTTCTCTCTCTTTCTCCAAGCACCGTAGATAAAAAGCCCTATTTTAAAATGCTTCAATGAATATCAGCCCTAGCGTTCAGATGATTTAATCCTTTAATGAGATGTTCATTAGGTGCAATTCGAAGGGATGCCAAAGATATACTACAAAAAACACAGCACGTGTGTCACAGCACTGATGATGCACCTTCTCCCCACCTTAAAATGGGAGAAGCTGCCCTCCACAGCGGGGTGGGGGATAACAAAGGACTGCTCCCAGGAAAAAGAAAGTACTTTGCTGTTTTCACTTCTAAAGCAAGAAATGCTTCCCTGTAGCCTGCTAGGACAAACACCCACTTCATCGCCGGCCACATCCCTTCTCTGCTGCCCTAGAAAGACTGCATCACATTCTAAAAGATCCTTCCTCCCCCACCCAGCTGCAAGTTTGGATGCTTTGTGGTTTCTCATCCTGGAAGAACACAGCTTGGAGCAGCTCAGAGCCAGACTTCAGCTACTTCAGCGCTCCTCACGTGTGGGCGTGCAGCACCGAAGGGAAAAGGAACCTCAAGAGCGTCCCTGGACCTCTCTTCCCTCGAACCAGCGGTGAGGGTTAACAGCCCTCCCCCTCCCGCTAAGCACCGGCCACATTTCAGCATCAGTACTGGGTACGGCGTCAGCGGCTGTCACCGGGCCGGGTCCAAAGGCAGCGCCCAGGAGACGCCTCCGCCGCCCTCTCCCCTCTCGAGGCGCCCACCGGGGCGGGGCGCAGCGCCGCACCTCCCGACAAGCTGAACGCCCCTCCAGATTTTCTTCTGGATTCATCTCGATCCTTCCTTCTCCGCGCTGATGACACGAGAGCAGCAAACAGCTGAGCAGCCGTGGAATTCAGCCGGCTCCTACACTCAATCCGCGAGCAGCCGAGAGGGGCGATGTCCTCACACAGACCGTGAATCCGAGCTCCACCTGCGGCCGCCTCGCACTCCGGCCATCGGTTCTCCCCCCCGCCCCCCAGTGGTCCCCCTCCACCACCCTCCTCCGCCTCCCAGTGAGGTGAGCGCACAGGGATGGAAAAGCGCATCTCCTGCGGACGGCTCTACGGAGATATCCGCCCGCACAGGCAGCGGGCAGCAGTCCCAGAGCGCCGCGCCGGGCAGCCCCCCGGCAACCCTCCGCTCCCGGGCACCCATCGCGCAGCCCGGGCCGAAGGGCTCTCTTGGCAGCCTCAAACAACCCCCGACCGAGAACAAAGCGTTACTGCCCCCAACAGCGCGAGGGGCTTCTCACGGATCGCAGCCCGCAGCCTCCACTGCCCGCCCGAGCCACGGAGCCCCCGGGAGGGGCCGCGCACGTACCATCGTCTCCCGGCTCAGCGGCGGATGCCCGGAGAGCCGCAGCGGCGCGGACACCGGCGAGCTGCGGCGCGCAGCTGCTGTGTCAGGGCGAGCCGAGGGAGGAGCCGCCCGGCCCCCACCCGCCCGCATTAACCCTCCGTGCGCTGCGCCTCTCGCAGAGGAAAACGCTGCGCTTCGGTGCCCCACGGCCTCGTGCCGCTCCTGTGCTGAGAAAGGCCGAGTTCTGATCGTGACAATCTGGGCAAACGTGACCGCTGGAACTCGGCGCGCCCCAGAATACGTGGCAACAGACGGACTCCTGCACACATTTATCGTCTTAGCAGAATATTCTCTCCCCCAGCTGCTCACACTCGGGCTGCTCCTCACTGAGCGCCCCAGAGCAGGGGCGCTCCCCACCTCATCTGAGGGTTTGGATCAATTCAAGTAGTACCTCGCGCCTTCCTCCAGCTGCAGATCAGCTCTAACTGAGGAGCAGCAATAGGAGCCTTCAGGAGCAGCATCCTCTTACAGCCAGGCTGGCAATAGCCACGCCAGCAGCACGCCCCCACTATCTGCTTGCTGGTACACCGATGTGACAATGACAATTCTAAACCCCAGCGGAGTGATGAACAGAACTTGAATGAGTAATGCAAAAATACCAACAACCTTACCTCTGCAGATTACTTCCAGCACAATGTTCAGAAAATTATTTAAACATCTAACTAAGAACCTCGTAACTCATCTCTTAACCACTACCAGAGCCTCCGGCTCATTGGACCTGCAGGGCACTACACAGAGGAACTTCCTCGTCCTTGCCCTGCTGGGCTCAGGCTATCGGTCCAGAACCAGAGGACTCCATGGCACAAGTTACACTTGGCACAGGAACTGCCAGTAGTGACTTTTTTTCCATAACAAGCACTGAAACTACTACCAGCGTCCTGCTTGCCTTACACAAGATCTTATTCTTAAATTTTAAAATTAAGAAAGCTGGAGAGATCTTACCCACCCTATAGCAGGAAGCCATCTCACTGATCTTCCAAGGGCTCTCAGAGATAATGGAATGCTCAGGAATAGAAATATCACTGAATTTTGTTCAGATTTAAAACTAATGAGAACCTTCTCTTGGAGATTTTGGCTGATGCAAATCATCAGCAGGTATCTGTGAACCTCAGGGAAAACTATCGCAGTGGAATCTAATATCTGAGACCAATGCATGTATGTGCTCTAAACAGGTAACACATCTTCAACCCTATTTAAAAAGGCCAAAGATTAAAACTCTCTCAAGGAACAAATTTCAGCTTCACATTGACAAAAACAGCCCCACGCTATGGGAGCTGCCAAGTTGTTCCATTACCGCCAGCACATCCCAGCCTTCTGCCTGACAGCTCCGACAGCAAAGCAGAGGCACCACCACCTGATGATGCCAGCAAACCTCTGAATGAAAAGCATGGAACTCTCAAAGCACTGAATTCTAACCTTTGTTAGCCCACATTTCGGCTTCTAAGGTCTCCTTACAGAAGGCTATCAAAGTGCCTCTGAGAGGAGAGGCAGCACTGCAGCTCTCTGTATGGAGAAGACTGCAGAACTATGCAAGGATTTGTTTGCATCTGCCCTCTTGGAGGATTTTTTCTTCCTTCCCACTTAATGACACACTGATTCTTTGCTTCCAAAAAACACCAATTTTTTTTGAAGACTCAGAAATCATTTTTAAAATCCTCTTCATTATCCTTATTTCTGCCCAGGTACAATGATTTTTACTGCTGTGGGGCTTTGCAAGGAATTTTTTTTTTTATTTACTTGTTCAGTTTGCCTGAATCTTTCTGTGCAGTTATTTCATGGCTCTTTCCAGCTCGCTTCCTTATTCACAGGTATTGGTACCTTTTCATTCTATATGATTGCTTACATTCTGAAGATTTACTTCGCCCTTTCATCTGAATTGTGTAACTGTCTGTCTGAAATGCAGTGACACCTTGTTAGTCCTCAAGAAGCTTTTGACCCCTAAAGCATTCTGTTCTTTCCATGCTTTGCAGGATTAGGCTACTTTTCCTTAATTTGACTGTAATATTTCCACCTCTCCAGTAGCTGAGGGCCTAGGGAGTGATTATCTGAGCTATTGAGAAGAGTCTGCTATAGACCTTGACTTGTTGTGGTAACTTGGGAAGTTTACACAGATGGATAACCCACGTCATCCATTACATTCAGCTGTTTATCATTTTCTTCAAATGTGTCAATTGCATCCTTAATGTAGATCCAGAAGGACTATAATTATCAGTCTCTTTTCCAATTTTTACTTTAAACAAACTCACTGGCCCTGCGAATTTTCTTTGGCAATGCTCTGGTCTCACTTGTCCCAGAAAATAAGGTTTTAAAAATGGTGATCCTAATTTAACTCAGCAATTCAAAAGCTTTAGGGAAAATAGCGGATGACCTGACTAGAACTCTCAATGGAAAGGATAAAGAGGTTTATAAAAATCAAGGCTGCAGAACTGGAGCAATCGTGAGCAGTACCAAAAGACCAGAAGGAACACAGGAGAAAGGGATTGAAGCAAATACTGGGGCACAGCAAGAACCAGCACGATCCCTGCTTGAGCAGAGGATGACTCTGCAGCATCCAAAGGGCAGCTTAATGCAGCAGAGAGGAAGGAGGTGCCAGGAGCAAGTCCCAGCCACTTCGAGAAAAGACTGTTCCAAACATTTCCAGTAAGTAGCATAAGCCTACCCAAAGAAAAGCTCACACCTTCTATGCCTGTGGCTCCTGCATTGGCTGTACTCACTCAGCAGCCTTTGTCAGCATTGGACCCCACTGCACACCCACAAGACTCCCACAGACCAAGGCACAGCAAAGCTTCTCACATATCTCAACAGATATACAGAAGAGAAGGAATAAACCAATCCAGCACTGGGAAATAACAAAGACAAACAACCAGGGCAACCTGAAAGACGCCCCAAGAGCCAAAATGTGGTGCAAGATCCCTCCCCTGCTCTTCCAGATAGGTTTAATTCCCTCAGATCCCATTCTTTCTCTGAACCAGCAATCTCTTGTAATAGGCACCAGCTACTCCAAGAAGGATCAGGTTCCTTCACAGTTCCCACTCTAAGGCTTGAACAGAGACCAAAAGGCTGCTAACATCTTTAAGGGGACTGTCAGTCAAGAGGCACTGACTTAACAGGTGCCATTAGTTATCTGTATAGCAGATGTCATGCTGCTTTACAGAGAGGATATTCGTAGGAACAGCTCTGACAAACTCACAATGGGATCGCAGGAGGCAAACCAGCAACAATCAGAGGCAACTGTGAAGATAATGCAAACTGAAGGTAGGAATCTGCACCTGGCAGCCAACCTCAAAGGAAGGCTGGAAAGAAAGTGCAATGGGTTTTAAAATTGCAATGTCACAGGTAGAACTTCCAGAATAAAATACACTTGGGAAAGGTCAGAATATTCCAAATGTACTTCCACTGTTGTTACTTGACTCAAGGCAAGGCTACAGAGGACTCTCTTAAAAAGGTACAGTTCTTATTAAACCATAGAATCATAGAATCACAAGGTTGGAAACGACCTACAAGATCATCTAGTCCAACCGTCTCCTCATCACCATTGCCACCACAAGCACTAAACCACATCACACAGCACGTCATCCAGGCGCCTCTTGACCACTGCCAGGGACGGCGACTCCACCACCTCCCTGGGCAGCCATTCCAGTGCCTGACCACTCTCTGAGAGAAAAAGTTCTTCCTTATGTCTAACCTAAACCTCCTCTGGTACAACTTGCGGCCATTGCCCCATGTGCTGCTCATTGCCTGGGAGAAGAGGACAAATCCCTCATCACCACAGCCTCCCTTCAGGAAGTTGTAGAGAGCAATGAGTTCTCCCCTGAGCCTCCTCTTCTCCAAACTAAACAATCCCAGCTCCCTCAGCTGCTCCTCATAAGACTTGTGCTCCAGACCCCTCACCAGTTTCATTACCCTTCTCTGGACACGCTCCAGGACCTCAACATCTTTCCTGTAGTGAGGAGCCCAAAACTGAATGCAGCACTTGAGGTGCGGCCTCACCAGTGCTGAGTACAGGGGATGCTCACCTCCCTGCTCCTGCTGGCCACACCATTTCTAATGCAGGCCAGGATGCCGTTGGCCCTCTTGGCCACCTGGGCACACTGTGGGCTCACGTTCAGCCGAGCATCAACCAACACCCCCAGGTCCCTTTCCTTCTCACACTTGTCCAGCATCCCCAAGCCTATAATACTGCAGGGAGTTGTTGTGCCCAAAGTGCAGGACCCGGCACTCGGCCTTGTTGAACCTCATCCCATTCACCTCAGCCCAGCCTGTCTAAATGCCTCTGAAGGGCCACCCTACCCTCAGGCAGATCAATACCACCTCCCAGCTTGGTATCATCTGCAAACTTACTGAGGGCACACTCAATCCCTTCATCCAGATCATCAGTAAAGATATTAAACAGGATGGGCCCCAGTACCGACCCCTGGGGGACACCACTTGAAACAGGTCATCACCCGGACTTCATTCACCACGACCCGCTGGGCACGGCCCTCAGCCAGTTCCTTACCCAAAGAAATATATATTTGTTCAGACCACAGGCAGCCAGTTTCCCCTGAAGGAGCCTGTGAGGGACCATGTCAAAGGCTTTGCTGAAGTCTAGGAAAACTACATCAACAGCCCTTTCCTCATCTACCAGACTGGTCACCCAGTCATAGCAGATGAGGTTGGTCAAGCATGACCTGCCTTTCACAAACCCGTGCTGGCTGGGCCTGATCCCCTAGACACCACGCACATGCCGTGCAATCTCATCCAAGATGATTTGCTCCATAACCTTCCCTGGTATTGAGGTCAGGCTAAAGGGCCTATAGTTCCCTGGATCCTCCTTACAGCCCTTCTTGAAGATGGGAGTCACATCAGCAAGCCTCCAATCCTCTGGGACCTCACCAGTTAACCAGGAGCATTGATAGATGGCCAAGAGGGGCTCAGCAATCACCCCCGCCAGCTCCCTCAGCACCCGAGGGTGCAGCCCATCCAGTCACATGGACTTGTGACAGTCCAGACGGAGGAGCAGCTCTCTGACTGTCTCCATCGGAATTGCTGATGGCATATTCTGTGCAGTGTCCCAGACTTCCAGATCAGGGCATGAAGAGCCCAGAGGATAACTGATCTGGCTGTTAAAGGCAGATGTAAAGAAAGCATTGAGGACCTCAGCCCTCTCCTTATCCTCAGTGACCACATTCCCTGCTGCATCAAGTAGAGGATAAGAATTACCTTTGGTTCTTCTTTTCCCGTTGATATATTTATAAAAGGATTTTTTATTGTCTTTTACTGCAGAGACCAACCTGAGCTCAAGTTGGGCTTTCGCCTTCCTAACTTCCTCCCTGCATACCTTAGCTACTTCTTTGTAATCTCCCCAAGTAGCCTGTCCCTTCTTCCAGAGGATGTAGACTCTCTTTTACTCCCTGAGTCTCAACAGTAATTCCCGTCTCATCCACACCGGTCATCTTCCCCTGCAGCTAGCCTTACAGCACTCAGCATAGCCTGTTCTTGTGCCTTTAAGATTTCAGTCTTGAGGAGCGTCCAGGCTTCCTGTGCCCCTTTACCCTTGAGAAGTGACTCCCAAGGGACCGTGCTACAAGCTCCCTGAACAGGTCAAAGTCTGCCCTCTGGAAGTTCAAGAAGGTAGTTTTGCTGGCCACTCTTTTGACATCCCCAAGAATGGAGAATTCTACAATTCTGTGGTCACTCTGCCCAAGATGGTCCCCAGCCTTCATTTCTCCCACCAGTCCTTCTCTGTTAGCGAAGACCAGGTCCAGCAGGGCACCACCCCTGGTAGGCTCTCCTACCAGTTGCGTAAGGAAGCAATCTTCCACACAGTCTAGAAACCTCCTAGACTGCTTCCTCTGCACTATATTAAATTTCCAACATATATCAGGGAAGCTGAAGTCTCCCATCAGAACAAGTGCTGGCAATCGCGTGACTTCCACGAGCTGCTCATAGAATGCCTCATCCAACTCTTAGTCCTGATTAGGCAGTCTGTAACAGACCCCCACCAAGATGCCGCCCCTACAGGCCTTCCCCCTGATCCTTACCCATAGACACTCCACTCTATCACTCCCAACCCCAAGCTCTTCTACATCAAAACAGTCTTTAATATAAAGGGCCATACCACCACCCTTCTTTCCTCGTCTATCCCTTCTGAAGAGCTTGTAGCCATCTATCTCAGCACTCCAGTCATGGGAGCGGTCCCATCATGTTTTGGAAATAGCAACAAGGTCATAATTGGCCTGACTCACAATCATTTCCAACTCTTCCTGCTCATTGCTCATGCTGCGTGCATTGGTATAGACACATTTCAGACGAGTCATCTGCCTCACCCCCTGCTCGAGCATCTTTCCCCTAGGCTCATCTCTTGAGAGGCCTGTTTTGTCCCCTTTCCCCTTCATAGCTAGTTCAAAGCTCTTTCAATAAGCCCTGCTAGTTCCTGCACTAATATATGCTGCCCCCTTCGAGATAGCTGGGTTCCACAGGCAGACAGCAGGCCAGGGGCCGAGTAAACTGCCCCATGATCAAAGAACCCAAAGTTTCTGGCTCAACACCAGCCTCTGAGCCAATTATTCATTGCTTGTGCTTTTCTATCCCGCTCGGAGTCCCTCACTGCCCCTGAAGGTATAGAGCAGAAGATCACTTGAGCTCCTGCTTCGTGGACTAAACGCCCTAAACCCCCCCTGAAATCTTTTTTCATCATGCATAGGCTTGTCTGAGTGATTTCATCACTGCCCACCTGAACTATGAGCAGCAGAAAATAGTCAGTTGACCTAACCAGCTTTGGGAGTTGCCTGGTTATGTCCCTGACCGGAGCCCCAGGAAGGCAGCACACTTCCCGATGGCCTGGGTCAGGTCTGCATATGGGGCCCTCCGTTCCTCTGAGAAGGGAATCACCCACCATGACCACCCTTCTTTCTTTACTATCAGACGCAGTCTCAAGGCATGGGGGTGACCGCCTGGCCCTGGGCTCTCTCCTAGGCTGATCCTGCATCACCCCTCCAGTCGCCTCCCTTCAACTTCCAGCATCTGGAACCTGTTACTTAGAAGGAGCTGCGGGGGCAGGCTAGGCAGGCCGGGGTGTCTCTTGTGACACTGAGTTGGGACTCTTTTCCAACCTTCCTCATCAGTGAGGTCTGACTGTGACAGGGTAGGGGTCCACCAACTGTCTGGGTTATTTTTTTCTTTTTCCCCAGAGCCCTTCCCTCTGGTAAGCCAGTGAGTCGCTCCACCAGTCGATCTCCCGCTCTCACTCCCTGATGGGCCTAAGTCTCTGCACCTCATCCTTTAGCCCCACCACCAGGCTGAGAAGCTCGTCCACCTGCTCACACCTCGCACAGGTTAAGTCCCATGTATTAATGATGATTCTTAGCATATATACAGTGGGAAAATAGAGTTGTTGAAACAAGCATTTTCTTTATGCAACATAGGGTAGCTGTCATATTCCTTAAAACATTAGACCTTGTAACTTGTTTTCACACAAATTTGAGTGGCGTTGTATGGAAGCTTCTCTCACAACAAATCTCATTCTGAAGACAAGCAATGAAATTCAAGAAAAACAAACATGAAGAGATACTCCAGGAAATAAGTCCTGAGATCACAGAACTGCTCTTCTAGGCACAGCCAAAATTGAAAGCCAGAGTACATATGCCCTCCAGAGCAGTGCAAGTAGATTGTGAACACAATAAGGGTTTTAACATTAATAGCTCCTTGCTGCTTCTATGGCCTACTATAGCCAAGAAAGAAGAAAAATACTTGAAATACTCTTTAAACAGATCAGAGATTGAACGGGACACCCTTTTCAGGCACCATTCTCTCCCACTATGCCCTCCTGCAGGATGAGATCAGCACTGCAGTGCCTGTTTTCTTGCAAGGATGCAGCTCAGATGAAATCTGAGATGAGAAACAAATGGAAGGAAAAAAAAAAATCAATAACCACTTCTGAATTATTCATCTCTATGAAACATGAATAAAAGTGCAAGTAAATCTCATCTTCAGAACAGCAACTTCATGTGAGTCTTCTTCACAGGAGTCAAATTGTCTACTGCAGATTTTCCTGTAAAATCATTAACATTCAACAAAATTTCAGAAGCAAAGCAGTATTGTTAGGTCAAATCTACACCAATTGCCCAGGTAAAGGCAAACTGACATCGTGAACAGCTGTAACCAACTTCCACAGCAGCCACTGCCAAAGGGAAGCAGACAAAATCCAGAACAGGCTTCAGTTTACAAAGCTATGAGTAGAACTGCTGAGCAGAGGTCATTTGAAAATCAATATATAACCTTGTTATGTCCTTTCAGGATTTGTTCCTGTCTTCATTTTTTGTTATTAACCATGAGAAATTCTGGTCTCATTCGTATCACCTGCCCCAGTAAGTCTAAGGGAAAAAAAAAACCACACTACTTTAAATGCATTCAGAGTACATACCACCAAATCCATTTAAGAAAGGACTGAGGTATGATGATCAGTCACTCACGTGCTACCATCTCAAGGGCTGACTGGTATAGACTTAGTATTTCTCAGCAATTCCATTTTTAGAAATAAATCAAGCAAGATAATACCCACATGCACCAGGATGAGAAGCACTGAAGAAAAGAAAGCAGTGACAGCACTCTTCCTTCACTTTGCATCCCCAACAAAGAACCAACTCTTTCCCAACAATTGCATCATTAATTCCTGTTTTCTATCAACTTTAAGGGTTAATCCCCTCTCCGGGTCAATTCAATCAGACCCTGGCACCTGGATTTTTTGTATCTGAAAGATAAAACAGCAGAACTGATTCAGCATAATGCACTACTTCCACACCCCACGAAGAACTCACTCAAAAATCAGCATCATGATGAACCTATTTACTCTTTGCCTCAATATATGCCATATGTGCTTTTAGAATTTGAATTCTACAAACCGCTGACGATGCTGGACCACAACATTCAGTTTTAGAAGCAAGAGTAGTAATTTACTACGGCAAGTTCTAACTTCAGAAACCAGTGAATTCATGACAGCAATTACTCCAACTTTGGTAGCCCTGATTTAAGAGACAGGAAAGATTGGAAAGTTCAGAAGGTAGGAAGAACAAATCTGGCTGAGAGTTTTGCCTACGTTGAATAAGAACTATCTGAAAGTACAAAAGGTAACCATGTAAATCTATTTTTTGTTAAATAATTACATCAGCACAATTTGATTTGTGAAGACATTCCGCTTGCACAGGGAATTCGCCCACTAGCACTGCAATTACAGTTCTGCTAGTAAGCTTTCCATACACACCAGCCTTAAACAGCGACCAAGGGAAGGAGAGGGATGGAGCACAACCATTACCTGCATTGGCCAGGATTTCAGTCACAGCAGCATCTCACTGCAGTGATTGCAGAAAGATCCTCACTTCTGCAGTGAGAGAAACTCACAGTGAACACCAGTGGCTGATAACCTTTTCTTTCTGGGGAAAACAGTAGAGAACAAAAACCTTAAAAGGCCTGCGCAGCAAAAAAAAAAAAAAAAAAAAAAATCACAACACTCAGACCTACAATCAAATATACACTGTTAAAGTGGGTGGGTTTTTTTTGTTTGTGGGTTTGGTTTTTTTTGGGGGGGGAAGGTTGGACAGATGAATATCCTTTCTTTTGCAGTTCTCTTAGTTTTCCGAAGGCTGAACTCAGGAATTGACTCATTTGTTCCCTTCTTGCTCCATACAGACTAGCAGGATAAGGCAATAAGTAAGAAATTACAGATGGAACAGGAGTGCAATGTGGGGCCCCTGCTGAAACACACTTGCTCTACCAAGAAATAAGGAAAAGCTGATTATTTTTTGCACTCCTGAAGTTTCCAAATCAAGCAGTGAAGGCCAGTTGCTACTTCAACAGACAGATGCTTCTAGACTCACTGCTTTCAATCACACCTGCTAAATCCATTTTAAGCTGCGTGATCTTCAAATACTGCGATAATTTCTCAGCATCAAATAGAATCCTCGTCGCCTCAGATCCCCGGATACAAAGCAACACCAGAACAGGAAAGGAAACAGTGCCTCCAGTCTGCAATTTCACGTATCTGCAGAGAGGAAAAGCAGCATCTGTTCTGGCAATGCCACAGTTAACAGGGCGAGGCAAAATCCTGGAACACAGCCAGCCTCAGGGACATCTGTTTTCTAAGGAGGTAGGAATTACGGCATTAAAATTACAATAGCACATGACAACAATTAATCTCACAGAAAAATAGGATTATCGGGGTCTTCCAGCACTGCTCCCCACTCCTCTGAATCTGTATCTAATGGAAAAATTTACTTCCTGAAATAGCAGCTGAGATCCTAGAGAGGATCACTTCAGGGGATTTCTGTTTTTTCCATCCAAGCTGGACGCAGCAGGCTGCCGCAAATACTGTGACTGTGCAGGCTGAGAGCCTGGCAACACTTGAGCGACTGCACGTTAATGCCCCCAGTGGCCCCTCTCTACACCAGAGCACAGACAGGTTACATTTGCTGGCTGTAAACTATGATGTCTTCTTAAGGTAGAAGATAGGCTCAGAAGTTTTGCTTGGTTTCTGTTTTTTCTTTTCTAGACGTATTAATGAGCATAGGCAGAGTTAGAGTTGAATGGCTCAGCTCTGCGCGCTCAGCCTGAGGAAGAGGCAGGCACAGCATCCTAAGCCACTTACCTTCAACTGCTAAGTGCACCACTCGGGTAAACAGGAATTGAGAGCAGCCAGGCAGAGGCTCTCCCCTCCAGCCCATGGCAATACTTGAGATTTTTAAAAGCAAAGAAAGATCTGAGGAACTGCAAACGGCTGAAACAGAGTGAACAAACAGCTGAAGTAGAGTGAAACAGACCAAGAAATCAGTCCACAGCTGTTGGAGCTGTCACGTGTTTGGGATTATTTTCTTGCTTAATCCTCCCTCCATTTTGCCCATCATTTTGTTTGCCTTAGCAAGTTCACAAGGGCTGGAAAAGCCACTGCAGGTAGGGGCTCCAAAGGAGCACACAGCCACAGTAAACTAACGATATGCTAACAGTTCATCAGCACAGCTTCTGTTACCAATCTCTAAATGTGAGTGATGTTAGAATTCCAGCAACATTCATACAGTCACCCAGAGCTCACATTAACTTGTAAGAATTTTATCTATTTTCACCATTTCTACAGAACACAAAAAATGTGGAATTCTCTAAAAAGCAGCAGACAGTGTTAGAGGTCACTGCACCTCTGGTGCTTACAATGCACACAACCACCGAGAGAACACTGCCTTTGTCAAGTTGAAGAGATGCCACTGTAGCACTGCAAAAAAAAAAAAAAAAAAAAAACAAACAAAAATCCCAACACATGGAACAGTTACAAGAGCACAGTCACCTCAAGTGTGAAGTCCATCTTGGAGGACTAGGTAGTCAGTGGTAGCTGTTCGGTAGCACATAGACCATTCAGACTGCTATCCAGTGACTGAAAGCTGCTAATTTTATCAAGTGAACAAAAGGGTGTCCTCTACAGCTTAATTTTTTTTGTTTTCTCTTTTTTCCTGTTTTTTTTTTTTTTTTTTTTTTTTTTTTTTTTTTTTTCCCCCACTGATATTGAGTGGAGTTGCACCCCTCTTCTTTCTTCTTACCTGGCTACCTTGCTCAGAGCTGCTAAACACTTATTTAAATAAGATACATGGTTTAACAAAGAAGTAGAGATAAGAGAATAAGGCCAGACAGTCAATGAAAGAAAAGAATGTTATTCTAGGTGAATACAGAGAATTTAAATGGGTTACACACTAAAAAGATAGCAGGAGTCTGCTGAGAAAAAAAAAAAAAATCTTACATAAGGTGCTAAAAACAGTGCCTGCAACCCTTGAAATGCCCGGGCTGTGAGAACCACAGAACTGGGTGCTCACCAAGGTCACACCACTCAATACGCAATGCTGAGCCCCTGCAGCCAGCTCAGCTTTCCAGCAAGAAAACTCCCTGAGCCAGTGATCATAAAATCCTTAGAGCTGGAAGGGACCTTTAAAGGTCACCCAGTCCAACTCCCCTGCAATGAATGGGGACATCCAATGCTAGAGCAGGCTGCTCAGGGCCTGATCCAGCCTGCCTTGAAAGTTACCAGTGATGGAGCATCCATCTCTGGGCATTTCACTGGCCTTAGCCAAGTTTTATGGAAGCTAGTCAGATTCCCCAGGATGCTGATGTCTGGAGTGCAGGTAGACACTTATTTTCAAGTTATGTCACTCATGAACAACAGCTGAAGATAAGAATTGGAAACCTTAGTTGTAGTACTTGAGCACAAAACAAGTCACATAAGCACCATATCATAAACAGGGTCAGCAACTATGGAGAAGCAGTAACATCAAGCAGCGGTTCAAATAGGAGAAGCCCGTATTCTGCTGTAGTTCTTATCTGATGTTGTTATAAGGGGATGAACTTTCCTCCATCCTTTGGGCACAGAGCTTCCTGAATCCCTCACCTCTGAGAGCATCAATGAGGAACTGGGACAGCACCGCATTATCTTCAGCGGTAGCAAAAGCGTGCAAAGTGCTGTGTCTATCAGTCTAGGTTTAGCTTAGATAAGCAAAATGATTAAGGGGTTTGAACAGGTGCCATAAGAGTCTTAGAAGTTCCAAACGCTTCAACTTAGAGAGGAGAGCTGAAGATTATAAAAATCAGTGGTAGGAGATCAGGTCACCATTACTCACCAAGTTCTGAAATGCCAGAGAAGAGGAAGCACTCAGTGAAGATAAATCAACTTAGAAAATTACCTCTTTGGACAGCAAGCACTGAGATTTAGCACCTTGCTACACATGCTATAAAACCACACTGTAAATTCAGTAAGGATTGAACAGATTTCACTAAAAAGAGTTGCTGCAGATGTTCTTTTAACATCCCAAACTCAAACGTTATGCATAGCAAGGGAGTATGAGGAGAAAAGGGCAAAGAAAAGCAGCTACAGTCATATGTTGTCCCCAAGTTATATCTCTTGTTGCTACTTCTGCAGGCAGAATACTGGGCTACATAGACCACCGATCTGATTCAGCGTGGCATTTCCCTTCATCTTTCTTGCTTTCAAAAAGCTGACCAGAATTTTCAGTTCTTGCCTTACTACCCAGTAAGAGAAGACGAACAGAATCGGGGCATCCATGAGAACTCACTCCTTTCACAGGAATGTTACTTCACGTGATGGAACCTGAACATGACTTTACTGAAGCTTCAGCAGTTGAGAACATGCAATACAAAAATACAGAACTGTCAGCTGCTGAAAGCAGTTCTAATGCTTATAGTAGTTCTGGATCAAGAGAAAAAGCACCCTTTACCCTTTCAGTCAGAACTCACCATTTGCACAGGACAGCATAAAAGCAAGAAACTAATGTTTCTGCATAGCAGGTTTGCAAGAAAGCAAAGTCCCAAAACACCGTTCGTATTTTCACCAAGCATGTTGCTGAGTATCGGGGGGAGAACCACAATGCAAAGCTTCTGAACACAGCAACATTTTAAAACACATAAAGGGAAAATGAAGATTATTCCTGTTAAGTTTCTTCAGATTATGACAACTTCTTTAATCCTCAAGTCAACTCAATGCTTTGCAACAGAAAAAAGCAGATTGAGATGTTAGAAATTCGGAAAAGCCTGGTGATGTTGTGTAAACACAGAGCTCTATGACACTTGAATCAGTTTTGATCCCAGTATCTCAAAGAGGCAGACTTGGAAGATATTAAGAAAAACTCAAGTGGCTTTCCTACGAGGAGCTGTGAAGTAAGCAAGGTCTCTTCAACCAGGAGAAATAATGAATGGGGGTGGGGAAGGTGTGTGTTTGTTGTTCAACGTCTATTAACTGGACAGTCAACACCATGGAAATATCTCTAATGAGGGGCTAATGACTGTGAAGGAAGCACAGCCTATGCATTAGGTCCAATACAAAAGGCTTAAAAGCCAACTCCTCTCTGCCTGAATGACCATTTTTAGATTGTTAAACTCTGCTGATTTCCGCACAAAACGTTGAAGTTTCTCCCTAAATTCAAGAAAGAGCTTAGTATTTCCCATAATCTTTTTACCAGCGCAAGAAAAGTATCCTCTCAACATTTCATTATTTCAAGCTTTTATTCAACCAAATTCAACATTATTCTTGATTGCTTGACTCTTAATTATGTTATTTATAAGGTTTCCTGAAGATTATCACAATACAACCTGAGAGGAAAGATCACTGGGATCGCTACACAGCTATTCGACATTCTCCAGCATGGCTCAGAGCAGCTGCTCTATTTCTGACAACAGTTCTGCACTCAGAGTAGCTGTTTTCTCTGAGCATCAACAAACAGCAAGCAGAAATAATCATTCTGAGCATTTCACTTTGCCACATGTCAATCTCTATTGGAAAGACAGTCCTGTTTTACAGAGAACTGTTAACATCCAAGGAGACAGTGCATATGGTCTTCAAGAACTTGGGGCAGCCAATGGCATTTGACAACAGCACAGAGGTGCACTTTCTCATCATGTCATCTGTGTTCTCCATAACACGAGAAGCTCATTAAGCAAGGTCCTCTGGAGTTGCTTCTATCACTTTCTATTCTATTGCTGCCAACTAGCACTACCCTTCTTGCCTTGGGGAAGGTCATCACTAGATCCATATTTGGTTTCCTGCTGTTCCTACCAACTATAGTTCTCCCCCACAAACTATGCTGTGAGATTAACCCAGAGCAGTAGTCATGTTGTTTGTGACACACAGAAATGAGTCAGCAGGTTACCGTACCAAAAAGCCCACTTCTGTAAGAAGGATTAGGTATTATTTTCATGGCTGCCTCAACACTATCAGTTCTTTTCCCCACTTGCTTAGGCCACATTTGAGACTTATTTGTTCCTCATCTCTGAAGAGATTAAAAACTTGTTAGAGAAATAACTGTGTTCTCTCCTCCTACAGAATGTTGCAGTTGCATTATAATTTCAGCTTCAAAATCCAGGCATTAACATTTCCAAACTGTATCTGTATTACGACTACTGTAATGAATTGAGAAACTGCAAATTGAAAAGCCTTGGACTACTCTGTTCACTGGACTGCTTTACTTGTATTCTATTACCATTCTTTATCTAATAGAATTTCCTGCCAGCAATGCCAAACTTACTGGTTGTTGGAAGCTTGTAGAGAAGAACTTTGCATTAAGTAAATGGCCATGAACCATTCTGGCTGTACAGTAACTGTTGTGCTCCAATGAGTTTTTTTCCTGAATACAGACATGAACAGTTATGGGATTGATATTCTGATATTAATATACATGCTTCTGAATAGTTTTATTCTCTAGAGATACTGCTAAGCATACCAACATAGAGGAGGTACACATACCTTACACATTCAAGGCTGAGGTCTTTCAAGTGGCATAAAAATTACAAAAGCATCAATTGGAAGGGATTCTAGAAGATCTTTGGTACAGCCTCCTACTAGAGAGGAGCAGCCACTCTGCCCTTCGCCCACAGTAGGAAGAAGCACACATGCAGTGTAGAGCTGAGCAATTCTTAATATTTAAAGCTAATTGGTGTAATTTATCTGCATCTGAATGATAATGACAGATATTCACATCTTCAAGTGGCTGTTACAAGACACACAGCAACAGATTTGCAGAAAGGTGCAACAGAAGAAAACATAGAAAACGTGTTCAAACTGAGGCAGCATGGCTAAGAAGGCTTTTACCACTGCAGAGAGCATTGCCTGATAGCATATATTGTGTGCAGTAAAGACAGTTCCCAGGCTGCATTTAGAGGTTCTCTAGGTTCATACCAGTTGTGACCTGCAGTTTCTGATTTTGCCATTGTAATACGATGGCAAGTGTAGCAGGGACAGCATAGCAGCAAAGTCGTAGGCTATAGTAGGTGACTGCAGCCACAGACACAAAAGTAAAGGAAAGAAGCTGCTTACCCTTGAAAGGCCTCAAGTAGGCAGGGATCTCCAGTAAGACACCCTCACCTCCACTGCCAACCCTTAAGCGAGGTCTGGAAGGGGCAGATCCTGGCTCCAGCCCTTCCTGTCACTCAGCAGTATTACATGCACCTGAGCTCCCCTGGGCTGGTCCTGCCTTCCCACCAGGTGCTCCATCACTGCTTCAGGCCATGACTTAGCATTTCTGCTACAGCCATCATTCCCATATTCTCCTACTAATTATAACATAACCACAGTTTCTTGTTACTGTCACCAAAAGTCTGTACGTACTTAAGATCCACCACCCATAATTAAATCCTGAATTACAGGCTAACCTTTCGGCCTTCTGGCCTTTCAGTATTCACCTTCAGCTGCATCATCTCCCACAGCAATCTTGGACTGTGTGGATTGTCATCATTCTCTACCGCTCTAGACAGTTCTTAGTACATTTTTAACTGTTGCTATTACCCACCACGCTTGTTCCTTTTGGGCTCAATATTCTTAAGCCCATGTATAGATCCCTCAGAGGAATCATTTTGCTGCATTTGAAATTGCACATTTACTGAATTATCAACAGGAACTTATGTAACAATTACACAAATCAACACAATGGAAAAGGCACTACAACAAATGTTGTTTGGAAGGACTGGCACAATAGAAAGGTGCCATAAAGGAAGGGAAGAAGATTGCTCACCCATATCAGAAGATTCCAGGTTCACAGGAAAAAGCTTCACCAAGGAAAGATCTCCAACCTGAGATCCTTCCCTGGTGGCATCAACACTTAAATGAGCCTTAAATGAGCCAGGCTGCACCCCTTCCTGTCCCATAACTGAATTGCCTTCAGCTGTGCTCCCAGGGCTGACCAGTCCTTTCCCCAAGTGCTCAATCAGCTGTGACTCAGCAGTTCCCATGCAATATACAAGTTTCTAGTTTGATGCAGCTCCAAACACCATCTTCCTGGCTTTTCTTGCCTTACACACCAGCAAGGAACTGTTAGAAAATCATACATCAGCTACACACATTTGCCACAAATCCAGTAGCCACCTATGGTAACTAATGCATGCCAGAATGTCTCACCTCTCTACCACTGTCAGCTTCACCACACAAGGAGTGGGAACAGCTGGAGGCCGAACACCTGTTTCCCATCCCACATGACAACTACAGCAAGAGAAGTTGTGCAGAGCCAGTGCAAATTAGTTGTCCTGTACAAAATTCTGCAGATGTGCACTGATGGAGAGGGGCTTGAAGAATGCACAAAATCATATCTAGTAACACATTAAGCTGTTGGCCTCCAATTCAGCATCAAAAGTATCTACAGACAATTTCAGCTTCGTCAGTGAAACCAGGCATGCAGAGCTGAGATTGTGCTGCGACTCACTCCAGACTGTTTAATATGATCCTGGTTCTTAGTGATACCACAATATCCAAAAGCAGCACGGTAAGAGATTTAATTTTTATTACCCACTGCTAGCAGGGAGTTCAGTAGCTCTAAGACTTACTGTCTTTTCCCAGGGAAAAGGCATTTGGCCACCAACTACCAAACTTCTCCATTCTTCTCAACCAGAAGGCTTCCAAAGCTGCCGAACTCCCAGACAGATGTTTGTTACACAAACCTCCTGCACACCTACCAGGTAACAAGCAGGTCCCTCAGGAAGGTGCCCACAGAAGCACGCCAACACCTTCCTGAAGAAGGAAAGTACCTTTGTTCACCAGGCCCACATCAGACAAACAAAGCGTTTCAGTAGGATCTGTTGTGGGTCCAGACACTTATCTGCTTGGGGATGGCTGCGCAAACAGGAGTAAGCTAGGACAGAAATAAATAGCCTTTAGGTAAATTGTTGCATGTCCCGTTTCAGCTCACTGAAAACATTGGCAGTTCTGCCTACATTGTAACTAACCCATCTCAGCTACAACAGCCCTATTCACGCAAAGTGTGTCCAGAATTCATGCCAAAAGTTACTCCCACAGTGCGCAGAAGCAGAGCTGCTTTCCTCTGATTAGTTTATTCAGCTTGATAGAAAAGTGTGTGTTTGTCACACCACTTTTGAAGGGCAACAGTAACTGCACTTCAATACATTTAATATTTTGTTATAGAGGAAAACAGTCACAGAAACATACTGTTTGAACTGTATCATACTACAGTTCTCATACTCCTCAGCGGAAATGGTCATCTCAGAACTCATTTTATATTTGAAGCCAGGCTTGCAGAGCTGTTTTTACATATGAATGCTTCTTTCAGACAACTTAAATTCTTCCGTCAGGATTCAGTACTTGTATAATCAATAGATATTAAGATATTACAATCACAAAATAAACAAGAGTTAGGCACAGTAAACTACAATAACAAGAGAGAATAAATAGAAGGCTTACCCTTATGCTGAGCTCACCACAAAACACCAGAAAGAGGGACCTCCAGACAAGATCCTTTCCCTCTGGTAGCCAGCTCTTCAATAGGTCTAGGAGGGGGGGAGCCTGGCTCCACCCCTTCCGGCAGCAGAGGTGAATTGCCTTCACCTGTGCTCCTCTGGCGGACTCATGGCTCACCTCAGGTGATCAATCAGAGGTTCAGGCCGTGACTCAGCAGTTCCCATACAGCACGAATACCCTGAATGACTTCTGGTTATCAAACCTGCCTCATTACTCGTGTTCACCCTCTAAGGTTTACATAGCTATGCAGCACAGACCTTGCTGAACTCAACCAGCAATCTGCCTCCACTGTGGGAGGTGACTATTTACATCACAACTTCTATCTGCCCGTTCCTCTCGTTAACTTCTGCATACTGAGACCTTACTTTTTAGTCTATGGCCAATAGGATTCCTTAAACAGACTTCAGGAACTTTGTCTTTCAAAACACTTTGACAGGTAGACTAAGCCACTTACCTACATTTGCTGACCCCTCCAGAAAGCACGCTCTCTACAACTACCTGAAAGGAGCTGTGGCAAGATGAGAGCCCTCCTCTGCTCCCAAGTAACAAGCAACAGGGTTAAAGGGAACGGCCTCAAGTTGCACCAGGGAGGGTCCAGGTTGGACATTAGGAAGAATTTATTCTCAGAAAGAGTCAGACATTGGAGCAGGTTGCCCAGAGAAGTTGTGGAGTCACTGTCCCTGCAGCTGTTTAAGGAAAGGAAAGTGTATGGGAACTGCTGAGTCACGGCCTGAACCTCTGATTAATCACCTGAGGCGAACCATGAGCCAGCCAGAGGAGCACAGGTGAAGGCAATTCAATTCACCTGTGCTGCTGGAAGGGGTGGAGCCTGGCTCCCCCCTCCTAGACCTATTTAAGAGCTGGCTACCAGAGGGGAAGGATCTCTTCTGGAGATCCCCCTCTTGGTGTCTTCTGGTGAGCTCAGCCGAAGGGTAAGCTCTTCTGCTTATTCTCTTTGTGATCACTGTCTACCTTGCTTGATTCTCTCAATTATATTGTGATTGCAACATCTTGATATCTGTTGATTAAACAACTATATTGCGATTATAGCATCTTGATTATACAGAAAGATATAGCACTCGGAGATATGGCTTAGAGGAGAGTACTGGTGGCAGATGGATGATTGTACTAGATGATTATAGAGGTCTTTTCCAGCCTTAATGATTCTGAAATTCAATACACTTGAAAAGCAGGATTTCTCTTTGTAGGAACAGTGGTGACTATTCTCAGGTGGGCACTAATTCTGTTCTTTATTGTTATTGTACTGATTTGATCAGCAGAATTTACAGCTGGTTGACAGGCTTGTGATCCCCTGGATCCCTCCTGAGACCTTCTTTATAGTCTGGCATTGCATTTATCACCCCTTGCTCTGCAGGAAAAAGAAAAGTTTCAAGTGAGAGGATACACGCTGCTAATATTAATCTAGATACTTCAACCCTGAGATAAGAATTTTGAGTGAATGTTCTTCTCCAATATGGCACCATGAGCATATCTGTACCATAACCTCTGTCATAATTGCTTCCAATTCAGACAGATCTTCAGCTCTTTACAGATTGATAAGTTTAATTATTATTAAAATGCTCTGTATTATAGAAAATCAATGTTTGTACTGCTTTGCAAGGAGGGAGACTTCCATTCTCCATAGTAAGAAGAGTAACAGGTAAGCTAAGAGACCGCTCAGTTTAGGTTCCTTCTTTCAGTTACCCACTAAGAGAACAGTTTTCCCATCTGGAAGATGTATTCATAAGGTCTGTAGGCTCATGCTTCTATTCTCAGTACTAATTTTTAGTTAAATTTTTTGCATCTAACAGATCCTTAGGATTGTTTTTCTTCTTTAGTGTTTGTATACAGAATCCTGGACAAATAACTCATTATATGAATTTGTCATTCTAAATCAGAGCCAGCTTTATTCTACCTCTTTTCAAATATGAAATAAAAGATAAAAGTTAATGTTGATAAAGTAAAAAAAAAACTGACCTTTGACTTCTGAAGAAAACTGGGCCAGATGCCGGGTTACAAAGAGTCGCAGCTGCTGATTCAGATCGCAGGACAAAGGGTCAATATTCCAGGAGCGAATTCCTGCCCAACAGAGAAAGAACAGTGAGCTGTCGTTACAGTGGCTACCGAAAGAGGGGACAAAAGTAAACACGACATCCAGGAAGAAGCAATGGCCTTCCCAGGGAAGATGGTTAATGCTGAGAAAAAGTCTTCAAAAGCAAAGGGCCATAAGTTGTTTCCCTTCCATAAAACACCTACACCTGCAGTACATGCATCAAGCAACTCTTTTTACAGCCTAGGTTTCGCATGAGTGAAACAGAAGAACCGTGAAGGATAACAGCTAAATTGCTCTAGTTAGAAGTTTATTAACTTGCTTAAGCGAGTTAAACTACTAAACAGCTCAGACACATCAGCTTCTGTGCTCTTAGAACTCGAGCATCCTTCCAGTCACAAAACCCCCCCGACCTCAGCTCCCTCTGCCTAATCACACACTCAAAGCCCCTGATCCTACTGAGACCCTTTGGGTTCGTTTTTTAATCTACATAATCTTTGTAAGCTAATCGCTTTCATATCACAGCAGGAAACAGTGTCTGCTCCCAGAGCAAGTGGCACCACGCCATGCTGGGAAGTCACCTTCAGACCTCAGCATTAGCAGCTCTGTGTTCTGAATGACACCGAACACCACAGATCAGAACTTCACAGGCTAATAAGGAGCACTTTGGTGGCGCAATACTGCATTGTGGTGCCATGAACAATAATGGAATTACACTGTGAATCACTGTGCTGGCCTCTTACACTGCTGGCTGCAGAAGCACAGCTGCAGAAGGCCGCTAACACAGACTTCTAAGAGTTAAACAGAACAAGGATCTCAGCCCTAGTGTTTATTTTTAAGGTCTGTGTTGAGAGTTATTCCACCATTTTCTGAAGACGTTCCCTCTCTTACGTAAAAAGATGACCAAATATCTGCCTTTTTAAATTTTTTTTTATTTTTTAGGAGTGAAGCATGTTTTCACATATACTGTTTCCAGTTACTGCAGTTCTGGTTCTCCAGCACAGTGATTTGATGTTGCACAAGAGCTTCTGAAGGCTGTTGGTGGAAAGCAGTATCTTCTAGGTTACAAGCTAGAGTGTATCAGCTTGTTCACCACAGATGCAGGATGGAATCAGCAGGTCATCGCATTGCACTTCAATAGTCTCAAGAATTCACAGCAACTCAAGAAAATGTTTGTCTTAGGATTTTCCCCTGATGACAGCTGAAACCATAGAGTAATAGCTTCACAGCAGGGTACACAAAACAAACAAATAGTAAGTCCTCTGAACATCCAGAAACTTACCACCACTTACACTGTCACAGAACACCTATTTCTTTTTGACTGCATAGGATAGGAACAAGTGAAACACACAACAAAATGACAACACAACAGGAAGGAAAGAGATGAAAGGACTGTTCTCCTATGAAACAGCCTTAGAAAGCACGATGGATTTAATCAGTGGCCAACGCCTCTTAATGCAGTGCTTGTGAGCACTCCCACCCGAGCTGAGCATGGCAGCATGCTGTGGGACACATCCTGCTGACTCGAGCTGCTGTGTCAGAGTTCTTGAGTCCTACTGCAGCAATTGATGCTATTTGAGGCACTGCTACTTCCTCCAGAATACAGACAGATATACTCCTTCAGAGCAAGGAAAAAGGTAATTCTTTTTTCACTCATTATTGCCACAATTTATACAATGTCTTTTTTTCCCCTCCAGGCAGTCTAAAATCACTTCTAACCTATCCCCACCTGTCACAGTTTCAATTTATGCCGTTGTACAACAGCCAGAACAATGTCCTTGCTGATTACCATCCTACCTGCTGATGCAGGAGCGCAGACTATGCCATAACAAGGTTTCCAAATGTGCATATTTTTCACACATGCACAGCTGGGTAACGTACCATGGGTCTCATCAGTTTCCCCTCTCTTTCCTTATACCTTTGTAATTTTTTTTTCCCCCGTTAATTTCCTGCCAAGATAATTGGGTTTTAAGGTTTGGTATTTTCTTATACTCTTTCTAATATTGTTTCAGAACAGGACAAAAGTTACAAAGGAACAGAAGAATCAGACCAGTATTTGTGGACATCGTTTTAGAATAGGTATTCAAGTGTTTCACAGATACAGTGACACTGCATCAGAAGCAGTAAGGGCAGGAACAAGCAGGTTCCTGCAGCATCTAATATGCATTATTCAATTTATCTGAATCAAGCTGTAAGAAGAAAGTGGGGAAAGTGCACTTCCTGGTTCAGCCTGAGAGAGGAATACATTCATTTACACTTCATGAACCTCATCTGGTAGGCTTGGTGCAGGCAGGGCACAACAGCGAGAAGAACAGAGGCGACAAAAAAACTGTTTTATTCTTAAAACAAATCTATAAATAAAAATCCAGACGTATAGCATGCAATGTTTCGGACCAGTTTTGTTTGCCATCAAGTAGCTGCTGCGAGTGGATGCTTTCCCATGCGCAAACGGCCCTAAGGCCAAAAGCATCTGCAGCTGACAGGACTCGACAGGCGTCTGCTGACTGCAGAACGGGGCACGTGCTGTGCCATTTAAGATCTGCGCCGCAAAATATGCATTTATTTTTCCTGGTACTTAAAACCAATGCATCTTAGAAATGGGTGAGAAAAGGGAGAAGCACATACAAACTTTCTGGGGGTATTACTTCATTTTTACAGGTGTAGGGCACCGCTTATTAGAACAGGACACCGTGTCTCCCACCTTTGAGGCGCTGATGTCACGATAATCCGTCCTTTGGGAACCATTAGAAATCTCCATGAAGCCGCAGCCTCCGCCCCACCGGCGGGTCCCATCCCTTCAAATAACACCACCTCCTCTATATAGAGACCTATCCCCGCCGGGGCCCCGGCACGGAAAGCACAACAGCAGAGACAGCACTGTCCCCGTGCAGCAGAGCCGGGCTGCTCTTCGCCCTCCCGCGGGTCGCGGTCCCACGGGCGCTCCGCAGTCCGCGCTGCCGCTGCCCCTCGCACTGCGGTAAGCCGCCCCGCAGGGCGAAGCCCGCAATTAGCCAAAGTTTGGGCAAGACGGGGACGAGACCCGACCCGCGGACCCACAAGAAAGGTGGGAATCCGGAGATGTACAGAACGGGAGGAAAAAAAAGCGAACGTTTGCGGTCCGAATGTCCGCAGCACTCCAGAGTGCCGCGCCCGCGCGAGCTCCGCCCGCCCCGAGCCGCAGCGCTCGGCTCCGCGCGGTGCCGCCCCGCCTAACGGAGCTCTCCCGCTCGCCGCGCGCATCCCGTTCCCCCACGCGCGCCGCCGCCCCTCCGGGCGCAGGGCGAAGCCCCGCGGCAGCGCCGCAACGGACGGCGGACATCGGCACCGCGCGGCCCGCGGGCACCGCTCCTCACCTCGCTCCAGGGCGCCGCGCAGCGCCCCGCGCTCCGGCTCCGTGCCGACCTCCCCGATCACCACCAGCAGCGCGTGCCTCCGCGCCTCCCTGCGGCGCGGTCCGCCCGGCAGCCAGGGCACCACCGTCTCCATAGCGACCGGTCCGGCCGTCGTCTCCATGGTAACGCGACGGCCGCCGCTGCAGCGCGCCGTGACTGGCGCGCGGCTCTTAAAGCGCACCGAGCTCCTCCCCAGTTGGCTCCGCTGCCGCGCGGCGCCGCGCTACTGCGGCGAACGGGGGCGTGGCCTGAGGGGCGCGGCTCTGAGGCCGCCCCAAGCGCACGGCGGGCGGCGCGGCGCGCAATTTTCTCGTGGGCTCTTCTCCCGCGCCGAGTCCGGCCCGCTCGGCGGAGCCTCGTCGGTTCCCTGCAGGCCCGGATGCTCCCATACGGGCCGCGCGCAGCCGGCCGCCAAGCGGTCTCTGCGGCTCCGGACCGGGCCCGACCAAGCGCCGGTGCCGAGCTCACGACATTAGAAGTGTAATCCTGGAGACGGTTCAGTTTACGTCGTTGGTCTGACTGGGAGAGAGTCACACAAACGTGGAACTCCCCAGGGAATTCTAAATGTCTGCTGCCAGGTAACCGTAATACCTGCAGTAACACCACAGAAGCCAGCAATACTAAGGGATGCTCGGGCTTGCCCCCAGAATTTACATTCCTTCTTTCTTCTCTGACCCTCCGAGGTAAGCAGAACAGTGAGGTCTTAATCTCTTCTCAGTGACTCTTTGCCCTCTTCAGTTACAGACAAACCTGTTGGCACGTGAGATCTACCTTCCAGAAGCGCAAAATAGAAGAGGAAATCCTCCAGTTTTTGCCTGCTCCTCATGTAGAACAGTGGTTGTGAGCGGCCTGCTGTGTCAATGGGGGCTTCATCACCCAGGATGAAAGGGAGGGTACAGGTGTAGGTGCGTGGCTGTATCTCAGCAGCATGTCAGTCAGCCACAGCTCTAGGCTGCTCGGTGCACTGTATGGGAAAACTGAGCAAGCAGAGCATGAGACTTCATGCTGAGCACATGAGAGGCACCTGAAAGTAGCTTCAGGTAGAAAACTCTGCATCTCTTCTGACAGACGGATAGCGATCCACATTGTGCTAGCAGAGTAGCAAAACAATCATTGTAAAACAAGATTCAGATCAATAATAACCTGCAGTGTTTCTTAAAGCAGCACCAGGTTGCACCCCCCGCAGCCTGCGAGATTTCCACAGAACTGAGCTGCAGCAGAGAAGTCTGATAGCAGGGTCCAATGCTGCTGTAGTCCCCAGTGACCCGCTATTACAATCATGAAGATTAACATAGTGATAAAGAAGTGTCACAGCAAAGAGACTAGCACAGACACAACAGTGTTTCAAAGGAAAAATATTCACCCATCTCTGAAGACCTGGGCTCCCAGGGAAGACTCCACAGGGGACGGATCTCCAACCAGACATCCTTCCCTAGTGGCATCAGCCCTTAAATGAGGCCTAAGAGAGGTGCAGCCAGGCTGCACCCCTTCCTGTCCCACAGCTGAACTTCCTTCACCTGTGCTCCCAGGGCTGACCGGTCCTTTCCCCAGCTGCTCAATCATGGGTCAGCTGTGACTCAGCAGTTCCCATACACCCACTGAACCTGCCCTGCAGACACAGCCAAACAGCCAAGGGTTCAGAGGGTGGAGCTCTGACATACCTATGTGAATCTGACAGTCTGTACTGTAATGAGCCTCTGTGAGAAGATAATCTGGAGGAAAACCCGTCATTGTTCCTGTGGGCTAGTACAGATGTTACCAGCTTACGGAACTTTCTCAAACTGAGGTGTTTACTCATGAGGTTCTCTGGCTCTCAACAAATAAACCAAGGGATGATGCAAGAAGTCCTTTGCACACTGAAATGCAGTGACACAGCTGGACATGATCTATAACAAATAATCTTACAGAGTTAGTGCATCAAAATGGAACAGTTTGTTTTCTGTGTGTTGCAATTTGCTCAACAGTGTTAATTTCATTGTCTCAAAGGACTGCATGGAAGCAGGTAAATTTGTGAATAAAGGGAAAAACCTGCACATAAATACCCAGAGAACAATAAATTCCGTTTTGAAAGTAAGACTTGAAAGTAGGATCATGAAGGGCGAATATGAAGATACAAGATTTTCAGAGATTTTTTTTTACCAGCCTTCTGTTTTCAGGTGAGTCAATCCAATACTTGCTGCTTATTTTTGACATGGTAGCTTTCCAGAACTGCAGCTTTTCTCTGCAGTGCAGAGAGGCTCCTCCAGCTGGCTTTCTGCCAAAGGAAATGAAATGGAGGCATGCAAACCAGGAGTGAAAGCTTACAGAGAATATTGAAGCACGGTACTGGAGCAATGAGGATCTCTTGGGAATATTGTTTACAACCAAGAGCCATATTTTATAATGTGATCTGTTTGCATTCTTTAGCAAATTTTAACATCGTGGCATTTCTGTTGTTTTCTGATGTGCTCAGATCTCTCTATGATCACAACAGAAATGATGTGGCTGTGCAGTCATAGTGCTGTTACGTTTCATCAGCCCTACCATCTGGTAGTGAAAGGAGGGATATCTCCTGTAAGAGGTTCTTCTTTATTTCTGAATTCCACATTTTAGGCACACCTATTAGATGTGCAGGGAGATTAGTGTGCAGGTTTTGCTCTCATGTGCTCCACAGTCACTGGCACTTCTATAAAGTGCCACAAGTTTCCTGAGCTGCGTGTAGACATCATGGATCCTGACAAGCATCAGGTGCTGGCAGAATGACAGGCAGCAAAAACAGGGAGAAAAAAAAAAAAAAAAAAAAAAAAAAAAAAAAAAAAAAAAAGTAGTGCCTTTGAACATTAGAAGGCAGTGGCTGCTGTAGAAATAGATCTGAAGACTAGACTCAAAATAGCATAAATAGAATCTTAGTAATATCAAGGAGAGAACAATCTATATAATTTCAGTTTCTCAGACCTTCAGCCTGGAATGATGATTTTCTGTGCTCCCTAGCTAAGAATGTCTATGTGAATATGATTATTTCTGGGAACCAGAGATCTATGGCAGCATCTGAATAAGGCTAATGTCTTTAACCAAGGTAAAATATGAATTCATCTTGGGTGAGACCTTTCTAAATAGCAGAGAAAAATAGGTGACTTCTTAAAAGGACTTTGTACAGGCCCTGATCTCCTGAAGGAATCACAGCTGTCCTTGGAACAGAAAAGCCTAGCTTTGATAATGCTTCCTTGTTGGGATGAAGCTGTGTTGCCGTCTGTACTATCTCTTCCATGATATGCTGTAAAATACAGAAGGAGAATCGGAGAGATAAGCCCATCTGATTTTTGCTTTTCTTCAGCACTGTGGTTGATTTACCAGAACAGTACTGCTTTTCTTTCCACTTTTGCCTTCTGAAGGCTTTACAAGATGCTGAATGTCTCCTGCGAAATATGGAACAACTGCATCTCTGATCAAAATTAGGATCTGACTGCCTATGAAATTGTTGCTGTGTATTCATTGTGACGTTTCTTGTGATCCCGAGCCTTAGAATTAAAATATATGCCTATGGTAACTGTTGACTTATGGCCTGACCCACAATTGAGCACCTGGGGAAAGGACTGGTCGGCTCCAGGAGCACAGTTGAAGGCAATTCGGTTATGGGACAGGAAGGGATGCAACCTGACTGCACCTCTCTTAGAGCTCATTTAAGGGTTGATGCCGCTGTGGAAGGATGTCTGGCTGGAGATCCCTTCTTGGTGAAGCTTTTCCCTGTGAACCTGGAATCTTCTGATGCAGGTGAGCAATCCTCTTCCCTTCCTTCATGGCACCTTTCTATTGTGCCAGTCCTTCCATCATCCCACCTTTGCTGTGTTGCCTTTTCCACTGTGTTGATCTGTCCAGTTGCTACAATCCTATAGCACAGCTCACAGTAAGGAGCTGGAGTCTTACATTCATGTATCCGTTTTACATTACTGTTTATAACTACCTCCCTTTTCCTTTGAAGTTTGATAGACACATAGTGTCACATGTTACTGGTTGGTCAGGTCACAGGAGGTTCTGGAATACTCTCCTCTGAGTTTGAAGTTTACCTTTCCCAGATTGATGTTAGCAGGGCACCCTCTATGGGCCGTTGTTGTTCTGTTGTTTCTATTCAGAAGATGATTTAACGTCAAAAACAAATGCCAGGTTGATAATCCTTAATTATTAATTAAGCTCTGGCACGAACCCAGAGTGCTAGATGGCACTGCTGTGAGCTGGTATGAGGATAGAGATGAGAGAGCTGAAAAAGAGCTGAGAAGGAACTCTCAGTGGCTGCCATGTCCTTTAGGTACAGGGGTGATTCAATGACAGGATGGGGCTGGGATGAGCGTGAATTGTCTGCTCTCCCTGGATGAAGGGGATGTAGTTTCCTGGGATGACAGAGGCCAAATTGGCCTAGCTGTTGTTGACTGTCTGGGGTTCTTTTGCCTAGGAAACAGAGTCCCAAGGATGCAGTACGCAATGTACGATGTCATATGCATTCAGAGTCTTTAGGTTCTGGAGTGAGCCCAGATGTAGAACTGAATCAGCTCTTCTAGAAGCCCTTCTCCCATGTGCCAGAACGTCTCCAGGGATCGCTCTGCTGTCGGCTGTGTCCCTTTGCCAGCTGCGTTACGTGAGGGGCTGTAGGGACACACAACGTCCACAGGGGGGCGCTGTGGAGACGCGGTTAGGATAAGAGGGAGCGCAGCGCGCCAGTCCGCGGGCTGTGAGCATGGACAGACCCGAGCGTTGCGCGGCTCTCGCTCTTCGGAGTCACTCACTGAAGCAGAGCCGGGCCCTTATCTCGCAATCCGAGAAACCAGAGATACAGCGCTGAGGAACGCGGCGGCCGACCGGGCCCCGCCCCTCTCCGCCCGGCAATCCCGGCCTCGAGGAGCGGCGCGGGCGGAGCTCAGCGCGTTGCCGCCCGCTGATGTCAGCGGGGCGGGGATGTGGCTCCGGCGGCCCTGCTTCAGCCCGAAGAGGCGGTTCCGGCTGCAGGCACCCGGCTGCGAGTAGGTAAGGATGGCCGGGGAGGCGCCGCGGCCTTTTCTTTCCGCCGCTCCGCCCGACGGGAGGCGGTTGCGGCAGTTCCGTCTCCCGCCGAACGCGGCCCGACCGCCCCTCGACGGAGCGCGGCGCTGCGCCCGTCCTGCCCATCAGCTCCTCCTGCGGCCCGGCTGCTCTCCTCGGCTCCGCGCACGGTGCGGCTGCCTGAGGCGCGGCTCCTCTGCGGGGAGAGCGAGGAGGGCTCCGTGCGCGCCGGCAGCAGCGCCGCGGGACGTGCCGGGCGATGGCGGTGCCGCTCGGCCCGTGACGTTGCCTGGGCCGGCCGTAGTCAATTCATCGACAGCTGTTTGGGTTGGCTCCGGGCGCTTACCGCTGTGAGAAGCTCGTGTCTGGCTCGGGGTTTGCGGCGTTCGCGTTTGCCGCTGGGCTCGGGCGCTGGGACCGCTGAGCGCTGCGCAGCGTTTGCTCCCAAGGCGCCGGCCGCTGTTTAATTCGCGTGGGAGTAACACCGCAACTGGGAAAATACCGAGCGCTTAACCTAGCTTTTCAAAGGCAGGTGATGCGTTTACTCCTATGCTAAGCTGAGGTATCTCGTTAGGTACCTTATTTTGTATCTAACTCTGACTTGAAGTCAGGATGTAGCGTTTGGTGCTCTGTGTGAATGCTGCGCTCGGGTCAGGTTAGGAGTGGAGGCTGCACTGATGGAGATTCACAGTGAAAGAAAGGAGGGTGAGGACCGAGAGACTTGGATCTCATTTCCCATCCCCATTAGTAGACTACATGGAAAGAAGTTCAGAAAACGAACGAGAGAAGGTAGCTTCCACTTTCTGCTGCAAATTCTTACAGATACACAGAATTCAGAGACAATAACGCAGGTACGAAAAATCAGATAGCCTTCATGAATGAAGTCTCATGTCAGGTGCATTTCATCTGAAGGGAAAAATAAGCTTTTATCCTATTTAGATGAAGGTGGCCACACCCTATTCCTAATTTATGCTAAGGCTCAGGAAAAAAATGCAGGCTGCAAACTGAGGGGGGGGTATTTAGATCAAAGGTGCATATTGTGGAGAAAACAGGTTGCTTTTCTTCACAGCATAAAAAAGATGGGGAAAAAGACAATACAGTTTTAATTCAAAATGGGAAAGCACAGTCAGCTTTCAAACTAGCTCTCACCTTTGGCATTTGCTAATTTGACTACTTGGATCGTGCTCTGAAATGTATCCCACTGATTTATACAGACGTATAGAACTGTAGAAAAAATGAGGCTGGGAGGGAAACCCAGAGATGATCTGGTCTAGCTACCTGCTTCAGACCAAGGACAGCTATGTCTGCTTGTTACTACTTCATAAAATAAAAAAAGCATTATTAAATGTTAGACTGCATGACCTTTGGAGCTTCATTAGCTTTTTAAAACATTTTTATTTTTGTTTGAATCTTCTGTGTTTAATTTCAACCTATTTGCAGTTGTTGTAAACCTGTTTGCAATTCTCCTGTGAATATGAAAAATTATTTGCTATTAATGTTTTTCTATTTGAAGACTGTTACAAAAACTTACTCTTCTGACATCCTGTCAATGGATGTAATGCTCAGCTTCGGGCTCATAGGGGTAGATTAAAAAAGAAATATTTCGCACGTCTAACGTATGCACGCTGTATAGAAGTTTGCATGGTGTCTGCGCCTCTTGGGAGCAGCTTTGCAGTGATACATCACTTTTACAGGAACTGTGACCCACTCTGACAGTTCTTTCCTTTGGACTGCTGTTATCTGTGCTGTACCTTATCCACTTTCAAGACCCTTTTTTTAGTTTTTCTTCCACTGCTTACAGTCCCTCTCAATTTCCTGTTGCTTGTGAATTAGTAAGTGTACTTGCTGTTTTATATCCAAGGTAATAAAAGAAAACAATGAACAGAGTAGGAGGTAGCACAGTTGTTTGGATCCTCATTCTGATGTACTTATGGTGGCACAGAAGTGTTGATGGCTACTTTCTGAAGATGGTTATTCAACCAGTTTTATTCTTGTATTACAGAAATTTCATGCATCAATTTTTGCTTATTAGCACCCCGTATAGATGCAGGCGAGTAACTTTTAGCGGCTTTTGTCTGCAAGGCCCATTGTTCTGATGTGAAAATAAAGTAGGTTTTACATGCCTTTTCTTTATGGAGGTATGTTGGCTGCAATTTGTCTCCTTGTTACCTACTATGTAGAAAACAGTAATTCGTTTGATGGTTTCTTACCAAAATTTTCAGAGATTGGAAAGGAATTTTGAGAGACTGGTGTGTCTGCCTACCCCTAGCCTTCAGTTACTGCATTATCCTCTGAGTTCTGGGAAGTAACTGCCGAGACAACGTAATTCAGGATGAAAACTCAACAGATTTTAAAGTACTTGGCTCATATAAGTACTCTTTAATAAGTTTTAGCCGGGTTTCAAGGGTGAAGTCTTGTCTCTTATTGTTTTTAACTGAGTTGCTTTTGTGCTCTGTTAACCTCAGAGATGAGCAGGAAATGCTTCAGCCTCCTTTGATGTGAACCACCCAGCAGTGTCCATTCAGGAGAGCAGAAAAACAGTTCTTTTGGTTGTTGCTTTCCTGCTGGTGTCTGTAGAACCATTTTCTGGTTGTTTGGTATCTCTGAATGTTTCCATCTTTCCGCCTTAGCTGTTTTTTACCATGTATGCTGCTGCCATTCTTTAATACTGATCCTTTAGAGAATGGAGAAATGATTTTTTTTTTTCCCCCATGTTTTCACATCACACCTGAATTAAATTGTGGTTTCTGATAGCATTTCTATCCTTTCTTTGCATTATCATAGCTTGCACTTGTGCCTTTAATGACACTGCCATTTCCGTGTAAATGCTTCTGTGGCATAAAGTCTTATCCACCAGTTTCATTTTATTGAAGTCTGCTGCTCAAGATCCACTTTTTTCCTTTTTCTTCTTGAAGACAAATCACGCACGGGCAGACGCACGGACCGCTGTTGTGACTTGCGATTGTTCCCTTCCTCCTTTGTTGCTATGAGCTCTGTGTTGAAGAGGCGCTCGAACGAAGGCGCTCCCTGGTGCAGTAATGAAGAGCTGTGCTCTCTAGAAGCAGCTAGTTAGAACATAGCTGCTGGAAGGATAGAAACGCAGAAGATATGCGATGAGATAGTTGTGTAATATATTTATACGGAAATGAGCTTATTTATAACGAACTTAAAGGGAAGACAACGGCAAGCTTGGAAACAACGAGCCCGGCAAAAATCAGTACCGGAGTACCACAGAAGTTTAAAAAAAAAAAAAAAAAGGCAGCAAACCATGAGCGAAATGCTCGTGCGTACAAGGCAGCTGTACTTTGTTTTGCTAAACGTTGTGGGATGTTTACAGTTCTATTTAATTTTGAGAGTAAGCGTAAAGGAAGCCCACGCGCTGAGCCCCGTTCCTCCCGCGGGGCGTTCCTGCGCATGCGCGCTGCCGCCACGCTTTTGAGCGGCGCCCGCATCTCCCCAGTAACCGCGGCTCCAATCCGCGCGCTGCAAGATGGCGGCCGCGGGAAGTGCGGCGCGCGGCGGCGGAGGGCCGTAGGGTAGGGGCGTTCCCGGCCCTCGCGGCGCCGTGCATGGAGCCCGTCGGCAGCCCGCTGGACCCCGGGCTTTCGCAGCAGGGAACGCCGCGTCTGATCGTGGAGGACTCGCAGCCCGAGGGCGCCGGCCCGGAGCGGGACGCAGAGCGGGCCCGCCTTGGCGCGCTGGCTCGCCGGCTGCCGCTGCGGCGGAGCCCCGTGCTGGTGAGCGCCCCGCGCGGGGCGGGGGCCGGGCTCGGGCCCGACCGTCTCTGACGCGCGGCTGTGTGTTACAGGAGATCGTCCGCGGGGCGGCCCGGGAGCGGCCCGCAGCTGAGAGCGGAGCGCGCGGCCGCGCTGACGGCGCGGTGCTCGCGGGGCCGATGGAGAGCGCCGCCGAGGAGACGCCGCCGCCCGGCCCGGACAGCAGGTGAGCGTGGAAATCGGGCCCCGGTCTCCGTCTCCCGGCGCTTTCTCGCCCCTTGAGACTCCTGTCGTGCGCCGCGTATGGTGGCTCCGGGCGGTGCCCCTTGGTGGGCCCGGGGCGGCAGCTCCGGCTGTAGCCGCCAGGCGGCCTCGTGGGACGCGGAGCACCGTCGGAGGGCGGCGTGCGGGGAGACCTGAGCGATGTGAACGGGTGTTTGTGTTGCAGTGCCCGCGGGAAGGCCGCAGGAAGATGCGAAGGGGATGATGAGGACTGTCCTGCCTCGCCGTACGCGGAAGGTAACTTGGCGATGTCAGTTACGCATCTCCGTTGTCCCGTCGGGGATGGCCACTCTGATGGTAGAATGTCAGGAATTAGCTTTCCTTCTTGCTGACGTTGCTCTTTATAATTTGATGCTTGAAAATCTATGACAGTTCCCTAAGGTTGTAATTAGGGACCCTGCAGACAAAAGGTGGTATAGGAGGTGTATGCTGACCACTGGGAGGTCAGTTGTTTTTATGGAGGAGCAAAGAACTAGTATAGTGGCAATGCTAAGTCACAGCTTGAAGCAGTAATGGGGCAGCTGGTGGGAAGGCAGGGCCACCCCAGCGGAGCTCAGGTGCATGTAATGCATTGCACTGAGTGACAGGAAGGGCTGGAGCAGGATCCACCCCTTCCCAGCTCTCATTTAAGGGTTGGCAATGGAGGTGAGGGCATCTTGTTCAAGATCCCTGCCTACCAGAGGCCTTCTGAAGGTAAGCAGCTTCTTTCCTTCATTTCTGTGCCCGTGGCTGTTGTATTTGAGTGAATTCTCTCTCATTGCAGCCTGGGTTCTTGTCATTGTTGTGTTTTCTTTTGTATTACAACTGGCATCGTGATTGTCCTCAAAAGTGCAGGATTGTTTTCAGTTTGTGATCATCAAATGTATAGTAGTATTTAATGGTATCATGCAATGCCTTACTGCTTAGCACTGGCTTTGGGTGTAATGGACATGGTCACTGTGCTATTTGGTCACTGTGCTGTTCCATATTGCTTTAATTAGTACAGCTGAGATGAGAATATCTTAATTTATTCAGGGTTTTTGCAGTCTCCTCAATTTGTCTTTTCCCTCAGTGTGTCCCTTGCTCTTGCGATTATTTCGTTTATGTGTATACTAGTAATGGGTGTTTTGTATTAGATACAGGAACATCGCAGCTGCAGTTTGGAGTTCTGGAGCTCTCGCAGAGCCAGGACCTGGAGAGTGATGTCACATCTGATGAAGGTGTTAGGAATCAGCTTCACTCTGGAGCTGCTGTCTTTTCTTCTGCCAGAACTGTGAAGAATGATATTAAGGATGGTATGTGAAAATTTTTTGTCTCTTTGTTGCTCTGTCATTTTTTTTCTCCTCAATTTAGACTATTATGTGTCTGTGACAGGAAATATGGTATTAGTAGTGTGCAACAGTGAGTTTGCAGTTCAGAGCTGAATAGTATTTTGCCTTGTCTTTACTTTGGGCTAGTTTCATGTTTCCTTATTGCTATCCAAGTGTCATCATTGGTTCTTGAACCTCTCTTTCCCGGTTTATTTTCAGAACTTTCAGATACTGAATTGTGTCCCTGGTAAAAACCTAATTTCATCGTATAAAAAAAATATAATCTGTTATCCTTAATAGATCAGTATTAATGCTTTTTATGTAAAGCTTATCTTGATATATATGTAACTTACAGAGCTATCTGTGCTTGTCTTTGTATGTTAATCTAGATGACCTGAGTGACAAGTGTTGTTGTTTTTCTCCACCTTTCTAGAACTGAATGTGAAAAGCAGGGAAACTGTCACCAGCATAGAAACACATTCTGCTTTGGAGGGCCATCTGAAGGCATTTAAAGGGTAAAATAGTCAAAAAGTTTATTTTTGAAGGCAGTGTGCATGGGCTTAATTTAAATAATATACTGAAATCTTTCTTGTGAACAACTGAAATATGTCTTAAAAAGAAGTTTCAGTCATAAAAATTCAAAACCTTAATTATTACCATATGGACATTAGACTCAGGAGAAATCTAGAGGCTAAGTGGTGGTTTCCAGGATACTGTTGAGTATTTACTACGATAAACTTCATATTTTCAATTATTTTTAAATGTAAATGTTCATTTTGCTGGAAGCTATTTATATTCTGTGCCAGATACAAGGTGAACAAGGTGTTATTCTATTGTTGCATTCTGCCACAAAATAGTAAGAAAGAAGTTGAAACTCAATTCATAGAATTAAAGTCAGTAGAACAATCTGCACTGTGTTCAAGCAGCACTTACAGTGGTAGGAAATTAGAAAACGTTTCTGGAAATTTGATTTGTGAAGGATGAAGATGGTTTTTGTCAAGTGAGAGAGCTGCCTGCTTATTCATTTTCTTGCTGTGCACTGTTGAATAGCTTTCACCTATGCCAATTGCAGTTGATGCATTGAGTTTCTTGGGTCAGGGACTGTGTTGTTTTCCAGAACACCGCTGGATGCAGAAGAACACTCCAGGAAAGCGATGCCTGTCTCTGATTCGCCTAAAACTGAGAAATGCGCTGACCCAGGTCACGAGGAGTCGGATATCTTGTCGACTCAGGAAGAGATGTTTCCTGAAAATAATGTGACAGGTAACAACAGACAGTCAAAGCAAGAATGACCATCCCAGAGATAATCATAATTATTCTTGCTAGGTCTTTTCAGACATGTAATGCTTTAGAGTGTGAATACTGTGACTATTTTTCAGTTAACTTTTCTTAAAATGTCTCACACGGAGTAACCTGGGTAAAGCATTGACTAAACCATGTCCCCTGTTACCATATCTGCATGTTTTTTAAATACGTCCAGAAATGGGGTCTCCCCCACTTCCCTGGGCATCTTATTCCAGTGCTTGACCACCCTCTCCAAAATACCTCATCTAACTCTCCTCAGTGCAACTTAAGGCTGTTTCCTTGTGTCTGATCACTTGTCACCTAGCAAAGAGGCCAGCACACTCCTTGCTATAACCTCCTTTCAGTTGCACAGAGCAATGAGGTCTCCCCTCAGCCTGCTTTTCTCCAGACCAAACCTCCATTCCTTCCATTATTCCTCAAAGCCTCTTTTTTTCCAGTTCCTTCACCCTGTGTTTTTGCTTTTCCCTTCATGTGCTCTGGCACCTAAGTGCAGTCTCAGTTTATGCTCTAGTTTTAGTTTGTGAACAACTGTGTTGGTACTGGTATAATCCTGTATAAATCCTCTGTGCCTGGGAGGTTCAATAATAGCTTAAGCAAACTGAGTCTGTGCTGTCTTTGAATCTATGGAGGTAATGTTGGAGCCACTGTGGATCTTTCTTCTAAAATTCTCAGGTATGAAGATGTGTGTAGTCTGATCTGATTAAAAAAAAAAAAATCTATTCTCTAGTTAGAAGCTGCCTTTATCATCTGACATATATCTTGCTCACATTTCACATGCTGAACTTTCACATGCTGTCCTTCATCCAGTTCAGTGTGAATTCAACCTCAGGTAGACAAGGACGAGCTGTAGCTTTCTGATAAGCAATAATTAACATTGCTGGACAAATTTCTAATCTTATTTCCTTTTCTTTGAAGTTGCTGCAGGGAGTGACTGTCTTGTAACCAGAGTGGAAGAGGGAAGTTCTCTGGCATGTACCCCTGCCCGCAGTCTGCACCTCCTGCAGCTCTCTGGACAGGGATCCCTTGCGCAGGAGAGCTGTTCCACGTAAGCAGAAACAAAAACAAAACAAAAACAAACAAAACAGCAAAAGCAAACAAAGAAAACAAGAACAAAGCTACAAAATGATAACCATGCTGTATTACAGTAGTTTCTGTACCTTTCCCATCACTTCATTTACCTTAATTTGTACAACCATGGCCCTTAGTTTGGGCACCATGTCACCTGTTTGTGTTTGTAGCTCCCGATTTGGAACATCCACACAGTTAAATAGGAATTCTAAAATGTTTTGTTTCAATCTCTAAAGGAGAGGATGTTTGCATGTGCTTTATTAGTCTCCTAGCATCCTTCTGTCAGAAAGTGTCCATATGTGCATGAGGCAGGCTTTCCTTCTGCTAGGTAAGGGATGCTTCAAATAGGAAGCCTTATGGAGAGTACTGATTTGTTTGTATTTTCATGTAGTGTTATTTAAAGGCTCCACTTCTTCTATAAAGAATGATAATGTAATTCTGTTGTTATGACTCAGATATTTTCCTTTGATCGTGTGTGTGATATATGGGACTTCTGTGTAGAACTGCATATGTAATTCGGGGTGAGAGTTCACATGTTGCTTCTAGAGTGTCCCTGGTTATGTTTGATGTTGAAAGGCTATATACAGCTGAATAGGGAATGAAGTTGCAGTTTCTAGCTTGTAACCCTGGGCTAATTTTTGAAAAGAGCTCTTCACTTAACTGGCTTTTGCCTGAGAGACTCCTGCTGGGCATGTCAGCTCCATTCCAGCACCAGCTGTCTGCTGAGAGTTCTTTCTTTGACTTGCCCTATTGTGATGACTTTTTTTTTTTTTTTTTTGTATATAAGGATACTGGATATGATGTTCTAACAGTTCCTGCTAGCTCTGTTGTCTGTTTCCTTTCCAAGTATGTGTATTTTCTTAGGTGAAAGTAGTCAAAACAGACAGCAGTTCAGATTGTGTTCTGGCAAGGTTTCTTTGACCTTTGAACCTGAATTGCTGACTTATTTTTATTTTTATTTTATTTTGAGAAGACTGGCCAGAACTTTCTGCTTCATGTTTAGAGTGTTCACATCTCCTCTGCCTACCCACTAACAATAAAGCATGAATAATTTCCCTTTCTCTCTACTCCCCTGCCACATGCGGGTGCTCATTTTGCAGTTTCCCTGTCAACCACGTTATTATCAATGTATGCTTTTGTTTTTCATATCTTAAAACTGTGTCCTTGACACTTTTGCTTTCTCAGTTACTGCATTGTTTATTTCTAAGTGGACTATATATACTGTAGCAATTATCTGCAAATGTTTCCTACTGCACAATGTGAAGAGCAAAAAACATGCTTTCAGAACAGATGGGTTAGATGACCAGGTTGTGGTCTGTTTGATAACCAGTGCTGTTGCAGGCAGTGAGGAGGAGACTACAGTCTCCCTAATTTTCCATTAAGTATGCATTGTCAGGTGACTTTCTAATCATATTTTTTGTGGTCAGAGTTTGAACCAAGTGCAGTTTAAGTGTAAAATTTCTTCTACAAAGGGGGAGTGTGGCTTTATTTTCCAGTAAAATGAAATCATTGTGCCTGTGTAGCCAATGATTGTTTCTCAGGTCTGTTGCTAGTAAACCCCTGTGTATGGGAACTGCTGAGTCACAGCTGACCCACTGATTGAGCACCTGGGGAAAGGACCGGTCAGCCCTGGGAGCACAGGTGAAGGCAGTTCAGCTGTGGGACAGGAAGGGGTGCAGCCTGGCTGCACCTCCCTTAGAGCTCATTTAAGGGCTGGCTGCCGCTGTGGAAGGATCTCTTTCTGGAGATCCCTCCTTGGTGAAGCTTTTCCCTGTGAACCTGGAATCTTCTGATGCAGGTGAGCAATCTTCTTCCCTTCCTTTATGGCACCATAGAATTGTGCCAGTCCTTCCATCATAACATCTGTGTTGTAACGCCTTTCCCATTGTATTGATCTGTCCAATTGCTATACCCCTGGTACTTTTCTCTTGTGATAGGACTTGTATTGTGGCAAGGTAGAGTTGTATTTGGGGAGAAGTTAATACATTTTCTAGTGATGTATTTCCTTGTCCTTGTTGCCTTTTCTTGGTCTGCAGTGGCTCTCCAGGTGTAGTTGTTCCTTCTCCTGTTGGCCTAGCATCCAATGCTCTCATCCCTGGCAGTCCTACTGAACAGGACCAATCAGAAGGTAATTTTTCCTGTATGCTCACCTGCTGTTGTTTCTTTGCTCTGTAGTTTAGTTTGGGCATGCGGCCTTTTCAGGACTTGTTCAGATTGCTCTTAAAGTATAAAGCAGGATTGAGGATGCTTGAAGGACTAGATTTGGGGAGACCTGTAATTGTGACTCCTGATAACCTGTCTATTTGTTGCATAGCTATCACAATAAAATTAATTTTGCTGGCTAATTCTCTTTCATTATGAAGGATGAGGAATGCTTCATATGGAATACAGATTGCTGCTTGCCATTGGCCTCCTTTCTTGGGGCAAGCCATTCTTTGCGTATAGATAGGTAGGTGTCAGTCTTAAACACACGCTGTTAGAGCAGTAAGAAAGATGGAAGAGAGCCTCTTGCCTGAAATGACCTTTTCAGTACTTGAGAGTTTTTTGTATGTTTTGTATGCATGTATTCTAGAAGGTTTTGCCAAGACAGCTTGTTCTCTGTAATATCTTGGCTCTTACATGTTACCTGTTCGCTATCAGGGTTAACATATCCCCACAGACTTTCAGTATTATGGAAAATTAGAATCATAGAATCACCAAGGTTGGAAAAGACCTAAGAGATCATCCAGTCCAACCGTTCACCTATTCCCAATAGCTCCCACTAAACCATGTCCCTCAACACAACATCCAGTCTTTCCTTGAACACCCCCAGGCTCGGTGACTCCACCACCTCCCTTGGCAGTCCATTCCAGTGCCTGACCACCCTTTCTGAAAAGTAATACTTCCTAATGTCCAGATAATTCCTATTCGTTTCTGTGAGAGTTCCATCTCATTTGCTGCACAGAATCTGAAGTACCTTTAGAATATATGTTTAGTTAGTGGGATTTGAGTATGGTTGCATTTTAATAGAAGTTCCAAAAAGAAAAAAGTCCTCAGAAAAACGCTTTACATAAACCTCAGATGCTTGTTTCTAATTGTAGAAGTTTTGGACCTTAGGTAGCAAGATAGTTAGTTGAACTCTTAACAAAACACTTTCTTCTCCCTCCTCTCCCTTGCAATTAAGGATAGTGTAGCAGAAATGCTAAGTCGCAGCCTGAAGCAGTGATGGAGCAACTGGTGGGAAGGCAGGGCCACCTCAGGGGAGCTCAGGTGTGTGTAATGCATTGCACTGAGTGACAGGAAGGGCTGGAGCCAGGACCCATCCCTTCCCAGAAATCGTTTAAGGGTTGGCAATGGAGGTGAGGGCATCTCTCTGGAGATCCCTGCCTACCAGAGGCCTTCTGAAGGTAAGCAGCTTCTTTCCTACATTTGTGTCCGTGGCTGCTACATTTGGGCTTGTCCTTATTTGCTGCGGCCAAAGACTTTGCCATCGTGGTATTGTTGCTGTACTTTCCATACGCTATAGTGCTACAGATAGTTTTGTTGATTTCCCCATCTTTGCAAATTATTTATGTTGAGATGAATAAAGTTCACCCATTGAAGTGTGAGAATGTTGCATAGGCTGCTAAAATAAGTCTTTTAACAGTAATGTTGGAAACTGGGTAGAACACAGGCATCTGCTAGTAATTTTTCTGTTCTTTAAAACTAGATGAACATGTGGATGTCTCTACCGCTGCTGAAGGAAGAGAGCTGGTGCAGAAGGGACAGAAGGAAAAGAGACTGATGCAGGAGGAGCAGAAGAGAGATGAGCTAGTGGAGATGGTTATTCCACCAGGGCCTCCTGTTTTGCCACAGGCTTCAACTCCGGTGTCCCAGACTGCCCCAGCCTTCTTTCCTGAATCTTTACCTATACCATCACAACCAGTGTTCTCTCATGTGAGTGTTCATGTAAATATCTTTTTGGTCATAATTTTTTGTGGTTGTTGCAAAAATGTAATTGAGTCGACCTCTGTGCTTCTGTATTGGGCTTCCCTACTGAGATGACTTACAGGAGCTTCCCTTTTCCCGGAAGTCATGTTTGTACATTAATGATGCTCTTCTGTTTGTGTAATTATGTGTAGCAGTTTAGCTTGCAGAGAGAATGTGTAACACCTTAAGATGGCGTAGTTACTGAATGTAGGATTAGTTATCTTTCCATATGTATTAGAAACTTCTCCTGTGCTTTTGTGTTATTTCTTTAAAAGGCTGCTGATTTTAATACCCAACTGGATGTTCTGCTTCTCAAACTATGTCAGAAGTTGAACTTTATCAGGACTTCCACTTTGATCGTTACTCGTCATGGATAAGCTGAGACTGTTTTGCCTTTGTATTCTACTATGGAATGCTAGAATTCACTTACTGCAAATATATTTTGAGTGGCTTATTCTTACTGTCTGTTGTTTTTGTCAGGATTGCGAAGGGTTTTAGCAGCTACTTGGTGGCATTGTAGCTCAATGTAACAAATTTAATCAATTTAAGGCAATAAGTAGAAGTTGTGCTAGAGATTTTGGTAGTTGAGGCAGGGTTTTCTCCTTAGCTGAAAGCGGCTTTCATACTAAAATAATAGATTATTACAAAGACTCTTTCCAGAACTCGTAGTTGTTTGACTGAAAACAGCTACTGATTTACCATAGTTGCCTGTGCTTCATAGTTTGGTAATAGGAGGGGTGAATTAAAGACCTTGTGTGACTGCCACAGAGGTACTGAAAAGTAACGGATTATAATTTTTGTCAGTGAGGTTGTTGCAGTTGGCACTTGTGTGTATGGATTAAAAATCTGTTTCGTATCATTCGTCATCTAGAAATAATAAATGGCTCTATTTGGGGTACCCCAAATAGAATGTTCAGTGTCCCACTTAATTTTTTTCTTTTTAATTTTAGGATATTTTTGTTCCAACTCAGAGTCCAGAGAAGAATGAGGGAGAAGAAAAAGCTGCTGTTTCAACCTATTCATGTATACCAGGAGACCTTTCTGGACCCGCAGATCCTTTGTCAAAGATGCCTGTGGAAGACTCTGTATCACAGCCTTCTGAGTCCTGCAATCTGATGCTTTCTGCAAGTGAATGCAGCCAGCCCACAAACACACAAATCAGTTCAGACTCTCTGAAAATTGGCCATGATAATGAAGCTACACAGATCCAGGTAACTTCTGAATGTAGCATTTCAGACTTGAGACTCTCTTCTGTGGCGAATGACAACGGAAAAATGAGGCTGGATGCCGGGCATCAGGCCCTCTCTGAGAACTGTGAAAAACCAAAACAGGAGGATATACGTACTGCAGGAAAGCCTGTAATGCAGTTAGGTAGTACAGAAATAGCAGGAGATGAGACATTAGACCCTACAGCCCATCAGGCTCATGGGTGTATTTCTGGAAGTCAGGCTGCTGCAGATCAGTCTTGCCCTGAGATTTCATCCTGTTGTGACAGAAGAGAAGCTCAGTTAAAGGATTATTCACTGAGAGACAGTTCTCAATATGAGGCAGTTCCTGAGACTCAGCCTGAAGAACAGGAAGAGAGGATGCATATAGCAGAGAAGCAGATGAATGAAGACGACTCTCTTGTTAACACGATTGTCTCTCAGAGGTTCCTTCTTGAAGGGAAGGCAGAGCACCACGAAGAGATGGAAGTAGAATTTGCTGGTGGTTCTTGTGAAAATAGCAAAAAACTGTCTGTTGAGACTCAAGGACTTGGAAAGATTAGACTAGAATGCTGCCGAAAAGAAACTTTAAAAGATGGTACTTTTGGCACTGGAGAAGCAAAGAATGTGGATAAACTGTCCTCTAAAGCTGCTTCAGAAAGCGTGCCAAAGCTGAATGAAGTTTTATCTAAGCCTTCTGTAGGGGAGTTATTAGAACAGCACAATTTGTTTCCTAAATTGAAGATTGACATTCCATCTGAGATGGCATTGTGTGCCAAAAGCCATGCACAAAGTTCAGAATTACATCAGATAATGGAGACTCAACCACAGCAGCAAGAGAGGGAAGCTGACATGCTGATGACTCAGCAGGAGAATCAGGTGCCAAAGAATACAGTGGTTACTGCTATGACAGTGAATCTGGAGCAAGAAGAGCAGATGCAGCCAGAGGAGCAGACAGCTAAGTCCCCCAGTCCTTCCAATGGTAAGTGAATTTTGGCAGTAATTCGTGGGTGTAGGCTTTGAATAACGTCAGTGTGTACAATCCTCACCACTGGTCCTCAGTTCACATTAGACAATGAACCTTCAGAGCAGCACTGCAGATTACTCTTACATGCGTAACATGCCTGTACTTTTCTCCCCTTTGTAGCAGTATTGCAGGCAAGAGTGATGAAGTAATTAATGTTCCTAATAGCTACTCACTGCTTTATGGTAGAAGCTTTCAGCAATTTTGAAAATTCTGACCTTGGCAATGCTGATGAATTTTTGTAACTACTTTTTTTTTTTTTTTTTTTCTTGAAGCAACAAAACTGGTGTTCTTGAAAGGAAGAGTGTGTGGTAGTCTGATTCTTCTTTTTGCCTCCTTGGTTAGTTGGTTCATTTAGTTCTTTGTTTTTCTATTTCTTTTTCATTCTGAGAGGAGGATTTTCTTTGTGGAGTTGCATATAGCATCAAAAACAACAAATCTATCTTGAGAGAATTTAAGTTGAATGGCTTTTCACAGTCAACCTGTTGATCAGTGTTCCTTCATGTATCTCTTTTTTTTTTTTTTATTATTATTTTTTGAACTGGAATGAGATCTTTTGCAGTAAGCTAAAACAAGGGATGGTTCTGGCTGAAACTTAATCTACAACAGATTTTAAAGAAATAAAGGAATCTTTTCACTGTTTTGCTGTGCAGCTATGCACAGGGAGGAAGGAGGACCCAGGCAACTACAGGCCAGTGAGCCTCACCTCTGTACCTGGGAAGATCATGGAACAGATCCTCCTGGAAGCCACATTAAGGCGCATGAGGGACAAGCAGGTGATTAGACAGCCAGCATGGTTTCACTAAGGGAAGACAGTGCCTGGTAAATCTGGTCGCCTTCTATGATGAAGTGGTGGTATTAGTGGACAAAGGGAAGGCAACTGGTAACATTTACGTGGACTTATGTAAGGCCTTTGGCATAGTCCCTGGCACATTCTTATATTTGTGTTGGAGACAGATGGATTTGAAGGGTGGACTATTTGTAGACAAGGAGTTAGTGGGAAGGTTGCAGTGAGAGTGGTGTGGCTTAGTGTCCTGGTGGAGGCCAGTGCTGAGTGGTGTCCCCCAGGGATCCATCATGGGACCCTTCCCTAATCCTAGTGGGACCGTGATCAGGGCCCTTCCAACCCAATTGTTACGTGATTGTTTAATATGGAGGTGAATTTGAATGTTTTTGATGCTGTATTTGTTGTTTTCTGTAACGAAAAGAAGGAAAAACAGCTTTATTGTGTAGAAATAATACTCTGGGGGAATCTGGTCCTATGAGGGACAGAAAAGTACACGAAAACATAGCGTGACTAAAAGGATCTCAAAGTGTGACTCTTTGAAGGCAGTCGCTTACGTGGTTCCTTCTTCTGAGTGGTCCATCTCTGAAGTCTGCCTCTGATTTTGGACACAGGAGGTGTTGTGTGAGACAGAATAAAGCTTCTTGGATGAGTCCAGCTAGGTGATGTAAATTGCTTTTCCATTATTCATGATGGTAATGCATCATTTGCGTGAGGTCAGATTATTAATTCAGGCAATGTGTAGCTTTAACAATTTATTCATTCCGTAAGCTTAACTTCTTTTTCTGGTCTTCTGTGCAAAATTCTCAAGCAAACCTACATTCTGTGGAAGTTCAATTTGTGTCTCTGTATTTAGTCTCATCACTCTGAGGACGATTCCATCAAGACCACGGCAGTCCAGTCTTCAACCAAGAGAGAATTTCCACACAAAGTGTGAGGAAGATCAGTTAGAACAGCAGTCCTGAGACAATAACTAATTGCTCAGGATGATTTTGTACAGTATAGCACCAGAGTTACGCTTTTTTCCTCATTTCTACACCACAGTGAGTTATGCTTTTGGTACTTGAACTGGAACATCCTCCTGAAATTATTAATGCTGGCTCTCCCTGGCTTTTAGGAACACCATTTCATTTCACTTTGCCAAAGGAGGGTGATACCATTCAACCACTGACCAGCATAACACCACCTCTCACTGGCCAACTTAAAATGGGACCTAGAAGACACAGCACACCAATTGGTAAGTTTAATCTGAACAGTTCTTCAGTAAAAACCTGTTCAGAAGCTTTTATTTCTAGATGCAGAATGATTGGGTAACTCGGATGTATCATAGCAAAAAAGACACTAGTACTCTATGAGGAGGGCTCAGGTGCTGCTTAAGTATTGGGTTGTATGAAGCACGTTCTCCTTATATTCGTTACATTTATGTATGCACATCATTAAAGGATACAGGAGACCCCTCTGACTAGAGAGTGGAAAAAATTAAGAAAGATTATTATTATTTTTTTTTTTTTTGCAAGACTTTCTCTGCCAAGGTCACATGAAACAACAGCCTGTAGTTGCTGAATGAAGGGTTGCTTTGGTAATGCAATTGTTCTCATCATAAGCTGAGTGGAAACCATGGTGACTACTTGCATAAGTACTTTTTGTTATTTTCCTGTTTCCAGTGGATGATAATTGTCCAGACAGCACGATAGCAACTAGTGACGTTACAGCAGAGGGCACAATGGGGACCAACAGTGTCACTGTGGAAAGTGCAGTGGTGTCAGCAGACGTGTCAGAAGTGTGTGAAAAAGGAGATTCTTGTGCAGTTCCTGAGGCTGATGTAAAACTCTCTCTACGAATGAACCTTGTTACCCCCATGAATGATGGGAGCGACGAGTCCCTACCATTCAGCTTGGAAAGTAAGAGCATGAAGCATCAAAATGCACAAGTTATACTAGATCTTAGCCTTAACTCAGAATCTCTCTGTGGTGTTCCCCGATACAGTCTCTGTAATCCTGTTTTTCTTTTGGGACAGCGTCACTGAAATTTGCTTCTGTTTGTACAGTGCTTTAAGAAAGGTTAGAGTGAGAAGAGAGGGCTTTGTTATGAGGAAAGGTATTTCAAGCAGACTGAAAATTGTGATGTATAGTGGCAATGTCCCTGGACACGAAATAGATTGCACTGAAGGAAAGAAAAAATAGTGGAAGTGTAATTTGAATACACAAGTTTGACACCTTTTTAATCAGAACAGCAACACAGTCTGTTAGTCTAGAACTTGTTATATTTATACAAAATACACACAAGCTCAAGCCTACAATGGTGAGTTGGATGAGGAGATCTGGAGTCACTTGGTCTGACCTTGTGTGACCCCTCAGCTGAGTATGGGGTGCTTGGAAAGGCAGAGGAGGCTGGCACTGAAATTCTCTCTCGCTTCCCTCTTGTTTCAGAGCCCGCAGCCAGTGATAGGAAAACTGGATCCTCTGCTGCTGCCAGGTAACCAGGCTTGTTTATGTGCAGAGTTAATTCAGAAATCTGGTTAGATCCCTTTCCTACTCGTTACTAGAGACGGGTTAAAAAAATTAAAGTGAGACACAGGAGCTCTTTTAGAGGCAGCCACGTCATTAACTCTTTAGTTCTCCAATCAAGTTTAAATATGTAGGCATGGATACAGGGTGGGTGCCCCACCTGCTGTGTTTCACTGCAGGTGTTGTGCTTCCTGATAGCATCAGCATTTTGCCTCATTTTGATTATAGTCAGAACAGAAATTGATGTCTTGTGCAGTCCAGAATGCAAGTCTGCACTATCCAGCTCTTATACTTAAACACATGGTTTCCTCTTTTCTTACTGTCAATTTTCTACAAAGAATCTCAGCTCTGAGGAGTTCTGAAAGAAAATTCTTTTTGGTGTGAGGCTGATAGAAGAAACATAACAAAGTCACTGATGTACTGAGATCACAGTTTAATTTGTTGGCCAAAATGTAAGTTACTCCCTTGATCTTTTCCTCTGTATGTATCTATTTTATCTCTTATGTAAGAAATACAGTTTCAGAGGCTGGTTGCTGTGTACTGTATTTCCACAGTGCCTAGCACTGCTTGAGTGTAACTTTTGGACTGTATGTTTTGTAAGTACTGATAATAATGAGTTGGAGGATCCTGTCTCTAGTTGTTGAAGTGAATGTAATGGTTTGAAGCAGAGAAACTTTTTGAAGTAAACTCTTTTTGAGGATAAGTTGCCTTTCTAGGTGTAGATTGAACTCTCAGGGTCTGCGTTATGACTCTTACTCCTCATATTTTTGCTGTGTTGTGAAGATTGAGTTAAGCCATAAATGATCTACAGGTGTTCCCCAACGGCTACTGGAGGTAGTGGTTGGTGAAACTCCTGGTAACGCTGCAGTTTTTGGCCCTCCATTTTCTGCAGTCACTAGATTGCTCTTGGCTGTGAGGTTGTTGGCAGGAACGCTTATGCAAGATGATTCTTGATCTTTGAGTCTGACCATCTCATTTGTTCTGTGACTGTATAAGTCAACAAAGTCAGTGCCAGTTGTTGTCTTGAGGAGCTGTAGTTTCAATGTATTTTCACACTCTCCAATGTGCTTTTTTTAAATATGCATTGCCAGCTCCCAGAAAGCATCATCTGTATTTAGTCGTGTCTGTGAAGTTCGGCGAGAGGAGGAGGCTAGAGACCACAGCCTTTCAGCTTCTCCACTTAGGTAACTATTTGCAGTCTTTGCCTGCCAGTCATATTTGGTTTAACTGCACTTGTGGGTTTTTTTCCTGCATCAACAAAACTATGTTCAAAGTCATTGTCTTAAGTCTGGGTAACTTAAAATGTTGGGCACAGTGGGCTGAGTACAGTAAGTGCTGTATGTCTGTATGTCACTTGATAATCAGACTTTTTGACTGAGTGGTGATGTGATTCCAGCTGGCTGATAAACTTTGGTAAATCTGAAGCTTGGGAGGGATGAGAATACTGTTTCCATACCTTTTCTTTCTCCCTTCTCCAGGTCTTGTGACCTATTATTGTCTTTGTTAGTGCCTGTCTTCTAAGTCCATATATTTTTGCTGTCTGCAGTCCCTTTTAAAAGGGCTGTACTCCTGCACTGCTGGTAAGGATAAGGCTGCCTGATCTAGTATAGAAGTGACCTAGTATAGAAATCTGCTGCTTCACTGTTTTGCATTTCTGTCTTATGAAGGCAATGAGGTTTTGACCTATGGAGAAAGAGTAACCCATATTGCAAGAGTACTGAATGATTACTCTAAATAGTGTAATGACTAGGGTATTCCAGTGCTGGACAGTTTACAGACAATGTGAGACAGTCACTCCTTAAAGCTTGTTAATATGAAGAAGGCCAGGTGTGCACTTCTAGTAAAACTCAGTGTAGAAGTGAGATATAATGACCAATAGCACCATTGACAGGGCAGAGGAATTCTAGTGGAAATACTGGAGTTTGTGTGGATGCCCCTGCCTCTTCTTGGTGGATGTGATTACCAATTTCAAACTAACGGAGTGCCGGAGCAAACTGTAGCAACAACATTTGTATGGCTTGACTTCCAGAAGCACTTTGCACAGATGATGCCCGTTACATGAGGTGTATGTCTTATCAGTGTTTGTAGAAACTCCTGATTTCTTGTAGTGTCAGCTGTTCTTCCAGCAGCCGTGTGGGTCAACTGAGAGATGTTGAGGTTATTTGATAATTTGAAAACTCACTGAGTACCATGCAATCTTTAGAAGCAATTGGATGATTGCACTGCTGTTTTTTCAGTAGTGTTTTCACCTGAGTGACAGTATTGGGCTTCTTGCTTTTTTTCATCAGTAATTTTGATCTGCATATAACTGGTTTGCAGGGGAAATCCACTCGGCTTTCCTGGCATGGAAAAGAATGCTGAAATACATGAAAATCCTAGTGATCAGCAACACAGAGCAGATGACAGTGGTGAACAGCCCCTAATACTTCAGAGGCTGCAGCAGGGCTGCCATCAACAACCTGCTTGTACAGAGCAGAAAGAGTCGGAGGCTGGTATTGTAATAATTCAGATAGAAGAAGGGGCAAGAGTGCAGCAGAAACCAAGTAAGGTGGTTGCAGTTGATGAAAGCCAAGGGATGCAGCCAAGGGATACCAATAATAAAGGAATTCAAACTACAGCAGACTGTCTTTTTACCCCCGCAACTGTTACAACAGCAACGCAAACAGCAGAAGAAACTTATAGGCGAGTGGATGTGGGAACCAGTATGTGTGGGCAAAGACCTGGGCGACAAGATGTAAACATCCAAACTGAGGAGGGTGGACAAAAGCTTGTGAATACCCCTGCAGAGGACACAGACTCTCTACACAGTCAGGTGGGATGAAGGCTGCCTGTATTGAATTTTTACTGGCTTAGCACAGTGAAGTATTCCTGCAGTCAGTAAACTCACTAATTTTTTTTTTTTTTCAACCAAAGAAAGACAGAAAACTACTTTAAAATGTTAATATCACAAGATTTTTTTTTTTTTTTTTTACTCTCAGCTGTAGACAACTGCTAAGGTAGCAGTACTCGCCTGATAAGTTTGGGAAGTAAATGTCTCTGTATTTTCTAGGAAAATATACTAGGCAAATAATTTTTTTTGTGTATTTCTGTCCAGATGTTGACAATTAAAAAAACTAAAAATCACCTTTTGTTGGAGGAAAAGTATGAAATTTTTACTGTTTGTGCCAATAAACTTCAGGCAGCTGATTCTGCCACTCCATTTGATGACAGTGGGTAAGCATGTCAAGGAATAGCTCTTCTAGCTAAGTATTTCAACAAGATTAATAATTTCAAAATTAGTATTTTAGAAAGTTTCTTGAAGGCTCAAGGAAGTCACTGCTTTGAAGCTATACTTTGCAGGTTTCTTGAGACTATAAGGACTAGAAAATTCTTTTCTAAATTCAAATCAAGAATTTTGTGTCCTCTGGTAAATAGGAGATTAGAGGGCCACAAATACACTGCAGAATGCTTTTGATTTTTGGATCTATCTGAGAGTATATGGAATGAACATCAGAAGTCATACTGAGCTGCTTCCTCCTTGGACTGTTGTGATTTCCCTTACCCCTCAACAAGTGAAAATGTTTGCTTCTCCCTTGTTCTGGGTTTTCCATGTTGCATCTGATTTTCAACAAGGTGGTGAAAAGCTTCCTACTACAGTGTTTGTGTGTGGCGTGGAGAAAAAATTGTACTGCAGAGATTGGCTGTGTGCAGAAATTGATTTTTGTGGTTGTCTGTTTTGATTTTAGTTTATCCTCCTTATTACAGGGAGAGGATGAATTTAACCTTCATCCTCCCAGAGGTCAGGTTCAGCGTCGCCATGTGCGAACTATTCGAGAGGTGCGCACTGTGGTTACCCGTGTTATAACAGATGTTTACTACATGAATGGTGCAGAGGTGGAACGGAAGGTAGTTGAGGTAAGTTCCCATTTCCAGGGTTAAATTAAGTAACATTGTTGGCTGAAGAATGAAGTAATGAAAATTAAAACATCATGGCTGCAGAAAGCATTAGTGAGTGAGCAATCCAGTGTGCTGTGGTGACAAACTGGTCCCCATGAGGGAATGTGTAGACCATCCTATGCACATGGAAAGCTGTGTGGTTTATGTGGCGTTGGTGCATTTTGTGCCTGTTCCTGTGTTCTCATGGCACACTTTTTGTTTTAATTACCCAGGAATGGAATTCACTGAGCTTCTAGCTGTTTCAGAATTCTTTCCGTTTTGTCAGAATGGGCAGAAATTCTGTTCGCAAAAAATCACATCTACCTGTAAAATCGAACTATTTCAGGCTGTTCAGTGTGTTACTTCTTACCCGTGGTCCACAGACTTCTGAGTCCTGTGGATCAGATTCTAGAAAACACGAAAAAATAAGTCAATGTTTAGTGTGGTTGTGTTGCTGTATGTGCCATTCATTCATCAAAAGATCAAAAAAGGGAAATTCAAAGAATAGTCAATAGATGCTGATTTGATATACATGGTAATCTTATTGGCCTGCTAGCAATAAAACTTTACTGCTATTCAGGTATACAGGTAAAAATCATAAGTGTCTTGTGCTGCATTGCTACAATGAGTAATGGCATAAAGAGAAAAAATTGTTTCAGTTGTGCCTTCGTACTTGTCACTACATGTGAAATTATTGTAATATTAAAATACAGAATTAAATTTCCTTAAATGTTTGCACAGGCTGTGTGAACACAATAACTGCTTTCATCTGTCAGCATTTGGTATCAGTATTTTGTTGACACATACCGTGGAACTTAGCTAGTCATTTGGAGCTATTCATCAGGAAATTGATCTTGGCTTATTAGTAACCAACCACCGTTACTATCTCAAATAGTTGTTACGCTCTCCCACTCTGAAAGGGTGGAAATTACTCAAAGCCTGACTAATTTTTGGCTTTGAATTTGTAGTCATCCAACCTCTATTCTGGTGACTTTTTATCTTTCTTTTTCATGTGATGTCTTTGTATAGGAGCAGCTATATGGTCAGAGCTGCTGTCTGCCATAGATCAGTCCAGACTCAATCTGCATGGCTGTTTTCAGTCTCATGAACGTGTGCTTAACTTGTCTGTGCTCTTGCCTGGTGATTGCAGAGCTTCCATCTAGCAAGTTCATCAAAGTGACTGCTTTTTTTCTTTTTTTTTTTTCCCCCCTCATAAGGAAACTGAGGAGCCTGTAGTGGAGTGCCAGGAGTGTGAGACTGACACATCCTCCTCTAGAACTACAGTTGGCTCATCGCTGACTTCAGGGGACCTTGGTGATGTCAGCTCCTTTTCTTCTAAGGCCTCAAGCCTCCACCGCACATCCAGTGGAGCAAGCAGCAGTCTCTCTGCCACACACAGCAGCAGTTCAGCACGAGGCACTGGAGCTGTCAAAGGGAAAGTGTGTGGTACAGAAAGTGGAGAGTTTGCTTTACCCATTGGCAGAGGTGTCTTAGGGAAACTAAGGTATGTGTAGAGCCTCGAGAATGGAAGATAAGATATTTTACAGAAGTGAACAGCTGGCTTGGGTGGAATTTGAAGCAGGGTAGACTCTAAACCAGGGATTTTTATGTTGATGAACAGAAACAATGAAACAGTCTTTCCTTTTTTTTTTTTTTTTTTTTTTTTTTAAAAGTAGTGGTTGTTTCCTCATGATGCATTGCTTTGCTTAAGCTCTTTAGGAGTTTAGAAGATGAGCAAAATCTTTAAGAGTTTTTAAGGGATATGGGAGAGTATAGTGAAGTCACATCTCTTTTTGTAATGGTTAACTGAACTCTTGATTTCTCTAGCCCTAGGAAAGGAGTTGGTCAACCAGTATCTCCTCTCAGAGTTAGTCAGGCAGGAGCAGCACTTCTGTGTGAGGAAGAGGAGGACTCTATGCTTGGTCCTCGCCAGGGTGGCAAAGCACCTGTGACACCTCGTGGGCGAGGAAGAAGAGGCCGCCCACCGTCCCGAACAACTGGAACAAGGTACTGTGGGAAAAGGAGCCTGTAATCTTAATCTATTGTTGAATAGATTATTGTTGAATATTGTTGAAGAAGAGAACAGGGAACTACTGTCATAATGTGGTGGAAAATGAACTAAGTGTTTCAGGAGGTAATTTTTAGTGATAGTGTGTAGCAGCAGCAGGCATGTAGCACAAATATTCTTTGGTAAATTTTTTGTTCCTTCTGGGACTGTTTTTGTGTTTTCTCCAGAGATTTGGCTGGGATTCCTGTTTTGGAGGATCTCTCAACTACAGGATCACCTGAGGAGAAATCATTTGTTCGTACAATTCGCCTACCAGATGGAGGGGAGAAGTCTGACACATCTGGCTTCTGTGCCTTACGTCGAAGTGACTCTCCAGAAATCCCATTACAGGTGGTGGCTGGTCCTTCAGACTGTGCAGATTCATCTGCTGGGAGCAGCTTTGTGGGCCTCAGGGTTGTAGCAAAGTGGTCTTCAAATGGGTACTTCTATTCTGGGATGATTACTCAAGATGTTGGAGCGGGGAAGTACAAACTTCTCTTTGATGATGGATATGAATGCGATGTATTAGGAAAAGATATTTTGCTCTGTGACCCTATCCCATTGGAGACTGAAGTAACTGCGCTCTCAGAGGATGAGTACTTCAGTGCAGGTAAGGGTAGTCCTTGAGCTCAGTCCTTGAGTTCTCAAGCTGCCTAATCCAGTGAGAAATGAGTGCTCCTCAACCTAAGTGTCTTAGATTAACAATGTAATTTGCTGCCTTGTCAGGTGTAGTGAAGGGGCACCGGAAGGAGTCTGGAGAGCTATATTATTGCATTGAAAAGGAAGGCCAGAGGAAGTGGTACAAGCGAATGGCTGTGATCCTGTCTCTGGAACAAGGAAATAAGCTCCGAGAGCAGTTTGGACTAGGTCCTTATGAACCTGTCACCCCCCTGACTAAGGCAGCTGACATCAGTCTTGGTAAGGTGTGATGCTTTTAGGTTCTTTGAACAACAAGCCTGTCAGCCTGACCTCAGTGCCAGGGAAGGTTATGGAACAGATAATCTTGAGTGCAATCACGTGGCAGTTACAGGACAGCCAGGGGATCAGGCCTGACAACCACGGGTGAGTTCATGGAAAGCAGGTACTCCCTGACCAGCCTCATCAGCACCTTCTATGACTGGGTGAACCATTTGGTGTCGATGTAGTCTACCTAGACTTTAGCAAGGCCTTTGACACTGTCTGCTGATTAAGGCTGCCTGAGTAGTTGGGATTGGAGGAATGGGAAGCAGTACTGCACTCTGATGGGAAGTAGTACCATGCTCTGGTTGGGCTGAAAAGTGAGCAGCAGTGTTGTTCAGATTAGTAGAACTGTAAAGGGTGGGAGCAACACTGCACAGTTGAGCTGTAAAGTGCAGGAAGCAGTGGTACGTCCTGGTTGGTTTGGCTGAGAGGAGTGGGAAGCGGTGCTGAGCTCTCATTGACTGAATAGGGTGGAAGGCAGCACTGTGCTCTGGGCTAAAAAGGCAGTGAAACAGTGCTGCATGGATTGATTGGACTGAAGAGAATGGGAAGCAGTGCTATGCTATGACTGGTTGGGATGAGAAGAGCAGGAAGCAACATCTTGTGATTGGTTGGGCTTAAAAGGGTGAGAAGCAGTGCTGAGATGAGCAAAAAAAGTGATACTGTGCTCCAAGTAGATGGACCAGAAAGGGTGGGAATCAGCATTATGCTTGCTTTCTGCTGAAAAGAGCAGGAATAGGCATTGCACATGGGTTGGTTGGGCTGAAAAGGGTGGGAAGCAGCGCTGTACTGTGGTAGGTTGGGATGAGAAAAGCAAGAAGCGCCGTGCTCTGATCACTTGAGCTGGAAAGAGTGGTAGGAGGTGCTGTGTTCTGATTGGGCTGTAAAGGGGGGGATGCAGCACAGTGATCTAGTAGGTTGGGATCAGAGGAGCATGAAGTGGCAGCATGCTCTGACTAGGTTGAAAAGGGTGGGAACCAGTTCTGTGGTATGGTTGGGCTAAAAAGTGTAGGATGCACCTCTTCTCCAGGCTGTAAAGGACAGGAACAAGTACCATGCTTCCTGCCTGGGAAGATCCAGGAACAGATCGTCCTGGACTACATGCTTGATCACATGAGGAATGAGCATGTGATCTGAGACAGCCATCACAGCTTCACCAGGGGAGAGTCATGCTTGACCAATCTGGTGGCTTTCTGTGTTGAAGTGATGGTACTTACTGGTGGACAAGGGGAAGGTGACCGATGTCATTTACCTGGACTTGAGCAAGGCCTTTGACAAGGCCACCACATCCTTATCTGCAAATTGGAGCGATGTGCATTTGATGGGTGGACCACTCGATGGATAAGAAACTGGTTGAAAGGCCACAGGCAAAGGGTGGTCATCATTGGCTCTGTGTCCAGGTGGAGGCTGGTGACGAGTGACATTCCCCAGGTCTCTGTCTTAGGACCGGTGCTCTTCAACATCTTTATCAGTGACATCAATGATGGAATTGAGTGCAACCTCGGCAAGTTTGCTGACGGCACCGAGCTGAGTGGTGCGGTTGACATGGTAGAAGGAAGGGATGCCATTCAGAGGAGGGACCTTGACAGGCTGGAAGGGTGGGCCCAGGTGAGCCTGGTGAGGTCCAGCATGGCAAAGTGCAGAGTTTTGCACTTGGGCATACAGACTGGAAGGAGCGGTCCTTGAGAGCAGCCTTGCAGAGAAGGACCTGGGGATCTTGCTAGATGAAAATCTCAACATGAGCCAGCAGTGTGCTCTTGCGGCTTGGAAGGCCAATGGTATCCTGGGCTCCATCAAAAGAGGTGTGGCCAGCAGGGACAGGGAGGTGATTGTCCCCCTCTACTCTGCTCTTGTGAGGCTCTATCTGGAGTGCTGCGTCCAGATCTAGAGCCCTAATTTGAGAAAGACAGCTGATGCAGAGGGTCTGGAGGAGAGCCACAAAGATGATCAGGGGTCTAGAGCACCTCCCTTATGAAGACAAGGTGAGGGAGCTGGGCTTGTTCAGCCTGGAGAAGAGATGGCTGTGGGGTGACCACATTGCAGCCTTTCAATACCTAAAGGGAGCCTACAGACAGGAGGGGAGTCAACTTTTTGGAAAGGTCGATAACTGCAGAGCAAGGGGAAATGGTTTGAAGTTGAGGGAGGGGAGATTTAGGTTGGATGTCAGGGGGGAAATCTTTACAGAGAGTGGTGAAGTGCTGGAACAGGCTGCCCAGAGAGGCTGTGGATGCCTCATCCATCCCTGGAGGTGTTCAAGGCCAGGTTGGATGGGACCCTGGGCAGCTTGGTTTGGTATTGAATGTGGAGGTTGGTGGCCCTGCATGTGGCAGGGGGGTTGGAGATCCGTGATCCTTGAGGTCCCTTCCAACCCTGGCCGTCCTGTGATGATTAGTATGAGAAGAACAAGAAGTGGCACTGCACTCTGGTTGGACTGAAATGGGCAGGGTGCAGTGCTGTGCACTGATAGGTTGGGCTGGAAAAGGCAGGAGGCAACAGTGCACTCTGGCTTGATTGAAAAGGGAGGGAAGTAGGACCATGCTGTGGTTGGGCTGAAAAGAGTGGAAAGTGGTGCTGTGCTCTGGCTGGGCTGAGAAGGGGGGAGGAAGGAGGGAGTGCCATGTTCTGGTTGGGATGTGAAGAGCAGGAAACAGTGTTGTGCTATGGTTGGTTGAGCTGAAAACTCAGGTAGTGGTGCCATACTATGGTTGGTTGGGCTGTAAAGAGCAAGAAGAAGCACTGCACTCTGGGGTGAGAAGAGCAGGAAGCAGCACCACGCTCACTGGTTGGGCTGAAAAGGGTGGGAAGCAGTAGTGCTGGTCTCTAGTGGAAATGAGGATGGAATGCAGCGCCATGCTGTGATCAGGCTGGAAAGAGTGGGAAGCAACACAGTGCTCTCATTGGCTGAACTGTAAAGGGCAAGAAGCATTACTGCCCTCTGATGGGTAGGGCTGAAAAGGGCAGGAACAGTGCATGCAGAATCCCAAAGAGGAGGAAGCCATGCTGCTTGTTGCTTGGTTCTTCTGAAAATAGCTGAAAGATGCATGGAGCTCTGGTTGGCTGGACTGAACAGAGTGGGAAGGGAGAGTTCAGCCATCTTTGGATGAACAAAGGTCGTGGAATTAGGTGGCAGTAGGTGACTAGTTTTAATTTTCACATTCTATTACAGATAATCTCGTGGAGGGGAAGCGGAAGCGACGCAGCAACCTTGTCTCTCCCAGCTCCTCCAGTAGTAGCACCACTCCCACTCGTAAAGGGATGGAAAGTCCACGTGTGCCACCAGGTGTACTTTCTGGCAAGAGGAAACTTGTTGCTTCTGAGGAAGAGAGATCCCCAGCTAAACGTGGCCGTAAGTCAGCAACAGTAAAGCCTGGTGAGAATCTCTTTAGTTGTCTGTCTCTTTTTGTAACTTACTGCATAGTAAGTCCTAAAACGCCTTCACACTTAACACTGTGAAGGGTCCCTTTCTTTGGCAGCCTATCAGTAACCTGAAATATTGTCCCATTAGTCACTCCCTGGTTTTGATTTGAAGACTTTTTGCAACTATAAGGGTAAAAGATACCAATCTATCCTAGCCTAATCCTAACCAAGACCTGTTTCCAGTTAAAGTAACTCAAGTTGAATGTATCCTAAATCCTTCTGCAGGTCTTTGTGCTGAACCTGACTTGAGACTTGTGGTGCTTCCATCTCTCCACAGGGGCTGTGAAAACAGGAGAGTTTGTGAGTACCTGTGAAGGCATAGATCCCCCACTACTGGAGGACCATCATGGACCATTGCCGCACAATAAGACTCTCTTTTTGGGCTATGCCTTTCTTCTCACCATGGCAACACCCAGTGACAAACTGGCCAATTGCCTGAAGCCTTCAGATGGTCCTGCAGGGAGTAGTGAGGAGGAAGAAGGTGAGGTGAACCTTACCCGTTGTATTTTCAAGTGGAATGCTGTGGCTGTAGGAAAAGGGCTGGATGCAGTCTGGTCGGGCATTTGTGAGTGCTTGTTTTATTCTTTTGCTCTTTAATGCTTTGCAGAAAGGAGCTAAGACTCAGTCTGTTTTAGAGAATTTACAGTCTGAAATGTATGATGTTGTATCAGTTCATAATCAGATTATAAGGCTGCGCAGCAAACTAAGAAAGGTGAGACCAGCAGTTTGAGAAAAATGTAATATAAGAAGCAAGATTTTGAGAGATAAGCGATGGGAAAGGGGGGACTTGAAAGTATGAATGGGTTGCTGCAGTTTGCTTTTGCTAAAGTAGGTGTGTTCTACACAGTGAACTTCAGCATGCAGAAAGCCGTGAGGTGCTTACTTGGCTAGTTAGGCTAATAGTTGTTTCCCTTTTCTTTTTTTTTTTTGTGGATGTGAGTGGATTACAGCCAAAATCTTAACTTTCTATTTCTGTTTTAGAATTCTTAGAGATGACTCCGTATAACAAACATTATATAGCACAGCAGCTGCGAGCAGGAGCTGGCTATATCCTGGAAGACTTTAACGAAACACAGGTAAAGGCTTGCTCACTAATTTATAGAACGATAGTCCAAGTAGTTGTGATTAGAAGGAGTTTCTGTAGATTGTCTACTCCAGCACCTTGCTGTAAGCAGGACCAGCTTGAGCAAGTTGCTTAGGATCTTGTCCAGGCGAATATCTGAGGCTGAAGATTGCACAGCCTCTCTGAGCAGAGGTGTTTTATTGCTTTAATTAAAAAAAAAAAGTGTGTGTGTGTGTGTGTGTATATATGTATATATGTATATATATATATATATATATATATATGTTAAAAAAATATAAATGTATATATATATATGTTAAAAATATATATATATATATATATATTTTTTTTTAATGGAGTTTTCTGTATTTAAATTTGTGTCTTGTTTTAAGTGGATATCATCAAATATTATTTGTCTCTATCTTGTGTGCTTTCCAGTCATTAATATGCATTGGTGAGACAACTTAATCTCTTCATGTGTCTAAACAAGTCCAGCTTTTTCAATCTCTTGTATGTCATATGCACCAATTCCTAGATCATCTTAGAAGCAGGTCCAGCCAAGAGAGCTACTTCGATGTCTCTATCTTTCTCGTGCTGTACAACCTAATTTTACAGATCTGGTCTTGCTAGTGTTGCATAGGGCAGCAGGATAACATTCCTTGACTCATGACGTGGAACTGGGGCTGACTTGTGACAGGAACTGGGGATGTTCAATCTGGGGAAAAGGAGGCTGAGGGGCGACCTTATTGCTCTCTTCCAGTATCTGAACGGTGCTTACAGCAAGAGTGGGGTTGATCTCAGTGGTGACAGGACGAGGGGAAATGGCCTCAAGTTGCACCAGGGTAAGTTTAGGTTGGACACTAGGAAACACTTCTTTACAGAAAGGGTTGTTAAGCACAAGGATAGGCTGCCCAGGGAGCTGGTTGAGCCACCATCCCTGAATATGTTTAAAAACCATTTGGATGTGGTGTCAGGACGTGATTTGGCAGAGGGTTGTTAGAGTTAAGGTAGTATGAGTTAGGTTGTGGTTGGACTTGATGATCTTCAAGGTCTTTTCCAACCTGAGTGATCTGTGATTCTATGTTTTTCCTAATGCAGTCAGTGATGCTGGTTGGCTTGCTGCAAAGACACTTTGCTTGCTCATGTTTAATTTGTCTTCCACCTGGAGCTCCATGTTCTTCTCTCCAAAGCTACTTTTCACTTGGTCAGTCCCCAGACTGTCCTTGTGTTAGAGCTGTTCCTACCTGGGTGAGGTACTTAAGATTCGCCTTTGTTAAACTTCATGAGACTCTTGTCAGCATGCTTTTTCAGCATTGAGGCTTCTCTTGAAAAGCAGCACCATTCACAATGGTTTTCAGCATCCCAATGAGAAACTGAGTTCTTTTAGTCAAGATGTATGTTAAGCATTTTCTCTTTGCTGTAAATGCAGTTGTTTTTTGTGTCAGTGCTTGGCTGTGTAATGGTAAGCTAGGGTGGTGGTTGAGATGTAGAGGAAGGAGCTCCTATAGAGTTCTTTCCTCTTCTTTCATTTCCTTTTTCCCTTTTTGGCACTTCGTGATGAATAGCAGGTAAATTAAACACAGTTCTTATAGGAGGGAATAATTAAACTTTTGTGATTTAGTGATTTGTGATTTAGTGATGATAATTCTTGGGCATTACCTGGGGTATCTGGACAGCTAGAGACAGTTTCTGTCTCCATGAGAAATGCTGCCTAGTTTAAGTAGGAATCAAGTAAAATGGGATGAGTAGGATAGCTCCTGTTGAAACATATAATGGGGTGACGACAGTTGAAACTGAAAAGCAACAGATTTACAATTAATGACTCATGATGAAAAACAGCTGTCAGTCTGACCAGGCATCAAGAAGCAGCTGAAATGTACCCTCTCATCTGAGGAACGATGTGAAGTGGTTAGTCAGTATATATTGAGGAAACTTCAGATTGCAGAACAGACAAATGGAATTCATAGACTCATAGAATGGTTTGGGTAGGAAGGGACCTTTAAGATCACCTAGTTCCAGCACCTTCCTCTAGACCAGGTTGCTCACAGCCCCATCCAGCCTGGCTTTGAGTGCTTCCAGGGAGGGGACACCCACAACTGGGCAACCAGTTCCAGTGTCTCACCACTCTCACAGTAAATGATTTCTTGTTGATACCTAGCCTAAGACTACGGTCTTCCAGTTTAAAGCCCTTTCCCCTCATCCTGTTGTTATGTGACCTTACAAAAATTCCCTCCCCAGCTTTCCTCTAGGCCCCTTTCAGGTGCTGGAAGGCTGCTGTAACGTCCCCCAGAGCCTTCTCTTCTCCAGGCTGAGGAGCCCCAGCTCTCTCCTCCCCTCCTTGTAGGGAGGTGCTCCAGTCCTCTAATTAATCTTAGTGGATCTGCTGCAGCAACTCCATGTCCTTCTTATGTTGGGGGCCCAGAACTGGATGCAGTGCTCCAGGTGGGGTAGCAGAAGAGCAGAGTAGAGGGGCAGAATCGCCTTCCTTGGCATGCTGGTCACACTTCTGTTGATGCAACCCAGGACATGGTTGGCCACCTGGGCTGCAAATACACATTGCTGGTTCATGTTGAACCTTTCATCGATCAGTACTCCCAAATCCTTTTCCTCAGGGCTGCTTTTTAACTATTCTCCGCCCAGGCTGTATTGCTGCTTGAGATTGTTCCCACCCGGGTGCAGGATCTTGCACCTGACCTTGTTGAGCTTCATGAGCTTGGCCTGGGCCTGCCTCTCTTGTCCAGGTCCCTCTGGATGGCATCCTCTTGTGTGTCAGCTGCACCTCACATCTTAGTGTCATCTGCAAACTTGCTGAGGGTGTACTCGATTCCTTTGTGAGTGCTGCTTACAAAGCTGTTAAATAGCACTGATTCCTGAGGAATGCCACTCATCACTGGTCTCCACTTGAACATTGAGTTGCTGACCACAGGAGAAGCATCACTGTCTAGATCAACAGAAAGGACAGAAGTTCATATTGGCTGTCTGAATCTCAAACACAATACATGCATATTTATGTACTTATTTGTGTGTGTATCTATGCATATAACAAAATATGAAAACTGAATATCAGCTGCTTTTATAGATTATAATGGATCAGCTTAACCCAGCAGTTCATCACCACACAAAATGGCAGTTAATCTACTGCAAATTTGTTGTCTTGGGGTTAGCTGCCAATAAAGGAGTGACTCTCAGTAATATGGGCCAATTAATAGTATGGGCCAATTAATTTCAGAGATTCAAAGTAATGCTACAAGAATACAGATTCACTGTAGAGCTGGGGAAGGCCTTAAAAGTGATACTGTAGTTGTACCATCAGCAGTACTGTAGTCTGTTAAACAACTTTTGTCAAGCATCGCACTTGATAAACTGGACTTATTCTTACATATCCAGAAGATCAAGTAATTGAAGTTTACTATCGAAATCTATACAAAGGATTTATCCTAATCTTATGTGAAATTCAAGGTTGATGTAGTGATGCTGGCAGAACCTACGAGTAATGATAGCACCCAGAATAAATCTTTAACTTCTTTGTTTAGTTTACAACTCTTTTCCTGAAGTTTTATTTAGCATAAGATTGCAGGCAAAGCCAGAAGAATGTTGTGCAGACTTCAAGGTGAATTATAGACTTATTTATTTTTACTTTTCCTCAATTAAAAAAAAAAAAAAAAAAAGGTGATTTCTAACAAAAATGTAAACTGTTTTTGGAGTGTCTTGCCTGAGGGTAGAGTTGTCTTTACTGACTTAGTTCACAGTTTAAAAGATGTTTCTCTTCCTTTATCTCAAGTAGAAGAGAGAGGTATGATACAAAAGCAATAGGTGGAGTTTTTACATGTGCTACACAGCTTGGAATAGGTTATTGTTGTCTGTGAATTGAATTCACTTCTCATATAACAAGGCTGTGAAAAGTGTTTTGATTGTTTTCTTTGTTACTGTTCAGCTGCAGATGATTTCAAGGCTTTTTTCCAAGCACTCTATTTCCAGTTTACATGTGTTTTTTTAATCTCTCCTGAAGTGCAATGCAGCATATCAGTGTCTTTTAATTGCGGATCAGCATTGTCGAACACGGAAATACTTGCTGTGCCTTGCCCGAGGGATCCCTTGCGTGTCTCATATCTGGGTTTACGATAGCTGTCATGCTAACCAGCTTCAGAATTATCGGAATTACCTTTTGCCAGCTGGGTACAGCCTGCAGGAGCAAAAATTGCTAGAATGGTAAGTGCCATAAGTAATAACCAAGATGTAAGTGCACAGGCTAAGGATTTAAGGAAAGGGAGATCTTATGCTTGGTAAGCTTTTGAGTATTGCAAGTACTGAAGGTGTCTGTAGTACTGCTCCCCGTGTTTGCCATTTGTATAGAAATGCATTTCCGCTTCTTTTCCTTGGATGTGGCTCCAACACCAAGGTGGATTTGCCTGCTGTATGTACAAAAAGAGTCTCTCAAGAAGAGAGAGATTTTGGTCTGTTGAAAAAACATGAAATTCAGGCAAGACTTCCCGCTCACTTAGCTGGACTCTCTAATAGCTTGGAGTGCAATACTGTTGTAACTTTCTCACTGGCATGTTTTGAATTCAGGATACTTTCTTGGCATTTCTATAGAACTTAAGCACTGTTCTGTTCCGAGACTCCTTGGAGACGGTGGCAAGCAGACAAAAGCAGACTTCAGATCCCTGGAATTTCTTGGTCTGGGGACTGATGGTAGATTGCTTGGCTCTATCAAAACTGAGGTGTTTTGGGTATGCACAAAATAGGTTGTTCAGGATCAGAGACTAGCCAAACTCTGCATTCAGGTGGCTGCACCCTGTGCATGTGCATACCCCCATGTATATGTGCACACACTGCCAGTGTGGTCTAGCTCTGTTTTCTATCTGTAAGTAGAGGAAAATTGTTCCAGGTGTTTCAGGAATATGTGCTGTTAAGATATTAAAAGTACTAATATGGGAGCTGATCAGTTGACATGGGGAGGTAAACAATGGTCCTCAAATAAAATCTGGGGTCATCATAGAATCATGGAATGGCTTGGGTTGGAAGGGACCTCAGTGGTCATTGGGTTCCAACCTTTGCTGCAGGCAGGGTTGACAACTGGTAGATCAAGTACTGGATGAGATTACTCAGGGCCCCATCCAACCTGGCTTTGAACATCTCTGAGGATGGCGCATTCACAACCTCTCTGGGCAACCTCCAGCACCTCAGCACCCTCCTCCTGACATCCACTACACATTCCCTCCTTTAGTTTAAAACCATTCCCCCTTGTCCTGTTACTGTCTACTTATGTAAAAAGTTGTTTTTCCCTCCTGCTTATTAGTTCCCTTAAAGTATTGGAAAGCCATAAGATTATCAGGTATCTTTAACAGTCTGCAATCATTTCTTCCACAGGCACCCACGAGAAAACCCATTCCATAACCTGAAGGTTCTCCTAGTATCAGATCAGCAGCAGAATTTCCTGGATCTGTGGTCTGAAATCCTTATGACTGGTGGAGCATCTTCTGTTAAACAGCATTTTTCAAATGCTAACAACAAAGGTACTCATTGGCTTTCTCTAGTAGCTGGAAATCCTGTACTGCTCTGCTCTCTAGTATGGTTTTAAAAATCGTTTAGGATCGGTTACAAGCATGTCTATAAGCATAAAGTAAGACAAAATGGTGACACTAGCTCTCTGCCTGAATGTAGTCTAGATAACATACAGAAGCTCTGCCTTCCAGTGAATGATACAGTGCAGCAATTCAGGATACAGGCTGTCAGCCTTAAAGAATTGCTCCTGGGCCTTCTGTAGGCCACTAGAATTATTTCCATGTTCTTCTGAATTCCTGTATACATGTTCAACTTGTTGCTTCTCTGTATGGCATGTAGGTCCTAGCACTGCAGCCTGAGGTCAGAATGCACGGTTGTCTGCTCCTGCTTGTAATCTCGGTGACTGGTTTTCTGTTAACTTCTGTCTGCCCTCGGGGGAATCCTTTACTGTCCAGTGTTGCTGTATAGCTTGTCTTAACTTCTAACAAAAAGAATTCATAGGCTAGCAATGGGAGATGCTCAGGAGATTCATGGTAGTAGGGTAGTTAAACAGACTTCTCTGCTGTTGCAAGGAAGAGTCTTTTTTTTTTTTTTTTTTTTTTTTTAACCTGACCAGCATCTCTTTCTTCATACACAGATATTGCACTGGGTGTTTATGATGTGGTGGTGACTGATCTTTCCTGCCCAGCTGTCGTCTTGAAGTGTGCAGAGGCATTAAGGTTGCCTGTTGTCTCACAAGAGTGGGTGATCCAGAGCCTTATTGCTGGAGAGAGAGTAGGCTACAACAAGCATCCAAAATACAAACATGACTATGTCCCTCATTAAGCTGAAACTTTGTCCTGCTGCCCCATCATTGTGCAGACTGTTTTAATCAGGTTTTAAATGTTTGTGGAATTGGACAGCGTGCATGGTTTATTGTATATAGTTTTATCTGCTGAACTTTTATCATGAAATAAATGTTCAATCTCTTGTGTTAGCTATTCGGTTTTCTCATTTATCTGCCTTGCCTAAATGAGGGCAGAGGGAAAAGAAATGCTTATGCTTGTCTGGGCTGAATAGCTTAAATGTTCTACTTTCTCTAAAACCTGACCCCAACACAAAAAGTCAGTTACAAAGGGATGGGAAGGTGGAAGATTTTATTTACAGAAGGATGGACCTATGACTGAGTTCAGGGCACTGGCACCTCTTGTTTTTTGGAAGAATGGAATGTTGTGTACTGCTACAACTTGTTGGAACAAGATATTGCTGAAGCAACTGGTAAGAACTGTGAGGACAAAGTACTGTTTTGTTTTGGCTACTTTTTATTTTTCTTCCCTCCTGTTTTGGCTATACAGGTATTAACCCACCTCAGCACAGACAGGCAATACAAAAGCGGAAATGAAAAGGGAACTAGGATGAATGAACTGCTGGGAGCCTGAGGTGCAGGGAAAAATAAGTGCATGCCAAAGATTTGTTTTGGTTCAGTACATTAGTCACAAGCAGCATTCTAAATAGCCTTGAATGAGAACAGGGTACATATAACAGGGTACCATGTATATATACATATATACAGGGTATATATGATGTCTAAAGTTTCTCCCTAGCTTTAGTTCTAGCACCTTTTTCTGTCACCAGAGGGAGATCTGCACTTTGAACAGTGCAAATATTAACAGGCGTGAATAATTCCAGCACGTTAAAATATCTAAGGACTGGGCTAGCATTGTTGCATGCTTTCTCTGTGAAACTTAACTAGACTGATATGCTGAACAGTGCTCTGTAAAAGAAAAATATTCTTAAACTCTGTTCATTCCAGTCTACTTCAAAAAGCTATTGGAGCTGTTTGTTTTACATAAAGGTATTTGATTAGCAGACATGCAGTAAACTGGTTTACAACAGACAAGTTCAGTTTCTGAAGAAAGCTACAACTTCATTCATGGTCAAGGACGACAGGCTACTTCCTGCATATTCCAGCTTGCCAAGCATCGCAGTCCAACTGAACAGCCAAAACATCCTTCTGTGGTTTTTTCCCCACTTCTTGAAGAAGCATAGACTGCCTCTCTGGAAGCACTTACAAGTGTATGAAGGCTACAGAAAGCACATTTGTACTAGTTCTGAACAGATGGAGAAGCTTTCTGTAATCACTGGGCAGCTGCAGGTAGGTGGTGCTTCCTGACAGTTCGTTTTGACAGTGCTTCACTAGGCAAGAGCCAACTGCACAGGCTTCACTGCTCACTCTGCTGTTGGTTGCAGCTTGAAGAAAAGATCTTAGTGCTCAAACCCCAAAACTGCAAGAAAAGGATGCAGTATTAACATATTAATAAATTGATATTAACAAATTTCATGGAGTGCCCCTCTACTAACACATGTCACCATTTCTCAGTGAGCATTAACTAGCAGGTAGTTCAAAACAATGGGGGGAAGCACATGTGAAAACCAGAAGCCAAGTCAGTCCGGTTTTGTTACTTATGTATCACAGTACTCTTCAGCCTTTTGCTTCCAGTAATTTTGGCTTATGAAATGAACATTGCTTAATTATGATTGTTAGCATACTTTATATTTCAAGTGGCTCAAGATAATTCTGCAAGTGCCCCTGAAGTCATTCCTACCTGCCCAAGGTTCCTCCAGCCTGTGTGTAATATTTGTTATAATCCAGACGAAGTAGCAGTTGAGCTAAGTCAGAGTTTATTTGATGGTTTCGAACACTAGAGAGAATCTTGAAGAGCAGTGATGACTGACGACTGAACCCCTACAAATCACAGGAAACCTGTTCAGGAAAGCCTGTTCAATCATTGAGTAGCCTGAAGAAAAGTATCACTGCGAGAGACTTGCTAGTGGTCAGCTATAAGGTAACCTGTCAGCCAAAAGAATTAGGTGCTAGGTAGCCAAAAGGAGAGGTAAAGCCAGACAATCTACATCCTCTGTATTTCAAGAGGAATCTTGTAACTTCTGTGCACATATCTCCCCTCTGTGCGGGTGGAGATGTGGACCTTTTCTACCTGGGAGGTATTGATTAATTCAAGTAATTGTAAGCATTCACACAGAAGGTCTGATCTCAGCTTAAAACAGCTGTAGAACAGGAGTAAAGTTAAAGCTTAGACGGTTGCAAGGGAGATGAACAAGACCATATCAATAGAGATTTACCTTCACCAGAATACTGAGTTGTGCAGCTCCACGCTCATCTAACGGTCCCAGATTCTGACTTACCAGAGAACAAAAACTATGACAAAGGTCCAGGATTTCATTTAAACAGTGGAAAACCTTTATGGAAAAAGTACAGGTTACCAGTTACATACAGAGCTCAGCCTCAGAGGAAGTTTGTGGTGTTGTGTTTGTTTGTTTTTTTTTTTTTTAGTACCTGAAAATTTAAAGCATTCATAATCAAAATGATATACTGTGTTTTTCAGCAGTCACTAAGGAAGATGTTAAAGCAACTGTGGCATTTCAAAGGCCTTTTTTCTTAAGGAAAAAGCTGCATGCTTCTACCTATCCCTGAAACAACTTGGGGAAAAAAGTGAAAGCACGATCTACTTACAGGTTTTAGGAGGATGAAAGACTGAGCCAGCAGGTTACTTAAGAAATGATCATGAGCCAGTCGTATGCTCTCAAAATCTCGTGTGGCATTTATTTGCTGGAGAAGCTGTGAGAACTGAGATTCCAGTACATCCACCTGATGAACACACAGAATCTTCATTAACAGCTTCCTTGAGGAACAGGAGTACCTCAGACCAGCTAGAAGTTGTGTAAGAAATTTGCTTTCCCTATCCTTACTCTTACACTAGAGGCTGAACATCAACTTCTATCTGCCTTACTGACGGAGCTCTATGTACAACAACAGTAGACTAATAAGGGAGAAAAGAATCAATCCCTGAATATTAACTATGTAGACAAACAGTTGCTTTCTAACTAGTGGAAAAAGTTCTTAGGCTGCTCCAGAAGTTATACTTCCTCTTTGTTTCTATGGAAACGAACACAACACTATTTAATCACATTCTCAGATACAAAGCACTATTTTTCAACATAGTCACCACCATTAGCTATGAATTTTCACCAGCAATGAGCTGGTGCCTGCACCATGTACTCATCAGGGCAAAGGCTACAGAGCGAGAACTCAAGCTGTTACTCTAGAAAGTCAGGCCTCCCTAGTTTCTACTGTTGTAGCTATTAACAAATTGATTCTAGCAAAATTATGCTACTACTGTTTAGTAGTGTTTAGGTTTGAAAGTGAGAAAGCGGCTTCTTTCAATTAAAAAAAAAAAATCATAACTAAAAAAACACAGAAAACCATCCAAAAGAACTCCTCGTCACTGAACAAAGCAGAGCTCGCTTCAAGGGGCAGAAAACCAAGACAGGATGGTATGTTAATGATTCAGCTTCAGGGATTAGCGAGGCTCCTCACAACTCCTTAGTAGCGCTAAAGAGCCATTTGCATTTCCATTAACACGTAAAACTCTACCGATTCACACATCCATTAACCATTAATTGTAGCACTGACTCTGGGAACTAAAAAAAAATAACAGTTTAAAACTTCAGTGCTCCCTCCCTCCTTCTATCAGTCCTTGATTAAGCGATACAAGTTCAACTCTGTTTAATCCTGACCTGGAGATAATACTGAAGATTGTCCACAAGGAAAGCCATGTGGTCCCTCAGACGCCACTTGATGGCATCAGTTCTGTTAGACTTCAGATGTTTACGTTGCATCTGGAGAGCCCAGCAGTGTTGTAGCTCTGCCTGGACCCGTCGCACGCTGAGCAGGTATTTGAACACAACATTGTACCTATAGTCAAAAACAACAAAGTTGTTTTAGGACAGAACTTTTTCTTGGGTACCAGAGAACACAACAGTGCAAGACTAGAAAGAGAAATAGCAGGCAGTTGCCTGCCAACAGACAGCGTAGATGAAGTAACAGCCCATCTCAGAGTAACAGATTTCTGATTGTAGTGGTTATTAATCTAAAAAATACAAAGTAATTCTAACGTTACTGGAAAAGAGCTGGCAAAGTTTTGACAGTTTTGCTGACAGATTTACCATGATCTTATTTGGAACAAGTACCTCAACACGACTAAGTAGAAAAAGTAAGGTTCAGGAAGCAAGCTAAAGTGCTAAAGCCCTACCTTTCTCTCTAGGAATGGAAAAAAAATACTGGGTGCCTGATGTCAGGTAACTTCCAGACACAAAGGCAATACCTAATACTTACTTCTCCAGAACAGCAGGAGTAAAGAGAATATGCAGTGGCCACTGAACTTTGTAAGAAAGGCCCAGAGCTGCCCAGCCAGACGTAGGGGCTTCACGTGGAGACAGCTCTCGGGAAGGCCCTTCACGAGTCTGAGAAGAATCTGAAAATAGATAAGGTGCTTAGTTAAGTTGTCCTCTCAGTCAAGGTAAGCCTTCCAGACAAGAATGAAGAGGGAAAGAACAGAACAGGAAGAGGAAAAGCAGGCTAAGGTTTCACACAAGGCTGTTAAGGAAAACAGTATTTCTTTACTCCACGGGAGGGTAAGAGGATTATAGAACAAGGTCATTATCATAATCCCTCTTAACTCATTACTAAAAATGCAAATAGATACCTTTATGCTCCTTTCCATGATACTCAATGGTCAAGTGAAGCAAAGGAAGAAGGTTGTCATCATCTAACAGTACCTTATGAGCAGACTGCTGAAATGCAACATTGACATCTGACAGAGAGAGAACACAAACATTAACAGAATACTCAAGATGCAGACAGTGCTTATTTTGCACCTATTGATTATTCACATTGGGCCATAACGGACTAACATTATTTCCACTACTTTAACTCCACTCCAATAGGGAGAGAAGCCTATCATCTGAAAGTTACTGAAAGATTATTTTTGCCCAATGTGTAATATACTGTAATTTAGAAGTGCTGCTCTTTCAAAACTAATGAAAACATCCAGAGGATAAGATGGGGAAATCTGCATTGGATTTAACTATTTTCCTGCCAGAGCACAGAGAGGACATTTTGTAGATGAGTAATCAGCACTCACCATGTTCTGTTACGGCTGTGGGTGGTGTTTTTAACATGTGCTGTGCAGTGTCAATGAAGGCTTGAAACAGTTCACCTCTTCCCAGAAGGTAGAAGTCTTTTATAATCTATTTAGATAAGTTTTTGTATGTAAGCATATAAAAAACTGAGCAGAAAGAGTAAGCATTCTAACTCATAACATTTATTTTTTAATTACTTGGACAACTTCTGTCATTTCAAAACACAGTTGGAAGGCTCTGAACTTCATCCAGTGGCCAGAAAGTCAACAGTGCAATGCACTGCAAGCAATACAATGAATCTCCAAGATGCAAAGCACAAAACCACATACATCTATAACTCTGCCTCTGACCAAGTTATATCACTGTACTCATGCTTGAGATCTTGGGAAATGAAAACAGAGTTACCTAAAAGAAGAAAGTACAAAATATGAAACAGTAAAGCATCTACTGGGAAAGGGCTGTTAAAAAAAAAAATGAAACAAAGCAAACAAGAAATCCCACATCACTGATTTTAAGCTACTTTTGCAGAAACAAGTTAGCAGTAACATTACCTTCAGCTGTCCTAGTAAGTCAGATTCCTCCACCATGAGTTTCCAAAGATGCTAGTGAGACGATAGAAAAAACAAATAAAGCAAGAAATCTCTTCTCAGACACATCTGAACTTACTGAATTTTACTGAATAACTGTCTTAAAATAACTGTATATGAAATGTATATAAAACAAAAGAGGAACACGCTAAGACGACTTCTGAGTGGGCAACCCATGCTACTAACTAGAATATTCTTCATGCATATTAGTAAGAAACATGAAGATGCATGGAGAAAAAAAAAAAAAAAAAAGCAAATTCTTATGAATTCAACCAAATCCTACTTGTCCTCACTTTTCTGTGCTCCTATGTTCTCTGGTTTTTCATCTTTTTTCCCCAGATTAAAACAAAACAAAACAAAACAACCCACAAAGCATTTGTCTAAGTAAAAGGCCAACTGTTAAACTGCAATCACAATCACAGCATAAAGGCTGGAAGTTGTAATAAGCGATACAATCAATGTTTTACAATTCCCTGCAAATTACTGGTATTAGTTGAAGTCTTTGTATCATTAGAAGTTAGAATAACACGACACTAAGCCTGATAAGAAAATGAAAGCCACCTTTTTTTTTTTTTTTTTTTTTCCACCTTCCTGTTTTAATTTATTGTAAACAGCTTTCCTTCTCCTGGTCATTCACAAAACTCAAAATCTCCTCCACCTGTATAGTTATCCTACCTGGGATCCTTACCTCAGCAACTGTGCTCCGTATCCAGTCAACCACAGATTCAAAGTCTACCAAACTAAAGAGTGGCTGCTGCTTGAGTCGATGTAGTTCTGCTGCGAAAGTGTCTTCCTGGTTTTTTAGGATGGAGCCTGTGCAACAATGAGAAACGTTCTGGACAATAACAAATCCTATTCAAATAAGTGCAGACCCTTTCCAGCACAGTGGGATAGAGAGGCTGCCCAGGAAGCACAATGTCATGTCAGACAAGAGGAATGTAGATCTGTGGAGGCCCTGAAGTACCAAGTACAAGGCAGTACTGCAAATACACAACAGACACTTGATGTGGCAGTCGGGGAAAAAAAAAAAAGACTAAGTGGAGAGAAGAAAAGAAGGAAGGAAAAGATTTTCTATGCAAAGTCCTTTTTCCTGGGACTTAGCTAGATCTATGAACCCTGAACTTTTCTGCTGCATTACCCAGTTGGTTGGATTCTCCACATGCTCTGTCCCTCTCAGTTGTATCCCACCGCTTGGACTTGGGAATTTGTTATTTTTGAAACCACCCCTCACCTCTACAAACAGAACAAAGTAGTCCAATTCAGTTGGCTCTTTGTTATCTGCACTGGCATTAGGCAGTTAAATATTTTTTACACACGTGCACGCTCACAGCAAGATGTGCTCCTGTAATTGTTTGAACCCTTCAGGCACAGAAATTCAAAAGGCAACATGACCTTTACAGAGGCTTTATTTCTCCAGAGTGAGATAATGACTTACAACTTAGTATTTTTTATTTTTATTATTACTTATAACTAAGTATTTTTTACTCATGCTGAACTTACATCCTTCCCTAGCACTCAATCAGAAGCAGAGCACTTGGACCATTGTTCTGATCTGGCACAGCCATGTGTATTTTCTGAAGCTGATCATTTTAACAGTGACTGTTAAATAATTCATTCATACAGTATTTTGGAAGATACTTGTCAGTCTCTCACAGCTGAGTGAAGGCCATAAGATGCTCCTTACCTTTTCTGGTCAGGTTAACATTTTGATTCTCAAACATTTGTACAGATTCTCCCACAAACAAGATTTTTTCAGCAACTCGCACAGGAATGTACGATGGCAGCATCTCCACTCGCAGAGAAAACTGTTTCAGAGATGGAGCTAACATGTTCTCCTCCTCAATCAAGCGCTGTCAGACACCAGAGACAAGACAGAAAGCACAAGGAGAGAAAGAGGTTGAGAAAACCAGGCTTATATAGGAAAAGTAGTAAGTATCAGAGTATACTAAAAGTAACTGGTTTTCTGTGGCCTTTTAAAGCTTTAACTTGTTTTTGCCTTTGTACAATCTTCTCTCAGCAAAGATTGTTTACAGAAGGCACTTAACTTTATGCAACGTGAGGTCGGGTCTCGAGAATGACTGGTCATTTGTATCATTTGCACTGAAGCAGAAGACAGTACTTCCTCTTCAGTCACCTGATGACTAAAGGTGCCAAGCTACAACTTGCAGTTTTACCAGGTCCTGCAGCTCTCGTAGCTGTTTTCCTGTAAGTCCTCCAATTCCTAGGTCATCATCATCATCTTCAGGTTGGCCAGAGATATTCCCAGAAGGGCCCTGTTTGATAAAGAACTCTTCATGTTGGTCTAGTAGCAATCCATGCAGCATCCAGGCAGAGAGCTGCTTATACATGACTCCATGACACACAGCCAGAATCCTGAAATCAAAAGAAACAGACAGTGGGTCCACTACACACAGTAATCAAAACCTTATTGTACATTATTCTGGAAAGTCCTGTTGATCAGCCAGGCAATTTGGTGCTTACTTTCTTCCCAAGGGCACACAGACATAACAACATTCACCCAGTGAAATTTATTTTTCTAAAGGATGAACACAATGTCTGCTGTATCCAAGACATTTTGTGTAGACTTCCAAATATGTAGAAAGCCTTAATTCCTGCCATGAATCTGTTTTAGATAAATAAAGGATACTGTGACAGTTTGTCCTTTTAAATCATACAGGCCCGATTTGAGCAGCATCATCTGCTTTCACAAGTAAGAAAACACTTTGATACTAAAGTCAGGTATTACGTACAAACAAAATAGTTTTGTTGCATCTACCTACTTTTGAAGAGCACTGCGAACAGGAGGCAACCCCCCACAGCTATGTTTGTGGACAGTTTCCAGAATCTGACATCCATGAATCTACAAAAAGAAACAAGTGGTTAGAGTAGGACTATTACCTGGATCTGTACTGACTATTTCAAACATTTAAACTCTACATTTCCAGCTAACATGAAGAACTGCACAGGTCTAACAGAAAGAGAGATTAAACATACTCTGTGCAGTGGAGAAATAAGTCTTCTATGTAAGCTTCTCTCAGAAGCTTCCCTAGATGAAAACTAAGCCTCTCAAGACTTTGAAAACATTAGCTACTCCTTTTTTTAATTCAAGTGAGCATGGAAGAAAACAAAATCAGAAAAGAAGAAATTCCAACTAGCAGCATCTTGTAGTTTGAAGTGTGTTGTGATTATAAAATGCATCTTGCTAACAATGAATGAGGAAAAAGTCAAATCCAGTGTAAAGAGATTTGTAAAGCATTCAATACTTACAATAACTGAAACCAGATTCTTTCCTAGCATTCAGTTCTGGGATGAAAGCAGGAAATACTTTATCAGCTAAAGAGGAAACGTGCTAAGAGAGTCTAGATAAAATTTTGCTGTACCTTCTGAGTCTTGATCTGTTCCACCACAACCATCACGGATGGGAAGAGTAACTGAAACTGCAGCACAAGAAGGAGAAAAGTTACACTTAGGTAAGCGTGAACAACAGGTGATTACAGTAGTTCAAGCAAACTGTCAGCATGCTTTCCACTCAAATTGGGAACTACTGTCAGTGACCCTAAAATCACTGGAAACAATGTCCATCCTCACTTGGACCAAGGGTCATTAGGCCACTGTATTCCAGCTGCAGTTCAGAATAAACAGAAGTTGTGAGGAATATGCCAGGGTAAAGGAGCTGTGCATTGCGTCAAAGTGCAAGTGAACCTCTAACTATGATTACAGGACTATAAATTTGGAGCTGTTAAGGAGAAATGACGTAGGATGAAAGACTAAACCTTGTTTATACCACTCACATTCTCATTAGACATGTTACAGAACGACAAGAATAATCATTAGCATGAACAGGTTCATCAGCATTACCTGGTCCAAGGAATAATTAACGTGCGAGATGGAAAGATGTGGGTCAGCCAGAAACTGTAAGAACAACAGAACAATTAATGAAAATTAAAATATGGCATGGATAAGTAAAAAGGCAAGTCTGGCTCTATGCTCTGTATCATGTTATGTCCCATGTAGGCTGTAACTTTTAATGAAACCACTGGATGATGACAGTACCTAAGACAGAACAGCTGCTAAGCCCCAGAGGATTTTATCAGAACCTTCACAACTGAAAACAGAAGTCATGATAGTATGAAACAGCATCAGGTTCCAAAGCTGATGGGGCATTTATTGAATTGTATGTGGAAGGGAATGACAGCTTATTAAAATTAACAGTCATTTATAATAGCATCTCACAGGAGTAATTTGAAAGCCATTCCCAAAGTGAAAAGAAAACTATCTTGTTGTCTCTTTAGCTACTACCACTTAGTCAATACAGTAATGGCAAAAATGACAAGCTTCCACAATGTGCCAGCAGCAAACAGCCTCTTGCCCCAGGTCCCTCTCCTTTACCTCTTGTTCCAGGTCAAGCAGTGCCTGTCGATACGGCTGCAACACTGAATCAAGACCTGTACAGAATGCTCGCAAATAAATGCCATGCAATCCACTCTGGTTTTGCTGACATGGGTGATGGTCCTGAAACAGAACAATAAAATCCTCAGGTTCTCAGCACAGGTCTGACGAGTAATGGAACCTCCTGCAACATTGCACCAGCAGCCAGTGGTCACAACACTCTAAAGTGCACCTTCAACAACCATAAAACGTCCAGGAAAAAAACAAAACATAACAAAACAAACAGAGCTGTTTAGCTCTTCTGTGGATGCATGCGGGAGTTGGGAATGGTGCACGCGCGGCAGCACTGTTAAATTCGGTGCTCGTTTGTATTTACGAATGCCTCCTGAACCCCTACGCTATTCACAACTCCTGATGAACCGCAGGTACCAGAAATTATAACGTGATGTTCCCTTCCCTAGGAATGATATTTCCGCGCTCCGTCACGTCTTCCAACACAAGCAGTCATGCACCCGCTCGCATTTACACCACGCAGAACCATACAGAGCCCTGCTCGGGACGGTCAGTTTGCGGCAGAGCAGATCATCGTCCACGCTGCGCCGCTGCAGCCTCACCTGCTGCTGCACGTGTCCCGTGTACTGCTCCACGAACTCGGCGAAGCGGATGTAGTCGGTACCGAGGCGGCAGAGGCGGTTCAGAACGTTGGTCTCGCTAGGGTGTAAGAACGGCAATTCCTGGGACACCTGCGGGAAAAGAGAGCGGTGAAGGAGAAGAGAAACGAAATGGGAGAAGAGGAGGAGGGGCCGGGCCGTACCTGCAGCCCACCGCGCTTGCTCCAGGTAAAGGCCGCGCCCGGGTAACCGCTGAGCGCCAGCAGCAGCTCGTGGATCATCGCGCCGCCGGGCGCCGCGCCGCGCCGCGCGAGGGCCGCTGGGAAGGGCGCGTCTGCGCGGTGGCCCGCAGACGGTGTGGGCGGCACTTAGGTCCGCGGGGATCAGGGCGGTGGCTGCCGCTGCGGGGGACGCCGGGCGCGGGGAAGGACGGGGCTGCGGGAGGACGGGGAGCGGAGTTGCCGGAAGAGCCCTCGGAGCGGCCGGCCGGGCCCTCGAGTCGGATGGCAGCGGTTGCCCGGACCCGGCCTGATTCCATCCTGCCCTGCCGGTGCTTTTGTTTGTGTGAACATGAATCGCGTATTTAATCTGGCGGAGAAATCTGGAATCTAAACGTACCGGTCTTCTGTAGCCAGAAATGAAGCTTGTGGTAGCGTTCCCTCACAAACACAGTGAGGATCCCAAATGCCTTCCTTGCAAGCAGGGCAGGGGCGAACGGGATGTGAAGGCAGAAGGAACTGCTGTTGGTCGGAGGGTGGGAGGAGGCCGATCTTTGGGAAAGTCAGTGAATTGTTGGCAATGAATCAAAGCCATTTAAATAGAGATGTGGTGTTGGGATTCCTTCCTTATTGCTGAGTGTTACTATCTGATGGATAGTATTAGGTAAGTCACTGTTTTTCTAAAGATGCATTTTTTTGCTGCAAAGCTCAGAAAAATAATCTTTCTTATAAAAGAATTGGCAAATAAACATCTTCAAAAGAACATAACTGCAGTTTAAGTAAAGGCCTGAATTTTGGAGCTCTTTTTTTTTCCTATCGCAGCTGTGGTAATTAAGGCCAAGCGCCAAGTACTTTTTTTTTTTTCCTTTTATGAATCAAGTTGAAAGCTGAAATTCTGAAATGTACTTTGTGAGGCTACATAACTGATCAACACTTTAAAAAACAACAACAACAAAAAACAGGCAGCAGAAGCAAAAGATTAAACACATACCCTAATGGACTTTAGTCGGGGGTGACAGCAGAGACCAGAAATTGTAAATGTAACCACTGAAGTACAACCTTGAAGAGTTTCGTCCAGAAATTGCAATTATGTGAAATAATAAACCTGGCAGAAGAGGGTAAGTGTGAGATATTTTTGTTTGAGGAAGGATTGTAGGCCTGTACAAACAATATCACAGAATTTCTAGGGGAACATAACTAGTTCTGCATGCCGTAGTCTATATGCAAATGGTGCTTAAAATGTCTTCTCATCACATAACTGCAAGCTACTCACATCTACAGTAACATAAATGTTATTAGAGCTATAACTGTAATTAAAATGTCAGTTTTGACAGAGTGTTTGCGTGTTGAAGTCTTCCAAAATTGTTGTCAGAATCTATTTTCAATAATAAAGTCTATTGGTTATATTAATTTTTCTCTTTTAACGTGACTTAATAGGAACATTTGTTTTTCTTTAGGGTTGTTATGTGCATGCTTAATAAAAGCAGGTTAATTGAATCAAGTGCAGGCCCTGTGTGTGTTACTGCTCAGCTGAGAGCACCAGGCAGCAGAGAATACAAACAAGGAAAAGGGTCCCTTCTTGCTCAGTGGTGTGACCCCACCTGAGCATTCAGCTGCTTTTGATCAACATCTGAATCTATGTGATTCCTTTTTGAGTCGTTCTTTTGGGCCGCTAAATTATACTTCCTTCTATCTGGTTTAAAACTGTTTGCTTAATTTTTCTGTTTGCTTAAATTTTGACTACCTATTCTATATTTTATGAGTAGAAATGAGTAAATCATTTCTTCAGTCTCATTTTTTCCCTCCCCTTTTTTCTCCTCCTGGGTACTCTTTTGTCAACTGTCATAATTTAAGTAGTTCCTCTTCACGTGAAAATCATTCTGTAGTTCTGATCAGTGTTGCTGTGTTTGTGTGTACTTTTAAAAATATATATATTTTAAAGGAGAAATGCATACAGATATGTGCATTAGCAAGATGCACAGTGATCTTTTCATCTGGTAAAGCTGGTCTTAATAATGGTACTGGTAATAATGGTAATTATTAAATGGTAACTGGTAATAATGATACGTTTCCATCTTTCAATCTTTTGGTGTTGAAACTATATATTCTTAAAGCCTTATTTGCATATGACTTCGTATTATCCCAGCTTTCCTTTCCTCTGAATAATGGACAGCCGGTAGTGTGTTCTGTGTTAGCTGTAGAACTTGGGACACTCTTAAGGTTTGGATGCACAGCAGAGGCAGAACGTTGGACGGTGACATCGTTGCCCAGCGATACGTGCGGGGCGGGCGGGGCAGGACAGAGCAGAGGCGGCTTCCCAACCGAACTCCGGCGGATGGAGCCGGCAACGGAACGAGCGGCGCGGCTCCTCCTCCTCCTCCTCCGCCACACCCGGCACTGCAGGAAGAGGAACAGCCGCGCCCAGCTCCCGGCCGGCCCCGGACCAGCGCAGCGCTATGGCGGCGGAGGAGGTGGACGGCTTGGGCGTGTCCCGGCCGCACTACGGCTGTGAGTACCGGGGGGCCCGGGCTCGGCTCTGGGAATCGGCGGCGCCGCCGCCAGGACACATCCCGACCGGCGACGCCCAGCCCGGCTTGCGCGGTCCGTCCCTTCCCGGGACCGCCACTGGGCGCGGAGGCTCCGGCGGGGGGAGCGGGGAGCCTCGTTCCCTGGGGCGGCGCGGCGCGGCGAGCCTCCCGCGGGGCGGGTGCCGTGGGTCGCGCGAGCTCGACGGGTCTTTCGCGGGCGGTAGAGAAGAGCACCGGGAGAAGGCGGCGGACGGGCGGGCAGCGCGGGGCCGTCGCTGGCCGCCTGCGTGAGGATCGCTCGCGTGTGCCGTGGGCGCCCTGCGCGCCTCGCCCAACATGTCCGCCGCGGGGAGGGGACGCGGCGGGGCGGGGGCTGCGCTGATGGAGCGATCTCGGCAGGAGAAGGGCGCGGCGGGCCGCTGCCTGTTTCGGCAGCGGTCCTTCGTCTACCATCCGAATCGATCGGATGCGTTCAGGTAGAACGCCTTCGTCTCCTCGAAAATGGAGGAGCTTGCTCTGGAGAGGGGGCTTCGATTCGATGTTTCTGTGGTGTGTGGTCGCTTGTGCAAGACGTCACGTCAAAAGCGAGCAAAGATGGAGCAGGCGCTGTGCGGCGGATGGGAGATGGCGAAAGCGGCGGTCGGGGCGCGGCCGCAGGTGGGGTCTGCGGGAGGGGCGGGGGCGGCAGCGCTGCTCCTCGCTCGGGGGCGGTACCGCGTGGCGTGAGGCCGTTGTCAGCTCTTGTAACTTTGGGAAAGGCTGAAGTAGTGGGAAGAATGTGTGCGGGTACCTTAGACGGCTTTCTGAGACGTCCTGGCGGTTCTTACCAAGGCTTTGCTTGATCTCAAATGCTGTGGTTGGTATCTGATCCATTGTTTTCGTTTGGTGGAGGTATTTCAGGCGTAAGCTAACCTTTGACTAACTACAGTACAAGGTGTTTCCCATTTCACAGAATCACAGAATCACCCGAGTTGGAAGGGACCTCAAGGGTCATGTAGTTCCAACCCCCCTGCCTAGCAGAGCCACCAAACATCCACATTTAGATCAGGTTGCCCAGGACCCCATCCAACCTGGCCTTGAACACGTCCAAGGACGGGGCATCCACAACCTCCCTGGGCAGCCCGTTCCAGGGCCTAACCACTCTCCTTGTAAAGAACTTCCTCCTAACATCCAACCTAAATCTTCCCTCCTTCAACTTGGATCCATTTCCCCTAGTCCTGCTATTGTCAGCCCTTTTGAAGAGTTTATTGTTTATTTGTCACGTTCATCCATTAAACTTTAAAAAAAAGTGGCTTTTTCAACATGAGAGCATGGCGGAGGTACTTAGCTGTAAGTGGAAGATTTAGGCATATAACTGTAGGATTTTGATCCAAAGATGATATGCAGGTTGTGGATCTAAATTATCCTCCAGGTGATGGCTGAGAGGGATGAAATATAACAGTATAGAAGGAATTACATGGTGTAAAAATATGCAGCTGTCCTTTCATCTTTGACTGCCAAAATCAGTATGTAGGTGGAGAGAGATGTGTCACTGATGTGCTTCTGAGAAAGAGTATGGCAAAGCTAGAATGAAATGGTTTCGGAGAAATTGGCAGATGAGGAAAAGTTGAATCAAAATCAAATTGAGAAATCAGGGAAGATGGAGAACTTATGCAATAAGGGTGGAAGGATAAGGAAACCATGTCTCTTGTTATTTGCAAAGCACATGTGTATTTGTTCCTTCATTTTTTTGAGACAAATAATGCCTGGGATGAGTTCTTGTGAGGAAGGTAGGATATGATTTGTGATGTTGTATGGGAACTGCTGAGTCACAGCTGACCCACTGATTGAGCACCTGGGGAAAGGACCGGTCAGCCCTGGGAGCACAGGTGAAGGCAGTTCAGCTGTGGGACAGGAAGGGGTGCAGCCTGGCTGCACCTCCCTTAGAGCTCATTTAAGGGCTGGCTGCCGCTGTGGAAGGATCTCTTTCTGGAGATCCCTCCTTGGTGAAGCTTTTCCCTGTGAACCTGGAATCTTCTGATGCAGATGAGCAATCTTCTTCCCTTCCTTTATGGCACCATAGAATTGTGCCAGTCCTTCCATCATCCCACCTTTGTTGTGATGGGAATGGGTGAACGGTTGGACTGGATGATCTCTTGGGTCTTTTCAAACCTTGGTGATTCTATGATTCTATGATTCTATGATGCCTTTTCCACTGTGTTGATCTGTCCAGTTGCTACAGATGTTCAGTCTTTATCTATCTGAGAGTATTTATTTGACTATTTGCAGCTGTCTTGGATAATGAAAGGTTAACAGCTGAGGAAATGGACGAAAGACGGCGCCAGAATGTAGCCTATGAATACCTTTGTCATCTGGAGGAAGCAAAGAGGTAAGAATAAGGGAGTTTCAAATGCCTGGAACTTTTAAAGTCAAGGTATTTTGTAAGGGGAGTAATTTGGATGCAGCTTACCTCCTATGTGTTTCTAGATTCGTTGTGTTGCTATAGTGTTTTGGTATTCTCAGTGCTGAAAGGTTCCTACTATTACCTAACTTGTATTTGCCTTGGTGTAGTATTACCTTACTACCTGCTTATGGACATGAAGAACAGATTATTCTCTTTCACTTATCTGCAGCCTTTTACATTTTTTTTTTTGTAAACCTGACTTTTCTTCTCTTATTCTTCTCTTTAACTGGAAACCCAATACTTTCATATTTCTCCTTGGGTCCTGTTTAATAGACCTGTGGTCCTTTTTCCATGGATTGTTCTGACTTCTCTCAACTCCATGTCGTTTTGGAAGTGCAGTGCCAAAACAGAAGCTTTCAAACTGAGGCATTGATGTTCACACTTACAAGAGCCCAAGTATTGCGTTGTGGACTCTGATAGAAGTGCTGACATCATACATTCCAGCATGGTATCTATGTTTTTGTAATGATGTCAAGTGGTAGAGTTGTGCTGAGTTGCCATCTGTCATGGAGTTGGCCAGATCAATTACATCCGTGACAGGGGGGCACCAGGCCTCTGCCCTCCCCCCACCCCAGTCCCACAGAAATGGGAAGGAAGGAAGGGAGGAAAAGAACAGCAGCAACAATCTATGGAGGAAAACTTATTTTACTATAATATGGGAATACAAGATAACACAATAGATACAATTTAATTGAAATTGAGATTAATAAATCAGACAAGATGAGAGAGAGTTCCTGGGACCAAGTCAAACCCTGGCAAAAGCTGCCCAGAGAGTTTGTGATTGCCCCGTCCTCAGAGGTGTTCAAGACCAGGTTGAATGGGTCCCTGGGCAGCCCAGCCTGGTTAAATGGATGGCAATCCCGCCCAGGCAGGGGTTTGGAACTGTGGGGGTTTTACGGTCCTTCCAACACTAACTGTTAAGAGGAACTATAACAGCACCATTAACAGGAGGAAATAAGATATGGTAAAGCCTGTTGTTATAAGGAAAGTCAAAGCTCTGTTATTGAAAGTCAGACCACAAAAGTGTGTGTGCCTTTTCTGCTTTTGTAGTAAGGTGGGGTAAAATATATAGGCCAGGAGCGTAGACTTCATGACAAAATTGTAAGAGGGTCAGCTAGAGGAGCTTGAATCAGCCATAGAGTCTTGAAATAACTTCTGTGTTATATATGAGTCTTGAAATAACTGGGATCAGATGGGCTTCATCCTAAGATGCTGAGAGAGCTGGCAGGGGTGATTGCTGAGCAGCTCGTGCCATCTACCACTGCTCCTGATTATCTGGAGAGGTCCCAGAGGACTGGAGGCTTGCTGATGTGACTCCTATCTACATGAAGGGCCTTAAGGAGGACTCGGGGATCTTACAGGCCTGTCAGCCTGACTTCAGTACCAGGGAAACTTATGGAGCAGATCATCTTGGGGGAGATGACACAGCACGTGCATGGCGTCCAGGGGATCAGGCCTAGCCAGCACAGGCTTGTGAAAGGCAGGTTGTGCTTGACTAACCTCATCTCCTTCTACGACTGGATGACCAGCCTGATAGATGAGGGTAAGGCTGTTGACGTAGTCTATCTAGACTTCAGCAAAGCCTTTGACATAGTCTCTCATAGTATTCTCCTGGGGAAACTGGCTGCCCGTGGCCTGGACAGGTATGCTCTTCTTTGGGTAAGCAACTGGCTAGAGGGCCGTGCCCAGCAGGTAGTGGTTAATGGAGCTAAGTCCAGCTGGCCACCTGTTACGAGTGGTGTCCCCCAGGGGTCGGTACTGGGGCCCATCCTGTTTAATATCTTTGATGATCTAGATGAAGGGATTGAGTGCGCCCTCATTAAGTTTGCAGATGACACCAAGCTGGGAGGTGATATTGATCTGCCTGAGGGTAGGGCGGCCCTTCAGAGGCATTTAGACAGGCTGGACCGCTGGGCTGAGGTGAATGGGATGAGGTTCAACAAGGCCGAGTGCTGGGTCTTGCACTTTGGGCACAACAACCCCCTGCAGCGTTATAGGCTTGGGGATGAGTGGCTGGACGAGTGTGAGAAGGAAAGGGACCTGGGGGTGTTGATTGATGCTCGGCTGAACGTGAGCCCACAGTGTGCCCAGGTGGCCAAGAGGGCCAACGGCATCCTGGCCTGCATTAGAAATGGTGTGGCCAGCAGGAGCAGGGAGGTGAGCATCCCCTGTACTCAGCACTGGTGAGGCCGCACCTCAAGTGCTGTGTTCGGTTTTGGGCCCTTCACTACAAAAAAGAAAATGCCCTGGAGTGTGTCCAGAGAAGGGCAGCGAAGCTGATGAGGGGTCTGGAGCACAAGTCTCTTATGAGGAGCAGCTGAGGGAGCTGGGATTGTTTAGTTTGGAGAAGAGGATGCTCAGGGCAGACCTCATTGCGCTGTACAACTTCCTGAAGGAAGGTTGTGATGAGGAGGGATTTGTCCTGTTCTTCCAGGCAACAAACAGGACCTGAGGAAATGGCCGCAAGTTGAACCGGAGGAGGTTTGGGTTGGACATAAGGAAGAACTTTTTCTCTCAGTGGCCAGGCACTGGAATGGCTTCCCAGGGAGGTGGTGGAGTCGCCGTCCCTGGCAGTGGTCAAGAGGCGCCTGGATGAGGAGCTGCGAGATCTGGTTTAGTGCTTGTGGTAGCAATGGTAATGGGAGGATGATGATCTTGCAGGTCGTTTCCAAACGTATGATTCTATGAACTACCAAACCTTTTGTGAAAATTGAATAAAAAGATACTTGTTAGGTGAGCCTATGTTTGAGAAGAAAATTTAAGTGAGTTACAAAGACAGGTTGGCTACTATATGTAGACCAGCAGCAGCTAAATCGTGGGCTGGAGGAAGAATACGATGGGGAGATGGTATCTTAACTTCTGAAGCACTGACTGCTGGGCTCTGCGCTTAACATTTTTTATGGAGTATTACTGTTATCTTAGTGACTCAGATTGTCTGATAGTGCTGTACCGATGTTCAGCCTCTAATGCTAAATAAATACTGTGCTGGAGAGTGATGTATTAGTAGTAGCATGGAACTTACTTAGCATGGAGTTATGTTTACAAATTGGAATTGTTCTTTGTTCTTCTTGCACTTCCAGGTGGATGGAGGCCTGTCTGAATGAGGAGCTTCCTCCCACAACAGAACTGGAAGAAGGATTGAGAAATGGTGTCTACTTGGCCAAACTTGGAAACTTTTTCTCCCCCAAAGTGGTTTCTGTGAAGAAGATCTACGATAGGGAGCAGACTAGATACAAGGTGAGAGCTGCTGGCTGTGGATACTGGCTTAGGTAGACCTCAAATAGGAAAATGTGCAGATAGAGGTGTGGCCTGAATAAACAGAAAGTTCTTTTATATTAATATTAACTGAGAAGCGGGTCCAAAGAAGGGCCACGAAGATGAGTGAAGGGCTGCAGCACCTCCTCTGTGAGGACAGGCTGTAAGAACAGGGGCTCTTTAGCCTGGAGAAGATTCCGGGAGACCTTATAGTAGCATTCCAGTACCTGAAAGGGGCCTACAGGAAAGAGGGACTCTTTATTACGTCATGTAACGACAGGATGAGGGGCAATGGCTTTAAACTGGAAGAGGGTAGATTTAGGTTAGGTATCAACAAGAAATTCTTTACTGTGAGGATGGTGAGACCCTGGAACAGGTTGCCCAGTGAGGCTGTGGGTGCTCTCTTCCTGGGAGCATTCAGGGCCAGGCTGGATGGGGCTGTGAGCAACCTGGTCTGGAGGGATATGTCCCTGCCTATCGCAGGGGGTTTGGAACTAGGTGATCTTAAAGGTCCCTTCCTAATCAAACCACTCCGTGATTCTATGCGAAACATCTTTGTTTGAGAATATCGGGTAAGTGAGGGCTGTGGACTCTTTATGTCTGATCTTACAGCTGTGAAAGAACTTGTGGTGTTATAAATAAGCATTGTAATTGTGTATATAGAAGAGTTCTGACACGTTTTTTTTTTCTTTGGGTGTACTGTTTTTTTTCACTGTATTGTCAGCTGTGATATTTTGCATGTCCTCTTCTTTCTGCCTATTTTTATTTCAGGCAACTGGTCTCCACTTCCGGCACACTGATAATGTAATTCAGTGGCTAAATGCCATGGCTGAGATTGGCCTTCCTAAGGTAATTTCTGTGTTGTATGTGCAGACTGGTATGTAATCTCAAAAATAACTTTATGTTCTCTGATACTTCTGTATCAGGAGTATTTCCTGTTGCGCTAAAACCAGCAGATTTCATGTGGCTTTTTCATTCTTTAGACTTGCATTTGTATAGGTTTTCTGTCTAAGAACTTGATGAAATCTTCCATCCTGCCTTGAGTGAGAATGATTAGGGGCATAATAGCTACTTCTTCTATTCCATACTACAAACCTTGCATACCGTGTACAGTATGTTGTTTGTACTCTGCATTCTATTGCGCAGTATCTGAGCTGCAGTTAGATTGTGGCAATTTTTCTGAAATCTATATTAAAAGAAGCAGTGCAACAGAAAACAGTTGGCTCTCAATTTGTTCAGATTAACTTAAAAGCTTCATTGGCAAATTTGAAATAGGTTTCAAGTATGGCTTAAATATAAATTATTGGCTACACTATAGGAATGGCCCAGTATCTCACAGGAGTTTAATAAACATGGTTGCCTGAAAATACATGGACCTTGGTAGTGTTATGTGGGCACATGAAGGAAGGGGAATGCGCTTTCATGCATGTAGAACTTGGGCAGGAAAGAAGAAGCTTTGGTTTGGTTGAAAGATTTAAAAAAAAAAAGTGTGAATTTACGCAGGAGATGTGCTAGGCTCAGAGAAGCGTGAAAAGTTTTGGTTTTGTAGATTGTTTAATTAGTGTACTGCAGAAAATTTGGTCTTAGCACAGTTAGGACGTTTGATTATGTAGTGGATGTATCGTTCAGCTTGCTAATTTTGTTTTATCTTCAGATATTCTACCCAGAAACTACTGATATCTACGATCGCAAGAACATGCCGCGCTGTATCTACTGTATTCATGCACTCAGGTAAGGCATGCGAGGCAGAAATCTCCAGTTCCTTCTGAAATCTGCCTGGAAAGCTGAATGGTGAGGGAAAGAAGGCTGGGCTGAAGGGTGAACGGGGACTAGCAGAGCTGTTGTAGATCTTCGCTCCAATCTTTACATAGGATGGCATAGGTTTGAAGAGACCTTAAATATCATCTAGTTCCAATCCTACCATGGGCTGGTTGCCCCCCCACTGTATCAGACTGCCCAGAGCCCCATCTGACTTGGCCTTGAATGCCTTCAGGGATGGGCCTCCACAATGTTCTCCAGGCAACCTTTTCTAGCATCTCACCACCCTATGATAAAGAATTTCTTCCTATTATCTAGTGTTTGTTTTTTATGTCACAGAAAGATAGAATCTTTTGAGTTGGAAGGAACCCTTGAAATCTTACTAGTCCAATTCTCCTGCAGGAGAACAGGGATGACTACAGCTAAATCAAGTTGCTCTGAGCCTGGTGTGAACATCTCCAAGGACAGAGCTTCCAGCATCTCTCAGGGCAACCTGTTCCAGTGCCTCAGCACCCTTACTGTAAAAAGAAAAAACCAAACAAGTCCCACCATACTTTTTCCTTATATCTCACCTAAGTCTACCTTCTTTAAGTTTGAAATCATTTCCCCTTCTCCTACCACAACAGATCCTGCTAAAGAGTCTAGCCCTTTCCTTCTTACAGCCTCCCTTTAGATACTGAAATATAAATGCAGGAAATTTAGATATTGCGTGTTGAGGTAACGTAGAAATGTGAAATTGTCTGTTGTTTATTTTCCATGCAGTTAAAACGGAGTTCCATCTGAGGCACAGTTTTTTTTTTTTGTTTGTTTGTTTTTAGTAATTTATTTTTAATGATCAGATACTTTGCTAGAGGGTACAGGTCCATGAGCTGTGCTGAGCCATCTTGACAGACAAGTAGAGAACTTGCTTCTCTTTCCCCAGTCCCAGTTGTCTTAGCTTTGTATCAGTTCCATTTTTCACTAAGCTTCTTTGTTAATCAGATTAATTCACTGAAATTACAGCGGGGAAAAAAATGACCAAGTGAATGTGCTTACATCATATTAGTAAGTCACATCACCTTATTAAGACTATTTTGACACAGCGCTGATGAGGCCACACCTGGAGTACTGTGTCCAATTCAGGACTCCTCAGTGCAAGAGAGACGTGGAGCTGATGATAAGAGTCTGTTGGGGCCACTGAAATGATTCAGGGTCTGAAGCATCTTTTGTATAAGGAAAGGCTGGAGAGCTGCGGCAATATGGCTTGGAGAAGAGAAGGCCTGCAGGGTAAAGAAGGATGCAATCTGATCAATATTTATTAGTATTTGAAGGCATTGTGTAAGGAAGACTGAGCCAGGCTCTGTTTGGCGGTTTCGAAGGACAAGGCAGGAGGTAATAGGTGTCGACTGAGACACAGGAGGTTCCATCAGAGTATCAGGACACACTGTATTTCCTGTGAGGGTAACCAAGCAGTGGGATAGGTTGTCTGATGAGCCCAGGAGATCCTTTCCTTTGTAACTGTTCAAAAGCGGTCTGGACACTGTCCTGGGCAACTGGCTGCAGGTGATGCTGCTTGAGCAGTGAGGTTGGATGGGAAGACTTCCAGAGGTCCCTTTCATCTTCATTCTATGGAGGCTTCTGGGTGATGAGCAAGTCAAATGCAGCTGAGGAGGGAAGGAGACAGGAGGATCAGCTTGTACCTTATTGGTAGTTGTGAGCTGTTATATGGATTGGTATGCTGGAATGGTTCCTTTGATATTTTTATCTCTTAAATTGTGATATCTTAAAATTAACCATGAAGAAAAATTAGTCTTTCTCATCGCTTATTTTCTTTTGTAGCCTGTACCTGTTCAAATTGGGTCTTGCCCCCCAAATTCAGGATTTATATGGGAAGGTGGACTTCACAGGTAAAAAATAAAAATAAAAAAATGAAGTTTGTAGCAGTATGCACTGCCTTTATTTCAGCTGTAGGGGATATTGTCTAGGTCAATGAAAGCATTGTTGATGTCGGTTTTTCCCAAATGCAAATTAAATTAGATACTAATGGTTGTGAAGAGTTCCAGAAGTTAAAGTGGAAGGTTTGTTTTGGGTGCTTATTAGCCAGGTTGTTTAATAGTCATTGGTTCGCTACCGTTATCTTCACAAATAACAGCCCCTTAGTTTTTCACTTCTGTTGAAAGATGTTTTGGTGTCACCTTTATCCCTTGGGAGAGGTTTCACTTCAGTACTTGGTAAGCAGTTCTGGTCTCCTTTAAGAGTTTTAAGCAGAGCTGTGTGTGCCCACACAGATGCCTCCTCAAGGTTTCAGTTGCTTGATTGTTGCAGAAGTGCCTGATTTGCGTGTTTCGTGTTGGTGAGATTACTATCTGAAGACATACCTGATTTAAAAGCTTTGTTTTCCTGCACAGCATTTACTAATTGTACCTATGAAAGGCTAAACTTAAATTGCGCTGCTTTTGGGTTATTCGGGGTTTATCAGCAGCATGTCTCCATATTCTTCATCCTCTTTTCTGCAGGAGAACAAAAACGTACGTTGTTTGGGCATTTTCCTGACCTGTTTGCCACCAACTTTGAAGCACCTTAGAATAATGGAGTGTGTTTCTAGATTTTTGAGTTACATGATGTTTTCTCATGGGGAAGAATGCAGAATACTTTCGTATGAATTTCTGGGATAAGTACAAATTTTAGGAAGGAGTGCAAAATGACAGCAGTTTCTGTTTATTTTGCTTACTTTTACAGAGTTGTACTCAAAGTATAAATGAAACAATGATATTTACTGTAGTTACTCCAGCCTTTCCTGTAGCCACAGCTAATATTGCGGAGCTGGTTCCTAGTGTACTATAGACTGTGCAACGCTTTTTTTTAATATATGTTTCAGAGGAAGAAATCAGTAATATGAGGCTTGAACTGGAGAAGTACGGCATACAGATGCCTGCCTTCAGCAAGATTGGAGGAATTCTAGCAAATGAGCTCTCTGTGGATGAAGCAGCACGTAGGTTTCATTTTCGTGTGATTATTCAGACCAAAATATTGTATACTAAGTGTCTGTTTTTATGTCCCTTGCTGTAAGAAAATACAAACCTTCTGGAAGACGAAAGAGGATTGATATGCACCCGCCCCACTGATTGGGTTAGCTGACATATACTACTGGGAAGTAGGCCACATTTTTTGTCAGGAGCACCAAACCCTGCTGGTTTTGCTTTCTAGTTAACTTTCAGATAATTTTTCACTTTTCAGTCAAGTTCTCAATGTTTAACAGGACTGTTAGGTTTGTGAGTGACTAACGGGCTTCTTTTTCAGTACATGCTGCTGTCATTGCCATTAATGAGGCAATTGACCACCAGGTTCCAGCTGACACTCTTGTGGCAATGAAGAACCCTAATGCCATGCTAATCAATCTTGATGATCACTTGGAATCTACTTACCAAGACACTCTCTACAGAGCAAAAAAAGACAAGATGGAGAATGCTAAAAACAGGGTAAGTAAATGTTTTTAAACTAGTTATTTGTTTGTATTGCAATTTTATGTTGTAGTTTTAGGGGAATGCTGAGTGAGTGTATTACAGTCCTGTGAGAGTAGTATTAGGGGGATTTATTCCTGCTGATATTCTAATATTGGCTCCCGTAATCTGTTTTCCTATTGTAGAAGACAGGCAGCAGTACTTGTAACTGTGTTCAGCTCTCTGAATTATGGGTTGCCTATGTACATGCAGCGTTCATATCATCCTTTATACTTGGGGAATTTTCAATATTGATATATTTTTACAACAATGAAATGGTCAGAATAACCAACTGACCCTCAGAAAGATTCCAGGTAATTTTAGAATACTGTATAACAAATATTCTACATATATTGTTGGCCTTTCACGTTCTGAAGCTCTGCGTGATTATATAGAGCTTGTAAACTGGATTAAGGTGTTTCTGTACTGTTTGAATTGGAGTTTGTGTAGTTCTAGGACTTTTTGCATATTTAGGTCACAGGTGAACTTCCTCTCTCACAGCTCTGTATAGGTGGTGATGGTCACCAACTCTTTCCATGACAGGATCATAAAACTTTGTGAAGATGAAGGAGTTTTATTCATTTCTATTTTATCTTCAGATTTCCTCAGAAAATTCGGAAAGAGAGAGAGATGTATATGAAGAACTTCTGACTCAAGCTGAGATTCAGGGAAACATCAATAAAGTGAACAGTAGGTATCGTGCTAAAATAATAGTTCTGATTAAAAGCATTGTTTAAAATGATACCTGTGCTCCTCCTTGCTTTCAGTATCAAGCAGAAAGCTTCTGGAGTGCTAACATAAATGGAAGGCAGCTGTTCTGTTGTGTTTTTTTTGTTTTGTTTGAACACGTTACCCATATGTATGTAGTTGTAAGCTCCATTTATTTTGACTTCTGCTGCCCTTCCTTAAGAGAATGGATTGTCTGTGTTGCTGCTGGAGCTGCGTTGCCATTCTCCTATCCCACTGAGTAACTCATGTTATGTCCATCCTCCAGCCTCTCGTTGAAGTAGTGCTTTGCAATTGGCTTTGGAAATCTTCCATTCAGATTACATGCCTAATTTGACAACCATTAGATCTAACACTGCTTCTGAGCAGTAGGTTATATAGGTGATGGGACTTATTCTTTTAATGTTTCTCTGAAAATTCTGCTTTACTGTTGCTAGCGTCTGCAGCCATATCCAAGATTGGCCTCGCTTTAGAACAAGGAGATGCGTTAGCTCTGTATGAAGCTTTAGCAACACCAGCCCTGGGACTCCGAGGATTGCTACGAGAAAATTGTGACTGGTATTTCAAGCAGTTTTTGAGTGATAGACAACAGAAACAGGAGGTATGCAAAAGCCTGGATCACCGTGATTGCTGACTTACATTTTTATTTATTTCCCTTTCACCATCTCATTGTCCTTCGCGTGCCAATTGCTTGCAGTATACATGCATAACAGTTTAGTGTTGCTTTGGAAAAGCTTTATAGACATAAGCATGCATTAAACATTGGTTGGTTTTCATCTCTGCATATGAAAGGCCAGTATAATGCTTATACATATAGGTAGGTATATGTAATTAAAATACTTTGAGCAAACTTTAAATTATATATAGAGCTGTACAATAAAGGCACGTATTTCCTCTTATTTTACTATTTTCAGCGCTCAGACAATGTGAATATTTGTGTTTTATAAGTAACTGTTGGATAAGCACTGTACTATTTTCACTGTGGAAAATCCTGTCCATAATCAAGGTTGACATTAGCTTTTCATTTCAAGCCAACTCTTCGGTAGATTTTAGGTGCAGGTTGCTTATGTATGCTACATAAAAAAATTCATGTAGTAGATTTAAAAAACAGCATTGTCTCAGTTATTACAATGTCATCCACAATAATGGGAAAAAATAGGGTGCTATGAAGGTGGTTACTTCTGTGTGAATTATTTTTTGAGAAGGTACACCCAAGCAGAGATGTAAGGTATCGTGTGCCTTCAGACCCAAGAAAAATGTGGACAAATTAGTTGTACAGTTCCAGCAAACTAGATCTTGGGCATTGTGGTGGATGCATATGTACATTTTGGGTGTAAAACACTGCGACTTGGTTGCATTACTGTGACTAACTGAAGTGCCTTAAGGAAAGGCTGTTTTCTTCTGTTTGTTTATTCCTTTTGTTGAGCTATTTGCACTGAATGAGCTGATATTGTTTCACTCTCCCTGGTTTTTTTTTCCTCAGGCTGGCATTGCAGGTCTTCTGCAGAAGGAGGATTTACAGTTGGGAGTGGATGCTGCTAACAGAGCAGCACAACAGTATCAGCAAAGTAAGAAGTGGCAAAATAGCGACAAAGTATCTGTGGGATGTGATCAGGAGGATGAGAAAGCGCAGTGTTTGTGTTCACACGAGGTTATAGCAGGGCTATCTCAGACTCTCGTGGATGTTCTTTAAGTAGTTTGAGGCTACTGAAACATGGAAAATAATCATGACAGCTGGCTCTGGTGTCTTCTGTCGAGCTCTTAAAAATACTGCTTGAGATAACAGCAGATCAGATGAAATGCTGAGCAGCATGGAGCTTGTGTCCACCTTAAATAATTCTTTTCCTAGGCAGTTTGTGTTAGATTTTGTTCTATGGCCCTGTGAAGGAAATCTGGATTGCTCCGTGAGGTGTTAAAACTGGCTTACCTGTTGACTACTGACATAAGGCTTACTTGATTTGAGCTATGGAACTTTCAGCTTTTTTTTTTTAATGGCTGTTTCTAGGTATCAGATAGCAAATAAAACATAGATCACAGTGGCTGGATTTTTTTTTTAATGAGGTGCTTCTGACACCATGCAAAACTCTCTTCTGGAGAAAGTTCCAGAAGCTTTCAGTGTTTAATTCTGGCTGTACAATAGCAATTAGTTCAATTTATAACGCATCAAAAGAAAGCTGATAGGGATCTGGTTCCAGGTGGTTTAAATTACAAGAGGGAGATGGTGCAGGTCTAGTAACTAGGAGGTTACCTTCAGAGAACCAGTAAGGTACTTTGTACTGCTTGATGTTTATTTACCCATTTGTGCTATGTTAAAGTGAAAACACTGTAGGGTGTAGAGGACACTGTAGAATGCCTGGTACTGCCACGACCAGTAATAGATACTGGAAGGAAAAGTTGTTATGAATTACCTATGAAAAACATTGACAGTTGTGAGGCTTCTTATTGGCAGAAGTTGGTGAGACAGTCCTCTGATAATCAGACAATAGGTAAACTGGTTTAAAAATGAGTCTTACTTTGAAAAGGGCCTTGTGTAGTCTGGTTGTTTATGGTAATGCAGGACTAGTTGGGTAAACAAATGATCGGAAAACCTATAGGGGAATTATAGGGGAATTAGGTTTTTGGTGTGCTTTTTTTTTTTTTTTTTTTTTTTTTTTTTTTTTTTTTTTTTAGGTTAGGGTTCTTACTGTTGAATACAGTACAAGTGCTTGCATGACTGGGAGCCCAACTTCTGCCGCCGTTGTTCTCATGCTGCCTCTTTGACGTACTGCCTCTTCAAACTTCTAGGGCTGGCAGCAGTGACCAGAATTAATGCTGCAATTAGAATGGGTGATGCAGAGAAGACTGTGGCAGAAATGATGAATCCAGAGGCCCAGCTACCAGAGGTTTATGCATTTGCTGCTGATCTTTATCAAAAGGAGCTGGCCACCTTGCAGCAACAAAGCCATGATGTAAGTAATGCATTCTGATGTCTGTGAATTGTGATATGGATCACCAAATCTGCCTTGTCTGTTTCACTAAATGTGCCTGTCTTGAGTGTTCGTAGAACTGCCTTGATGCTTAGTCTGTTCTGATGTGATGCTTCATCTTGAAGTCTTGAGCTACTTGGCACTGTGAGATTCTATTTTAATCTCTTGGTGCTCTAGCAATAGTTTTGAAGAGCCAGTGTAATTGATCTGTATTCCCCTTTGTATGCAGGGTAACCTCACCCATGCAGAATTATCTGTTGCTGTAGAGATGCTCTCTTCTGTGGCTGTGATTAATAGGGCTTTGGATTCAGGGGATGTGAGTACAGTATGGAGACAACTGAGCAATCCTGTCACAGGTCTGACAAACATTGAGGATGAGAACTGTCAGAGGTGAGTGTTTTGAAGCTTCATGTCCGTATTTGATACTGCTCACATTCATGAGAGGTTCGGTTTTCTTCCCCTTATACTTCAGGTTCTTTCACTGCTGACTCCAATATTAATTTATTCTCTCTCGGTTCTTGCATCTTGTCTTTGCGTTCCCCGTTTCTTACTAATCTGCTTTGAGTACCGTCTCTCAGACCTTTATCAAGGTTTCACAACAAAGGTATGTTCTGGCCCTACGAGGTTCTCGATTGCACTAGGCCAGCTCCTGCCCTGTGTTTTTTGTCTGAAACTGTCATGCGGTCTTTTAGTGCTTTTCTGGATGGTTTTGCACTGGAGCTGACCACCTTGCTCACGGTCTTTTGTCTTTTTCCTATTCCTTCTTTCTTTCGTATATGTCAGTTTTAACCCTTGTGTTACTTCTTCCATTTTGTGTTTGGTTCTCATTGCTGTCTTGTGTGTTCCCTGGCCAGTTTTTCATGACATGATGCTTGCTGGTTTTGACTTTTGTTCTTTGACAGATATATTGATGATCTGATGAAGCTGAAAGCTCAGATGCGTGCAGAAGAAAATGAATTTATCACATGGAATGATATCCAGTCATGTGTGGATCGTGTGAACTTAGCTGTGCATGAAGAACACGAAAGTAAGTTTTGCTTGATCAGTGCTAGACTGATCGTAGATCATAAGGTGTGCTAAAACTAGGTGCATGCCAATGAACAATCTTGTTGCTTGATTCATATAGACTGAGATAGTTGCCTTTTGCCACTGCTTCTTGCGTAGCTGAGTTGCCCTGAAATCTAGAGAGGCTTAAATGTTATGTCAGAGCCTGGAATCTTGACTAACTTGCTTCCTGGATCTGCAAATAGACACGGGCTTCCTGTGTGGCTTCAGTTCATCTGATCACGTGACCCAAACAAGTGCATGCCATGTGCATGCGTGCACCAGAGCACTAGTTTTGCAGCCTTGTATTTGTGAGGCATCGCAGCAGAAGCCTGGAAGTTCATGTAGTCCAGCTCCTCGTTTCTTGTAACACTCCTATATACAACAATAGGGACAACAGAAAACCCAAAGCAGCAACCATAAAATGCAGAAAATCTTATAATGACGTAAGTTGACATCTTGTGACATAGTTTTGGTAGGAAACTTGTTAATTCTTTCACCTGCTAGTGTTTCACAGAATGGCCTGGGTTGGGAAGGACCACAAAGATCATTTAGTTTCAACCCCCCTGCTGTGTGCAGGTCGCCAACCACCGGACCAAGCTGCCCAGAGCCACATCCAGCCTGGCCTTGTGTGCCTCCAGGGATGGGGCATCCACAGCCTCCTTGGGCAACCTGTTCCAGTGCAAATATGTTCAGTTTCTTGTGTGCCCCTGTGCATGGATACTTCTTATCTAGTGTCTGAGGAAGTCCTGAAGCCACAGTGACATGTACCCTTCTGCTGTCCTGAAACTTGGTTTCAAATTCAAGAATGCTTTCTAATGAGGAGCTGTAACATATTGTTGTTTCTCAGGATAGTCTTTTTCTGCTGCTGTTGGCTAATTAATCAAGGATAATTACTGCTTGTCCTCTGTGCCCTTTCCTAAGTCAAAAGTTGCCGTGTCTGTTTTCCTTCGTTCTTCATGAGATGGAGTAGTGTCAACCGTAGTGTGTGTGTTTTTGTAAGAAAGGTCTTTCTTTTCCTACTTTCCCCCAGCTTTCTCTCATGGGGAGAGCAGCATGCCTAACGGTGTGCATACTGTGTGTGTACACACTGTAGGAGGAAGCAAGCAGTCTGTACCGTGGTCTGCCGAGGTGACGGGGAGTTGTCAGATGAAGGACAGAAAAAATGCAGGAATTCTATGGGCTAAGATGATACTGAGAGGGAAATGCAAGTGATGCTGAGACAAAACATGCTGTTACGGCCTAGACATCACTGTGAAAAGATACTCGGAACACACCTGGGTGCTTTCCTGTGCAACCTACGTTAGTGAGCCTGCTTCTAGTGAGGGGTTTGGTCTACATGATCTCCAGAGGTCCCTTCCAACCCCTGTGATTTTTGTGGATCTGTGATTCTCTAAATGAACTGCCCAACAGTTCAACTTAAACAAATTTCATCTAGTTATTGGTGATGTGGAAACTTAAGATGAAAGATCTGGTGTGCTAGCAGTCATGGAAGCAAATAATAGTTATGTTAGATCTTTTAATAGAAAGCTTATAATTAGGTATTTGTGTGTGTTAGGCTGTGAAATCACTATTAAAGCAGAATAGAGAACAGTAAGAACAAAAAAATCTAGCACTACTGAATGGGGAAAGAGGAAGAATGGACTGACATTTTGAGTGGATTTTGTTAAGTGTTCTCTGCAGCTCATGGCTACTACTTGGACATGTTTAAAATTTTTCATTTCAAGTTTTCTGTCAAAAAAAAAATAGAGAAAAAGCATAAATTGGACAATACTTAGTTGTTTGCTATCTTACTGTATGTTTCTGTGTAAAAACAGTGGAGTCCTGCCTGCAATCTATCTTACCTTGAGAAATAAATAGAAATGTATATTGGAAGCCAGTTTGATGGCATACGTCTGAGAACAGAAGTAGGTATGTGAATATGTAAGATTTACACAGAGCTTATTTTTACTAAACATCATTTAGAGGTGATGACAATTGATGTGGAAGAATAAGGACAATTCAGAATGATGTGAATATGTTTCACTACATTCTTGAAAGCCACAGTTAAGAAAACAATTCAATGGCTCAGTTTCACAGAAAAAGTGAAATGGTGTGCGTTTAAAAAATAGACTGCAGGACAGAAAGAATTCTAATGGTAGTCTTGGTCCACTACCAGCTATAACTTTGAATAATGTGTGAAAGGAAGGCTTTCTGTAGATCTTCATAATGTTCTTGAAGTATGCCTCTGTGCACTGCTGTAGATAACAAGTTTCGTGGAATCACGGGACATCCCAAGTTGGGAGGGACTCACGAGGATCATGGAGTCCAACTCCTGGCTCCGCTCTGGACCGCCTAAAAATCAGACCGTATGTCTGAGAGCATTGTCCAAATGCTTCTTGAACTCTGGCAAGCTCATTGCTGTGACCGCTGCCCTGGGGGAGGCAGTTCCAGTGCGGGACCACTGGAAACAGAAATCCAACTCAGATCTCCCCTGTCACATCTTCAGGCTGTTCCCTTGGGCTCTGTTGTTCGCCAGGGAGCGATCAGTGCCTGCCCCTCTGCTGCCCCTGGTCGGGAAGCTGTAGAGCCCCACGAAGTTTCCGCTCAGTCTCTTCTCTGGACTGAGGACTTCAGCTGCTCTTCGTATGTGTTCCCCTCTAGACCCTACACCATCTTTGTAGCCATCCTTTGGACACTTTCTAATAGTTTTATGTCCTTTTCATACTGGGGTGACCCAAACTGTACACCGTACTCAGGATGAGGCCACAGCAATGCAGCGTAGGGTGGGACAGTCCCCTTCTCTTGACCTGCTAGTAGTCCTGTGCTTGATGCACTCCAGAATACTGTTGGCCCTCCTGGCTACCTGGGAGCACTGTTGACTCGTATTCAACTTACTGTCAACCAAGACCCTCCAATCTCTTTCATCATGGCTGCTCTCCAGCATCTCCCCCCTTAGTCTGTGTGTATAGCCAGGGTTGCCCTTTCCCAGGTGCAGAATCTGTCACTTGCTCGTACTCAATTTCTTGCAGTTGGCGATTGCTCAGCTCTCTAATTTTTCAGGATCTCTATGCAAGGCCTCTTCACCCTCAACAGATTCAGCAGTTCCTCCCAGTTTAGTGTTGTCAGTCAGCTTGCTCGTAACACCTTCTAGTCCTACATCCAAGTCTTTATGAAAGCATTGAAGAAAACTGGCCCTAAAATAGAGCCCTGGGGAATCCCTGGAGTGACTGACTGCCAGACCGATGTGACCTCGTTTACTGTGGCTTTTTGGGCCTGACCCATCAGCCACTCATTCACCTACTGCATTGTATTGTTGTCTAGTCGTATGTTGGATGCTTTGTCCAGGATCCTGTGAGAAACGGTGCTGAAAACTTTACTGAAATCCAAAAAGCCATCAACTGGCTTTTCTAGGTGAAATACAGAGGTGACCTTGTCATTAAAGAAAGCATAGTTAGTTAAACAGTACTTGAAATGGTGCTTTTTTACAGCAATCATACTGTCTTCTTAGCAGTCCTGGTTCTTGTGGTGTCCCTAGCGTGTACTGTTCCTTAATCTTTGCTCTGTCCAAATGCAGTGCCTGCTATAAAACATTCCACTTTGTGATTCTCCTACTGCGTGCAGAAGAAAAAGCTGCAGTCTTTGGGCATTTTAACCCAAGTTGTATCCACTCTGAGCTCCTCGCTTTCTTCCAAAAGATCTTTGTTGTAAACTATCCAACTGTGATTTGGGCTGTTGCTTCTTTCAGCAAGCAACAATTGAATATTCAGTATATCTTGAATCGCATGATCTCTGGGTGTCCATTCCAACCCAAATTACTTTGTGATTTGCTGTAGGTTTGGCATGTGTGACTCAGGCTTTGTTCACATTTAGCTAACTGTAAGCTATCTATTTATGTCTGTTTTTATTTAGTTGAACTGTAGTCCTCACTGTTCCTGGCAGCACCCACATCTTTTGTAATACAGCTAATACTGCAGTAATACATGCATCTAATAAATCCTGGTATTTAAGAAGTGAAGGCACTGTATTTTTGAATGGCGTTCTGTGCAAAGCTGTAGCTTGGTGTGAAGAGCTTTATTCTGAAGGATTCTTGAAAACTTGTGACTTACTAGCCCTGGCCATTGAGGTTTTGATAATTCCCTTCTAGTGGATTTGAGCTACGTGTTGAAGAACTCAGTTCTGTCCATTCATGTGGTCTCCCCAAGGGATTTTTTTTCCTCCTTTTTCCTTTATTTATTACCATGTCCAGAAATGTGTGGCTTCTTTAAGGTGGAGAAGTTGTCTTGCTTTCTTTACTAGTAGAAAATGATTGCTATTAAAATGTTGCTATTCTCAGTGAGTATTTGGTTTAGCACTAATAGCACTTTTCTTCCAAAGCACAGTTTCACAATGATGGTAAAGGATTGGATAAGGATTGGATCTTGTGTTTCTTCTTCTATCCCTTTCTCTCTAGGGATTCTGGCTATTGGGCTAATCAACGAGGCGCTGGATGAAGGAGACACCAGGAAAACTCTGCAAGCCTTACAGATTCCTGCAGCAAAACTGGAGGGTGTAACCCCAAAGGTAGCTCAGCATTATCAGGACACACTGCTTCGGGCTAAGAGAGAGAAAGCACAGGTGGGTGTAGTTGAAAGTACCTCTCCAGAAGCCTTTGCATCTGTGTACTGAGGGCATTCCTGATGTTGGGAAAAAAGCTGGGAAACAGATGTGGAAATGAAAGGGTGAACGCTGCATGCTATCAGCTGATGTTACCTGGCCAGTTTGGATCTGTCTGTATGAAGGAAAGAGAGATGCAGGCATAACACGTGAATCTTTGTGAACTACAGAGATGGGCTTAAAGATATGAACTGCTTGAGATGGATTGCTCTAGCTAATCGTCCGTCCAGAGTGGCACACGTACCTTCTTTTTGGAGATATAAGGAGATGTGTTCAGTTTCATTTCTTTTTATAAGAAGACAGTGTTTATTCTAATAGTTCTGAATTTCCAAATGCAAGTCTCCTTCAGTCTCATTTTTCTAGTGCTATTTGTTAAATGTATCCATAGGTGTAGTTACATAAAGCAAAAATAAAATTTCAGAAATAGGAAAAAAAACTTGTTAGATGATGAATTTGTCCAGAAGGAGGGGAAAATAGAAAACAAAATATATGCTTCTAGAAAGATGTGTATGAATGCCTGTCACTCACTAGGTGACACTGCAGATGCTATGCATTTTTTGCATGATGGTTGTCTGTTGTGGTAGCCCAGGACTTCTCCTGACTTAGATGGAGTTGCCACTTTGCATAGCTGGTCTGTATGTACAGGTGAAAATGGAGAGAGGAAGAATGATCTCACTTTACTGGTTTAGGAAGGAAGATGAAACACTATATGGGTGGTGTTTGGTGGCCCTGCCTGGGCAGGGGGTTGGAGATTCGTGATCCTTGAGGTCCTTCCAACCCTGTGATTCTGTGGTGTACATGCTACTGATTTATTTATTTATTTTTTTTTTCAAATAGATGAGTGGGATGCTACTTTATTTCCTTATACTTACAAAGAAGTAGCAGATGTGCTTCCTTTCAGTTGCCTAAGAGTGTTTAATTTTTTTTTTTTTTTTTTGTAATATCTTTTCAGTTGTGGAGCTCATTGTTCTAATTCCAGCAGGGATTTTAGTGTAGAGACTGAGATGATACTGTGTTCAGCATTGGTGGTTTTTGTATGTTTGTTTACTTTGTTTTTTTTGACTAAGTGTAAACCTTCACGATGGCAGTGTCTGAAAACTGTGCTGGTGATGAAGATCACTGAGCAGCTTCCTCAGTGGCCCTGAAAGGGTTCATGTTCCTCAGGAACCCATTTTGTGCTGAAGCATTTCCTCCTACTGAGTGAGAATGAAATAACGAGTTGTTCTTAGTGTGCATGGAAGCTTCTGCCAGGCTGGATTGGTGACTTCAGTTGATGTGCAATTAACTCATTGAGGCTTATGTTCAGTGTAGGGCTCCTCTCTGCAACGTGGCAGCAATTTCAGAGATGGTGAGATCGTGGTATAGACTAGCACTGTGGGTAGAACAGTTGCTGTCCTGAGCCAACGTGCTTACTAGCTGGTGACTTCTGTACCTTGGGACTGAGAGGGATTGTAGTTCAGCACAAGGCAGGGGATCTGGCATATGATGCGATTTCTCATGTGATGAACAGTGAGAGAAGTGTTAACCCTGCAATGTGTGACAGCGCGTGTCCCTGCTGGGGGGACTGTGACAGGAAATGCACGGGAAAGATCAGAGGGTTTTGATAGTCCTGGGATTGATGACTCTGCTGGTAGAGATGACAGTGCAAGAGTTTGTTCCTTTAAGTCTCCCACCCTTCCTCAGACAGGGGTTTCTACATTGCTGAAGCAGTCATGGGACTCCTTGGACATTCAGATAAAACTTGTCAAAGGGATGTAGGTTTCAATCCAAAGCAGTGGTAATGTGGAGGGTATGTAAGAAAATGTCAATTTTTAGTCCTGCCACAGAACTCTTAATGCTGGAATATAGTGGCTCTTTGTGCAGAGTGATTATTAATCCGTGTCAGAAGTCAATGTTTCCTGTGTCCTGTTTGCACAGCAGGAGTTGTTGGAGGGATGGCAATTGCTTCTTATGATTTCTTTCCATAGTAACCCCCAGGAAGCAACAGTGGGGGTGGAGGAGCTGTGCTTGGCAGCTGCTGGACTATTGTTCATTACGTGTATTTTGGGGTTTGCTAAACACTTGTCTCAGGAAATTTCTGCGTGTAACGTTATTTAATGAGTTTCTTCAGCCAAAACATAAGATACGGTGTGATCAGTACTCCACAGCAAATGGTCTGTTAAAAGAGAGACTTGAGACATGCTTTTACTGTTGTACATTTGTATTTACCCCCAGTACATACAGTGCTTTTTGATTTGCTGGTGCAGAAATCTGCAAACCTTTGTGGACGGGACAAGAGCAGCCTGCTGTTGTGTTAGTTACCCATCAGTTTTTGGTTGCTGCTCCTGTATGTGCATTTCCACTTCATAAAGTTTCCCTGAACAAGTCCTTGCAGCCTGGTACTGGGAAAGGACTCTTGTTAGTCTATGTTTGTGTCCACCTCAGCGGAACAAAGCTTTTCAGGAAAAGTCCTAGGAGTGCTGGTAGGCAGACACCCAGGTGGCTGTGAGTCGGCAGTGTGCTCGTGCTGCCTGGAAGGCTTCAGTAGAGAGGTGATCCTTCCACTTGGCATTGGTGAGGCTGCTCCTGTACTGTGTCCAGTTCTGCCCTGCCCCCCCAGACAGGAGACATGAATGTACTGGAGATAGGCCAGCGTAGGGCCACTGAGGTGCCTGAGAGACTGGAACACCTCTCCAGAGAGGAAAGCTGAGGGTGAGGAGACTCTTTAGTCTAGAGATGAGAGGGCTTGGAGGGAATCTGTTCAGTGTATGTGAAAGCTGGAAGTGAGGATGCAGTTGAGGACAAGAGGCATTGAGTACAAACTGGGGTTCAAGAGGTGCCATCTAAATGTCAGGCAGCACTTTACAGTGGAGGTAACTGAGCAGTAGCGGAGGTCGACCAGAGAGGGACTGGAGTCTTTTCTGTGGAGTTGTTCAGAAGCCATCTGGATCTGGTCTGTCCTGGATAATGTGCTCTCGGTGTCCCTGCTGGAGCGAGGGGGTTGTACCAGATGAGCTCAGAGGTCCCTTTCCATCTTAAATTGTGCCGTGATTTTCTTTTTTGGGCTCCTTGGAAAGGCACGTCCTGTTGGCAAATACGGCTTTAGGACTGACCAGTGCAGATTGCTTGGCGTTGGGATGTCTTGATGTTTGTTGGAGTGATACCACTGATGGAACTTGTTGGTGGGAGTTCCTTGTCCTGAGAAGAGTTTTGGCCTGGTAATGCTGTAGTTGCTTCTGCTGGTAACAAATGTCCATTATGGCCTTGTGTTGAAATTGATTAGAAAGATACTGAAGTGCTTCCTGTATCCCTTGAGACTGCAATTGCTCAGAGGTGGTGGTTTTGCTTTGCACAACCAGTGACACTCGTTTCCTCATGCTGCGAATGCTTTCCTCATCATATTCTCTTCAGGACACTCAGGATGAAACAGCTGTGCTTTGGCTCGATGAAATTCAGGATGGGATTCAGAGAGCTAACAAGGACACTGAAGAGTCACAGAGATGTAAGTATTGTGGCAAATACCGTGGTTCAATGCCATTGTCAACCAAATATTCGTCACCAAATGAAAGAATGTGAGCAAGAAATGTACACATGCAAAGGAAATTAGAATACAAGTGTTTGCTTCAGGTAGGCGTAGAAGTTTTTTCTTTCAACAATGAATGTCACAGCCTTTCAATTTCAATTCTTTACATCTTTTTGGAAGCATATGTCGTTGTTTCAGTTGTGCTTGTGACTGTGTTACATCCTAGGCAGAGATACCTATTGAATCTCTGTCAAAGTGTTTGACATCAGCAGATAACTGTGTCTGTCTGTGGTTGGGTAGTCAAGCGTGGGGATGTTCATGTGCGCAGTTCTGGTGCATCTTAGCTTTCATTGTGTTGTACTGTTGCCTTAATTCTATGAAGTATTTCTCAAAGTACTTTTTTTTTTTTTTTGCACTAAGTGCAGATAAAAACACAAATCAGTGCAGTTGGCAGGTGGACTGTGCCACAGAACATTTGGTCAAAAGCAGGATTAAAGTATGCTTCTTTGAGCCAGAATAAGATCTTCAGATACCCTTCTACCTCTCTGTGTGTGAACAGAGATTTGCTCAGTGCTGAAAATGACTGTATCTCGCGTTTACTGCATCGGTGAGATACCTGTGGTTGATTTTGTACTGTGTTTGCAACAGAGTTCTGGAGTAGCCCTGGGTTAGCTCTTTCCTCATCTTTTTCTTGTTGATAACCTGTTCTGTGTTCAGGTTGCTATTCTTGCTAGGAACGGTGCAGTCGCTGGAAAGGTGCTTTTTGAGTCAGTTGTCTGCTGTACCAGGGCTCTGCAAGAAGAAGCTGCCTTGACTACAGCTGTTGTCAGAGTACAGCTGAGTGAATGGATAAAAAGTTGTAGAGAAATACTGTCGATAAATCAGCACCGTAGTAGGACTAAGAGCACAAAAAAAAGCGCTGTCAGACACTGTGCCATACACAGATGCACACTGTACTGAAAAGATTGTTGTACACCAAGTTGTCTTTTTTTTACTCAGTATTTTTATGCATAAATACGGGAAGGTATTTGTGTACACTCGCACAGTGCCTTGCTCTCTTGTTTGTTGTGAGTCACTGAGCTCCTGACTGCCCAGGTAACCTGCCTCCTCCTGTTGTTGAAGTTTCCTTAGGAATTCTGGCCATTAATGAAGCAGTTGATCACGGAGATACCAGCCCTACCCTGAGTGCCTTGCGCTCACCAGATGTGGGGCTGTACGGAGTCACTCCAGAGTGTGCAGAGACATACCAGCGAGAGTTGGCAGAAGTCAAAAGGAGAAAAATGGCAACAGGTGAACCCCAAATAGCTAACTGCTAGTGCAGTAAATTCAAGATGATTGCCTGTAGAATGGAAACCAGAGGGGGGAAAAGTGAGAAGTCTTGCATTATGGGTATCTTGTTAGAATCTCATGTTATAGGAAATTGAGGCTGCCTTGTAAACTGAAGCCTTTATTAAAGGAAAGAAAAAAAAGGTAGGAGAGAAATTAAGTTAACAGTGAAATATTCTCCACCTGTAGAATATATTGTGCTTAGGTAGTTCTTGTGGTGGTTCATTGGAGTCTCAGGCATTCTTTTTATTGCTTGGAGGAAGGACCCTCTCCGTGCATTTCCTTCTTGTAGTATTTGTATGTGAGGAAGACAGATACGTGTTTGCTTTCAACATACCACCACTTCTGCTTTTAGGAGGCAATGGCAGCGAATGGGTGAAACACTGGGTGAGAGGAGGCTATCATTATTATCATAACCTGAGGACCAGAGAGGGAGGATGGGATGAACCGACTGAATTTGTGCAGAATGACACACAGCTGTCACGGGAGGAGATACAGGTAAAGCACATGCTCTTTTTCTCTTAAGTTGAAGTTGCCACTATTTCAGGCCTTATTGCAACTTTAAAAAGTAATGTTTCACTACAGTAGTAATGTTAATGTTAAAATGTTAATGTTTGTATCTTATTTCACTGTTCATTGTCTATTTTGCACATCAGCACCTCTTTGTGCTATTGTGGAGAATGTGCACACCTTTATCCCCAGAACAAGACGGTGGTGTTGCTGCTCACCGAAAAGCAACTTGTAAGTTTCTCTTGAGCATAGTACAGAAGCCGCTGTGTAACATGTCATTTTTGCATCTCCCTTTTCTCTTCCTGGCTCTTCTTCCTACCATAACACTAATCTAGAGCACTATATCTGGAGTCACGGCAGCGTACAACCGAGAGCAGTTGTGGCTGGCCAATGAGAACCTGATTGTGAAGCTTCAGGCTTGTTGTCGAGGCTACCTTGTTCGTCAGGAATTCAACTCCAGAATGAGTTTTTTGAAGAAACAAGTTCCAGCCATCACTTGCATCCAGGTATGAAATCCCCTAATTCTGTTTGAAACTTGTACTTGTCAGTTGCTCTCCCACGCACACTTATTGAAAGCTGGTTTTGTTCAACTGAAACAGTTGCCACGCACAATTATCTTCATTTTGCAAAGTGTTGAAAGGCATTTCCTTCTCCCTAGGAATCACTATATATAAATTACTTCCCTTCCTCTTCCCATTTGTCTGTGGGTTTGGAGAATTGAAGATGGAATTGCGAATTGTGAAATGGATGTGAATTTGGTTGTTTAGTTAAACATTTGTTCTCTAGCTGTGCTTCTGAAGGCCCACGCTCTTGGTGCGGGGTGCTGCTAAGTTCCTCACAATGACAGCTGGTGGTGGAAGAAATAGTTAAGACTTCACTGCATATCTTTTCCTGCATATATCTTGTAAGATGACCATGTCTCTGTTACATTTTATTCAGCCGAAGGGAAGCGGAAACTGAGCAGCAGAAAGAGGCATAGAATATTGAATTACTGCTTTTCAATTTGAAAAGTTCCCCTTTTTCTTGTGTGTGTTTTCAGTCCCAGTGGCGTGGCTATAAACAGAGGAAGGCATATCAAATCCGTTTGGATTACTTACGAGCACACAAGGACCAAGTAGTGAAGGTAGCAAAGGCTCTCTTGATTTTTCTTTTTTGTTTGTTTGTTTTTGTTCACATTTTTGGTAGCAATATTTGTGGAAAAGACTTTTATCTGACCTGCTTTGGGATTCTTTCCTATAGATTCAGTCACTGACCAGGATGTATCAAGCCAGAAGGCGTTACAGAGATCGCCTGCAATATTTCAGAGACCACGTAAGAGATTGTGAAATGAATTCAGTGTCTGACACTTTTTTTTTTTTTTTTACTCTGCCCTTAACAAGTTTAAGTGGCTGGGTTTTTTTTTCCATTCTAGATAAATGATGTTATAAAAATTCAAGCTTTTATCCGAGCAAACAAAGCACGAGAAGACTACAAAACCCTCAGTAAGTATGGCCAAAAGAATAAAGCTAATATGCTTTGAATCTCTATTTGCAGAAAAATACTGTTAGTGAGATCTGCAACATGAAGACAGTTATGAAAATCAGTTGGGGTGAAGTGGTGCAAAGAGTAGACAGGTAGGTAGGTAGGTGGCTGAAGGAAAAATTCCCTCTGGCTGAGGGATTGGAATGCGCTGTCAGCAAGTTTGCTGATGACACAAAACTGGGAAGAGTGGCTGACACAGCAAAAGGCTGTGCTGCCTTCCAGCGAGACCTGGAGAGTTGGGTGGGGAGAAACGGAATGAAAAAGAACAAGGGCAGGTAGAGTCTTGCATCTGGGCAAGAGCAGCCTGGGTACCAGTATAGGTTGGGGGCTGACCTGTTGGAGAGCAGTGTAGGAGAAAGGGATCAGGGGATCCTGGTGGGCAGTAGGAGGAGCATGAGCCAGCACTGTGCTCTCGTGGCCAAGAGGGCATCCTGGGGTGTATGAGAAAGAGTATGGATAGGAGGTCGAGAGGTTCTCCTTCCCCTCTACTCTGCCCTGATGAGTGGAGCATCTCCCTATGAGGAAAGGCTGAGAAAGCTGGGTCTCTTTAGCTTGGAGGAGACTGAGGGGTGACCTCATTGATGTTTATAAATGTGTGAATAGTGAGTGTGAGGAGGATGAAGGCAAGCTCTTCTCAGTGACATCCAGTGATAGGACAAGGGGCAATGTGTGCAAGCTGGAGCATAGGAGGTCCCGCATAAATAAGAGGAAAAACTTCTTCACGGCAAGGGTAACAGAACACTGGGATGGGCTGCCCAAAGAGGTTGTGGGATCTCCTTTGGAGACATTCAGCAGCTACCTGGACATGTTCCTGTGTGACCTAATCTAGGTCATCCTGCTCCAGCAGGGGGGTTGGACGAGATGCTCTTTTGAGGTCCCTTCCAATTCCTGACATGGTGTGATTCTGTGCAAACTTTTTTCACGGTAGTACTTTTGCTGCTGGGAAATAGGAGCGCTGATTTTTGGGGTAAGTTCAGCAAGGTGGACTCCCCTAAGCTGATACTTCATTCTATAGCGTTGACTTCTGTCGTGATTTCTTCCATGCAAGAAGTTCCGGAATCTGTCAGAAGTTATTCAAGCACGTTGGTGTTAATTTGATCCTGGACTGGCTGCTGCTTGACATGCTGTCTGCACAGAGATAACACATGCATTAATTTGTTTCCTGTCCTCTGATGTTTTGTCACTTGTTTTTAGTTAATGCTGAAAACCCACCTATGGCTGTGGTTCGGAAATTTGTTCACTTGCTCGATCAGAGTGACCAAGATTTTCAGGAGGAGCTGGAGCTAATGAAACTGCGTGAGGAAGTTGTGACCTTGATCCGATCTAATCAACAGCTTGAAAATGACCTCAATCTCATGGACATCAAGATTGGACTGCTAGTGAAGAACAAAATTACACTGCAGGTAGGAAATGCAGTGCTGGGAGACTAGGAGAGTGAATTGAGGCCAATGGTAGTTACCATGAGGACCTTCTGAGCCTGGATCTCACTTACTCAGATTCAGTGGGAACTATTTCCCCCAGAGTTACAGGTTTTCCTCCCAGTAAGTTCCTAACTGTTCTACGTATTACTGTGTATCCCTAGAAAGATAACTGCAGAAGAAACATCAAGACTTCAAGCGTTTTAAAAACAAAACACCAGAGAAGAATCCACTCCGGACCAAGGGAGAGCAATAGATTGTATGCTTGAAGGCTCTGAGAACTGTTTGTCTGTTCACTTGTGGTTACATTAGTCATGGACTTGCACACCTCAATTTCTCACATTTTGTGTGCTGTATCAGAAGGGGGAGGTGATTTCGGAGCAGGAAATGTACTCAAGCCACTTGGTGTTGGTTGGCTGATGGAAGCCCCCTCTGTCACTTTGCTGGCGATTGATTGCACACAAGAACAACATTGCTGATACAGCGGTGCCTTTTTTTAATTCAAGCTGAAGTTACAGTCACCTTTTCCTTTGGTCCTGAATAGCGTAGTGCTAGGCTTGACCTTGTGTAAAATCTGAACCATGGCAGCAGTAAAGTTCAGTTCCAAAGGAGGCTCCAGCTCTTGGGCTGATGCTGGCAAAAAGTATCATCGTTATCAGAGCATGTGGAGGCAGTGAGTCAGCAAAATAGAAACAGGTTGGGGCTTTAAGCACAGTTGAGAAAGAAAGGCATTTTCAAGCATCTTCAGAACGCTACCAGCTCTGACAGTAGTCCCTGCTCAAAGCAATGAGTCCTTGTAGGTTCTCAACCAATTCTGGAATGTGGGGACAAGACAGAAATTGCTGCTATAACAGATAATGTTTCACTTCATGATCTCCTGATGTACCTTGACTGCCTTATCCACATATAAGGAAATGGTATCATGTGCAGCTTTTTCCCTTATTGCATGTTATTTAAATGTGGAATCTGTCCCTCTGTGTTCTTTGCAGGATGTTGTTTCTCATAGCAAAAAGCTTACCAAGAAGAACAAGGAACAGCTCTCTGACATGATGATGCTGAACAAGCAAAAGGGAGGTTTGAAAGCTTTGAGCAAAGAGAAGAGGGAAAAGCTGGAAGCCTATCAGCATCTTTTCTACTTACTTCAGGTATGCAGCTTTTCCTTCACTCCTCTTGTCATAGGTGCTCACATGTATTGGAACAGTCTGTACTTATGCTCTGCAGTGCTGAGGCACTGTCTGTCTTTGTGGTGTTGGCTTTTGTGGACACATGCACTAAGTAGTTTTCCTTCTTGTTTTAGACTAACCCAACATACTTGGCCAAGCTGATTTTTCAGATGCCTCAAAACAAATCCACGAAGTTCATGGATTCAGTCATCTTCACGCTGTATAACTATGCGTCCAATCAGAGAGAGGAATATCTGTTGTTGCGGCTGTTCCAAACAGCATTGCAGGAGGAGATCAAGTACGTTGTAGCATAGGACACAGCCTTGCTGTTGCCTCAGCTTGGACTGCTGCTGAAATTGAGCCTGTTCTTGTGTGATGTCCCATGCTAATTTGCAGATAATGCTGAACTCTCCCTGCATTCTGCTCATGCTGTTTCACGTCAGTCCTTTCTGTAATCTGGAATGGAGGAATTAACTTTCTTCTTTAGGATTAAAGCCATTTTTCTTTAACACATGCTTTGTTGCTCAGGGAAGCACTATTTTTGATCTAATGCAGTGCTTTCCTAAGATTCAGTCCAATCTAAATTCTCTGCTGTCTGGTAACAAGGACTTCAAACAGACTGCGAGCTTGGGCTTTACAGGCCAGAGTGAAGCTGACACGAAGGACACTGTTTTCCAAAACTGATGAGGAGGCTGAAAATCAGATGCTGTCTGGTTTGGGTTTTTTACTGGCTGTCAGACTTAAGGATTCTGGCTGTCTGTAAGCATGATTGAGTTGACTGTCACTTAGGAGTTTGGTGTTTATGACTTCTGGCTGATACGGAGCTTCACAACTTGCTAGGAAGACCAAATACATATAATGTTGGAGGCAGTCATGCCTTTTTTGGTGCTTTTAAGTATGAGGATGGTATGTGCCCTCAAACAGATAACGTCTAAAATATCTGTTTAATTATTATTATTTTTCTTGGAGTAGTGGTTCAGGAAAATGCTTGTATATGCTTTATTCTCTGCTGCTAGATTTCCCATAGCGGTATACTGTGAATGGCTTTTGTTGTTGATTGCTTACTTGCTTATTTAAATACTGAAAGAAAATAGTTCTGCCTGTGTAGAACTCCCTTTGTTTCCTCTGTATTTCTGAGGTGCGCTCTTTAACAGAATGTACAGCTGGATCGACATGCCCTGTTACAGAGGTGTCCACAGGCAAATGGTGCTGGATTTCCCAAGTGAGGCTGTAGTGCTCCTTGCCTCCTGTGTTCTCATCCAGTGCTGTTTGTTACTGCTGTAGTGAGATTTTATTACCAATCTTTTATTTGTTCCCCAAGGGTGATGCTGTGCAGCAGCCTTGTGATTCTATAATGCTGTGTCTAAAGGTGACGTAAGCATACCTCACGCTTCATATTGATTCTTCCTTCAGATCAAAAGTAGACCAAATCCATGAAATTGTGACTGGGAATCCTACTGTCATTAAAATGGTTGTAAGTTTCAACCGTGGTGCCCGTGGTCAGAACGCACTGAGGCAGATCTTGGCCCCAGTTGTGAAGGAAATAATTGATGACAAATCGCTCAACATCAAAACGGATCCAGTGGATATTTACAAGTCCTGGGTTAACCAGATGGAATCTCAGACTGGTGAGGCCAGGTATGGAAGTTGTTGCTACTGTTTTTTTCTAAATGTTGCTCAGCTGTTCTGCATTGCTCTGTTAATTGTTCCAAACCATCCCTGGATTCATTGCATGCATCTGTCCAGTTGATACCAGTTTTTTTTCCATCACCTCAAGATGGCTTTCTTCTGAAAGGTATAAAGATCATCTTGTGACGGGGGTGTAGAGACTATTAGAAGTGAATCTCATTAGGAGATAGGCCAAAAAAAAGAACCCCAGAAAACATTTATTTTGTGTTAGCTCATAGATTTAGATAATTATTGATTTGTCTTCTAAGCTAGCAGGTATCACGTAGAGAGAAAGTACCCATCAGTTCCATGCCAAACTTTGTTCATTTTCCATTTTGTGTGTAGCTAGGATATAGGTTCTATTTGCAAGAGAACAAAACCTGGAGAATAAGCATACCGTTGCAGTTTCTTTTGGTCCTAATCTTCTAACCTGAATAATTCAACCCTCTCTTTATTCCAGGTAACAAAGTCTTCCATTTCTCTTTTAGAAAGGGCTCATATTTTCCCTGGTTTTCCTTTTATCACTGTGTGAACTTACAGAAGCTGTTGTTATTGCCCTTAATATCCATGTCCAGATTCAATTAGATCAAGGCTTTGCCTTTCCTAATGCTATCCCTGGCTTCTCAGACACTTTATCTGTATTACTTCTGGGCTTGCTGTTCTTATGTCCGTAGTCTTTCTTCTTGTGTTTGAGTTTGTCCAGGAGGCTTGCAGGCCTCCTAGCATTTTTGTCTCATTTTTGTCCTTTTTGCTAGTATGCATTACTACTGCGTTTGTAGGAGATAGTCCTTGAATATCAGCAGGTGTTCTGGGGCCCTTATTCCTTCCAAGGCTTTATCCTGCATTACTCTACCAAGCCAATCTCTGAAGGAGTTGCTCTGGAACAGGCTGCCCAAGGAGGCTGTGGATGCCCCATCCCTGGAGGCATTCAAGGCCTGGCTGGATGTGGCTCTGGGCAGCCTGGGCTGGCGGTTGGTGAACCTGCACGCAGCGGGGGGTTGGAACGAGATGAGCATTGTGGTCCTTCTCAACACAGGCCGTGTTCATAGAATCACAGCAGGCAGCTGTTCCTGTCTGCCCATGAGAAGGTTTCATCCACTTGGTCATCCTGGTTGGTTGGCCTGTAGATCCCCCGCTGTGTCATCTGTCCCTGTCCTCTCTTTAATCTGTATCTATAAACTCTTGATCGGCTCCCATCCGTCCCCAGTCAGAGTTCTGTGTTTCTTCCAGTGCTTGATGTTTGCCAGATTTTGAGGATTCTGTTGTTGGTTGGTTTTGGTTTGTTTTGTTTTCAACACACTTCAAGGGAAGTGGAGGAAAAAAAATTCTATGAAGCAAAAGACTACTCTCAGAATGCAGCACGCTGCGTGAGTTACTATCTTAACACTGCAATGTGCAGCTTATAAATAATAAATCAGTTTATTTAAATTAAAAAAAAAAAATTGTTTTCACTGATTTATTTGCGACCTGAGGTACTACTGCATATCCCAGGTAACGCTTCTTTACTCTAGAGAGCGTGTCTGCATGTGGTACAAAAAGATACAGTTTAGAGTTAGCTGGGCCTTTTCTCACAGTGACTGCTGCAGGGACAGCAGAGGACGTGAGAAGTCCTTTACTCTTTCAGTGCTAGCATTCTAATTAAAGTGAACGTGCAGCTCTTTGCAGCCCGGTGAGCGTGGATCTGTTTCTGTGTCAAGCCAAAAATTCTGCCTGGCACTGACAAAAGTGTATTAGGCTGAGGAGTGCTCACCTTCACATCTGACTTTTCCAAATAGCAAGTTGCCGTACGATGTTACACCTGAACAAGCTCTTCATCATGATGAGGTGAGGACGCGCCTGGATGCCTCAATCCGAAATATGAAGGCAGTGACAGACAAGTTCCTGTCTGCCATCGTTGGTTCAGTTGACAAAATCCCGTAAGTCTGGTGTGTCACCGCATTATCCTGCAGCAGTTAATAGTGGGTTCATCCGTGAGGAATTCTCACTTGCCTTTTATTTCCTTCAAAGTTACGGAATGCGTTTCATCGCCAAGGTACTGAAAGACTCCCTGCACGACAAGTTTCCTGATGCTGGCGAGGATGAGCTTCTGAAGGTAAGGAGCTGAGCAGCTCTGTGAATAATTGTCTGCCGCGCTGACTGCAGCAGATGCATCTCAGTGTTCTTTGTTGGGTGTACATGTGCAGAGAAGTTTAAAAGCTGCAGTTTAAGTAGACAGGCTATTTGTTGTTATGGGTATAAAGTACTTTGCACTGTGCTTTGGATTGCTGGGTACATGTTTGTCAAAGGAGACATAATACAGCATTCAGAAGAAGTCACCCTGCTGCTTTTCCTTTTGCTTTTAATATCTTGGGCATTGTGCCCCCAAGGTTTCTTGACTTTGGGATGCTCTTGCTGCTGAATGGTGCACCTTGGTTTTGCTGGTATTATCTGAGTCAGTTGCTCTTTTTTTAAAGAGACAGTGCCAAGTTAAAAAGGTCCGTGTGCAAAATTCTACTATTCTCACTTCCCTTACAATATTCTAGGGCATTGCAGTAGCTGCAACAAAGTATATGGTGTCATTTTTCATGATGTGTGGGCAGTTTTGTATTGTACATTTCTGTACATTTGGAGAACTAAAAGGATGTTAGTAGTAAATGCTTCCAAATGAGCACAGCATTGTGGCTTTCATTGGAATTGTCCTGGCTTTTGTTATTTTAAAGGCCTTTCTGTCTGTGAGTGCTCTTCTTCTTAATAAAACAAAGAGTGGATTTTACATTACTTGCCACAGTCTCTTTAAGCTTTTCTGTCTCTGCTTCATTACAAAGTAATTACCAATCTGAATGCCGTTTTCTTCTCTCTTCTAGTTCTGTGCTTTCCCATTCTGAGGCATCGATTCTTTCTGTGCAGGTGAATTCATTTTTTCCATCTGTAAATTTAGGTGGAAAGCTGCAGTTTTTATTAATCCTTGTGGAAACAATGTCACGGTCCATGCCGCACTCAGAACTGCAGCTGTGTGCAGTGACTGCCTGTAGATTTATTAGGGCCTAAAACTACTCCTACAGTGTACTGTTCTTGTTTTCCTACTTCCGGTTTTAATATTATCAATATGATTTCTCTCACAAATGTGTTTCTTATGACTGGTAGTGAACAGTTTTGTCTGTTGTGACCATGTGTACTACCCATCTGGGGTAGTACAGCAAGAGCTGAAACAGCTGTCAAAACCATGACCTCTCTGAAAGCAGTTAATTTCTGGGGCAGCTTAGCAATTGGCGAAGCTTCTTCTTTCTGTTTTTGCCATATCTTCACGCCTCTGATCTCTTCTGTGCATTCAAATCTCACGTGAAGCAGGAGAAGCCCAGATTCTGTGACTTGGCTCTGCGCAGATTGATGTGAAACACCAGGAAATACTGAAGTATGTGGCGTGGGAACTTTTGCTGCATGTCAGCGTGCTGGGCCAATGCCTTTTTGTTGTGGGAATTACTGCAGGCACATATCCAATACGGGTTAGAAGAACATGGATGAGCACGTGGATAACGGGATGTCTTTATCTTTGGGGCCTCAGCGTTCATTGCTGCTCACTTAGCTGGGTGAATTGGACTTCTTTTGGAATGTCAAATACCGCTCATCTTCGGTACTTCTGAGTTTCTTACTTCTGGATTAAATGTTTCTGAGTTCCTCTCAGTTGTTTTTAATTGGGGATCTGTAGCTAAAAACGTTGCTGATTAATCAAAGAGGTATTCTGAGAGAGTGAGAAGTGCTCTGGAAAAGGGGCAGAAAGTAGCTGCTGTTTTTCTCAGCTCAGCTCCTTGGTTTGCCACACTTCACCATTTTTGCTTTGTTGGAGATGGTGGTCAATTCTGCACACCTGTGTTAAGAATTAGCTCCTATCCCTTAATGAGACTGAAGTACCAGGTTTCTCTGTAGTGTAGTTGTTCTGCCTTCTGTTAGACTAAGCTTTGTTTAATTCTCAGAGTAACTTTTACGCTTGTATGAGCAATTCTTTGGTAACTTCTAAAAATACATAGACAGGTGGTATTGAAAGTTAAATTTGAAAACCTTTGTGTGTAGGAATATCTGCAGTTGTGTTGTTCTGGAACTGGTAGTGGTCAGTCTTACCACTTCTATGTTGACAGTTGTGCATTTATTTAGTGTATGTGTATATGTTACAGTGTTAAACTAAGATTCTTTGGGACGGCACGTGCTTGCTGATGGCAGCGCAGTAGACCCTGCATCTTGAACAGGGCCCACAGTTCAGAGGAAGTAATTTGTCAGAACTCACTCAGAGTAGTTTCAGTAAAACTCAGTGGAGGTCTGTGCCATTGCTTTTTCACGTGTTTTTTTTCTCTCCTCAATTTCTCCTAGATTGTTGGCAACTTACTCTATTACCGCTACATGAATCCAGCCATTGTTGCACCGGATGCATTTGACATAATTGATCTTTCAGCTGGAGGGCAGCTGACTACAGATCAACGAAGAAACCTTGGTTCTATTGCAAAGATGCTGCAGCATGCTGCGTCCAATAAGATGTTCATGGGAGACAATGCGCATCTGAGCATCATTAATGAATACTTGTCACAGTCATACCAGAAATTCAGGTAGAAGACTTCAGCTGATTGTGTTGAGAAGTTTAGCAGAGGACAATGTTGCAAACAAAAAGGAGTGATGAATTTGAAATGTAATAAATTCCATCTCTGTCAAATAGGAAGTCTGTTGAAAATGAGAGGTTGCCCTTTGGGCTTCCACAATCATTGATAATAATGACATATAAAATACGTACCTGGAATGTACAAACTAGATATAGTATATTAATGAGCTGGTCAAAACAATTGGCTTTGCCATACAAGCCTCCAGAGTAAAGGCTGTTTTTCTATGTGTTTATTATGATATTCTAGCCATTGAAAACTAGAGTGTGCATGCATTCTTTCCCATATGAACCCTAGTTCTCTGTATGCAAACTAGATGGCACTTTGGATTAAACCAGGCTGGAATTCAGTTGTTTGTATAAGAAGATAGCTCTTGAATGAAGAGCTTCTTTATGTCTGTCATCTTTTGTAAGAAAGAAAACTGGAAATGGCTGGGAGTGAGGATTATTCTTGCAGCTGAGACAGAAGGATGGGTGCACGAGGTCATTTGGTCCGTAGACTTGTCCTGCAGATGCTTACAGTGAGCTGATGCCGACATGGCCAGTACCAATAACTGAACCTTCTAGATAGCTTTTGATGTGATAAGCTATAGCTTGTCCAATTGTAGTATGCTTGGGAACCATGGTTTAAAGAAGAACAGCTGCTGGGATGCTGATTACCTTTTTCTCCTTTTTCTTTTTTTTTTTTTATTTTGTTTTTTTAAAGACGCTTTTTTCAGGTTGCTTGTGAGGTTCCTGAATTGCAGGATAAATTCAATATTGATGAATATTCTGACTTGGTGACTCTCACAAAACCAGTTATTTATATTTCTATTGGTGAAATCATCAATACACACACTGTAAGTATGTCAGTCACAGCTGCTCCTTCTTAAGCAGTTCTTACACAGAAAATGCTGCTTCTGTTGAAACCTCAAGTAGCCAAATCTGAAAGTGATTTCATTTGACTGTAGAGCTCAAGGGTTTGTAAGCTTTTAGAATTTAGTAAGTTGCTGGTGTTTGAAGCCTATTTTGGAAGTGTCTGAGTATATGCAGATGGTACGACTTTCGGCCGTGATATTGCAGCTTTAGAGTTCAGTGAAGATTTTCTTCTAAAAGATATTAGCATAAAGGAATATAATTTCAATGTGTAGAGAAGGATTTATGATTAACAACGCAATTTATTCTTCTTTTCATTTAGCTGCTCTTAGACCATCAAGATGCAATTGCTCCTGAGCATAATGATCCAATTCATGAATTGCTGGATGACCTTGGAGAAGTTCCTTCAATTGAGTCCTTAATAGGTGATCTGTTTTACTTCAGAATTATGTAGTATTACTTTAGATAGTTTGAAGTGTAGTGAAGAAACTATCAAAGGAATAATCAGCGGCCGTTTGGAAGTTGGTGCTCTAAAAAGCAGTGTACTTATTCCAGTTTATTCTTCTGAGAATAAAGTTATTCTCAGAACTTGTTATCCTGTGGAAAAAAATACGCCTGGCTTCTCTCTTGTCTCCAAACACCTTGTGTCACACCACTTCAGTTTCTAGGAGATGAACAGAGATTGTGCAATGTGCTCTTTGTTCCCTTGTGTCAGAGCCGTTGCTTTGTGCATCCTGGCATATTTGCAAAGGTCTGTCCACTGTCTCGAGATCTGTGCTCCTTAGGAGTTCAGTAGTAAATATATGAGGTTACATGCATCATGCAGGAGAAGTGCGATTTTTGGCGTGTGGACAATTAACTTTTTTCTCTCCTTTTGGGTGCACTCATCAGTGAATGTCTGATAAAGGAACAATAGGGGCAGGAGAAAAAACCTTTGAGTTGGAGGGAGGCAGGATCTAACTTCTCCGTTCCTAATCACGGCAGTTTTCTAGGAACGGGATCTGAGTCAAAGTTTAGTCCCTCACCGTATACAAAATGAAAAAGTTGCACAAGTCTCTGTCTCTTTGGTTTCTGTATTCCTGCTGTTGCAAGCATGAAATCTAGTCTGCAGGTCTTGGGGGATGGATGGAAGGACACAGCTTTCAGGAGGATGCTTTGACATCAAAATAGTTCCCTGGGTGTTGCTCCTCAGGAAAAGTAAGAACTTTTTAAAGGAATGATTGCCGGCATGTTTTACCCTAATGTATAAAATCTTTTTCTACTTGACAGGCGAAGGGTCTGGCAACATTAATGACCCAAACAGGGAGATGCTGGCAAAGACAGAGGTTTCTCTCACACTCACTAATAAATTTGATGTTCCTGGAGATGAAAATGCGGAGATGGATGCTAGGACAATTCTGCTGAAGTAAGTGAGAGATGAACTAGCTGATGTATTTCTTAAGAGAAGAGGGAGACCAGAACCTGGATTTTCTTGCTGTTCTGTTTGTGCACGTAGGAGAACTGAAGTTTAAATTGAGCAAAGGTGGTGCTGTGACTCAAAGTACATTGAGGTTGTAGCCATTTCTTTCAAATGCTGTAGCTGTTAAATTTGTGCTTGCTTGTTCTTTGTCAGTGAAGAATCACAGAATTGTAGGGGTTGGAAGGGACCTCCAGGGATCGTCGTGTCCAACCCCCCTGCCAAAGCAGGTTCCCTACAGCAGGTCGCACAGGTCGGCATCCAGGCAGGTCTTGAACATCTCCAGAGAAGGAGACTCCCCCACCTCCCTGGGCAGCCTGCTCCAGTGCTCCGTCACCTCACTGTAAAGAAGTTCTTGCGCATGTTTGTGCGGAACTTCCTATGCTGCAGTTTTTTCTGGCCGTTTCCCCTTGTCCTGTCTCCACTCACCACTGAAAACAGTCTGGCCTCACCATTCTGCCCCCCACACCTTAGAAATTTATAGACCTGGATCAGGTCCCCTCTCAGTCTTCTTTTCTCAAGGCTGAACAGACTCAGTTCACTCAGCCTTTCCTCATAGGAGAGATGCTCCAGGCCCTTCACCATCTTTGTGGCCCTCCGCTGGACTCTTTCCAAGAGATCCTTGTCTTTTTTGTACTGGGGAGCCCAGAACTGGACGCAGTGCTCCAGATGAGGCCTCACCAGGGCAGAGCAGAGGGGGAGGATCACCTCCCTCGACCTGCTGGCCACGCTCTTTTTAATGCACCCCAGGATGCCATTGGCCCTCTTGGCCACAAGGGCACACTGCTGGCTCATGGCCAACCTGTCGTCCACCAGGACACCCAGGTCCCTCTCTGCAGAGCTCCCCTCCAGCAGCTCATCCCCCAACCTGTACTGGTGCATGGAATTATTTCTCCCCAGATGCAAGACTCTACACTTGCTTTTGTTAAACCTCATCTGGTTTTTTTTTTTTTGCCCAGCTCAAAGAAGAACTTGTCACTCTGTGAAAGTGTATGTGTGATAATTCTGGAGGAGAAAAAATAACAGAAAAGAAATATTTCCAGTGTGAGCAGGTCTGATGGCAGCAGTTAAACTTACTTTCATATGGATGATTTGTTGGGATTATTGTAAATAACCCATGGCATTCATCACAATGTAGTTTTAACTCTGAAGTCTATTGATGTGAAATGAAGATGTAGTCCTATTTGTGATGCCTAAATGATGCCCTGTGCAAATACTTTCAGTAGAATACGTGCGACACGAGGAAATTCCCTGAGTAACATTGTCTAGCGTAAGGGATGCTGTACTGCTAAAAACTGCTGGCTCTTAGAGGGCCAGCTGATTTATTTAGCCTATGAGCAGAATGTGTCTGTATCCTGTTAGTGGAGCAGGAGGCAGTGATGGTAGTTTATGATGTTCTGCCTGTAGCTTTTTCCGTGCTGTGAGAAATACCTCCTGGTTCCCACCTTGCCTTGCTTCACGATGCACTTCTGTTCCCTCTGCACTCTCTGTCCCCCACACTTGACTGAGATAAACAGCTTTTTGGGTAGCAGTGTAAGCCTGATGTGATGAGTGCACTGGACAGCCGGTGACTTGGTTGTTGTCAGACTCTCTTTGTCTGGGAGAACTCGGTGCCAGCACTGCCTCTTGGCCACTTGTCAGCAAGTCCCTCTTGCTGGGCTGCAGAGAGCAGCTACCTGATGTCGTGTGCTCTGATGCACTCTTGCTCTGATGCCAGGTGGCATAGCTGAGAGTTCATGAGGTCAGCTTATGCTTGGCCAAGATGGAGCAATGACCTCTCAGAAGAAAGTGGGATATCTAAAAATATTCTTACACTGAGTTGCTTGAAATATATGCCAGGATTGCCCTACCCTGCGGAAGGCGACACTGATCTCAGAAGCATTTACCAGATGTACCTGAAATCACCTAAGATGTGGATGGTCAGCAGGGTGTTGATGCAATTTGTTGTGCCAGAAGTAATTATAGCTTGATTGCAAAGTACTGAAGGCACCCTTTGGTGTCATTTGGCTCAGGGCTCCACTTGCTTCAAACTGAACACTGACTATGCAGTTAAGCTACAGATCTTGATTCTGAGATCAAAGAATGACCCTATTTGTCACTGGATTGGAAGCAGATCCCTCCTTTGGCTGGTAGTGTACGTGTAAGAAAGTGGTCCACTTCATGTTTATTTCTTAACCCCTGTTAGAAAGCATTGAAGTGCACTTTGAATGGATAACACTGGACTTTTTCTGGCTGTGTGAAATTGCTGTTGCTGCTAACTGCTTTATCTTTGACCTCAAAATGTGCAACGTCTGTGGTCCAGGTGGCAGTACTGAGACGGCCTTAATACGCATGGGGGGAAGTTCCAGCTTTTTGAGAAGGTGTTAAGGAGCCATGCTGTGTGCTGTACAGATGTGTCTTTTGGGGAATCAGTTTCTGATAAAAGGGTGTCAAGAAAAGTGAATTGGTTCTCGGAGTTCTGGTCTCAGCTAAAATCAGTAACGCTGCTCTTATTGCAGAATAGCAATATTGAAGGTCTCTTGGCTTAAATTTTTACCTCCTATTCTACATGGTTTCTCTGCAGCACCAAACGCCTAATTGTTGATGTGATCCGCTTCCAACCTGGGGAGACGCTGACTGAAATCTTGGACACTTCAGCTACTTCGGAGCAAGTATGAAGAATTTTTTCCCTGTGTTCTTTTTAGACTGAGAATTTGTTGTTTATCTAGATGCATGTGGGTATTGTTGGGAATCTGCATTACTCTAGCATAGTGAAGCTGTCTGCACTGGTTTTGGAGCTGCACGTAGCACAAATGATGAGGGGATATGATGGAAATAAAGAGTGCGTGTGAGTCTAGCTCTTTGATAGCTATTAGAAAATACTTATTCAGAAGACTGTTTTGAACAGTAGGTTGGTGTCTGCCAGTTCCTGTATTGGCAGGACAGTTCTGCCAGTTTTCATCCAGTGTATCATAAGTCAGTTCTGGAATGACTGAGCAAAATTCTGTGTCCTGTTATGCTGGGGTCAGATGATCTTCTAGTTTTTTATCACCTTAAAAATAATCAGTTTATGAACTTGTAACTTTCTTGTTGTCTTTTTCTAGGAAGCAGAGCATCAAAGAGCTATGCAGAAACGGGCCATTCGTGATGCTAAAACTCCTGATAAGATGAAAAAATCTGTGTCTGTAAAGGAAGATGGCAACTTAAACCTTCAGGGTAAAAAAGAGAAAATCAAGACAGGCCTGAAGAAGCTGACAGAACTAGGGGTAGTGAATGCAAAAAATAAATACCAGGAGCTAATCAATGATATTGCAAAGGTATGCCAGTTAGTGGTTTTTCTATTAATTACAGAGAAGGAGTTTGTTTTTTTTATGGCTTGCAGTGTTGTGAAGATGGTGTGAGTTTTCAGGAGTAAGTTTTGCAGTAGTTAGAGATCTGAAATAGATAATTTGCTTCTACATCTTTGCATTTGCAAAGTCTCTTATTTTTATCGGAAGTTTGTGTTTTCACAAATAATTCTGTTGCCAGAATCTCAGGCACCTTAAGTATTAGACACTGGAGGAAATCCCTGGTGTGTGATCTCTTCTCCTAGTCCTTTTCCTGGTGTAAATAGTGCCTTTACAAACACACTGCCACATGGAAGTTTTGTCCATAACTTAAAGAAAAATAAAGCGTTGCTTTTATTTGAATACACTCACTGATTCAAGAACAACTGAAACACTTTAGGGAGGACCTAAGAAAAACTTACGCAAGTGAAATAACGCCATTGCACACTGAAACGCGTTATCAGCGCAGCGTATCATACATTTGCCAATGTAATACATGGGAGAAGATGATGTGTATGAAGTGAATGAATTACCACTTTCAGAAGTGAGATTAAAACTGATCATTCGGTCATTAATAAATATCAGAAATGAAAATGACTTGAACATATTGTATTTTTTGTTCAGTTATTAATATAGCATGTTTAAAAATGGCTGACTAGCAAAGAGAGACTGTCACATTTATGCATTTTTGTGGTTATAGCTCTTGATTTTTAATGTACTCCTGCTACCCAGTGAAAGCAAAAATTGCTGTCTTCCTTAAATCACATACTCTAGTCACTGCAATTATGACAGCACTGAAGATTGAGAAAGCAGCAGAATGTTTAAAAGAACTGCTGTGTGGAGCTGGTTAGGTCCAAAAACAGTCAACAAAGAAATGATGGCACTTAAACTGGGGCAGGTGTGACTGAGGAATCCTAATACAGCTTGTTGCCTGAAGCAAGGCTAATCAGAATTGAGCAGAGCTTCTCAGCCTGTCTCTGCACTCTGAGAGCTCTTCAATAACCAGTGGGTCTCTGCGTGTTTCACTCTGTGCTGTAGGATATCCGAAATCAGCGCAGATACCGTCAGAGAAGAAAGGCAGAGCTGGTGAAGCTGCAGCAGACATACAGTGCCTTGAACTCCAAAGCTACCTTTTATGGGGAACAAGTTGATTACTACAAAAGCTACATCAAAACCTGCTTGGATAACCTGGCCAGCAAGGGCAAGTAAGTATCTCTGAACTGTGCTGTGATTCTATAAATAAATGCTTGTTTCAGAAAAAAATGGGTAGGTCACTACTAAGAACAAACCATCTGCGCAAAGCTAAGGGAGAGTGAGACCCCTGACTGGGGTCAGAGAGACACAGTGAAAGGAATTTTGGTCCTTTGGAGAGAGAGGAATGGAGAAAGACCAGAGGTGATGGTTGGATTGCTCAGGTAATTGACACACTGCTTGGTTAGTCCCTCCCATAATTCTTTCTTGCAGCAGAGAATGAAAGCATCCTTTGTACTTACAGTGACAGCACTGATCCTGATTTGTCCTCTCTTTGTCCCAGAGGCAGTTTGTACAGTGGAAGGCAGTTCAGGTTTTCCTATAAGAAAAGCCGTGTCTTTCCACCCTGAGTTTGGTTCTTCTCTTTCCTTTGGCAGGCAGCACAGCATAGTCCTCAGCAGCCTTAGGAAATGTTTCAACGTAACTGGGTTTGTTTTCCCTGTTTCTTTTTTAATCTGAACACAGTGTGGAAAATACCTGTCTGCTCTGGAGAAATGCCAGAGTTGGGTTTGCATGCGTGTGGCATGCTGTTGGAAAGAGCGGAGCACCAGTGGGGGAAAGGGAAATGCAGTAGGCATGAAGCCTGAAACGGCTGGCGTCAGAGATTGTGGTTTGGAGCAGAGTCTGATGCTTGAGGCAGTCCTGGTCTCTGCTTTCTCAAGCAGGCACACAGGATTGAACTCTGCTGCAGCGCTGTGGGGTGGGCAGCAGGGCAGCGATTGCCCGGAGAGGGCAAGCAGGGGAGCTGCACTGGCATGTCCTTGGACAGGTGATCAGTGCACTGAGTGTGCAGAGATGAGGAAGTCCAGATCTACCAGGGCAATGGGCTGTACACAAATAGACCTGATGTGTGTAATTTTGGGGCATCTAAATAATTGGTGGCTTTTTAAAATTTTGTTAAGTGTCACAGTGGCTCTTACAGGTCTGTTTTCAGAGCGCCAGTGGAAACAACTTGTTAACCATAAGAACTTTTGCCTAGCTGTATAAGTAGCGGTGTTTTTTTATGAAGTGCTGTTGTTTGTGTTCTGCTTCTGTTGTATGAGTTACTGGTTAATAGTAGGAAGTCAGAGATCTGACCTGAGCTACCAGTGCTATGCAGATAAACTTGGTAGTGAAATATATCAGCTCTGTTAGTTGAACCATCTATTCTGATTCTAGCCGCTCATCCACATAGTATAAACTGTTTATTGTATTTTGTTGCTCTCTGTTGTGTTCTTTTAACCTCTTCTTCCTTCCAGAGTCTCTAAGAAGCCTCGAGAGATAAAAGGCAAAAACAGTAAAAAGATTTCTCTAAAATACACTGCAGCTCGACTTCATGAGAAGGGAGTGCTTTTAGAGATTGAGGACCTGCAAGTTAACCAGTGAGTGTTCCTTAAAAACTCATTAGAGCTAAGTAGCTTTCCTAGAGAAATAGGGGAATGTTGCACACTGTTTTTGACTACTTGGGCTGGCAGGAGCTGAGAAACTTCACAAACTGCTGACGTGCTGTTCTCTATTTCTGGTGAAATGGGAGCAGATCTCTGGTAGATGAGTTCCATGTGCTTTAGGAATGGCGCCCTCTTTCTCCCTGTTCCCCCACAGCCCTGTCACGGAAGGATTCCTCCTTGAGTGCCTTGCTACTGTGACTAGTGAACTTTCAAGGCTGACCTGAGCTTGCTCAGCTGCCTCTTGCTGGCCTTGAGTAACTGATCTCTCTTTCGCACCATAGACAGAAGCTGCTTGCTGCTGGAATTTTTATCGGCGTTGTGCTTTGCACTCAGTGCAGTGGGGATGTCTAGGAGCAGAGGTGGGCTGCTGATCCACGTGGGCTGGAGTGCTGTGTGTGCTTACTGTGCTTGTGGGAAGGTGCAACCTAGCAGCTGTACAACGTTAGGCTACATTGTTGTAGCCTACTATTCATTTTTCTACTGAGTCTCATTCTGAATGAGAATATAGAATTTAGGAGTAGGATTAGACATTTATCTTCAGCTTTCATCTGATGCGTCCTTTCCCTGTCATTAGGAACTGCATGTTCAATTATGGTTTTCATATGTGGTTTTCAATTTCTTAAATTTACAGATTTAAAAATGTAATATTTGAAATCAGTCCAACAGAAGAAGTAGGAGATTTTGAGGTAAAAGCAAAATTCATGGGGGTACAGATGGAAACCTTTATGTTACATTATCAGGTAAGAACAATCCTATTTAATAATGACAGCCACGGCATATGAGTTTCATGGGATGTACATGAATAGCAAATATCTATTCTGCTTGCCAGACCTTTTATCAAAATACTAATTACACATTTTTTGCCTGAACAGTGTGAAAACGAGGGAGCATCTTTAAACTAATAGAAGGCAGATTTAGATTAAGTATGAGGAGGAAAATGTTGACCTTGGGGCAGTGAGGCCCTGGCACAGGCTGCTCCGAGAACTGTGGGTGCCTCATCCCTGGAGGTGCCCAAGGCCAGGCTGAACAGGCCCCGGGGAGCTGGCAGGTGTTGGAGTCCCTTCCAACATCAGCCCGTACTGCGGTTCTGTGAGCAGCTATTGTGACAGCAGGAGATTTGTTGCAGACAAAACGTACAGTGCCAATGGGGCGCTGAGGCTAATTTGTTTCTTTACTAATGAAAGCTTTGTGTCAGTCTGTGTCTTAGTTACACTTACGTAAGTATGCACCCTACTTGTGTGAGTCTGTTGGAACAGACTTACAGGCCAGCTTTCCCAAATGGTCCCCATTCTTCTTCCCTGCTTCTTCACTGCTGTTATGCCTGGCAGCTCTGTCCACGTGTGTCTACCAAAACTTGGTCGCCAAGTATTGCTAGGTATGGTAATAGTGGATGTCCCAGGCATATTGGAACAAATTGCATACAGGAGCACTCTGTGCAGAGATATGTCTGCATTGCAGTCCCTGACTGACTGCTAGGAGAGATAGCTGCCTTACATGTCCCATCTGCTCTGGGAGCTGCTGTAGTTCATTCCAGCGCTGATCTGTTGGAGCTGGTCGCAGACTTCTTGGTGTGGCTACTCGAGGTCACTTGGTTCTCAAGCACGTGTGGTAAAACCACTCTGAACAAACTGCCACTGCTCATCCAAGTGTAGTGTTGGCAATGGCTTCAGTTAAAAAGTCTCACGTTGCCAGAGTTTTTATAGAAGACTATGGAAACAGCTGTTTGGTGTTTGTTCTGGTGCCAGGAGCAAGATTCACCATTTGGAATACATGCAGTATTCCTTGCAGTAGCACTACATGAATGCTTTCTCCAAGATGCACTGTTCTAGAGAGGAGACTGTGGGAAGGAATTGTTGCTGAGATGAATCGGTGCAGGGAGTCATACAGCTTTGTCGGGTGCATCACTGATGAGAAGAAATTGTAACTGGAGCCAGTGCCTATGTGAACACAGGGGAAACTGAATTGGCATAATGTAATTAGTCCTAATGGAGAAGTTGTTTCTTTCTGTGACATACATTGTATTGTTCTAAACCGCCTCTGTCTCCTCTATGACAGATGAGATTTTTAGAGAGTCGTGCTGTGGAATGTTGTAATGCTTACACAATAAGATTAGGCAAACGGGAGAGAGATTCTGAACATTACAGCTTTACATCTGTTATGTGAATGAAAAGCCTGGTATGGTCTAGAGCTGAAATTTGACTTTCTATTTATGATTTTTGTAATTCTTTTAAACCACAGATTAAGACAAACATCTGAGAAATCTTAGTGCAGCTTATTTGTTCCTGTGCTGTGAGTGGATCCTTAACCCTCTCATTTTTCTAGCTTATGCTATGTATTTTGTGATAGATATTCCACAAAACCCCACCTTATCACAATGTCTCGTATAAATTTGTATGCACTGTTGAGGATTCCTCACTCATAACTGTTTTCTCTTTGGTAGGATCTTTTGCAGCTGCAGTATGAAGGTGTTGCAGTTATGAAGTTATTTGACCGAGCAAAAGTAAACGTTAATCTTCTGATCTTCCTCCTGAACAAGAAGTTTTATGGGAAGTAACTGACCTTTGCTGGCAAATCTGTGAGAGGGGAGATGAATAGAAGCCTTGCATATGTGACTTCTAATGACTTTGCTGTGCATCACTATGTGCCCGTGCCTTGCTGAAATATATCAAGTCTGTTACAATTAAGGCCTCAGAACTTCTTGTGAATTGACAGTGCTGACTGACGCTGCAGGGAGCTGCTTTCTTGTACCTTTATGATGTTTATGTTCAACTTGATGTAATAATTTACAGATGGCCTCTTGCGTAGAGGTACTGCAGTATCCATTTAACGCTTAAGGATGGGGAGTGAAACAGACAAATTCTTGGCAAGTTAGCTTTTAATGTTGCTTGCAAAGGTTTTGAAGAGTAAAACTAAGTTCTTTTCCCCCCAGTTTTAGATCAGTGTTCCATATATCTTTACCAGATTCAATAAACGTTAGGCTCTACTTGCAGACTTATCGAAAGAAGACAATTATCTTAAATAGGTTGGCTTTTTAAAAGTTTAATTTTTCTAGCTCTGTCAAACCCCTCATTTCCTCATCTGTAGTGGATTTTTCACCGTGGTGATTGTGCTGCTGTTCTGCTATATCCAGTAAAAATGGAGAGACTCTTGAATAAATCCCACCAAAAATTGTTTGCCCTGCCCCCTCCTTTTTTCTTTCTTTTTTTTTTTAAGAAACATCGCTAATTACAAATGTCATTTTTGCAGGTTTTTTTTGTTTAGATTACTGTGTTGTAGAACTGCCTTATCTCTGAGCTCACACACCGTATTGCTCCATTGGCATAGATTTTTTGCTAATGAGAGCCACTCACAGAATTGGAGTTGCATCCTTGAGATAAGTTTTCCGTAGTCCTTTAGTAAGTATCTGCTGGTGTCTGGTCTGCATGAAATGCTTGTTACTGGCATGCACCAACATTACAGCATCACCTGATAATTCTGTATTTTATAACAAGATATTTTAATGTTGGTGCATGCCAATAAAATAATATTTTAATGTTTGTCCAGCACAATGCATTAACAGAAATTCCTTTTCATACCATACCAACCAAAAAAGATATTTGCAGTGTAGGTCATCTGAAAGAGAGTGACCTCAGAACTAGATTTTCACTAATATCTGAAGAAGTGATGTGAAATGAGTTAAAGATCTTGCCTTGATTTTTTTTAGTTCTGTCTAGCTGCATGCGAATTTGCTGTATCATAGAGGGACTTGAGAATTGTATTACTTTGATTTCGGGGTGATGAGAATAACGGTAGAAAATTCTTAAATATTGTTAACAAAATGCAGCTGTACTCTGCAGGCTCTTGAGCTACAGAGATGAATCCCCTCTCTCCCTTTTAATTTTTTTTTTAATTGAAAGCTTTTAATATTTTTCAGCATCTGGCAGTCTTTAAACCACAACCCAGGTGGGATCAGGGAAAATGCAGTGAGGTGTTAGTGGTGACTGTACACTGATCAAGGAAAATATGCTTACCAGGTGATTTACAATACTTGTTACCTATGCTTAATGACAAAAATTTTTGACAAAAATTGAAAACAAACAAAAAACAAGAGAATTAACTGGAGGAGGAGTTTGTTCAGAGACAGAGCTTTTTTTTTCTTTTTTTTTTAAGGGAAAAACTGTTAATAAAGACACAGTCTCAGCAGTGAATTATATGTATTCTATAATTTATTGGTGACTTAGCTTTGCTTATTTCCTGTACACCACTGTATTTACAATTGGAGCAGCTATAAGTAGAAGGCATGTCTTTCCTTGTTAGTAAAGTTTGCCTCTGTAACTCACGTATAAGTAAAAAGCCATTTGTGCCCACGGATGCTGTGTGTGACCTTGACTGGAAGTAGCCCTGACCATGCCGTTAGGCCCTGGGTGCAGCGTGGCGGTGCTGGATAGACTCTGTGCACAGGAAGCGTGGTTCAGCAGCTGCATTGCCGGTGTGTCGTGAGCCAGCCTTCCCTTTAAAGTCAGAGTAGCACTGGGGGAGCTGTGGGATGGTCTCACTGTGAAGGGTTTGGGGCAGGAGAGTAGTGCTAAGGGATGCCCTGGAGAGGAGTGTGAGATGTGGGCTGTTTGGGGCCACGGGGCGCGCGCTGGGAGGGAGGAAGGTGGGACAAGGTAGTATTGAAATAGATCAGCCCCAGTTGTTAACACCTCGTTTTGGCCATTAACGTGGACTGCATGGGGCTGTGGGTGATGGGCTGCACACTCGCCGTGCGCCCTGGATGTACACTGTGCGCTATCTCGATTATCCCTGCGGTGTATTCTGCAGCCGTTTTGTGCTGCTTTTATGCTTGGAGAATTTCCCAGCTTCCTATCTTGATCCCACACTCTGAAGTCCCTCACCCGGCCCATAGATTTCTCAAGATTTTCATGATGGCATGTTCAGCTATGTGGAAAGTTCCTCCGATGCCTTGTTCAGCAGTGTCACGCTATGGTATTGTTTCTCTTTGTCTTGAAGCTTTTTTGTATGACTTGACGTCCCATTCACCTGGCTTTTCATCTGAGAGGCTTCACTTTATGCAAACTCGGAAATACAAACACTCCAAACCCATTTAACAGCTTAAAGCAGTGGTAAAAACAGGTATTTCATCTGCTATATGCAGAATGGCAGACTCTATTTATTGCAGAATCTGAGATGTTAGTTCAGTTTGTAGAGGATTTTACTAGGAGTCAACCCTTTTTCTTTACCATAACTTCTGAAACACAGAAAATTATATTTGAGCCCCAGAAAAATGAAGTATTTCAGGTGTTTTAAGAAACGATGTGAAAGTGTGTCCTTTTTTTTGTGTGTGTCCGTTACCTCAAGACTAAAAACTGTGGGTTCTGAGAAACTCAGACCTAACTCTTAATGATGATTTATTCAAGGTGATATGGGATGAAAACCAGACCTAGGCAAAGTGTAGACTGGGTTTTCTGAATCTTAGGCTACAGTATGTAAGAGTCCTCCTTAAACTTTTGTCAGAGCAGAGTAGTTGTTCACTTAGAAAGCTTTTGTGCAGTTTTCCCACGTAGAATATGTGCGAGCTCCCTCTGTTTTCAGGTGCTGATGTGAGTTGTCAGGGCTGTCAGACGACAAATAGCCGTTCAGATCCTTAGAGGTAGAAGTCAACAGAACATCATGTGCTTGATATTGTGCCAATATCAATTGTTAGTTATCATTATATTGTTAGTTATATTATCATTGTTAGTTATCATTTCAGTTTTGTGTCCAGACTCTATTCATGTAGTCACTCTTCTGACTATAAAAAGCTAGTAGTTGTTTACTGAGTTCTGGATCCGGTTAACAAAAGGTAATATATTTCATGAAAATAAACAGTCTGATGACAAGACACGTATCATAGACTGACAAGTAATTTCAGCAGATGTTTTCAGGCATTCTGAATCATGACTGATACAGCAAGTAGTAGCTTTCTCAGCAGCAATATGTGCATATTCCTGCCTGCTGTTCTCCCCTCCACTGTGGTTATCTTGATAGAGGCATTGGTCAGGAGAACCTAGCATTCCGATCTTTCCTGACAGCAAAAAACTGCATGCTCAACGAGTTGTAGCCAGCAAAACTGTGCTCATGCCTTGACCACGAAATTTCCTGAGCCAGTTTGGATTGGTGTTCTTCTAGAAACAGCAGGCTTTCAAAGGGAGTTCATAAGTGGACCTAAATTGCAGCAAATTATGTAGTTGTAATGTATTTTACTTGGTTCTTCCGGAACTACCCAAAATGGGGGGCGTTTCACGGACACAAAGAACTGGCCAGCTTTTTCAGGAGAGAACCGTAGTGTGCAGCGCTCAGTGCAAACCATTGAAGACCAAGTGACTAATGGCAGGCACTGCTATGGGAGTGTGGCTGCGTGCTGTGAAGCTGCTCTGTGCTCCACCGCGTCTCAGTGCCAGCACCAGTGCAGTTCCCAGCACTGAAGGCAATGCGTATCTTCACAGATCTAACCCACAGGTCTGCATCCCAAATTTCTCACGGCACTTTTACTCCCTCTCATTCTTGCCTCTCAAAAAGACAAAGTGCTGAACGCTGCTCTTGATGTAGAAACAGTTTGCAAGACTCGTTTAGAAATTTTGTAGGCAGTTCTTTCACTCCCCAAGTCTCAAATATCTTTGAAGATTTTTATCTTTTTCACATGTCACAAAATCACAGAATTGCAGGGGTTAGGAAGGGGACCTCAAGAGAACAAGCCCATCCCCTCTGCTAAAGCAGGTTCTCTATAGTAGGTCGCACAGGTAGGCATCCAGTTGGGTCTTCAAACTGTTGCGAGAATGTGGTAAATGAGGTTTCAGGTCCACTTCTTTCTGGAGCTGGTTGTTTTTTTTTTTTTCCTGAAACGACTGGCAGTGGGGCAGAGGAGTCCCAGAAGGCTCTTTTCTCTCTGCTTTAAGCTCTCAATCTCAGCCCCACAGGGCTCCTGCCTGAGAAATGGAAATGGTGGAGGTAAGAGAGAGTTGGCAGGGGGGACTGCTGCAGCTGCCTGGGGAGGGTCTGCGTGTATGCTATGGCCTTGTGCTCTCTCTCCAGATGCAGCCGTGTGGGACAAACAAAGACATGATGAACAGAAGACCGAGCTAATGAATGAATGAGCTCTGTAGCTACTTGCACCAGGTGTAAGCACACATGAAGCACCTGGCTGGTACATGTGAGCAAGAGGTGGTTGGGGGGGGTGGGAACTGCTGAATCAGGGCCTGAACCTCTGATTGATCACCTGAGGCGAGCCATGGGTCAGCCATGGGAGCACAGTGAAAGCAATTCACCTGTGCTGCCGGAAGGGGTGCACCTCTCCCAGACCCATTTAAGAGCTGACTACCAGTGGGGAAGGATCTCTGCTGGTGATCTCCTCTGGAGTTTCATAGCAAGCCCAGGACATGGGTAAGTATCCTATCTGTTCTGTTTGGTATAATAACTGCATAGCCAAGCTTTCTGGCATATCTCATAACTATAGCATCTGTGCATTCATTGACTACACAGGGGATATAAAAGGTAAGCACCTACGCTAAAGGTCTTCGTTCTGCACCAGCAACGGAGTCTGTGCATCACTTGCCACCAATGGTGCCCGAACAGGGGCCCTGTATCAGGATCAGCTTTGGGAGATCATCTGCTATTAAGCTGACCGGTGCAAGGAATTAGGGATGCTGAAAGGAAGAACGACCCAAGGGTCGTTGAAAGGAAGCTGGACTCAAAAAAAACTGCTGAAAGGAAGCAGGACTAGGCTGCACGGCCACAATCATTTCTGCAGGACAAAGGTGAGCAATAGGGAACAAGTATTACAGAGGAGCAGGAGGCGGTTTGCGAAATCGTGGAAACGATTTGGCAGAAGCACCACGCTGAAGTAGGAAGCGTAGAGGTAAGGTGACTTTTGGTGCGGGTCTCTCGTAACTTAGAAAGCAGATGGGGCTGCAATCCTTGGCACAGAAACGTGGGACAAAGCGGCAGTGAGGCTGTGGCATGCGGCCGTGCGCTCTGACTCTGTGGGTGAAGCCCTTTGAGGCCCCGGAGGTCGGTGCAGCCTTCCGAGCCCAGACCTGGTGAGACTGAGGGAGGAACCGCGCTTGCACCGGTTCAAGGCAGCAGAGCAGGAGGGGGACTTGGAGGCGGTTCAGAATTGCATTCGGCTATTGCCTGTCCTGAGATCTTGGGTTTTGAATTCAGGCTCGGCTCCCTCTACACCAGTAATCTGTTGAGCTCTGTTATGAAAAATTATACTATTTGTCCTCGTAATTGCAAGATCGTGACACAGTCGACAAGTACTGAATGCATGATGTGAATGGGCTTTGAGAGAATCTGCGCAACAAAAGGCGCTAAAGCAGAAGCTGTCGGAGCCCAGCGGCTGGCGGCAGAGCGCGCAGACCCTGAGCCTGTGGCCCATCCAGCACCGCCAGCACCGGGCGCTTGCCTCAGGCTGTGGAGCAGGAGCTGCGGGAAGCTGCTGCTGAGACGTATGGCTGTGCTTGGATCCGCACTCGTTCCAGCTGTTGGTACGGATGTCGTGTATTTTTCTGAGCCTTTTAGCTGCTGTAGCAGTTGCTCAGTGCTCCAGAAAATTCTAAGATAAAAGATGATGTGTGCAGATTGAAAAGGCCCAATAGCACTGGAAGTATGTTTGAAAGTTGTGCAGTATCTGAGTTCCTCTGATACTCAGTCAGCTGCTTTGGAGCAGGAGCACAGATGTGAAGTAAGCTTCAGTAAACGGGTTCCTGATTGCAAAGCTGTTGTTTTATATAGCAGGTAGTGGAGTTTTTCTTACGAGAGAAGGAATTCTTCACTTCTGATGGTTGTAACTGTAGCAGCCTTAAGAATATAAATGGAATTCTTTTTCCTTTCTGTGAAAACAAAACGTTATGGCCGATTGATTTTACTGGTAGGTGGTGTTGAGGAGGCTAAGAAATTAATGAAGATGGGATACCTGTGGGAATTCACATGAAGATTCTCTTTTTTACAAAAAGGATCAGAAACTTACTAGAAGAAGAAATTTAAGGTGAATGCATGTTGCTAAGTTTGAAAATGGTGTTTGCTATAAAATGATGTGTGTTCACGTGTAGTAGATTGGCAGTGTAGGAAGCTTTCTCATATTTGGTTGTATGACCCAACTTCACTGGTAGAATGATTGTCTTCTGGCATTGAAGACAAACATATATATTTACAGCTGTACTGCTTGTATCCTGATACCTTACCTGCACCTGCCTGGCTTTCATAATTCTGTTTCTGAATATGTAATTGCAGTGACTTAAAGAATAAAAAATTTCCCTATTACAAAAAAAAAAGGTGGAGAAGAGGTGATGCTTGTGTTTCCATAGCTGCTGCACTACGATGGGTTCCAGCCGCAATCATAAGCCCTACTTGACTCCCATCAGCGCATTTGCTGCTGCTGCTTGAGATCTGTAGCAACCCTCTGGGTGTCCTCCCAGCCAAAGCCAGCTGCACTGTGGGTACTGCACCTGATCTCAGCATCGAGCAATGCGACAGCTACCAGGTAAGATTTTGGATTTGTGGGGCAAAAGCTGCGTGCTGAAAAACCATGGGATCGGTTTGATGGCTGGTATTGCTGCGTTCTTTGTTTTCAAATGTTTGTGTCGGTCACCTTACTAACATAAAGAATGTAAACTAAGAGTCTCTTCAAACTAATAAAAAAGGGGGATATGTGGGACAAAGACATCAGGAACAAAAGATCTTGCAAATGACTGAAGAAGCCTGGCAGCTACTTGAGCCAGATGTAAACATGGACGAGGGGCCTGGCAGGTGCAAGTAAACAAGGGGTTGGTATGTGGGTATAAAAAGTTGTAAGCACCTACAGAAGAGGTCTTAGTTCTGAGCCAGTAATGGAGTCTGTATTGTGCCTGCCACACGGTACTGGAGAAGACAAAAAGTTTCAGTGGTGCCTAATGGCACTACAGAACTCTTGGGACATCTTGCAAGAGGAAGCTGTGACATGCTGATTCTCTCAGTGCAGGTTAATTAATTTTTTCTACCTGTAAACTGAGGTGAATAATTATCATTAATCTTTGTGAAAACGATGTAATGGTCTATGTGAAACTCAAAACTGCAACCTTGTGCAGTTAATGCCTGTAGATTTGTCTAAAACGATCTGTTCTATGGCATTAAAAAAAAAGGGAGAAAACACAAAAATGTAGAGTGCGGGAATGGCATTTGTAAAAAAAATACATCAGAATATGAGCAAGACAGAGGCTATGAGAAGATTTACATGGTCCTGTGCTTTCTGCTAACTAGTTTTCATTTTGTTGCCATTAAATTTACTTGGGAGTTAGATTTTGGAGTGTAAGTACAACAGTACAACAAATGCTGGCGCAAAAAAAGAAAAAAAGCCCCAAAACAAACAGAAAACAACATGAATTGGTTGATTTGTTTTTTCTTTAAACTGGAGAAGTTTTCCTTGTTTTCCCTTTTTTTTTCCTGAATTTTTATTTTTTTTTCCTTCTTGGGTTGTGTTCTTCCCATTGTCAAAAGAGAACGGATCACCACGCACTATGGTTCGTGTCCACCGTCAATACCGTCGGAGCAGTTTCCGCGGTCTCTGGTGCCACCGCGTGGCCAATCGGTGGCATTGCGGCCATGTATATTTATTTCCGTAAGCAGCAGGACGCATGCGTAGCAGCGGCGGCGGAGTGGGGGGGTGGGGGTCTCGAGACTCGCGCATGCATATTGCTTAGTCGAAATTGACGCATGCGTACTACTGGCCGAAGCATCGCGCATGCGTACTTCTTCCTCGAGGTTAGCGCATACGTAATGCTTACTGGATACTGGCGCATGCGTATAGCGGAGCGGACACTGGCGCATGCGTACTTTCTCATGGAGTCTCGTGCATGCGTAGTGCTTTCTCGACACGAGTGCATGCGTGGTTCTTTCACGAGACTCGCGCACGCGTACTTCTTCCACGAGACTGGCACATGCGCAGGGTGGTACCGGGGCTGGTGCATGCGTACTTTTTCCTCGTGTCTTGCGCATGCGTATTGTTTTCAGAGACTGGCACGTACTTACTGCTGTCCCGAGACTCGCGCATGCGTAGTGCGGTGCCGACACTCACGCATGCGTTTCTCGGGCCGGTGTTACTGCTTGCCTGCACCTGTGCTGGTTAATAGAAACAGCCACTATTTTTAAGTTGTCGGGCGGACAACTTAAACCTGAAGGACTAATCACAATAGAGCGCAGCGGATTGGCTGCGCAGAGCGGTTAAAACGCCACTTCCGCATTTCTTCGTGCACGCGTTGTGCTGACTGCAGCACAGCGGCAGTTCTGCGCATTGGCCACGCGGTAGCAGCAGAGACGGCGGAAAAACCTTCTCGGACGGGTTAGAGGCAGATCTCGGCGCAGCTCCTTGCGATCCGTTGTCTCTCGTGATGGCAGTGGAACACGAAGTTAGAACAGAGGGTGGTGGGGAAAAGATGAAAAAAACGGAGTAGTCCAAATCCAGGGAAGCTGTGCTAAGTGCCTGCCGGGCTGAGTTTAGCCACACAAGGCTGGCATTCCCTCCTTGCTGGGCAGGCAGTCACGAGCTGCATAAAGCCACGCTGACGTCTATCCCGGCCTGTGCTGGCTGTACCTGGAAACATTGGGGTTTTCCGGACTTCAGGGCCACGTGCCTGAATCCAATTCCAGTTGTCCTCGAAGCAGAGCTGTTGGTCAGACCTGCTGGCACGAGAAACTAGACGTGGCAGTGAGATGGGGCCAATGAGCTGTCAGTGTCAGAGTCAGAGATGCTTCTGAAGTTCCACGCACGGCTCACACCATTCCCTGTTCCTCTCTCCAGACCAAGTCCCCCCAGCAGGATGAAGGAATCACCAGCTGGCTGTTGGTGTTCCTGCTTCAGCCTGGGAAAACCATCCGCTGTGGCCAAACGCCAACCGCAGCGCCGTCCCAGGGAGCCCTCAGAGACAGACGTTGTAGTGCTGGCAGGTAAGGGTGCAAATCCAGCTTTCAACACCCTGCTTTTCAGCAACATAGAATTCGTGCTGTTGGTGGGCTTGATTGTCCTAGCGTTCCAGCCCATATCTGACACCTTTAGTTCTCCCCTGATCAAGAACCACTTTCCTAATTCAGCTTGTGAGAGTTTGACACCAACCCCTGTTCATTCTTTTATAGGTGATTCGAGCTCTTGTCAACCATGCAGAGCTGGAGCAAGTAGTGATGCTGGGCTGTGTGCTTCCACCAAAGGAGAGCTGTTAGGAAGCACAAATGGCTGCGGTTCAGCTGACAGCCTGCCGCATAACAACAGTGATGGACACAAGGAGCTCATCCAAGTTCAAGCCCTCATTTCTCCCAGCTCTGCTGAAGATGCTGACCTGAGCCTGCCACACACCACAGGCAGCCTGGACTGTGTCCCAGTGCCTCTGCAGTGCAGCCCAGCCCAAGCACAGTCCGAGTGCCCCGACAGCAGCACCTCTGTGCAGGAGCAGGTCAGCACCAGCGAGGAGAAGCCGAGCCTCTTGGAGGGGGGCTTAGGATCAGGCCTCCAGTCCCAGGCACTGGGCAGCAGCACTGAGAGCTCTGAGCCACTCTCTCCGTGAGCTTTCCACCCAAGAGAGGACGATTCCCATCTTTACCTGGACCTCTCACGCCCTCCTGTCTTTTCCTTTAATAATAAAAGCACACTTGTGCACACTGCAACGAAGTTTTTTCCGCGGTCTCTGTGCTGCCCTCGTGTGGCCAATATGCGCAACTGCATCCAAGTTTTTTCAGCGTTCTCTGTGCTGCCCTCGTGTGGCCAATATGCGGAACTGCAACGAAGTTTTTTCTGCTCTCTCTGCTGCTCTCGTGTGGCCGATATGCGGATCTGCAACAAAGTGTTTTCCGCGGTCTCTCCGTGCTGCCCTCATGTGGCCGATGTGAGGAACTGCACCGAAGTTTTTTCCGCTGTCGGTGCTGCCCTCGTGTGGCGTATATGCGAAACTGCAAGGAAGTGATTACTGCGGTCTGTGCTGCCCTCGTGTGGCCAATATGCGGAACTGCAACGAAGTGTTTTACGCGCCCTCTGTGCTGCCCTCATGTAGCCAGCGCGCGTAACTGCAACGAAGTGTTTTCCACGGTCTCGGCTGCCCTCGTGTGGCCAGTATGCGGAACTGCAAAGAAGTGTTTTCCGCGGTCCCTGTGCTGCCCTCGTGTGGACAGGGGGCGGAACGGCAACGAAGTTTTTCCCGCTCTCTGTGCTGCCCTCGTGTTGCCAATATGCGGAACTGCAACGAAGTGTTTTCCGCTCTCTGTGCTGCCCTCGCGTGGACAGTAGGCGGAACTGCAACGAAGTGTTTTCCACTCCCTCTGTGCTGCCCTCGTGTGGCCAATATGCGGAACTGCAGCCAAGTTATTTTTGCGGTCTCTGTGTTGCCCTCATGTGGCCGATATGCAGAACTGCAACGAAGTTTTTTCCTCTCTCTCGGTGCTGCCCTCGTGTGGCCAGTATGCGGAACTGCAATTAAGTGTTTTCGTCTCCCTCTGTGCTGCCGTGGTGTGGCCAATATGCGGAACTGCAACGAAGTTTTTTCCGCTGTGTTCTGCCCTAGTGTGGACAGTAGGCGAAACTGCAACGAAGTTTTTTCCGCTCTCTGTGCTGCCCTCATGTGGCCAATATGCGGAACTGCAGCGAAGTGTTTTCCGCTCCCTCTGTGCTGCCCTCGTGTTGCCGATATGCGGAACTGCAGCGAAGTGTTTTCCGCGGTCTCTCCGTGCTGCCCTCGTGTGGCCGATGTGAGGAACTGCAACGAAGTTTTTTCCGCCGTCTCTGTGCTGCCCTCGGGTGACCAATGTGCGGAACTGCAACGAAGTTTTTTCTGCTCTCTGCGTTGCTCCCGTGTGGCCAACACGCGGAACTGCATCCAACTTTTTTCCGCGGTCTCTGGTGTCCCCGCGTAACCAATCGGTGCCCAACAACGAGCATGGAAAAGCAGATGTGAATTTTGCACGAAAGGGTCCTGTGTGGACTTGCCTCATGCGCGCTGCGGTGAGGAGAATTGCGCATGCACTCTGCGGTGAGGAAACTCACGCATGCGGGCTGCACGCAGTGACCGACGCATGCGCAGTGCTGTGCCAAGAAGCCGCATACGCTGTTCGGTGCTGAGCTGGCGCATGCGTCTTACAGTGCCACGGCTGGCGTATGCGCCTTGCGTGGCAGAAACCGGCGCGTATACATAGCGCGTTACAGAGCCCGGATTTGCTCAGATGTATTGCTTTCCCGAGACGTGCTTGTGTCGGTGCTGCTGCACACCGGTAACGCGATCGAGAATCTCCGAGCCGCTGCGAGTCGCTCCAAGCCCCTCAGAGCAACTCCAAGCCGCTCCCAGTCTCTCCGAGCCCTTCCGAGCAGCTCCGAGCCGCTGCGAGCCCCTCCGAGGAGCTCCAAGTCTCTCGGAGAAGCTCCGAGCTGCTCCGAGTCCTTCCGAGTAGCTCCGAGCTGCTGCGAGTCGTTCCGAGCCTCACCGAGCAGCTCCGAGCCGCTGCGAGTCGTTCCTAGCCCCTCCGAGGAGCTCCGAGCCCCACCGAGCCGCTCCGAGCACCTCGGAGAAGCTCCGCGCCACTTTCGTGCCGCTCCGAGCCGCTCCGAGTCCTTCCAAGCAGCTCCGAGCCCCTCCAAGCAGCTCCGAGCCCCTCCAAGCAGCTCCGAGCCCCTCCGAGGAGCTCCAAGCCGCTTGAGGAGCTCCGAGCCCCTAGGAGTAGTTCCGAGCCGCTGCAAGCCGCTCCGAGCCCTTCCGAGCAGCTCCGAGCCGCTCGCTCCGAGCCGCTTTCGTGCCGCTCCGAGTCCTTCCGAGCAGCTCCGAGCCTTTCCGAGTCGTTCCGAGCCCCTCCGAGGAGCTGCAAGCCGCTCCGAGGAGCTCTGAGCCCCTCCGAGCAGCTCCGAGCCCCTCGGAGAAGTTCCGAGCCGCTTTCGTGCCGCTCCGAGTCCTTCCGAGCAGCTCCGAGCCCCTCCGAGTCGCTCCGAGCAGCGTTGCACTGCTGCTGCGGGGGCTTTTAAACGGCTGGGGGACGGTGCAGGGCTAGGGTTGGAAGGGGACATTTGCTGGTTCACCGGGAGGCGAGCGAGTTGGATGCCACGAGGCGCTGAGGGGCAGCTGTGAGCCGAACCGGTCCGTTCCCGGGTGGGCTCGGGCATCAAACGGCAGAAATAGACGAAGGGCACCCCGGATTAGCGGGGGAGAATATATCGCAGAGCCGGCAGTCCGGAATCGGCTGTTTGCCCGTAGCCGTAGTGGTTTTTCGAGACAGTTGCTGTTTTGAAGGTGACGGGCGTATATTCGCTGTTAGCCGGAGGACTAATCACCATAGAGAGCGGCGGATGAGCTGCGCAGAGCGGTTAGATCGGCACTTCCGCATTTCTGGGCGCATGTGTTTTGCCGCTGGCGGGACTCGGCGGCAGGCAGTGGCAGTTCCGCGCATTGGTCACGCGGTGGCAGCAGAGACCACGGCAAGAACTTTCCTGCCGGATCGATGCCGGGATTTGGCGGTAGGCGGCGGCAGTTCCGCGCACTGGGGGCTGCCCGTGGGGCGCGTGGAGTCGTGGGACGAGTTGATGGCTGTATGCAGTGGGGTGATGGTGCCCTTGGCGCACGGCTGTGACAACGGGGTGGGGGTCGGTGCCCCCAAAATGGAGTGGTGGGCGAGTTGTATGGGGATTGCATGTGAAGCAGTGCTGGAGCAGCTTGTGAAGGGTGCAGCCCTGTGAGCACAGGTGGAAGCAAGGCAGCCGTGGGAGCAGATGTGGGACCTGTGGGTCACTTATGGGTCGCTTGTGGGGCGCTGATGTGTCACTTTTGGGGCCCAGGCTGCTGTCAGTCATTTGTGGGTCCCTGCTGCCCCACTTGTGGGGGCACTTATGGGTCAATTCCTGATCCCTTTGCCAGTTAACGGTCCCAAGCTGCTGTGGGGCACTTCTGGGGCCGTGTGTCTCACTTGTGGGTCCATGCTGTGCCACTTGTGAGTCACTTGTGGGGCACTGGGGGGCACTTGTTGGTGTGGGGCACTTATGGGACGCTGATGGGTCAATTATGGGGGACTTATGGGGCACTTGTGGCTCAGTTGTTTGTCCCTTGTGAGTCACTTGTGAGTCCCTGTGGGTCACTTGTGGGTCCCTGCGGTGCCACCTGTGGGGCCCTTGTGGCTCCCAGGTCACTTGAGGGGCTCTCTGGGTCCCTCCCTGTTTCTGTGGGATTTGGATTGCTGTTGGAGCCCAAAGGCCACACGCTGCCATACAGGCAGGTGCCAGGTTCACCCCCTGAGGACACCAAACCCTCCAATAATGTCACAGCGGCCTTTAATTGCTGTGCGAGGAGATGACGTGCGTTTCTCCCTGGGGAGCCGTAAGCTGAGCCCAGCAGCTGGGCAGCCAGCACTCGCTCCATTGACACCGCTCATCTCAGCCCTTGTGCTGCACGTGCAGCTTCTCAGCACCTCGCTGTATCAGCACTGAAATGTGTGCTCCCCTATTTATTACAAATGTCACCAATTGCCATTGAGGACAGACTGGAAGCAAAGTACGTGGACCTTCCTAGCTCGTCCATGGACCATAAACCATAAACCTCCCCTTGCCACACAGGCAGACCCAATTGGCTGCCGGTCATTACTTTTTTTTTTACTTTATTTTTTCCTTCCTGCTTTTAGGGGAACTTTGAGATCACAGCCTGAAGCAGTGATAGAGCACCTGGCGAGGGGTGCAGCCCTGCCTGCACAGGTGGAAGCAACGCAGCCATGGGGCAGATGGGGCTGAGCCTGGCTCCAGCCCTCCCTCGCCTCACTGAAGGGCTGGCAGCCCCACAGGCAGGGTTTCTTCCTGGAGATGCCTCCTGTGGATTGCTGGGTGAGCTCTGGTTCGTGGGAAGAGGTCAGCGATTCTTTCTTGATGGCTGTTGGGGTTTTGATCTCTGCCTTTCTGTGGGGATTGTAAGCTGGTTTACAGTAGCTCTGTCAGCTCTGCCTCTGCTTCTGATGCCTTCCACTTGTTTTCTGAGGGCAGTCAAGGGGTTCTCTGCCTTTCTCTGAACTGGTAACGGAGGGACTGATGGATGTTCCTTTCTTTTGCTCTCATCTGTTTCGGGAATGCTTTAGTCAGCCCCAAGGTGATGCTGGTTGGGTGACTGAGCGTTGCGACTCCAGAAATGCCTGGAGCTGATGCACTGTTCTGTAAAGGGATTCTGTGTTCTGCAGAGTTCCTCTGCAACTCTTTCTAAGCTCAACACCTTCTTGTGACATCTCTGTTCCCTCTTTCGTGAATCTCATTGTGGGATCTCCAACCTGGGCCTCCAAACTCACTCCGTCTGCTCCCACGTTGCCGCAGCCCATTTTATGACACGTCCCCTCTGCGTCCCCCTCCACGTTCCCTCTGTGTCCTCACGTCCCCCTTGTGTCTCTGTGTCCTCCCTGTGTCCTCTGCCTGTGTCCCCTCTGTGTCTCCTGTGCCACGCATTCATTCCACCTGTGCTGAGTGTTGTTTGAGGGCATGCATTTCAATTCCGTTCCGCGTCTCGTTGGATCTCCTTCTGTTTTGCGGCTCAGTGGGGTCGAAGGGTTTCTGAGGCTCCTCTGGTTAGTGGTTCCAGCACTGTGAAATCTGTGGGGCGGACGCTGGAGCGGCAGGAACCCCTTGTTCACGCATCGCTTATATGCGGGTGGGTTTTGGGCCGGCTGTGGGCAGCTCCCTTGGAGATGCAATGGGGGTTGGTCCCCAGGGCTCGCCCTGCTCCCTGCCCTTTGTCCTTGCAGCCCCATGAGCTCTGTGGCTGGCGATAGAGCAAGGTGTGTGGATGCGGCTGGGAGCTGAGCTGCAGGAAACCCCCGGGCCTCAGTGGCTGTTTGCTTCATCCTCACCCAGCGCTGTTCGCTCTGTGCTGCTCGAGAGCACTGAGCACAAGGATTCAGTTCCTGGTTGGCCTGGTTCTCTCCTCGATCTCCCTTAGGAATTGGTCGGCAGCAACAGGTGTCAGGGCACGGCTCTGCAAGCACCTTGTGGCTGACCCCCCCCAGGCTCTCAGGGCTCTTTCTGTCGTGCTGGCAGGTGTGGCTTTGTATTGATAGGAAACAAAGGGCCGTCCTCTGCTGGAGCGCTGTGTCTGGATCACCGCAGATATCTCCATCCCGGCCATCAGGGGATGCTGTCAGTTTCCCAGTCTGGACGCCACCCAACCTCCCCAGCCCTCTTCCTTCCATCCCTGCCCCCCGTTCCATAGCAGCCCTGCAGCCGTGGCACCCAGCAGTGCATGCAGCAATACCTCTGGTGCGCTGAATGCTGGGGCCAGCACAGAGGCTCTGTGGCCGACGTGGATCTTCCTGGTTGGACTGCTTGTGAGTTTCCTGGCGCTGTTGAACACACGGGCTCTCCTGCCTGCCCTGATTGCTCACCAGGCCATCAATGTCCTTTGTGCCGTCGTGCCTCACAGCTTCAGGTATCGTGCCATAGACTCCTTAGAGTCAGAAGGGGCCGTTTGTGATGGTCCAGTCCGACTCCCCACAAGGAACAGGGACATGCACAGCTCGATCGGGCTGCCCAGGGCCTGATCCCGCCTCACCTTGGAAGGGACGGGGCATCCACCGCCTCTCTGGGCAGCCTGTTCCACTGCCCAGAATCACAGAATGTCCCACGCTTGGAAGGGAACTTGAGGCCCACGAGTCTCCAGCCCCCCGCAAACGCAGGGCCACCAACCTCCCCATTTCACAGCAGCCCAGGCTGCCCACGGCCCCATCCAACCTGGCCTTGAACACCTCCAGGGATGGACAGGGCACCACAGCCTCCCTGGGCAGCTGTTCCAGCCCCTCACCACTCTCTCTATAAAGAACTTCGCCCTGACATCCAACCTCAATCTCCCCTCCCTCAATTTAAAACCATTTCCCTTTGTCCCTTGCTGTAAAAAGACATTTTCCTTACATCTAACCTAAGTTTTCCCTTCTTCTTTCCTTTAACTTTAGGTACCGAAAGGCTGTTACCTGGTCACCTCGGAGCCTTCACTTCTCCGGGCTGAACAGCCCCAGCTCTCTCAGCCTGTCCTTGGAGGAGAGCTGTTTGATCCCTTGGTTCTTTTTTTTTTTTTGTGGCCATCCTCTGATGTGATCCAACAGGTCCATGTCTCTTCTGCACTGAGGACTCTACATCCCGACACAATCTCTAGATGTGGGATTGTGCAGAGTATGGACTCAGATAAGGGAAGCCTCTTTACTTCACAAGTCCTACAGGAGCTGATGAGAGCTTTAGAAATGAAGTGGGAGCTCCATACTCTGTGGCACCCTCCTTCTTCAGGGAAAGTAGAATGAATCAATCAGGTGCTGAAGAAGCACTTGTCAAAATTGGTTTCAGAGACCAAATTACCATGGACAAAGTGTTTGCCTGTAGCCCTTGTCAGAACACGAACCACTCACAGAAAAGGCTTAGGAGTATCACCATACGAAGTGCTGTTTGAGTTGCTGTACTTGGGAATGGTGAGATGCCCACTCTTGAAACCAAGGGTAAGTTTCTTCAGAACTGTGTACTCGGGTTGTCTGCTGCTCTGTTACCCCTTAAGGAATGTGGACTGTTGGCTCAAACTCCACCTCTGGAATTTCCAGTGCACTCATCCCGTGTTGGAGGCTGGTCCTAATACGCGCCTGGCAGAAATCAAGGCTTCAGCCTGAGTGGGATGGAATGGACTATTTCAGGTGCTGCTGCAGTGGGTGTCGTCTACCTTGACTTCAGCAATGTTTTGTTACAGTCTCCCACAACATCCTGGTAATGAAGTTCAGAAAGTGTGGGATAGATGAGTGGATGATGAGGTGGGCTGAGAACTGGTTTACTGGCTGAGCTCGGTGGTGGTGATCGGCGGCGCAGAGTGCGGCTGGAGAGCTGTGAGTGGCGGTGCTCCCAGGGGTTGGTGCTGGGTCTGGTTGTGAAAGGTAGATGGTGTTGTTGCTGTAGAAGCTTTTAGTATTTTCTGTATGTAGTACTGGCCTTTACTGAACTTACAGCCCTCTTGTGAAAGGGCTGTTTGCCTTCCACTAAGAAAGTTGCTGAGCAGAGTAGAAAGTTAAAGATTCGGGGTGTTCTGACTGGGGTGGAATTGAGCCAGGCACAAAACAAGGCAAATATACAGGGTGGAGAGAGAGAGAGGGAGCTCAGCACAGGACAGAACAGACGTGCTCACTCTTGGAAATATGGCCCTCCTATCTCCATGGAGAAGTACAAAGCATACCAAAAAGAGCAGGTTGGTAATGGACCTTATATGGAACTACATCATAGCAACAGCGTAGGTGAGATTGTGAGCCTAGACGCTCAACCAGTGAGCGCCAGGAGAGCATTGCCTGTGTCGGGTTCAGAGTACAGAACAGAATGAATTTCATTGACCGATGTGCAATTTTTCCCTTATTAACAGGGAGCGTGCGCCTGTTACTGCAATAACGAATAAACTTTGTTGCTATCACTAAGATTTTTGCCTAACCTGAAATTTATGACCTTGAGTGTTTCTCTCAAGGTCTTGTTCAATATCTTTGTCAACGACCTTGATGAGGGGATATGTTCACCCTTAGCAAGTGCACTGATGAGACAAAGCTGGGAGAGAAGTGGTTGGCATGCCAAAAGGCTGTGCTGCCATTCAGCAAGATCTGGACAGGATGGAGAGCTGGGCAGAAACAAACCAGATGAGATGGAACAAAAGCAAGTGTAGAGTCTTGCACCTGGGAAGGAATAACTGCAAATATCAGTAGAGCTTAGGATGTGACCCTCTGGAGAGGAGCTCTGCAGAGAAGGACTTGGGGGTGCTGGTGGACAACAGATTGGCCATGAGCCAGCAGTGTGCCCTGCTGGCCAAGAAGACCAATGGCATCCTGGGGTGCTTTAAAAGGAGCGCGGCCAGCAGAGCAAGGGAGGTGATCCCTGCTCTCTGCTCTGCCCTGGTCAGGCCTCACCTGCAGTACTGCATCCAGTTCTGGGCTCCCTTCCTGGTACAGAAATGACAAGGATCTCCTGGAGAGAGTCCAACAGAAGGCCAGGAAGATGATAAAGGGTCTGGAACATCTCCTCAGTATGGAAAGGCTGGGGGACCTGGGTCTGTTCAGCCTTGAGGAAAGACGACAGAGCAGATCTGATTAATGCTTACATATTTGTTAAGTGTGGGAGTCCAAAGGACATGGCCAACCTCTTGTCAGTGATCTGTGGGGACAGGAGAAGGGGAAATGGCCACAAACTGGAGCACAGGAAGTTCTGCACCAAAATGCGAAGGATCTTCTTCACGGCGAGGATGATGGAGTGCTGGAACAGGCTGCCCCGGGAGGCTGTGGCTTCTCCTTGTCTGGAGATATTCCAGACCCTCCTGGACACCCACCTGCGCAGCCTGCTGTAGGGAGCCCATTTTGCAGGGACTTTAGACTCAATGATCACTGGGGGTCCCCTGCAACCCCAATTTTGTGGTTCTGTAATTTTAATCTTTGCTTCTTGCAGTGATGCAGTGTTTCAGAAGGGAGAAAAGCAAGGCAGGCGTAAACTGGATTTCTGTGGTTGGTAAAGCTGTGCTGAGAAGTGGGCTGACACTTGGACCTGGAAATGTGTCTGCAGACTTTGTACCCAGAGTAATGGCTTTTCCCTGCAGGTTGGGCTTGTCTAAGGTAGGTCATTGTTAGGTGAGCTTCTGCTTTAAAACATCAAGTTGTACAAATAAGGAAAGTTCAAAAGCAAGATTGCCAATTCTTTTTTACATAGGTGATTTTTTCACGAGGAAAGATTTGAAATGCTGTTTGCTAATGGAAGATGGAGAGAGGAAAATCAAGTCAAAGGCACACTATGCATAGCCAGCACATAGCATCTGCACTGCTCTCCCCCTGCACAAAGGAGGAGCAGCTCAGCAAGCTTGGCCTGAGCCATGGAAGGCAGCATACAAACATCTGGACCAACCCCAATGGAGCTGCTTCTGCAGGTTGGTTGTCTTCCACTGTGTGTCTGCCATCCTGTTGCTCTGGGGTAGATTTGTTCATGTTCAGCTCATGGAGTTGAGGTCTGAGTTTAAGTCTGTGGGCATCGTCCAGGAATTGGGGTAGGGTACGAGGAAAGGAAAACTGGGGTAAGAGAATGAGGTTTAGGAACAGGAACCTCTTCCATCACTATTAGCTCTTGCTGTTCTCTTTTTGGCTTAGGAATCCATGTGGGTTTTTTAATGAAGAACAGACTCATGCAGCTTGTGAGTGAATTCATTCACACCTGTTAATTGGCGTTGTTCTCTACATGGAGCTGCAATTGAAATGGATGCTTGTGGTCTGATGTCCGGCCTCCTCTGATGTGCTCAGATGAGCCAAGTTTGCAAGGCCTGACTCTCGGTTGGTGAGTTGTGCCCAAGTTCAGAGCGTTGACTCTTGTCGGCTTTGAGACGCATCTTCCAGTTGCACACTGTGTTCTTCCTGTTGTGTTGAGCTCTTGAGCTCCAGCCCTAAGTGAGGATGCAAGCGCTACCGCAGAAGGGATGGTTGAGATTGGAAGTGCAGTGCAAAGGGCTGGAGCCAGCAGGAGCAGGGATGTGATCATCCCCCTGTACTCAGCTCTGGTGAGTCCTCACCTTGAGTGCAGTGTTCAGTTCTGGGTCCCTGACTACAAGAAGGACACTGATTCCCCGAGATATTGCCAGAGAAGAGCAGTGTAGCTGTGAGGAGTGTAGAGCACCAGTCTTATGGGGAGCGGCTGGCTGAGAGAACTGGGATTATTTAGCCTGGAGAAGAGGAGGCTCAGGGCAGACCTTATCCCTCTCTACAATGAGCTGAAGAGAGGTCATGTCGAGGTGGGGGTCGTCCTCTTCTCCCGTGTAAGTAGCGATAGGACTGGGGGGAGCGGCCTCAAGTTGCACGGGGGGAGATTGAGGCTGGATGTTAAGAAACGCTTCTCCAAGGAGTGCCCAGGGAGGTGATGGAGTTACTGTCCCTGCAGGTGTTCAGAAACGTTAGATGTGGCAGTGAGGGACTTGGCTTAGTGGGGAATATTGGTGGTAGGTGGACGGTTGGACTGGATGATCTTGGAGATCTTTTGCAAGCTTGCTAATTCTATGATTCTGTAAAAGGCATCTGCTGGGCGAGTGCTTTGGTGGCTGAGCATCAGGCTGCTGGACAGCAGGCAGCTGTTGTCTGTGCAGACAGCCACATCCATGGGGAGTGGAGGCTTTTTCACCTTAGCCTTGTCTTTCATGTCTCACGTGCAGTAAGTCCTGTTGTTACACACAGCATCGTAGGGGCAACCTTGATTTCTGCAGCCCCGAGCTTTGTGGCACGAGAGCTCTCCGCCATGCTTCTCCCTGTGATGTGTGACCATATGGAAGGCCTCGCAGAAGCCTGGGTAGGCGATGCCAGTCGCTCCTCCTTTCCCCAGCGATGCTGGAAATAGCGTGGAACGGGACGGGGGGACATCCCAGCCGTGGGTTCCTCTCAGCAGGACTGAGCGGCTGTTCTGATCCTCGTGTTTGAGCTTGAGGGAATCTGATGCTAAGTAGAGAAATGAGGGGCTTGTTAATGAAGAAAAAAAGACTGTGTCGCATCTTGTGGTGCAGGATGTTCTCCGAACTGCTGCTAACAGTGCCCAGGATGCTCCCTTTTTGATGGGGAGAGGTTTAGCAGGGATTTCTTAAATGAAAATAGTTTGTTGTGTAATTTCCTTTTCATCGACCTTTCATGCTACTCCTTGATAAGTTATCTTTGGACTATGAATCAATATTTATTATTGAAGAGAATTGAAGAGAATACGTATGCACCCTGCATCTTCATCTGCACCAAGAATGTTCTAAACATCTTTGCACTGTTTCTTTTTGGCCCTGAGATGAAGCTGTGTGGAATATAGGCTTGGATGCTTTTTCAGTCAGGTGCAGGACACGTAACGTTCATCTGAGTTGTCATGCTGACAAGAACAACGGAGTAGTAAATTTTTCAGGGTTGCGTGCTTTACTTTACTTCCCCCCCCCCACCCCCCCAGTCATAACCATGGAACCACAGAAGCGTTACCCAGACAGAAGGAGCCTTTGTCACCTGGACTTCCTACCAATGACACAGGCAGTGGAAGTCAGCATCCCAAGCATCCATGAAACCCCTGCACAGGACTGGTGAGAGTTACCTGGCGCCGTCCTTTGGCAATCTCAGGTCTCTCTGTAAGCTCCCGAGCTGTGTCGTAACTCCTCCCGTGGTGCTGACTCAGCTCTCCCAGTCTTTTGTGTGGGAGAGCTGGAGTTGAACTCCTTCCTGCTTCCTGCCTCTGTCCTCCCTGCTTTGCCCATGGCCCACTGAGCCTCCATCCTTGTTAGGTGTCTTGAATTACTGAGTTGCTTAAGGATTGGGTGGACCAATTAAATTCTTAGCGATGTCTCTAGGTCCACGTGTGCACAAAAGCACACTCTAATGCAGTCAGTGTAATGATGAACACACGCCTTGTTTCCTTTAGCCCGTATTTTTAGTTCAGGAGAACAGATTTCTGGAATGATGTTCAGCTTAGCACCAGAGTCCCCTTGCCGCCCCCCATTGCAGTCACTCACGAGGGCTTGAGATCCACAGGGAGGAAGTATTGCCGATAATTACAATCCGTGGTTTTAAAAGTGATTTAATCTATGGAGGATGATATGAATAGTCGTGGTGAATGATGTGGTAAGGCATCCCAGCAATTTTCAACAGGAATACTTCAAGGCCGCTTTTCAAGGTTTCTTTGAGAACTCTCCAAGTCTCCAGGAATTTTCAGCGCCAAGGTTTCTTAGCCTTCCGAATGGCAGTGTTTCTATCGAAGCTGGCAGCCTTTAAACCCAAACCCAAACCGAAGCTTGCTCATCTCAGTGGAGGTACCTTAGCTATATTCTAACGCTGCGTGGAAAATGAGTTTCACGTTCACGAGTCCTTTCTGACTCGCTACGTGTTTGATTGCACAGGAAGAAAAGCTTGATGTCTGTGCCAAGGGAGACGTACACCGCGCTTGCGCTGCCTGGACGATTTGGAAACTGGAAATTCTGGGGTGTGCTGAAGCATGCCCTCTCAGGTCAGTCTAAGCGTACATAGAGTAGACCTGTCTAACCAAACAGGTAATAGACAGTTAAACCCATTCTGTTGGGAAATACTCTCTCCTTCTAAGTGCCTTTAGAACGTGAGTTTCTTCAATTAATTACTCAACTCATTTGCTTTTCCTGAATGATCCTAAGTTCTTTTCTCAGGCTACATCTGTACTCTGCTCAGTCCAAGGAGAATCCCTGCCCGCAGATGCAATGACACAGCATGGCTCACAACCTCATTTTTCATTGCTTACTGTTATGGTAGCTGCCATCCATGTCCACCCTGCGTATTCTTAGAGCTCTTCGGGAGTCCATGGGGCAGACTTATGGTTGAACTAAAGGGAATTTTTTCATATTGCTCTAGCTCCAGATGATTATCCCTAGTATCATTATATTTAAAAAAAAAAAGGCGTTTTGAAGTAGTGCGATATATATTCTGTGCCTCAGAATGTGGCACGTGTGGCATGAGAGAGTTTTGAGGCCATGAGGACTGCCCAGACAGCATGAGAACGGTAAGAGCAGAGAGCTGTAGGTGATGCAGCGCTATTCGTGCCACGCACAGGAAGCGGTAGCTGGAACAAAATATGGCCAGAAGAGTGATCAGGTTGCGTTTGGTAAGGAACTATTTCATTAGTTCTAGAACTTTGACAAAATGTATATTCAGGATGATGATCAGCATGCCAGGTGCTGGGACCATGCCGAAAGAGAAATGGTCGGAAAACGTCGGTGCAATTTGAAATATATCCCCTTCCACAAAGCCCTCAGATCCATGCTGCAACTGCATCCAAAGCAAGCCAGAGCCCTGTGCTTGTTGTAGCCGGAGCTATCGGTGCCAGGAGTTGCTGCTGTGTTTGCAAGGACGTTGTGTCAGCAGTGTGACGTCAGTGGGGTTGTTTGATGGCAATGAAACAGCTGAATGGTGTACTTCACAGAATCACAGAATCACAAGGTTGGAAACAACCTGCAAGATCATCCAGTCCAACCACCCTCCCATTCCTATCAGTGCCACAAGCTACTAAACCATCTCTCGTAGCTCCTCATCCAGGCGCCTCTTGAACACTACCAAGGACGGCGACTCCACCACCTCCCTGGGCAGGCCATTCCTGTGCCTGACCACCCTTTGAGAGAAAAAGTTTCTCCTAATATCCATCCTAAACCTCCTCTGGTATAACTTCTTGCCGTTTCCTCGGGTCCTACTATTTGCCTGGGAGAAGAGGCCAGACCCTTTTGCACCACAACCTCCCTTAAGGAAGTTGTAGAGTGCAATGAGGTCTCCCCTGAGCCTCCTCTTATCTAGACTGAACAATCCTAGCTCCCTCAGCCGCTCCTCATAAGACTTGTGCTCCAGACCCCTCACCAGTTTCGTTGCCCTTCTCTGGACACGCTCCAGGGCCTCAATGTCTTTCTTGTAGCGAGGGGCCCAAAACTGAACACAGTACTCGAGGTGCGGCCTCACCAGTGCTGAGTACAGGGGGATGATCACCTCCCTGCTCCTGCTGGCCACACTATTTCTAATGCAGGCACCTCAAGACTAAGAAAAAAGATGGTAGTGGTGACTGTGTGTCTAGGTATAGATAGCTTGATAGGGATATATAGGACTCCAGTGTGGATTTTGCATAGGCCCTGCTCTGCAAGGTACGCTGTTGGGAAGCAATGTCCATCTGCCCGAGGGCAGGAAGGCCCTGCAGAGGGACGGCCTGAGGCCAGTCGTACGAGGCTGCCCAGGAGCAAGCGCTGGGTCCTGCGCTGTGGTCATGGCAACCGCAAGGCAGCTTCTGCAGGATTGGGCTGAGGTAGAATTCCAGCCGCCCGCTGATTCTAGAATGTTGTGTGCTGTGTTGGAATCTTCTGGTCCTGTGACATGGTCTTGCCTCCCCACCCTGTCGTCACGGCGGAGCAGCCTGGTGGCCCTTAGTGATGTCACAAGCGGCTGGAATGAGGGGAGGGGCAGTGCGTGCTGCGTCCCTTCATTGGAGCGCTTGAGCTCTGCGTGAGTAGCTCGCTTGTTGCCCTTGTGCAGCGACTGAGTGCCTTTGTTTTCACCCCGTCTTGTGCAGCATCTTGTAGGTAAGCTGAGATAGGGCGTGGGATGGACGGGTGGGCAGTGAGCTGTTGAGAACTGCTGGCTGGTGGAGCTCCTAGCAGCTCACACTGCTTACTCTTGTCCATCAGACGTAACTTTCACCCAGTACCTGCATTCCCAAGCGATCCACAAAGATGGCATTTGTCCCATGGCTTTTCCCTTGTCATCTTTGCTACATTGTGCAAGCTCACAGACCTGTTCCTTCTCTCTCCTCTACCCGCTCCCTTGGTGCAGCTTTTGCTCGTGGAAGAACAGAGCAAAGTGACAAGAAACAGCTGCAAGTTCAAGGAATTGTCTACCTTGTTCTGATCTCCTGCCAGGTACGTGCCACGCTTTGTCCCCCCACGTGGTTGACCAGCACTGTGTCGCACCGTGTTTGGTAACACAGCCTCACCCAGCTTTGATGGGACACTGGTCCCGTGTGGGTTTTTTCCCTTCCCCTCCAGCTCCACCCTCAGAAGGATGCTGTGTGTGGTGCTGTGACCAGCTGGTCTGAAGGAAACCAAACCCTTAGGCAAAGAGTCCTAGGCCCAGTTTGTGCCGAGCTGCACAGCGTGACCCAAGGTCACAAGCCCGCACGCTTGGGCTGTGTGAGTGTGCCCGTCAGCTGTAGGGAGCACAGCAGAGATGCAAGCAGAGGAAATCCTTGATGTGCGGGGCTGCAGCAGGTGCCGGTGGTGAGGCTGCTGGGAGCCGTGGCTGGGGAGCAGATGCACCTGCAGCAATGATTCCTCTCACTGCCCTGCTGCTGCGCTGTCAGAGCTCCCTGGGCGAATGCATCTGCTGCTTTGTGCCAGTCCCCATCTGCTAGCAGAGGGACAGCCGCTTGGTCAAATGCTGCCTAATGGGCTGTCCCATTTGAACGGAGTGAACAGAGTGGTTGCTTCTAGAGCACCTGCCTGTGCCAGAGGATAGCCAAGGGTAGTTCTCCAGTAGTCTCTCGATACTGTGGTGTGTGAAGAGAGAAAATATGAGCGTGTTTCTCTTCAGTTCCAGCTTGTCGTGCCTGCTGTGATGGGCGTTGCGTGCAGCGAGATCAGCTGTGGGCCTGACATGACACGGATGGAGGTAGAGTATGGAGCTCTGATTGGTCTTTGTTCCCTGACTTGAGCGAGCAGAGTGAGCTGCAGATGTGCTCTCCTGCTTTTCAAGAGAGAGCGAATCCTTGTGGCTGTATCAGTGTCACTGAAAAGCTGCCTTAAGGGCTTTCTTTCCTTGCTGCGGGCATGTTCTTAGCCTTGCCGTTCCTTCTTGTGTGCCCATGATAAGGACCGAGTGCATTTCCTGCAGCTTTCTCTGCTGACTTGCTCCTCAGCCTGAAATCCTCCTCGTTTGCCCTCAGCTCCTCACCATGGCCTGCGCTCTCTGTTTCAGGCTGAGAACAACGGGAAGCCCCTGCTGGTCCGTGAGGAGTCATCTCTTAATATCCCAGCTATTGCTGCTGCCCACGTTATTAAGAGATACGTTGCCCAGGCACCGGGTGAACTCTCCTTGGAGGTAAGCAGTTAAGGGCGTTCCTTGTTGTCATGTACAGAAGAGTATAACATGTGAAGCTATCAGGAATATTCTCTGAGACCTTCAGAGTGTTTGGTGAGGTGAAGCCGGGAAGATTCAGTTCCAGATTAGACTTGCAGTGGGTTGGATGCAGGGAGGAGTTCAGCCATCTCTAAGCTATGGCTCTATTTGGCATTGGAATCTTCTGATCAAAGAGCTACTGCCCAGTGTTGTAGCCTGGTCTCTGAGCAATGGCAGACCAGTGCATGCAGTGTGCAGATCTGTTCAGGATCTGTTCCGCTGACTTATGCCTGCGTTTTAATTGGAGCTCTCCCTTTGGCAAAGAGCCTGCTGCTTCTGAGAACCATTTCATACTGAACAGCTGAATTCTGTATGTTGTGTATTGTGGTGACTCTTCTACCTCCATGTTCAGTTGTACAACCGCAAATGCCTGAAGAGCTGCACTGGTGCAGTGGCTCTCAAGCTTGACGATATTGGGCAGTGCAGAAGAATGCAGTCATTAGAGCTGCGCTTTCCTCCCAGCCGTGCTGAAGCTGGGGTTGACGTTGCAATCTCTTGCAGGTGGGAGACCTCGTGTGCGTCATCGATATGCCGCCTCAGGAGCTGAGCCCCCGCTGGAGAGGCAAGCACGGCTTTCAGGTAGGCGCAAGCTTCAGACGTGAGAGCGCAACTTCGGTCGAGGCAGGAATCTCAGCTTAGAGCTGCCCTGCCTGCACAGCATGGCTCCACATGGAAAATGGTTTCCCTGTGTTGGTGTCAGGGGACTTTGCCTTTTGCTGTGGGCTTGGGCCAGAGCTGAAAGTTGGTCTTTGTAGGAAACTGCCTCCTCAATTAACTTAGAAAGAAGAGCCCTCACAACATGCATCAGGTCACGGCCACTGAACCGCACCTTTGGAAATGCAGCAGCTAGGACACGTGTTTCAGTGTCTCAGAGCACTTGTGCTTGCACCCATGCAGAAGGTGAAGTCAGTGTCTTTTAGGAAGTCGCTGCCTGTCAGCTGAGATGAGGCAGGGTAACAGAGCCTCTGCGTGCTTGCTGCTGCTGCTGGCTGCCGAACGCTGGGTAGCTCAGAGCTGGGGATGGCAGCTGCATCTCAGTCAGCAAGCAGAAAGTTCATAGGCTGTGCTAACTCAGATCTAGCTGCATCAATCTATCATAATATATAGCTTCTGTATGAAGTCTTTCCCTTCGGGCACGCTTGAGATTTAGGGGTGCATAGCATACTTGTCCTTTCCCTGCTCCATATGCAGTTACGTGGATAATTGGCTGCCAGTTTTGAATAATTATTAATTTTAAGCAGGCCATTTTTTTTGTTGGATTGTCTTACGGAGCATGAGGCAGGCACGTTATGAGGCAGATGTGATGTTTGAACAGTTCAGGCCTGAGAAACGCTGCCTTCAGTATCGCACCTCTCTTCTTCTTCTTGTTACAGGTTGGATTTTTCCCCGGTGAGTGTGTGGAGCTCATTAACGGAAAAATCCCGGAGAGTCTCATCAATTCAGTGCCAAAGCCAGGTACGATGATACATGTGATGGTGCAAGGAAGCAAAATGGAGTCTTTTTTGGGTGTGTTCCGTGTTTAATACCTCCCTTATCCTTCCCACCTTATCCTCTGTGCTGATGATCCTTCAGGCGTTCCATGCGGCGTACGGCTGGTGTTGTGTAGGCAGTGAGAATGAGGGAAGGCAAAGGCAGTTCTCCTGCAAGTCAGTACGAGGCTGAGAACAGCCAGCGTCCCTGGTGGACAGATAGAGGTCTGGTTGTGCTAGTGACACACTTGATCAGAACGTGGCTTTTCAAGAGGGTCCTTAATCCCCAGGTTGAGCAAGCTAAGCAAGAGGAGTGCATTAAACTCCATCAGAACGTGCAGAGATTTGGCCCAGTCCTCCTGTGCTTACGACTGGACTTGGGAAAATCCTGGAATCCTCGTAGAATCCTGTCTTGGGATGGAAGGGAACTCAAGGATCATCAAGCTCCAAGCCCCCTGCCTCAAGCTGGGCTGCCAACCAAGCTCCACATTTAATGTGGGACTGGACCAGGCTGCCCAGGGCCCCATCCAGTGTGGCCTTGGACTCCTCCAGGGTTGGGGAAAATCCATTTTTGTACGCACTTGCTCATCATGTTCTTCCCGTTTTGAGGTGCTCTGTAGAATGTGTTGTGCTCGGCCTCGTCCAACGGAGCCAAGCCTAAAATGAATTGGTTTCTTCCTTTTGTTGTGCAGTGCCAAAGAAGCGCGGCAAGCTCCTCGCCTTCCTTCGTTCCATGGTGAAGGCCCGCCCAAAGCAACGGAAAGAGCGGGAGGTGGAGAAGGAAAGGGTGTTTGGCCGTGACCTGGGAGAGCATCTTCTCCACTCTGGTCGTGATGGTAAGGGACAGCCCATGCCTGAGAGCTTCCCTGTTTGGGAACCTAAAGATGAAAGGGAGATGGTATGTAGCAAGGGGCAGGTTGATACCAGTGGAGAAACGGGGAATGGGAGTTGACAACTGAAAGATCAACTGAGTAGGTGATGGCTGCAAGGTAAATGCTCCCAAGGGACAAGCACATTTGTATTTGCTTAAAGCAAAGCCTGTAAGCCAATCCCCTGGTAGCCTGAAAAGAAAGGAAGCCTTTTGGCCAAAGAGAGTGTCCTGCATCAGTTTCCCAGCTCCTTCCGGGCGTGAGATTTTCCACCTCCATTCCCGTGGGAGCAGTGATGGGACTTGCAATGTCTGCGGCTTCCCCGGAATTACTTTCTCCAGGCTGATTCCTAGGTCCTGGCATTTCTGGAATGCAAAGAACACATCTCTGTCCAGTTTCCTCAGCAGCTCCTGCAGAGGTGTCTCTGACAGCTGTCCCCTTCAAGGAAGAACTAAGCAGTAGCCTGGCTGGGCTTAGTGGATGGGATGTGACGGGAGCGCAGCCTGAGCCAGGACTTGAATAAGGAGCTCCAGTAACCGCCGGCACGTGTTCTTTAGTCCCCCAGGTCCTCCAGAGCTGCGCCGAGTTCATCGAGCAGCATGGCGTGGTGCAGGGGATATACCGCCTGTCCGGCGTCGCGTCCAGCGTCCAGAGACTGCGGTAAGAGTGCTGCGACTGACAGACACAGCTGCCAGCAGGGGCACGTGCCCTGTTGCGGGCGTTCAGAGGCCTGCGGGCAATGCCTTAGCACAGAGAAAAGGTCTCCTTTGGGAACATCCCATCCAGCACGGCTGACGTGGTGCTGGTGGCCGAGTGTTTGTGTTCTCCTGTACATCAGGAAGCCCTTCCAATTCTTGATTGCATTGGGTGTGGCTTTTGACTTGCTTTCCTCTTTCTCAACCATTTTCGTGTCCTTCTCTGCAGCCAGGAATTTGAGTCTGAGCAGGTTCCTGAGCTGACTGTCCGCGACGTTCACAGCGCGAGCTCCCTCTGCAAAATGTACTTCAGGGAGCTCCCGAACCCCCTGCTGACCGACCAGCTGTACGACAAGTTCTCGGTAAGCACAAGGCAACGCCTTTCCTTTACCTCTTCCGTGGGCCTCTTGGGAGATGGCTGCAGCAGTGCCCCAGCTCTGAGGCCCTTCTTCTGTTAGCCCCATGGGGTTTACTCGCACGTCTTTGCCACATCCTGCATCGTGCTGATGCCACTTCTGGTGGCCCCAGGAGGTGGTTATTTCCATATTCACAATGCTTTGCGAGAATTCATGTGTTTTTTTTTTTTTTTTTAATTCTTCGGGGTTTTTTGTTTTTTTTTTTTTTTTCTTTTGCTATTCCCCAACTATTTCTGGAAGGGGAAGGGGATTAATAGCCAAGTGTACTTGGAGATGAATGCCCCCTGCGAGGAGCTGAGCTGCCCAACCAGGCTGAAAACCGGCCCGGTGCTTGGATTCCTTGGCCTGGTGGCACCAGCTGCATGCCGCTATGTTCGCCAGATGCCTCTGGGGAGGCCTAAAATCTGTCCCTGTGCTGACCAGCAGCGCGCTGTGCCCATGGTTCCCGACCCTGCGGCAGGTATCTCGCCTGATTTGTGTCTAAATCCCTTTCTGCCCTTTTCCAGGATGCTGTTGGTGCCACTACGGAGGAGGAGCGGCTGGTCAGAATGCGGGACGTCATCCAGCAGCTGCCCGCTCCTCACTACAGGTCAGTGCTGCCCTCAGCCTGCTGAGCTCAGCCCTGCTGCACTTCAGAGGGCATTGGTGCGATTCCAGGCTTTGTCTCACGCGAGCAACGGGATGCCTGGGTGTGCTGAAACCCTGCGTGGGGTTAATTTGTGGGGTCAGTTCCTGGGCACGGGGGCACGCTTGGTGCAGCTGATGGCTGTGGCTGTGCTGTGCTGGAGCTGGGTGCTGCAGCGTGGCACTTGGTCAAGTTGGGTCGACTTCATCTTCAGCATCAGTAGCAGTAATAACAACTAGTGTGAATTGAGGTTTGCTTTGTGAGTCGCAGCACGGCATGCTGGCTGGTGCTGAACGTTTTCCGCTCTTGTTTCCCAGGACCCTGGCGTATCTGATGAGACACTTGGCCTGTCTGTCTGCGAACAGCTCTGTCACCAACATGCACGCTAAGAACTTAGCGATTGTGTGGGCTCCAAACCTCTTAAGGTAAACTTCTTTTTCCGTTTCAACAGAACGATTACGTCTGTTCTCCACTAGAATAAAGCAGTCCTCCCTTCTTCTGCACCACATGTGCTCTTCTCCTGTAAAATCTGCAGTGAGTGGCTGACAGCAGAGCAGGAGCCTGGACTCCTGGTTCTCCAACCCCACGTGGGCACAATTTCTAGATGAGCATTGCTGCTCTCTTGTTTAGGTGGGACTGGTGTATCCTTGATCAGCCAGGAGAACTTCTTCAGTGGCATCACTGATTGCCCACTGCGGAAGTCTCCAGAGAACAAATGTGACAGCTTTGGGCTGCAGTAATTCAGACCTGGGGAAGCAATCTTGGCTGAATGACTTCTAAAACCGGCCTTTTCTACAGATCACAGCAGAGCGAGTCTGCCTGCGCCAGCGGGAGAGCTGCCTGCATGGAACTGCAGACGCAGTCGGCCGTGGTGGAATTCATCATCAACCACACAGACGTCCTCTTCTGCTCCACATCTGGACCTGACATCGCAGATGGAGCAGGTGAGTGTCTTTCTCCATTAGCTTTATCTTTGTCAGACACCTGGATCAAATACCAGCCTTCTCCAAGATCTGTGAAATACACTTTCCCCGTTGAGGGGATAGCATTCTTCTGGGCTTAGGTTAGAATCTGGCACCCTGTTGCTGGATGCTGAGAATGTGCAAGCCCAAACTTGACAAGAAGAAAACCGTCACTGTCATCATGATGTTTTGCAAGCAGGTGAAGCTTGATTAACGTGTGGCAGCGAAGCTTTCTCAGTTCCCTGCCCACATTTTCTAGGGTTTTTGTTTGTCTGTTTTGATACAGGGAGCTGCTCTGAATTATGACTGCGTCCTTTGCCATAGACACACCTCTGAGCACATGGTTATTTTGAGCTGCTCTTCTTGCAGTGGCTCGGTTAAGCAAGTCTGAGGAAAACACAGCAGCTCCCCCGGACCTGTGATGGCCGTAGTGCTGCCGCTTTCTGATCCTGGCTCTCACCTGTGGTTTTCCCTTACAGGGCACAGTTCTCTCTCAGGGCCCCAGTCTGTGCAGGCGTCTTCTCCTGCCACAGAGCTGCTCAGCCTGGAGGAGGCGCAGGCACGGAGGCGAGGCCACAGCAGCTCTCCTGTGGTTGTGACAGAGAGCAGGGACATAGAGGTGGAAGAAGGCCCCACAGCTGTACGGGGGAAATTCCACACAATCATCGACTTTCCACCTGAAAGGTAAAGAGGACTTTATTTTCTGGCACCTATCATCATTCGGGTGGGTTTTTGGTGTTGGTTTCTTTTTCTTCCCATTATTTCTAGTGGCAAAGCTTGCTGAGACCAAATTAAACTGACGGTGCCTGAAGTGTTGCAGTGAATCTCCACTCCCTTTGCACTGTGAGATTCACCTAACATTGAGTTATCCGCCGGGCTCACTTTAGCATCACAACGGTGCCGTTCCTTCCTTGCTGGGCAGGCAGTCACGAGATGCACAAAGCCACGCTGACGTCTACCCTGGCCTGTGCTGGCTGTACCTGGAAACGTTGGGGTTTTCCAGATTTCAGAGCCTCGTGCCTGAATCCAGTTCTGGTTCTCCTCTACGCAGAGCTGTTGGTCAGAGCTGCTGGCACTGGATACTAGAAATGGCAGTGAAATGGGCTGATGAGCTGTCAGTGTCAGAGATGCTTTTGAAGTTCCTTTATGGCTGTGCAATTTCTCAGCCAGCAGTTATGCCTGCCTACTCAATCAAAGCCATTCTTTGATGCTGTCCTGTACAGGTGTGGAGCCTGTGGACCTCATATGCTCTGCGTCTTGCTTGACACAGTGGAGGGGAATTTAGCCAGCAAGACTTTAGGGCTGAGCTATAGGAATGGAACCATCTGCAATTGTTGGAAACAGAGCGAGTTTCTAAGCTGTGTTTCAGCAGGAACCAGGCGGTGCTAGGAACAAGCAACTGTTGGCACGAGCTCAGTGCAGCTCTTCCCTCACCCTGCACCACGCACGGCTCACACTATTCCCTGTTTCCTCTCTCCAGACCAAGTCCACCCAGCAGGATGAAGGAATCACCAGCTGGCTGTTGGTGTTCCTGCTTCAGCCTGGTAAAACCATCGTCTGGGGCCAAACGCCAGCCACAGCACCGTCCCAGGGAGCCCTCAGAAATAGAAATCGTAGTGCTGGCAGGTAAGGGTGCAAATCCAGCTTTCAACGCCTTGCTTTTCAGCAACATAGAATTCTTGCTGTCAGTGGGCTTGTATTTACTTCCAGCGTTCCAACCCGTACCTAGCACCTTCAGTTCTCCCCTGATCAAGAACCACTTTTGTAATTCAGCTTGTGAAAGTTTGGCACTAACCCCTGTGTATCCTTCCTAGATGAACTGAGCTCTTGTCCACCCAGAAGAGCCGGACCAAGTAGCGAAGCTGGGCTGTGTGCTTCCACCAAAGGAGAGCTCTTGGGAAGCACAAATGGCTGCGGATCATGTGACAGCCTTCCACGTAACAACAGTGATGGAGAGAGGGAGCTCATCCAAGTTGAAGCCCTCATTTCTCCCGGCTGTGCTGAAGATGCTGACCTGAGCCCGCCAGGCACCACAGTCACCAGCCTGGAGTGTGACCCGGCGCCTTTGCAGTGCAGCCCAGCCCAAGCACAGTCCGAGTGCCCCGACAGCAGCACCTCTGTGCAGGAGCAGGTCGGCACCAGCGAGGAGAAGCAGAGCCTCTTGGAGGGGGGCTTAGAATCAGGCCTCCAGTCCCAGGCACCGTGCAGCGGCTCTGGCAGCTCTGAGCCACTCTCTACGTGACCTTTCCATCCAAGAGAGGACGATTGCCATCTTTACCTGGACCTCTCACGCCCTCCTGTCTTTTCCTTTAATAATAAAAGCACACTTGTGCTCACTCAACACCTTGACTGCCGGTGGAGTCTTCATTCACGAGGACTGGGATGAATGCAACACACAGCAAGACACCTCAGCTTGCAACGCTGAGGCTGTGGGTTGCACGAAGGAGAGCTCTGGGTTATTTCCCATTCTGTCTGGCTTTGGGGTGTCTGTAGCTCCCATTTGGTTCAGTAGCAAATAATCTCTAGCATCCTGGATGCTGCTCGTGATAACCCCAAGCTTCCTGGTGGTGGCTTTGTGATGCCTTTCAGGGCTTTTGGATGCCTTGTGATGCCTTGGCTGCTCCCTATCACCTCTCTCCTCCAGCCACGTCCATTCCTTGAAGGAATCACCAGCTGGCTGTTGGTGTTCCTGTTTCAGCCTGGGAAAACCATCTTCTGTGGCCAAACGCCAACTGCAGTGCAATGCCAGGGAGCCTGCAGAAATGCAAGTCGTAGTGCTGGCAGGTAAGAGTGCAAATCCTGCTTCCAAAGCTCTGCTTTTCAGCAACATAGAATGCATGCTGTCACTGGGCTTGTATCTCCTTCTAGCGTTCCAGCCCATACCTGACACCTTCAGTTCTCCCCTGATCAAGAACCTCTTTTGTAATTCAGCTTGGGAGAGTTTGACACCAACCCCTGTTCATTCTTTTATAGGTGATTTGAGCTCTTGTCAACCGAGCAGAGCCAGAGCAAGTAGCGATGCTGGGCTGTGTGCTTCCATGAATGGAGAGCTCGCAGGAAGCACAAATGGCTGCGGTTCAGCTGACAGCCTGCCGCATAACAACAGTGATGGAGAGAGGGAGCTCATCCAAGTTGAAGCCCTCATTTCTCCCGACTGTGCTGAAGATGCTGACCTGAGCCCGCCAGGCACCACAGTCACCAGCCTGGAGTGTGACCCGGCGCCTTTGCAGTGCAGCCCAGCCCAAGCACAGTCCGAGTGCCCCGACAGCAGCACCTCTGTGCAGGAGCAGGTCGGCACCAGCGAGGAGCAGCAGAGCCTCTTGGAGGGGGGCTTAGGATCAGGCCTCCAGTCCCAGGCACCGTGCAGCGGCTCTGGCAGCTCTGAGCCACCCTCTACGTGACCTTTCCATCCAAGAGAGGACGATTCCCATCATTACCTGAACCTCTCACGCCCTCCTGTCTTTTCCTTTAATAATAAAAGCACACTTGTGCTCACTCAACGCCTTGACTGCCGGTGGAGTCTTCATTCACGAGGACTGGGATGAATGCAACAAACAATGCAGCACCTCAGCTTGCAACGCTGAGGCTGTGGGGTGCATGAAGCAGAGCTCCAGCCTTGTTCCTGCTTTGTCTGCAGCGAAAGCTCTGCCTATGATTTGGTATGGTAGCTAATAATCTCTAGCATCCTGCATATGGCTCATGATAACCCCAAGCTTCCTGGCTGTGGCTTTGTGATGCTTTGCAGGGCTTTTTGATGCCTTTTGACACCTTGGCTGCTCCCTAGCACCTTGCTCCTGCAGCTGTGTTGGCTCCTGGCTCCCACTTACAAGCTGGCCATGCAGACCATCTCCACACCTGTCACCACTGCGCTGAGGCAGGAGGAGCTCACCCTGACCAGCATCCGCCCCGTCCCCGGGCTCTCGTTGGTCCGCGGCAGCGCCGCCGGCTGCCATTGGCTGAGGCGCCGTGCTCGGGAGCGAACGTTGGGAGGCGGCTGTTGGAGGCGCGGCTCTCCTCGCAGAGCGCCGCTGCAGCCGCCTGTGCCGCCCGGTAGGAGACCGCGGCGGCAGCCGGAGCTGTCCGGGCGGCACCGAGAGGGAAGCCGCGGCAGCTCGGGAGCGAGTGCTGAGGACAGCTGTGCCGGAGGTGTGTTGGAGAGCGGTGCCGGGACGGGGAGAGGGGCTGTGGGGGGCTCTAGGAAGCTGCGGGGAGGCGACGGGGGGGGGGGGAAAGGGGGGAATATAGGGAGATGTGAGGCTGTAGGCGCCTGTGAGGGGATGTAGGGGTTGTGGGGAGCTGTTGGGGGGGAGAGGCAGATACGGGGCTCTAAGGGTGGTGTATAGGGAGATAGGGGGGCTGTGGTGGGCCATAGGGTCATATGGGACTATTGGGGGCTGTTGGGAGCTGTAGGGAGGAAGGAATATGAAGCTGTGATAGGACAAGGGGGAATGGTTTTAAAGTGAGACAGGGGAGGTTTAGGTTGATATTAGGAGGAAGTTTTTTGCACAACGGGTGGTGCCACACAAGAACAGGTTGCCCAGGCGTCAGTGATTTACAGGCTGGTTCAGCCCTGTTCTGTGACTGACGGGGTGGAGGGATCCGTGGATCCGTGCTTCTGGAAAAGGGATACAGGGAGAATGATTTCAAAATAATTGATAACAGCCTTTACAGAAAGCAGGTGGCACCTATCGACTGGTACAAGATCCAAGAGAAATTAATGAAATGGTTCTCAAATGACACCCCCTGCTTCCTAAGCCCTGTAATTTAATGAGTCAAATCCCACACGGACACAAATGGTTCAGTGTAACAGACCTCAAAGATGCTTTCGGGACCTGCATTTTAGACTCAGAGAGCCGAGGTCTTTTTGCCGTTGTATGAGAGGATCCAAAAATGCGACAAAAATAGCAAGATAGGTGGATTGCTTTACCCCAAGGGTTCATAGAATTGCCTAATTTATTTTATTATGTTTTATGTGTTATATTATTATAGGTATTATATATTGTGTTATTATGTGCTATTTTATATACATTGTATATTTTATATTTTATTTTTGTTTTAACTAATGAAGTGCTGGAGAAAGTTTTGGGAAAGTTTCAGGTTGAAGAGTTGGTAAAGCTGTGACAGTATGTAGATGATTTGCTGAGTTGTGGAAAAGAGGAGTCTGAAGTAAAGGAGACTGCAAGTAAAATTGTGAAGTCGTTACTTGTACTGTGTGTCTTCAGTGCATTATTTTCTGAAAGGGTGCACCCAAGCAGAGATGTAAGGGATCGTGTGCCTTCAGACCCTAGAAAAATGTGTCCAGTTTCAGCAAACTTGGTCTTGGGCACTGTGGTGGATGCATATGTCCGTAATGGGTGTAACATACTGTGACTTGGTTGCATTACTGTGACTAATTGAAGTGCCTTAAGGAAAGGCTGTTTTCTTCTGTTTGTTTATTCCCTTTGCTGAGCTATTTGCACGGAATGAGCTGATGTTGTTGTTGCTGTGGGGTGTCATCAGAAGGATGGGAAAGCGCAGTGTTTGTGTTCACATGAGGTTATAGCAGGGCTATGTCAGACTATCGTGGATGTTCTTTAAGTAGTTTGAGGCTCCTGGAACATGGAAAATAATCATGACAGCTGGCTCTGTCTTCTATCGAGCTCTTAAAAATACTGCTTGAGATAACAGCAGATGAGATGAAATGCTGAGCAGCATGGGGCTTGTGTCTGCCTTCAATAATTCTTTTCCTAGGCAGTTTGTGTTAAATTTTGTTCCATGGACTGTGACAGAAATCTGGATTGCTCCGTGAGGTGTTAAAACTGGCTTACCTGTTGTCTACTGACATAAGGCTTACTTGATTTGAGCTATGGAACTTTCAGCTTTTTTTTTTAATGGCTGTTTCTAGGTATCAGATAGCAAATAAAACATAGATCACAGTGGCTGGATTTTTTTTAATCAGGTGCTTCTGACACCATGCAAAACTCTCTTCTGGAGAAAGTTCCAGAAGCTTTCAGTGTTTAATTCTGGCTGTACAATAGCAATTAGTTCAATTTAGAACACATGAAAAGCAAGCTGATAGGGATCTGGTTCCAGGTGGTTTAAATTACAAGAGGGAGATGGTGCAGGTGTAGTAACTAGGAGGTTACCTTCAAAGTGCCTTCCTGGTTCTCCGTGCTGCTTGATGTTTATTTACCCATTTGTGCTGTGTTCAAGTGCAAGCACTGTAGGGTGCAGAGAACACTGTAGAATGCCTGGTGCTGCCACGACCAGTCATAGATACTGGAAGGAAAAGTTGTTATGAACTACCGATGGAAAACATGGACAGTTGTGAGGCTTCTTCTTGGCTGAAGTTGGTGAGACAGTCCTCTGATAATCAGACAAAAGGTAAACTGGTTTAAAAATGAGTCTTACTTTAAAGTGGGCCTTGTGTGGTCTGGTTGTTTACAGTAATGCAGGACTAGTTGGGTAAATAACTGATTTTTCCAACCTCTAAGGGAATTAGGTTGTTTTTTTTAGGTTAGGGTTCTTATTATTGAATACGGTACAAGTGCTTGCATGACTGGGAGCCCAACTGTCTGCCGCGGTTGTTCTCATGCTGCCTCTCTGATGTGCTGCCTCTTCAAACTGCTAGGGCTGGCAGCAGCGACCAGCACTAATGCTGCAGTTAGGATGGGTGATGCAGAGAAGACTGTGGCAGAAATGATGAAGCCAGAGGCCCGGCTAGCAGAGGTTTATGCATTTGCTGCCGATCTTTATTCCAAGGAGCTGGCCGCCTTGCAGCAACAAAGCCATGATGTAAGTAATGCATTCTGATGTCTGTGAATTGGTATGGATCACCAGATCTGCCTTGTCTGTTTCACTCAATGTGCCTGTCTTGAGTGTTTGTAGAACTGCCTTGATGCTTAGTCTGTTCTGACGTGATGCTTCATCTTGAAGTCTTGAGCTACTCGGCACTGTGAGATTCTGTTTTAATCTCTTGGTGCTCTAGCCATAGTTTTGAAGAGCAAGTGTAATTGATCTGTATTCCCCTTTGTATGCAGGGTAACCTCACCCATGCAGAATTATCTGTTGCTGTAGAGATGCTCTCTTCTGTGGCTGTGATGATCAGGGCTTTGGGTTCAGGGGATGTGAGTGCAGTATGGAGACAACTGAGCAATCCTGTCCCAGGGCTGATAAGCACTGAGGATGAGAATTGTCAGAGGTGAGTGTTTGGAAGGTTCGTGTCCATCTTTGATATTGCTTACATTCCCGAGAGGTTTGGTTTTCTTTTCTTCCCCTTATACTTCAGGTTCTTTCACTGCTTACTCCAATACTAATTTATTCTCTCTCGGTTCTTGCATCTTGTCTTTGCATTCCCCGTTTCTTACTAATCTGCTCTGAGTACCGTCTCTCAGACCTTTATCAAGGTTTCACAACAAAGGTATGTTCTGGCCCTATGAGGTTCTCAATTGCACTAGGCCAGCTCCTGCCCTGTGTTTTTTGTCTGAAAGTGTCATGTGGTGTTTTAGTGCTTTTCTGGATTGTTTTGCACTGGAGCTGACCACCTTGCTCACGGTCTTTTGTCTTTTTCCTATTCCTTCTTTCTTTCGTATATGTCAGTTTTAACCCTTGTGTTACTTCTTCCATTTTGTGTTTAGTTCCCATTGCTGTCTTGCGTGTTCCCTGGCCAGTTTTTCATGACATGGTACTTGCTGGTTTTGATTTTTGTTCTTTGACAGATGTGTGGATGATGTGATGAAGCTGAAAGCTCAGATGCGTGCAGAAGAAAATGAGTTTATCACGTGGAATGATATCCAGTCACGTGTGGATCGTGTGCACTTAGCTGTGCATGAAGAACATGAAAGTAAGTTTTGCTTGATTAGTGCTAGACTGATCCTAGATCGAAAGGTGTGCTAAAACTAGGTGCATGCCAATGAACAATCTTGTTGCTTGATTCATATAGACTGAGATAGTTGCCTTTTGCCACTGCTTCTTGTGTAGCTGAGTTGCCCTGAAAAGGCTGTAATCTAGAGAGGCTTAAATGTTACGTCAGAGCCTGGAATCTTGACCAACTTGCTTCCTGGATCTCCAAATAGACACGGGCTTCCTGTGTGGCTTCAGTTCATCTGATCACGTGACCCAAACAAGTGCACGCCATGTGCACGCGTTCACCAAAGCACTAGTTTTGCAGCCTTGTATTTGTGAGGCATCACAGCAGAAGCCTGGAAGTTCATGTAGTCCAGCTCCTTGTTTCTTGTAACACTCCTATAACCCCTAGAACAACAGAGACAACAGAGAACCCAAACCATCAACCGTAAAACGCAGAGAATTTTATAATGACATCAGTTGACGTCTTATGGCATAGTTTTGGTAGGAAACTTTTTAATTCTTTCACCTGTTAGTGTTTCATAGAATCATAGAATGGCCTGGGTTGAACAGGACCATAGTGATCGTCTAGTTTCAACCCCCCTGCTGTGTGCAGGTCGCCAACCACCCGCCCAAGCTGCCCAGAGCCACATCCAGCCTGGCCTCGAGTGCCTCCAGGGATGGGGCATCCATAGCCTCCTTGGGCAACCTGTTCCAGTGCAAATATGTTCAGTTTCTTGTGTGCCCCTGTGCATGGATACTTCTTTTCTAGTGTCTGAGGAAGTCCTGAAGCCACAGTGACATGTACCCTTCAGCTGTCCTGAAACTTGGTTTCAAATTCAAGAATGCTTTCTAATGAGGAGCTGTAACATATTGTTGTTTCTCAGGGTAGTCTTTTTCTGCCGCTGTTGGCTAATTAATCAAGGATAATTACTGCTTGTCCTCTGTGCCCTTTCCTGAGTCAAAAGTTGCCGTGTCTGTTTTCCTTCGTTGTTCCTGAGATGGAGTAGTGTCAACCGTAGTGTGTGTTTTTGTAAGAAAGGTCTTTCTTTTCCTACTTTCCCCCAGCTTTCTCTCATGGGGAGAGCAGCATGCCTAAAGGTGTGCATACTGTGTGTGTACACACTGTAGGAGGAAGCAAGCAGTCTGTGCCGTAGTCTGCCGAGGTGACGGGAAGTTGTCAGATGAAGGACAGAAAAAATGCAGGCATTCTATGGGCTAAGATAATACTGAGAGGGAAATGCAAGTGATGCTGAGACAAAACATGCTGTTACGGCCTAGACATCACTGTCCAAATGCAGTGCCTGCTATAAAACGTTCCACTTTGTGATTCTCCTACTGCGTGCAGAAGAAAAAGCTGCAGTCTTTGGGCATTTTAACCCAAGTTGTATCCACTCTGAGCTCCTCGCTTTCTTCCAAAAGATCTTTGTTGTAAACTATCCAACTGTGATTTGAACTGTTGCTTCTTTCAGCAAGCAAGAATTGAATATTCAATATACATTGCATCACACGATCTCTGGGTGTCCATTCCAACCCAAGTTACTTTGTGATTTGCTGTAGGTTTGGCATGTGTGACTCAGGCTTTGTTCACGTTTAGCTAACTGTAAGCTGTCTATTTATGTCTGTTTTCAGTTAGTTGAACTGTAGTCCTCGCTGTCCCTGGCAGCACCCACATCTGTTGTAATACAGCTCATAGTACATGCATCCAATAAATCCTGGTATTTCAGAAGTGAAGGCACTGTATTTTTGAATGGCGTTCTGTGCAAAGCTATAGCTTGGTGTGAAGAGCTTTATTCTGAAGGATTCTAGAAAACTTGTGACTTACTAGCCCTGGCCATTGAGGTTTTGATAATTCCCTTCTAGTGGATTTGAGCTACTTGTTGAAGAACTCAGTTCTGTCCATTCATGTGGTCTCCCCGAGGGATTTTTTTCCCTCCTTTTTCCTTTATTTATTACTATGTCCAAAAATGTGTGGCTTCTTTAAGGTGGAGAAGTGGTCTTGCTTTCTTTACTAGTAGAAAATGATTGCTATTGAAATGTTGCTATTCTCAGTGGGTATTTGGTTTAGCACTAATAGCACTTTTCTTCCAAAGCACAGTTTCCTGATGATGGTAAAGGATTGGATAAGGATTGGATCTTGTATTTCTTCTTCTATCCCTTTCTCTCTAGGAGTTTTGGCTGTTGGGCTTATCAGCGAGGCGCTGGATGAAGGAGACACCAGAAAAACTCTGCAAGCCTCACAGGTTCCTGCAGCAAAACTGGAGGGTGTAACCCCACAGGTAGGTCAGCATTATCAGGGCACACTGCTTGGGGCTAAGAGAGAGAAAGCACCGGTGGCTGTAGTTGAAAGTACCTCTCCAGAAGCCTTTGCATCTGTGTACTGAGGGCACTCCTGATGTTGGGAAAAAAGCTGGGAAACAGATGTGGAAATGGAAGGGTGAACGCTGCATGCTATCAGCTGATGTCACCTGGCCAGTTTGGATCTGTCTGTATGAAGGAAAGAGAGATGCAGGCATAACACGTGAATCTTTGTGAACTACAGAGATGGTCTTAAAGATCTAGAGATGAGAGGGCTTGGAGGGAATCTGTTCGGTGTATGTGAAAGCTGGAAGTGAGGATGCAGTTGAGGACAAGAGGCATTGAGTACAAACTGGGGTTCAAGAGGTTCCATCTAAATGTCAGGCAGCACTTTACAGTGGAGGTAACTGAGCAGTAGCGGAGGTCGACCAGAGAGGGACTGGAGTCTTTTCTTTGGAGTTGTTCAGGAAGCCATCTGGATCTGGTCTGTCCTGGATAATGTGCTCTCGGTGTCCGTGCTGGAGCAAGGGGATTGTCCCAGATGAGCTCAGAGGTCCCTTTCCATCTTAAATTGTGCCGTGATTTTCTTTTTTGGGCTCCTTGGAAAGGCACGTCCTGTTGGCAAATACGGCTTTAGGACTGACCAGTGCAGATTGCTTGGCGTTGGGATGTCTTGATGTTTGTTGGAGTGATACCACTGATGGAACTTGTTGGTGGGAGTTCCTTGTCCTGAGAAGAGTTTTGGCCTGGTAATGCTGTAGTTGCTTCTGCTGGTAACAAATGTCCATTATGGCCTTGTGTTGAAATTGATTAGAAAGATACTGAAGTGCTTCCTGTATCCCTTGAGACTGCAATTGCTCAGAGGTGGTGGTTTTGCTTTGCACAACCAGTGACACTCGTTTCCTCATGCTGCGAATGCTTTCCTCATCATATTCTCTTCAGGACACTCAGGATGAAACAGCTGTGCTTTGGCTCGATGAAACTCAGGATGGGATTCAGAAGGCTAACAGGGACACTGAAGAGTCACAGAGATGCAAGCATTGTGGCAAATACCGTGGTTCAATGCCATTGTCAACCAAATATTCGTCACCAAATGGAAGAATGCGAGCAAGAAATGTACACATGCAAAGGAAATTAGAATACAAGTGTTTGCTTCAGGTAGGTGTAGAAGTTTTTTCTTTCAACAATGAATGTCACAGCCTTTCAATTTCAATTCTTTACATCTTTTTGGAAGCATATGTCGTTGTTTCAGTTGTGCTTGTGACTGTGTTACATCCTAGGCAGAGATACCTATTGAATCTCTGTCAAAGTGTTTGACATTAGCAGATAACTGTGTCTGTCTGTGGTTGGGTAGTCAAGCGTGGGGATGTTCATGTGCGCAGTTCTGGTGCATCTTAGCTTTCATTTGTGTTGTACTGTTGCCTTAATTCTATGAAGTATTTCTCAAAGTACTTTTTTTTTTTTTTTTTTTTTTTTTTTTTTTGCACTAAGTGCAGATAAAAACACAAATCAGTGCAGTTGGCAGGTGGACTGTGCCACAGAACATTTGGTCAAAAGCAGGATTAAAGTATGCTTCTTTGAGCCAGAATAAGATCTTCAGATACCCTTCTACCTCTCTGTGTGTGAACAGACATTTGCTCAGTGCTGAAAATGACTGTATCTCGCGTTTACTGCATCGGTGAGATACCTGTGGTTGATTTTGTACTGTGTTTGCAACAGAGTTCTGGAGTAGCCCTGGGTTAGCTCTCTCCTCATCTTTTTCTTGTTGATAACCTGTTCTGTGTTCAGGTTGCTATTCTTGCTAGGAACGGTGCAGTCGCTGGAAAGGTGCTTTTTGAGTCAGTTGTCTGCTGTACCAGGGCTCTGCAAGAAGAAGCTGCCTTGACTACAGCTGTTGTCAGAGTACAGCTGAGTGAATGGATAAAAGGTTGTAGAGAAATACTGTCGATAAATCAGCACCGTAGTAGGACTAAGAGCACAAAAAAAAAAAGCGCTGTCAGACACTGTGCCATACACAGATGCACACTGTACTGAAAAGATTGTTGTACACCAAGTTGTCTTTTTTTAACCAGTATTTTTATGCATAAATACAGGAAGGTATTTGTGTACACTCGCACAGTGCCTTGCTCTCTTGTTTGTTGTGAGTCACTGAGCTCCTGACTGCCCAGGTAACCTGCCTCCTCCTGTTGTTGAAGTTTCCTTAGGAATTCTGGCCGTGAATGAAGCAGTCGATCACGGAGATACCAGCCCTACCCTGAGTGCCTTGCGCTCACCAGATGTGGGGCTGTGCGGAGTCGCTCCGGAGTGTGCAGAGACATAGCAGCGAGAGTTGGCAGAAGTGGAAAGGAGAGAAATGGCAACAGGTGAACCCCAAATAGCTAACTGCTAGTGCAGTAAATTCAAGATGATTGCCTGTAGGATGGAAAGCAGAGGGGGAGAAATGTGAGGAGAAGTCTTGCGTTCTGGGTATCTTGTTAGAATCTCACGTTACAGGGAATTGAGGCTGCCTTGTAAACTGAAGTCTTTGTTAAAGGAAAGAAAAAAAAGGTAGGAAGGAAATGAAAAAGTTATCAGTGAAATATTCCCCACTTGTAGAATATATTGTGCTTAGGTAGTTGTTGCGGTGGTTCATTGGAATCTGAGGCATTCCTTCTATTGCTTGGAGGAAGGACCCTCTCCATGCATTTCCTTCTTGTAGTATTTGTATGTGAGGAAGACAGATACGTGTTTGCTTTCAACATAGCACCATTTCTGCTTTTAGGAGGCAATGGCAGTGAACGGGTGAAACACTGGGTGAGAGGAGGCTGTCATCATTATCATAACCTGAGGACCAGAGAGGGAGGATGGGATGAACCGACTGAATTTGTGCAGCATGACACACAGCTGTCATGGGAGGAGATGCAGGTAAAGTATGTGTTCTTTTTCTCTGCAGTTGAAGTTGCCCCTATTTCAGGCCTTACTGCAACTTCAAGAAGTAATGTTTCACCACAGTAGTGATGTTAGCAAGCTTTGTATCTTATTTCCCTGTTCGTTGTCTACTTTGCACGTCAGCACTTCTTTGTGCTATTGTGGAGAATGTGCACACCTTTATCCCCAGAACAAGACGGTGGTGTTGCTGCTCACTGAAAAGCAACTTGTAAGTTTCTCTTGAGCATAGTACAGAAGCCGCTGTGTAACATGTCATTTTTGCATCTCCCTTTTCTCTTCCTGGCTCTTCTTCCTACCATAACACTAATCTAGAGCACTGTGTCTGGAGTCACGGCAGCCTACGACCGAGAGCAGTTATGGCTGGCCCAAGAGAACCTGATGGTGAAGCTTCAGGCTTGTTGTCGAGGCTGTCTTGTTTGTCAGGAATTCAACTCCAGAATGAGGTTTTTGAAGAAGCGAAGTAGTGAAGGTAGCAAATGCTATGGTTTTTGTGGTTTTGTTTGTTTGTTTGTTTGTTTGTTTTTATTTTTGTTAACATTTTTGGTAGCAATATTTGTGGAAAAGACTTTTATCTGACCTGCTTTGGGATTCTTTCCTATAGATTCAGTCACTGACCAGGATGTATCAAGGCAGAAGGCGTTACAGAGATCACCTGCAATATTTCAGAGACCACGTAAGAGATTGTGAAATGAATTCAGTATCTGACACTTTTTTTTTTTTTTTACTCTGCCCTTAACAAGTTTAAGTGGCTGGGTTTTTTTTTTTTCCATTCTAGATAAATGACGTTATAAAAATTCAAGCCTTTATCCGAGGAAGCAAAGCAGGAGAAGACTACAAAACCCTCAGGAAGTGTGGCCAAAAGAATAAAGCTAATATGCTTTGAATCTCTATTTGCAGAAAAATACTGTTAGTGAGATCTGGAAGGCAAAGACAGCTATGAAAATCAGTTGGGGTGAAGTGGTGCAAAGAGTAGATAGGTAGGTAGGAAGGTGGCTGAAGGAAAAATTCCCTCTGGCTGAGGGAGTGGAATGCGCTGTCAGCAAGTTTGCTGATGACACAAAACTGGGAAGAGGGGCTGATACAGCAAAAGGTTACAGGTTTTCCTCCCAGTAAGTTCCTAACTGTTCCACTTATTACTATGTATCCCTAGAAAGATAACTGCAGAAGAAACATCAAGACTTCAAGCATTGTAAAAACAAAGCACCAGAAAAGAACCCACTCGGGACCAAGGGGAGAGCAATAGATGGTATGCTTGAAGGCTCTGAGAACTGTCTGTTCACTTGTGGTTGCATTAGTCACGGACTTGCACACCTTAATTTCTTCTCACGTTTTGTGTGCTGTATCAGAAGGGGGAGGTGATTTTGGAGCAGGAAATGTACTCAGGCTGCTTGGTGTTGGTTGGCTGATGGAAGCCCCCTCTGTCACTTTGCTGGCGATTGATTGCACACAAGAACAACATTGCTGATACAGCGGTGCCTTTTTTTAATTCAAGCTGAAGTTACAGTCACCTTTTCTTTTGGTCCTGAATAGCATAGTGCTAGGCTTGACCTTGTGTAAAATCTGAACCATGGCAGCAGTAAAGTTCAGTTCCAAAGGAGGCTCCAGCTCTTGGGCTGATGCTGTCAGCAAAAAGTATCATCGTTATCAGAGCATGTGGAGGCAGTGAGTCAGCAAAATGGAAACAGGGCTTGGGGCTTCAAGCGCAGTTGAGAAAGAAGGGCATTTTCAAGCATCTTCAGAACGCTACCAGCTCTGACAGTAGTCCCTGCTCAAAGCAATTAGTCCTTGTAGGTTCTCAACCGATTCTGGAATGTGGGGACAAGACAGAAATCGCTGCTATAACAGATAATGTTTCACTTCATGATCTCCTGATGTACCTTGACTGCTTTATCCACACATAAGGAAGTGCTATCGTGCAGCTTTTTCCAATGTTGCGTGTTATTTAAATGTGGAATCTGTCCCTCTGTGTTCTTTGCAGGATGTTGTTTCTCATAGCAAAAAGCTTACCAAGAAGAACAAGGAACAGCTCTCTGATGCGATGACACTGAACGAGCAAAAGGAAGGTTTGAAAGCTTTGAGCAAAGAGGAGAGGGAAAAGCTGGAAGCCTATCAGCATCTTTTCTACTTGAGGTATGCAGCTTTTCATTCACTCCTCTTGTCATAGATGCTTACGTGTATTGGAACAGTCTGTACTTATGCACTGCAGTGTTGAGGCACTGTCTGTCTCTGTGGTGTTGGCTTTTGTGGACACGTGCTGTATGGGAACTGCTGAGTCATGGCCTGAACCTCTGATTGATCACCTGAGGTGAGCAGTGAGTCAGGCAGAGGAGCACAGGTGAAGGCAATGCAGCTGTGCTGCTGGAAGGGGTGCAGCCAGGCTACAGCCCTCCTAGACCTGTTTAAGAGCTGGCTACCAGTGGGGAAGGATCTCGTCTGGAGATCTGCTCTGCTGGAGTTTTGTAAGTGAGCCCAGGATAGGGGTAAGCCTTCTATTTATTCTCCTTTTGTTAGCTTAGTCTGCTTATGTTTATTCCATAATTACAGCATCTTAATAGTCATTGATTAAACACGTGCACTAAGTAATTTTTCTTCTTGTTTTAGACTACTCCAGCGTACTTGGCCAAGCTGCTTTTGCAGATGCCTCAAAACAAACCCACAGAGTTCATGGATTCAGCCATCTTCACGCTGCATAACTACGCGTGCAGTCAGAGAGAGGAATCTCTGCTGTTGTGGCTGTTGCAAACAGCATTGCAGGAAGAGATCAAGTACGTTGTAGCATAGGACACAGCCTTGCTGTTGCCTCAGTTTGGACCGCTGCTAAAATAGAAGCTGTTCTGGTGTGATGTCCCGTGCTCATTTGCTGATAATGCTGAACTGTCCCTGCTTTCTGCTCAAGCTGTTTGGCGTCAGTCCTTTCTGTAACCTGGAAGGAGGAGGAATTACCTTTGTTCTTTAGGATTAAAGCCATTTTTCTTTAGCCAATGCTTTGTTGCTCAGGGAGGCACTATTTTTGATCTAATGCAGTGCTTTCCTAAGATTCAGTCCAATCTAAGTTCTCTGCTGTCTAGTAAGAAGGACTTGGAACAGACTGCGAGCTTGGGCTTTACAGGCCAGAGTGAAGCTGACGCGAAGGACACTGTTTTCCAAAACTGATGAGGAGGCTGAAAATCAGATGCTGTCTGGTTTGGGTTTTTTACTGGCTGTCAGGCTTAAGGATTCTGGCTGTCTGTCAGCATAATTGAGTGGATTGTCCCTTAGGAGTTTGGTGTTTATGACTTCTGGCTGATACGGAGCTTCACAACTTGCTAGGAAGACCAAATACATACGATGTTGGAGGCAATCATGCCTTTTTTGATGCTTTTAAGTATGAGGATGGTATGTGCCCCCCAACAGGTAACGTCTAAAAGGTTTGTTTAATTATTATTATTATCTTTTCTTGGAGTAGTAGTTCAGGAAAGTGCATGTATATGCTTTATTCTCTGCTGCTGGATTTCCCATAGCGGCATGCTGTGAATGGCTTTTGTTGCTGATTGCTTACTTGTTTAAATACTGAAAGAAAATAGTTCTGCCTGTGTAGAACTCCCTTTGTTTCCTCTGTATTTTTGAGATGCGCTCTTTCAACCGTGGTGCCCGTGGTCAGAAGGCACTGAGGCGGATCTTGGCCCCAGTTGTGAAGGAAATAATTGAGGACGAATCGCTCAACGTCAAAACGGATCCAGTGGATATTTACAAGTCCTGGGTTAACCAGATGGGATCTCAGAATGGTGAGGCCAGGTATGGAAGCTGTTGCTACTGTTTTTTTCTACAAGTTGCTCAGCTGCTTTGCATTGCTCTGTTAATCGTTCCAAACCATCCCTGGATTCATTGCATGCATCTGTTCAATTGATACCAGCTTTTTTCCATCAGCTCGAGATGGCTTTCTTCTGAATGGTATAAAGATCATCTTGTGACAGGGGTGTTGAGACTATTAGAAGTGAATCTCATTAAGAGAGAGGCCAAAAGAAGCCCCAAAGCATTTCTTCTGTGTTAACTCATAGATACAGATGCCGTAGATATTACTCTTCCAAGCCAATCTCTGCCCACAACTCGGGCAGGCTGCCCAAGGAGGCTGTGGATGCCCCATCCCTGGAGGCATTCAAGGCCTGGCTGGATGTGGCTCTGGGCAGCCTGGGCTGGCGGTTGGTGAACCTGCACGCAGCGGGGGGTTGGAACGAGATGAGCATTGCGGTCCTTCTCAACACAGGCCGTGTTCATAGAATCATAGCAGGCAGCTGTTCCTGTCTGCCCATGAGAAGGTTTCATCCACTTGGTCATCCTGGTTGGTTGGCCTGTAGATCCCCTGCTACGTCATCTGTCCCTGTCGTCCCTTTAATCTGTGTCTATAAACTCTTGATCGGCTCCCATCCGTCCCCAGTCAGAGTTCTGTGTTTCTTCCAGTGCTTGATGTTCACCAGATTTTGAGGATTCTGTTGTTGATACAGTGTACTGTTCTTGTCTTCCTACTTCCAGTTTTACTATTATCAACATGATTTCTCTCACAAATGTATTTCTTGTGACAGGTAGTGAACAGTTTTGTCGGTTGTGACCATGTGCCGTCATCTGGGATAGTACAGCAAGAGCTGAAACAGCTGTCAAAACCACGACCTCTCTGAAAGCAGTTAATTTCTGGGGCAGCTTAGCAATGGCGAAGCTTCTTCTTTCTGTTTTTGCCATTTCTTCACGCCTCTGATCTCTTCTGTGCATTCAAATCACACGTGAAGCAGGAGAAGCCCAGATTCTGTGACTTGGCTCTGCGCAGATTGATGTGAAACACCAGGGAATACTGAAGTGTGTGGCGTGGGAACTTTTGCTGCATGTCAGCGTGCTGGGCCAATGCCTTTTTGTTGTGGGAATTACTGCAGGCACATATCCAATACGGGTTAGAAGTACATGGATGAGCACGTGGATAACGGGATGTCTTTATCTTTGGGGCCTCAGCGTTCATTGCTGCTCACTTAGCTGGGTGAATTGGACTTCTTTTGGAATGTCAAATACCGCTCATCTTCGGTACTTCTGAGTTTCTTACTTCTGGATTAAATGTTTCTGAGTTCCTCTCAGTTGTGTTTAACTGGGGATCTGTAGCTAAAAATGTTGCTGATTAATCAAAGAGGTATTCTGAGAGAGAGAGAAGTGCTCTGGAAAAGGGGCAGAAAGTAGCTGCTGTTTTCTCAGCTCAGCTCCTTGGTTTGCCACACTTCACCATTTTTGCTTTGTTGGAGATGGTGGTCAATTCTGCACACCTGTGTTAGGAATTGGCTCCTATCCCTTAATGAGACTGCAGTACCAGGTTTCTCTGTAGTGTAGTTGTTCTGCCTTCTGTTAGACTAAGCTTTGTTTAATTCTCAGAGTAACTTTTACGCTTGTATGAGCAATTCTTTGGTAACTTCTAAAAATATATAGACAGGTGGTATTGAAAGTTAAATTTGAAAACCTTTGTGTGTAGGAATATCTGCAGTTGTGTTGTTCTGGAACTGGTAGTGGTCAGTCTTACCACTTCTATGTTGACAGTTGTGCATTTATTTAGTGTATGTATCTATGTTACAGTGTGAAACTAAGATTCTTTGGGACAGCATGTGCTTATTAATGGCAGCGCAGTAGGCCCTGCATCTTGAACGGGGCCCGCAGTTCACAGGAAAGTAATTTGTCAGAACTCACTCAGAGTAGTTTCAGTAAGACTCAGTGGAGGTCTGTGCCACTGGTTTTCCACGTGTTTTTCTCTCTCCTCAACTTGTCCTAGATTGTTGGCAACTTACTCTATCACCGCTACGTGAATCCAGCCATGGTTGCACCGGATGCATTTGACATAATGGATCTTTCAGCTGGAGGGCAGCTGACTACAGATCAACGAAGAAACCTTGGTTCTGTTGCAAAGATGCTGCAGCACGCTGGGTCCAGTAAGATGCTCATGGGTGACGGTGCACATCTGAGCATCGTGAAGGAATACTTGTCACAGTCATACCAGAAATTCAGGCAGAAGACTTCAGCTGATTGTGTTGAGGAGTTTGGCAGAGGACAGTGTTGCAAACAAAAAGGAGTGATGAATTTGAAATGTAATAAATTCCATCTATGTCAAAAAGGAAGTCTGTTGAAAATGAGAGGTTGCCCTTTGGGCTTCCACAATCACTGATAATAATGACATATAAAATACGTAGCTGGAATTTACAAACTAGATATAGTATATTAATGAGCTGGTCAAAACAATTGGCTTTGCCATACAAGCCTCCAGAGTAAAGGCTGTTTTTCTATGTGTTTATTATGATATTCTGGCCATTGAAAACTAGAGTGTGCATGCGTTCTTTCCTATATGCACCCTAGTTCTCTGTATGCAAACTAGATGGCACTTTGGATTAAACCAGGCTGGAATTCAGTTGTTTGTATAAGAAGATAGCTCTTGAATGAAGAGCTTCTTTATGTCTGTCATCTTTTGTAAGAAAGAAAACTGGAAATGGCTGGGAGTGAGGATTGTTCTTGCAGCTAAGAGAGAAGGATGGGTGCACAAGGTCATTCAGTCCGTAGACTTGTCCTGCAGATGCTTACAGTGAGCTAATGCCGACATGGCCAGTACCAATAACTGAATCTTCTAGATGGCTTTTGATGTGATAAGCTATAGCTTGTCCAGCTGTAGTATGCTTGGGAACCATGGTTTAAAGAAGAACAGCTGCTGGGATGCTGATTACCTTTTTCTCCTTTTTCTTTTCTTTTCTTTTAAGACGCTTTTTTCAGGTTGCTTGTGAGGTTCCTGAATTGCAGGATAAATTCAATATTGATGAATATTCTGGCTTCCTTCCCTGTCTATCCCTTCTGCAGAGCTTATAGCCATCAATCTCAACGCTCCAGTCATGGGAGCAGTCCCACCATGTTTCAGTAACAGCAGCTAGATCATAGTTAGCCTGGTGCACAATGGCTACCAGTTCCTCCTGCTTGTAGCTCATGCTGCGTGCATTGGTATAGATGCACTTGAGCCGAGTCATTTGCCTCACTCCCAGCTCTAAAATCGTTCCCCTAGGCTCTTCTCTTGTGCGGCCTGTACTGTCCCCTTCCCCCGTCATAATTAGTTTATTGCACAGGAAGAAAAGCTTGATGTCTGTGCCAAGGGAGACGTACACCGCGCTTGCGCTGCCTGGACGATTTGGAAACTGGAAATTCTGGGGTGTGCTGAAGCACGCCCTCTCAGGTCAGTCTAAGCGTACATAGAGTAGACCTGTCTAACCAAACAGGTAATAGACAGTTAAACCCATTCTGTTGGGAAATACTCTCTCCTTCTAAGTACCTTTAGAACGTGAGTTTCTTCAATTAATTACTCAACTCATTTGCTTTTCCTGAATGATCCTAAGTTCTTTTCTCAGGCTACATCTGTACTCTGCTCGGTCCAAGGAGAAATCCCTGCCTGCAGATGCAATGACACAGCATGGCTCACAACCTCATTTTTCATTGCTTACTCTTATGGTAGCTGCCATCCATGTCCACCCTGCGTATTCTTAGAGCTCTTCTGGAGTCCGTGGGGCAGACTTATGGTTGAACTAAAGGGAATTTTTTCATATTGCTCTAGCTCCAGATGATTATCCCTAGTATCATTATATTAAAAAAAAAAAAAAAAAAAAAAAAGGCGTTTTGAAGTAGTGCGATATATATTCTGTGCCTCAGAGTGTGGCACGTGTGGCATGAGAGAGTTTTGAGGCCACGAGGACTGCCCAGACAGCATGAGAACGGTAAGAGCAGAGAGCTATAGGTGATGCAGCGCTGTTCGTGCCACGCACAGGAAGCGGTAGCTGGAACAAAATATGGCCAGAAGAGTGATCAGGTTGCGTTTGGTAAGGAACTATTTCATTAGTTCTAGAACTTTGACAAAATGTATATTCAGGATGATGATCAGCATGCCAGGTGCTGGGACCATGCCGAAAGAGAAATGGTCGGAAAACGTCGGTGCAATTTGAAATATATCCCCTTCCACAAAGCCCTCAGATCCATGCTGCAACTGCATCCAAAGCAAGCCAGAGCCCTGTGCTTGTTGTAGCCGGAGCTATCGGTGCCAGGAGTTGCTGCTGTGTTTGCAAGGACGTTGTGTCAGCAGTGTGACGTCAGTGGGGTTGTTTGATGGCAATGAAACAGCTGAATGGTGTACCTCAAGACTAAGGAAAAAGATGGTAGTGGTGACTGTGTGTCTAGGTATAGATAGCTTGATAGAGATATATAGGACTCCAGTGTGGATTTTGCATAGGCCCTGCGCTGCAAGGTACGCTGTTGGGAAGCAGTGTCCATCTGCCCGAGGGCAGGAAGGCCCTGCAGAGGGACGGCCTGAGGCCAGTCGTACGAGGCTGCCCAGGAGCAAGCGCTGGGTCCTGCGCTGTGGTCATGGCAACCGCAAGGCAGCTTCTGCAGGATTGGGCTGAGGTAGAATTCCAGCCGCCCGCTGATTCTAGAATGTTGTGTGCTGTGTTGGAATCTTCTGGTCCTGTGACATGGTCTTGCCTCCCCACCCTGTCGTCACGGCGGAGCAGCCTGGTGGCCCTTAGTGATGTCACAAGCGGCTGGAATGAGGGGAGGGGCAGTGCGTGCTGCGTCCCTTCATTGGAGCGCTTGAGCTCTGCGTGAGTAGCTCGCTTGTTGCCCTTGTGCAGCGACTGAGTGCCTTCGTTTTCACCCCGTCTTGTGCAGCATCTTGTAGGTAAGTTGAGACGGTGTGGGATGGACGGGTGGGCAGTGAGCTGTTGAGAACTGCTGGCTGGTGGAGCTCCTAGCAGCTCACACTGCTTACTCTTGTCCATCAGACGTAACTTTCACCCAGTACCTGCATTCCCAAGCGATCCACAAAGATGGCATTTGTCCCATGGCTTTTCCCTTGTCATCTTTGCTAAATGGTGCAAGCTCACAGACCTGTTCCTTCTCTCTCCTCTACCCGCTCCCTTGGTGCAGCTTTTGCTCGTGGAAGAACAGAGCAAAGTGACAAGAAACAGCTGCGAGTTCAAGGAATTGTCTACCTTGTTCTGATCTCCTGCCAGGTAGGTGCCACGCTTTGTCCCCCCACGTGGTTGACCAGCACTGTGTCGCACCGTGTTTGGTAACACAGCCTCACCCAGCTTTGATGGGACACTGGTCCCGTGTGGGTTTTCTCCCTTCCCCTCCAGCTCCGCCCTCAGAAGGATGCTGTGTGTGGTGCTGTGACCAGCTGGTCTGAAGGAAACCAAACCCTTAGGCAAAGAGTCCTAGGCCCAGTTTGTGCCGAGCTGCACAGCGTGACCCAAGGTCACAAGCCCGCACGCTTGGGCTGTGTGAGTGTGCCCGGCAGCTGTAGGGAGCACAGCAGAGATGCAAGCAGAGGAAATCCTTGATGTGCGGGGCTGCAGCAGGTGCCGTTGGTGAGGCTGCTGGGAGCCGGGGCCGGGGAGCAGATGCACCTGCAGCAATGATTCCTCTCACTGCCCTGCTGCTGCGCTGTCAGAGCGCCCTGCGTGAATGCATCTGCTGCTTTGTGCCAGTCCCCATCTGCTAGCAGAGGGACAGCCGCTTGGTCAAATGCTGCCTAATGGGCTGTCCCATTTGAACGGAGTGAACAGAGTGGTTGCTTCTAGAGCACCTGCCTGTGCCAGAGGATAGGCAAGGGTAGTTCTCCAGTAGTCTCTCGATACTGTGGTGTGTGAAGAGAGAAAATATGAGTGTGTTTCTCTTCAGTTCCAGCTTGTCGTGCCTGCTGTGATGGGCGTCGCGTGCAGCGAGATCAGCTGTGGGCCTGACATCGCACGGATGGAGGTAGAGTATGGAGCTCTGACTGGTCTTTGTTCCCTGACTTGAGCGAGCAGAGTGAGCCGCAGATGTGCTCTCCTGCTTTTCAAGAGAGAGCGAATCCTTGTGGCTCTATCAGTGTCACTGAAAAGCTGCCTTAAAGTCTTTCTTTCCTTGCTGCGGGCATGTTCTTAGCCTTGCCGTTTCTTCTTGTGTGCCCATGATAAGGACCGAGTGCATTTCCTGCAGCTTTCTCTGCTGACTTGCTCCTCAGCCTGAAATCCTCCTCGTTTGCCCTCAGCTCCTCACCATGGCCTGCGCTCTCTGTTTCAGGCTGAGAACAACGGGAAGCCCCTGCTGGTCCGTGAGGAGTCATCTCTTAATATCCCAGCTATTGCTGCTGCCCACGTTATTAAGAGATACGTTGCCCAGGCACCGGGTGAACTCTCCTTGGAGGTAAGCAGTTAAGGGCGTTCCTTGTTGTCATGTACAGAAGAGTATAACATGTGAAGCTATCAGGAATATTCTCTGAGACCTTCAGAGTGTTTGGTGAGGTGAAGCCGGGAAGATTCAGTTCCAGATTAGACTTGCAGTGGGTTGGATGCAGGGAGGAGTTCAGCCATCTCTAAGCTATGGCTCTATTTGGCATTGGAATCTTCTGATCAAAGAGCTACTGCCCAGTGTTGTAGCCTGGTCTCTGAGCAATGGCAGACCAGTGCATGCAGTGTGCAGAACTGTTCAGGATCTGTTCCGCTGACTTATGCCTGCGTTTTAATTGGAGCTCTCCCTTTGGCAAAGAGCCTGCTGCTTCTGAGAACCATTTCATACTGAACAGCTGAATTCTGTATGTTGTGTATTGTAGTGACTCTTCTACCTCCACGTTCAGTTGTACGACTGCAAATGCCTGAAGAGCTGCACTGGTGCAGTGGCTCTCAAGCTTGACGATATTGGGCAGTGCAGAAGAATGCAGTCATTAGAGCTGCGCTTTCCTCCCAGCCGTGCTGAAGCTGGGGTTGACGTTGCAATCTCTTGCAGGTGGGAGACCTCGTGTGCGTCATCGATATGCCGCCTCAGGAGCTGAGCCCCCGCTGGAGAGGCAAGCACGGCTTTCAGGTAGGCGCAAGCTTCAGACGTGAGAGCGCAACTTCGGTCGAGGCAGGAATCTCAGCTTAGAGCTGCCCTGCCTGCACAGCATGGCTCCACATGGAAAATGGTTTCCTTGTGCTGGTGTCAGAGGACTTTGCCTTTTGCTGTGGGCTTGGGCCAGAGCTGAAAGTTGGTCTTTGTAGGAAACTGCCTCCTCAATTAACTTAGAAAGAAGAGCCCTCACAACATGCATCAGGTCACGGCCACTGAACCGCACCTTTGGAAATGCAGCAGCTAGGACACGTGTTTCAGTGTCTCAGAGCACTTGTGCTTGCACCCATGCAGAAGGTGAAGTCAGTGTCTTTTAGGAAGTCGCTGCCTGTCAGCTGAGATGAGGCAGGGTAACAGAGCCTCTGCGTGCTTGCTGCTGCTGCTGGCTGCCGAACGCTGGGTAGCTCAGAGCTGGGGATGGCAGCTGCATCTCAGTCAGCAAGCAGAAAGTTCATAGGCTGTGCTAACTCAGATCTAGCTGCATCAATCTATCATAATATATAGCTTCTGTATGAAGTCTTTCCCTTCGGGCACGCTTGAGATTTAGGGGTGCATAGCATACTTGTCCTTTCCCTGCTCCATATGCAGTTACGTGGATAATTGGCTGCCAGTTTTGAATAATTATTAATTTTAAGCAGGCCATTTTTTTGTTGGATTGTCTTACGGAGCATGAGGCAGGCACGTTATGAGGCAGATGTGATGTTTGAACAGTTCAGGCCTGAGAAACGCTGCCTTCAGTATCGCACCTCTCTTCTTCTTCTTGTTACAGGTTGGATTTTTCCCCGGTGAGTGTGTGGAGCTCATTAACGGAAAAATCCCGGAGAGTCTCATCAATTCAGTGCCAAAGCCAGGTACGATGATACATTTGATGGTGCAGGGAAGCAAAATGGAGTCTTTTTTGGGTGTGTTCTGTGTTTAATACCTCCCTTATCCTTCCCACCTTATCCTCTGTGCTGATGATCCTTCAGGCGTTCCATGCGGCGTACGGCTGGTGTTGTGTAGGCAGTGAGAATGAGGGAAGGCAAAGGCAGTTCTCCTGCAAGTCAGTACGAGGCTGAGAACAGCCAGCGTCCCTGGTGGACTGACAGAGGTCTGGTTGTGCTAGTGACACGCTTGATCAGAACGTGGCTTTTCAAGAGGGTCCTTAATCCCCAGGTTGAGCAAGCTAAGCAAGAGGAGTGCATTAAACTCCATCAGAATGTGCAGAGATTTGGCCCAGTCCTCCTGTGTCCTTTATGACTGGAGTTGGGGAAATCCTAGAATACTCGTAGAATCCTGGCTTGGGATGGAAGGGAGCTCAAGGATCACCAAGCTCCAACCCCCTGCCTCAGGATGGGCTGCCAACCAAGCTCCACATTTAATGTGGGACTGGACCAGGCTGCCCAGGGCCCCATCCAGTGTGGCCTTGGACTCCTCCAGGGTTGGGGAAAATCCATTTTTGTGCGCACTTGCTCGTAATGTTCTTCCCGTTTTGAGGTGCTCTGTAGAATGTGTTGTGCTCGGCCTCGTCCAACGGAGCCAAACCTGAGACGAACTGGTTTCTTCCTTTTGTTGTGCAGTGCCAAAGAAGCGCGGCAAGCTCCTCGCCTTCCTTCGTTCCATGGTGAAGGCCCGCCCAAAGCAACGGAAAGAGCGGGAGGTGGAGAAGGAAAGGGTGTTTGGCCGTGACCTGGGAGAGCATCTTCTCCACTCTGGTCGTGATGGTAAGGGACAGCCCATTCCTGAGAGCTTCCCTGTTTGGGAACCTAAAGATGAAAGGGAGATGGTATGTAGCAAGGGGCAGGTTGATACCAGTGGAGAAACGGGGAATGGGAGTTGAGGACTGAAAGATCAACTGCGTAGGTGATGGCTGCAAGGTAAATGCTCCCAAGGGACAAGCACATTTGTATTTGCTTAAAGCAAAGCCTGTAAGCCAATCCCCTGGTAGCCTGAAAAGAAAGGAAGCCTTTTGGCCAAAGAGAGTGTCCTGCATCAGTTTCCCAGCTCCTTCCGGGCGTGAGATTTTCCACCTCCATTCCCGTGGGAGCAGTGATGGGACTTGCAATGTCTGCGGCTTCCCCGGAATTACTTTCTGTAGGCTGATTCCTAGGTCCTGGCATTTCTGGAATGCAAAGAACACATCTCTGTCCAGTTTCCTCAGCAGCTCCTGCAGAGGAGTCTCTGACAGCTGTCCCCTTCAAGGAAGAACTAAGCAGCAGCCTGGCTGGGCTTAGTGGATGGGATGTGACGGGAGCGCAGCCTGAGCCAGGACTTGAATAAGGAGCTCCAGTAACCGCCGGCACGTGTTCTTTAGTCCCCCAGGTCCTCCAGAGCTGCGCCGAGTTCATCGAGCAGCATGGCGTGGTGCAGGGGATATACCGCCTGTCCGGCATCGCGTCCAGCGTCCAGAGACTGCGGTAAGAGTGCTGCGACTGACAGACACAGCTGCCAGCAGGGGCACGTGCCCTGTTGCGGGCGTTCAGAGGCCTGCGGGCAATGCCTTAGCACAGAGAAAAGGTCTCCTTTGGGAACGTCCCATCCAGCACGGCTGACGTGGTGCTGGTGGCCGAGTGTTTGTGTTCTCCTGTACATCAGGAAGCCCTTCCAATTCTTGATTGCATTGGGTGTGGCTTTTGACTTGCTTTCCTCTTTCTCAACCATTTTCGTGTCCTTCTCTGCAGCCAGGAATTTGAGTCTGAGCAGGTTCCTGAGCTAACCGTCCGCGACGTTCACAGCGCGAGCTCCCTCTGCAAAATGTACTTCAGGGAGCTCCCGAACCCCCTGCTGACCGACCAGCTGTACGACAAGTTCTCGGTAAGCACAAGGCAACGCCTTTCCTTTACCTCTTCCGTGGGCCTCTTGGGAGATGGCTGCAGCAGTGCCCCAGCTCTGAGGCCCTTCTTCTGTTAGCCCCATGGGGTTTACTCGCATGTCTTTGCCACATCCTGCATCGTGCTGATGCCACTTCTGGTGGCCCCAGGAGGTGGTTATTTCCGTATTCACAATGCTTTGCGAGAATTCCTGTGTTGTTTGTTTGTTTGTTTGTTTGTTGCTATTCCCCAACTATTTCTGGAAGGGGAAGGGGATTAATAGCCAAGTGTACTTGGAGATGAATGCCCCCTGCGAGGAGCTGAGCTGCCCAACCAGGCTGAAAACCGGCCCGGTGCTTGGACTCCTTGGCCGTGGTGGCACCAGCTGCGTGCTGCTATGTTCGCCAGATGCCTCTGGGGTGGCCTAAAATCTTTCTCAGTGCTGACCAGCAGCGCGCTGTGCCCATGGTTCCCGACCCTGCGGCAGGTATCTCGCCTGATTTGTGTCTCAATCCCTTTCTGCACTTTTCCAGGACGCTGTTGGTGCCACTACGGAGGAGGAGCGGCTGGTCAGAATGCGGGACGTCATCCAGCAGCTGCCCGCTCCTCACTACAGGTCAGTGCTGCCCTCAGCCTGCTGAGCTCAGCCCTGCTGCGCTTCAGAGGGCATTGGTGCGATTCCAGGCTTTGTCTCACGTGAGCAACATGATGCCTGGGTATGTTGAAGCGCTTGAAGGCTACACGGGTTTAATTTACAGGGTTAATTTATTGGGTCAGTTCCTGGGCACGGGGGCACGCTTGGTGCAGCTGATGGCTGTGCTGTGCTGTGCTGGTGCTGGGTGCTGCAGCGTGGCACTTGGTCAAGTTGGGTCTACTTCATCTTCAGCATCAGTAGCAGTAATAACAACTAGTGTGAATTGAGGTTTGCTTTGTGAGTCGCAGCACGGCGTGCTGGCTGGTGCTGAACATTTGCCGCTCTTGTTTTCCAGGACCCTGGTGTTCCTGATGAGACACTTGGCTTGTCTGGCTGCAAACAGCTCTGTCACCAACATGCACGCTAAGAACTTAGCGATTGTGTGGGCTCCAAACCTCTTAAGGTAAACTTCTTTTTCCATTTCAACAGAACGATTACGTCTGTTCTCCACTAGAATAAAGCAGTCCTCCCTTCTTCTGCACCACATGTGCTCTTCTCCTGTAAAATCTGCAGTGAGTGGCTGACAGCAGAGCAGGAGCCTGGACTCCTGGTTCTCCAACCCCACGTGGGCACAATTTCTAGATGAGCATTGCTGCTCTCTTGTTTAGGTGGGACTGGTGTATCCTTGATCAGCCAGGAGAACTTCTTCAGTGGCATCACTGATTGCCCACTGCGGAAGTCTCCAGAGAACAAATGTGATAGCTTTGGGCTGCAGTAATTCAGACCTGGGGAAGCAATCTTGGCTGAATGACTTCTAAAACCGGCCTTTTCTACAGATCACAGCAGAGCGAGTCTGCCTGCGCCAGCGGGAGAGCTGCCTGCATGGAACTGCAGACGCAGTCGGCCGTGGTGGAATTCATCATCAACCACACAGACGTCCTCTTCTGCTCCACATCCGGATCGGACATTGCAGATGGAGCAGGTGAGTGTCTTCCTCCATTAGCTTTATCTTGATCAGACACCTGGATCAAATGCAGGCCTTCTCCAAGTCCTTTGCAATACACTTTTACTGTCGAGGGGACAGCAGACTTCTGGGCTTAGATTGGAATCTGGCATCCAGTTGCTGGATGCTGAGAATGTGCAAGCCCAAACTTGACAAGGAGAAAAAACCATCACTGTTATTAGGATGTTTTGCAAGCAGGTGAAGCTTGATTAACGTGTGGCAGCGAAGCTTTCTCAGTTCCCTGCCCCCATTTTCTAGGGTTTTTGTTTGTCTGTTTCGATACAGGGAGCTGCTCTGAATTATGACTGCATCCTTTGCCATAGACACACCTCTGAGCACATGGTTATTTTGAGCTGCTCTTCTTGCAGTGGCTCGGTTAAGCAAGTCTGAGGAAAACACAGCGGCTCCCCTGGACCTGTGATGGCTGTGCTGCCGCTTTCTGATCCTGGCTCTCACCTGTGGTTTTCCCTTACAGGGCACAGTTCTCTCTCAGGGCCCCAGTCTGTGCGGGCCTCTTCTCCTGCCACAGAGCTGCTCAGCCTGGAGGAGGCGCAGGCACGGAGGCGAGGCCACAGCAGCTCTCCTGTGGTTGTGACAGAGAGCAGGGACATAGAGGTGGAAGAAGGCCCCACAGCTGTACGGGGGAAATTCCACACAATCATCGACTTTCCACCTGAAAGGTAAAGAGGACTTTATTTTCTGGCACCTATCATCATTCGGGTGGGTTTTTGGTGTTGGTTTCTTTTTCTTCCCATTATTTCTAGTGGCAAAGCTTGCTGAGACCAAATTAAACTGACGGTGCCTGAAGTGTTGCAGTGAATCTCCACTCCCTTTGCACTGTGAGATTCACCTAACATTGAGTTATCCGCCGGGCTCACTTTAGCATCACAACGGTGCCGTTCCTTCCTTGCTGGGCAGGCAGTCACGAGATGCACAAAGCCACGCTGACGTCTACCCTGGCCTGTGCTGGCTGTACCTGGAAACGTTGGGGTTTTCCAGATTTCAGAGCCTCGTGCCTGAATCCAGTTCTGGTTCTCCTCTACGCAGAGCTGTTGGTCAGAGCTGCTGGCACTGGATACTAGAAATGGCAGTGAAATGGGCTGATGAGCTGTCAGTGTCAGAGTCAGAGATGCTTTTGAAGTTCCTTTATGGCTGTGCAATTTCTCAGCCAGCAGTTATGCCTGCCTACTCAATCAAAGCCATCCTTTGATGCTGCCCTGTACAGGTGTGGAGCCTGTGGACCTCACATGCTCTGCATCTTGCTTGACACAGTGGAGGGGAATTTAGCCAGCAAGACTTTAGGGCTGAGCTATAGGAATGGAACCATCTGCAATTGTTGGAAACAGAGCGAGTTTCTAAGCTGTGTTTCAGCAGGAACCAGGCGGTGCTAGGAACAAGCAACTGTTGGCAAGAGCTCAGTGCAGCTCTTCCCTCACCCTGCACCACGCACGACTCACACTATTCCCTGTTTCCTCTCTCCAGACCAAGTCCCCCCAGCAGGATGAAGGAATCACCAGCTGGCTGTTGGTGTTCCTGCTTCAGCCTGGTAAAACCATCGTCTGGGGCCAAACGCCAGCCACAGCACCGTCCCAGGGAGCCCTCAGAAATAGAAATCGTAGTGCTGGCAGGTAAGGGTGCAAATCCAGCTTTCAACGCCTTGCTTTTCAGCAACATAGAATTCTTGCTGTCAGTGGGCTTGTATTTACTTCCAGCGTTCCAACCCGTACCTAGCACCTTCAGTTCTCCCCTGATCAAGAACCACTTTTGTAATTCAGCTTGTGAAAGTTTGGCACTAACCCCTGTGTATCCTTCCTAGATGAACTGAGCTCTTGTCCACCCAGAAGAGCCGGACCAAGTAGCGAAGCTGGGCTGTGTGCTTCCACCAATGGAGAGCTCTTGGGAAGCACAAATGGCTGCGGATCACGTGACAGCCTTCCACGTAACAACAGTGATGGAGAGAGGGAGCTTATCCAAGTTGAAGCCCTCATTTCTCCCGGCTGTGCTGAAGATGCTGACCTGAGCCCGCCAGGCACCACAGTCACCAGCCTGGAGTGTGACCCGGCGCCTTTGCAGTGCAGCCCAGCCCAAGCACAGTCCGAGTGCCCCGACAGCAGCACCTCTGTGCAGGAGCAGGTCGGCACCAGCGAGGAGCAGCAGAGCCTCTTGGAGGGGGGCTTAGGATCAGGCCTCCAGTCCCAGGCACCGTGCAGCGGCTCTGGCAGCTCTGAGCCACCCTCTACGTGACCTTTCCATCCAAGAGAGGACGATTGCCATCATTACCTGAACCTCTCACGCCCTCCTGTCTTTTCCTTTAATAATAAAAGCACACTTGTGCTCACTCAACACCTTGACTGCCGGTGGAGTCTTCATTCACGAGGACTGGGATGAATGCAACAAACAATGAGGCACCTCAGCTGAGGCTGCGGGGTGCACGAAGCAGAGCTCTGGGTTAGTTCCCGTTTTGTCTGGCTTTGGGGTTTCTGCAGCTCCCAGTTGGTACGGTAGCAAACCATCTCTAGCATCCTGGATGCTGCTCGTGATAACCCCAAGCTTCCTGGCGGTGGCTTTGTGATGCCTTTCAGGGCTTTTGGATGCCTTGTGATGCCTTGGCTGCTCCCTAACACCTCTCTCCTCCGGCCGCGTCCATTCCTGGCTCCCAACCTCCGGGCTGTCTGCGCAGATCATCTGCAGACCTGTCATCGTCACACTGCGGCAGGAGGAGCTCACCCTGACCCGGCTTCTCATTGGTCAACGCCGGTGCTGTCCCGCCCCCCCAGCCTCTCATTGGTCAGCGGCAGCGCTGCCCGCTCCCCCGGCGTCTCCTTGATCTGCGGTAGCTCCGCTGGCTGCGGTTGGCTGAGCCGCCACACACGGGAGCGGTCGTTGGGAGCCGGCTGTTGGAGGCGTGGCAGACCTCGGTGGCAGCCATTGCTGTCCTGGCAGCAGCGAGGTGGAAGCTGCGGCACGCCGGGAGTGAGTGCTGAGGGCAGCTCCGCTGGAGGTGTGCGGGAGAGTGGTCGCGGGACAGGGAGAGGAGCCCTGCGCGGCTCCAGGCAAGGGGAGATGGCCGAAAAGTGGAGCACGGGAAGTTCCGCCCGTGGATGAGAAGGGATTTCTTCACGGTGAGGATGGCGCAGCTCTGGAACAGGCTGCCCAGGGAGGCTGTGGCTTCTCCTTGTCTGGAGATATTCCACAACCGCCTGGTCGCCCACCTGCGCAGCCTGCTGTAGGGAGCCCGTTTTGCAGGGGGGTTGGACTCAGTGATCCCTGGAGGTCCCTTCCGAGCCCAGTTCTGTGATTCTGTGATTTTTCTCTTTGCTTCTTGTAGCAGTATGGTGTTTGGTGTTTCAGAAGAGAGAAAAGCACGGCGGGCATCAACTGGATTTCTGTGGCTGGTAAAGCTGTGCCGAGAACTGGGCTGACTGCTGCCCCTGGAAATGTGTGCAAAGTCTGCAGAGGCAGAGGAATGACTTTTCTCTCAAAAGTTGAGCTTGTCTAAGGTAGGTCACTGCTAGGAGAGCTTCTGCTTTAAAGCATCAAGTTGTGTAAGTAAGGTAATTTAAAAAGCGAGCTTGCCAGTTCTTTCTTACCTAAGTGTTTTTTTAGCACGGGAAGGTTGGAGAGGCTTTTTGCTAACAGGAGATGGAGGGAGGAAAAGCAAGTGAAAGGCACGCTGTGCACAGCCAGCACACAGCACCTGCACCATTGCCCTGCACAAAGGAGGAGCAGCTCAGCAAGCTTGGCCTGGGCCATGGAAGGGAGCGTGCAAACGTCTGGAGCAGCCCCAGATGGGCTGGTTCTGCAGGTTGCTGTCTGCTGCTGTTTTCTCACATCCTGTTGCTCGGGGGTGGATTTGTTCATGTTCAGAGCTAGCAGGAAGCTCGCACAGCTCTTTGTTTCAGATGTCCCAAGGCTTTGATCCCTGGCTGCTGGGATGGGGCGTTAGAGGAGTGATGCCTGTGCCGTTGTCCAGCCAAGCTTTGGGGATGAGTCTCGTTACCAGGGCATGTCTGACAGGGCTGAGGGTGGGGGACCGGGCCAGTGGCGCTTTGCTCTCAGTCTCGGTGTTTGTCTTTGCTCAGGAGGGCAGGTGGTGAACCTCACGAGCCAAAGCCTGCAGATGGGGTTTGCGGAGAAAGAGGTCCTGCAGGCCTTGTGTGGCAGGCACGGAGCTGGAGCGAGGCTGCGTCAGTGTAAAAGCCCAGCAATGCACGGATGTGTGAAGGTGAGCTGTGGGCTCGAGTATCACAAGAGGGGGTGTGCATGCTCGGGGCTTGGATGCTGCTGTGTGTTTGCAGTGACTGTGGTAGCACTGCTGGGTCGGCTTGAGTGCATGGAACAAGTGTGACTTGTCTTCCAGTTGCACGCTGTGTTCTTCCTGTTGTGTTGAGCTCTTGAGCTCCAGCCCTAAGTGAGGATGCAAGCGCTACCGCAGAAGGGATGGTTGAGATGGGAAGTGCAGTGCAAAGGGCTGGAGCCAGCAGGAGCAGGGATGTGATCATCCCCCTGTACTCAGCTCTGGTGAGTCCTCACCTTGAGTGCTGTGTTCAGTTCTGGGTCCCTGACTACAAGAAGGACACTGAATCCCCGAGATATTGCCAGAGAAGAGCAGTGTAGCTGTGAGGAGTGTAGAGCACCAGTCTTATGGGGAGCGGCTGGCTGAGAGAACTGGGATTATTTAGCCTGGAGAAGAGGAGGCTCAGGGCAGACCTTATCCCTCTCTACAATGAGCTGAAGAGAGGTCATGTCGAGGTGGGGGTCGTCCTCTTCTCCCGTGTAAGTAGCGATAGGACTGGGGGGAGCGGCCTCAAGTTGCACGGGGGGAGATTGAGGCTGGATGTTAAGAAACGCTTCTCCAAGGAGTGCCCAGGGAGGTGATGGAGTTACTGTCCCTGCAGGTGTTCAGAAACGTTAGATGTGGCAGTGAGGGACTTGGCTTAGTGGGGAATATTGGTGGTAGGTGGACGGTTGGACTGGATGATCTTGGAGATCTTTTGCAAGCTTGCTAATTCTATGATTCTGTAAAAGGCATCTGCTGGGCGAGTGCTTTGGTGGGTGTGCATCAGGCTGCTGGACAGCAGGCAGCTGTTGTCTGTGCAGACAGCCGCATCCATGGGGTTGGAGGCTTTTTCACCTTAACCTTGTCTTTTATGTCTCACGTGCAGTAAGTCCTGTTGTCACAAACAGCATCGTAGGGGCAACCTTGATTTCTGCAGCCCCGAGCTTTGTGGCACGAGAGCTGTCCCCCATGCTTCTCCCTGTGATGTGTGACCGTATGGAAGGCCTCGCAGAAGCCTGGGTAGGTGATGCCAGTCGCTCCTCCTTTCCCCAGCGATGCTGGAAATAGCGTGGAACGGGACGGGGGGACATCCCAGCCGTGGGTTCCTCTCAGCAGGACTGAGCGGCTGTTCTGATCCTTGTGTTTGAACTTGAGGGAATCTGATGCTAAGTAGAGAAATGAGGGGCCTGTTAATGAAGAAAAAAAGACTGTGTCGCATCTTGTGGTGCAGGATGTTCTCCGAACTGCTGCTAACAGTGCCCAGGATGCTCCCTTTTTGATGGGGAGAGGTTTAGCAGGGATTTCTTAAATGAAAATAGTTTGTTGTGTAACTTCCTTTTCATTGACCTTTCATGCTACTTCTTGATAAGTTATCTTTGGATTATGAATCAATATTTATTATTGAAGAGAATTGAAGAGAATACGTACGCACCCTGCGCCTTCTTCTTCACCAAGAATCTTCTAAACGTCTTTGTGCGTGTTTCTTCTTGGCCCTGAGATGAAGCTGTGTGGAATATGGGCTTGGATGCATTTTCAGTCAGGTGCAGGACACGTAACGCTCATCTGAGTTGTCATGCTCACAGGAACAGCGGAGTAGCAAATTTTTCAGGGTTGCGTGCTTTACTTTTTTTTTTTTTTTCCCCCTCCAGTCATAACCATGGAACCACAGAAGCGTTACCCAGACAGAAGGAGCCTTTGTCACCTGGACTTTCTACCAATGACACAGGCAGTGGAAGTCAGCATCCCAAGCATCAATGAAACCCCTGCACAGGACTGGTGAGAGTTACCCTGGCGCTGTCCTTTGGCAATCTCAGGTCTCTCTGTAAGCTCCCGAGCTGTGTCGTAACTCCTCCCGTGGTGCTGACTCAGCTCTCCCAGTCTTTTGTGTGGGAGAGCTGGAGTTGAACTCCTTCCTGCTTCCTGCCTCTGTCCTCCCTGCTTTGCCCATGGCCCACTGAGCCTCCATCCTTGTTAGGTGTCTTGAATTACTGAGTTGCTTAAGGACTGGGTGGACCAATTAAATTCTTAGCGATGTCTCTAGATCCACGTGTGCACAAAAGCACACTCTAATGTAGTCAGTGTAATGATGAATACATGCCTTGTTTCCTTTAGCCCGTATTTTTAGTTCAGGAGAACAGATTTCTGGAATGATGTTCAGCTTAGCACCAGAGTCCCCTTGCCGCCCCCCATTGCAGTCACTCACGAGGGCTTGAGATCCACAGGGAGGAAGTATTGCCGATAATTACAATCCGTGGTTTTAAAAGTGATTTAATCTATGGAGGATGATATGAATAGTCGTGGTGAATGATGTGGTAAGGCATCCCAGCAATTTTCAACAGGAATACTTCAAGGCCGCTTTTCAAGGTTTCTTTGAGAACTTTCCAAGTCTCCAGGAATTTTCAGCGCCAAGGTTTCTTAGCCTTCCGAATGGCAGTGTTTCTATCGAAGCTGGCAGCCTTTAAACCCAAACCCAAACCGAAGCTTGCTCATCTCAGTGGAGGTGCCTTAGCTATATTCTAACGCTGCGTGGAAAATGAGTTTCACGTTCACGAGTCCTTTCTGACTCGCTACGTGTTTGATTGCACAGGAAGAAAAGCTTGATGTCTGTGCCAAGGGAGACGTACACCGCGCTTGCGCTGCCTGGACGATTTGGAAACTGGAAATTCTGGGGTGTGCTGAAGCACGCCCTCTCAGGTCAGTCTAAGCGTACATAGAGTAGACCTGTCTAACCAAACAGGTAATAGACAGTTAAACCCATTCTGTTGGGAAATACTCTCTCCTTCTAAGTGCCTTTAGAACGTGAGTTTCTTCAATTAATTACTCAACTCATTTGCTTTTCCTGAATGATCCTAAGTTCTTTTCTCAGGCTACATCTGTACTCTGCTCGGTCCAAGGAGAAATCCCTGCCCGCAGATGCAATGACACAGCATGGCTCACAACCTCATTTTTCATTGCTTACTCTTATGGTAGCTGCCATCCATGTCCACCCTGCGTATTCTTAGAGCTCTTCTGGAGTCCGTGGGGCAGACTTATGGTTGAACTAAAGGGAATTTTTTCATATTGCTCTAGCTCCAGATGATTATCCCTAGTATCATTATATTAAAAAAAAAAAAAAAAAAAAAAAAGGCGTTTTGAAGTAGTGCGATATATATTCTGTGCCTCAGAGTGTGGCACGTGTGGCATGAGAGAGTTTTGAGGCCACGAGGACTGCCCAGACAGCATGAGAACGGTAAGAGCAGAGAGCTATAGGTGATGCAGCGCTGTTCGTGCCACGCACAGGAAGCGGTAGCTGGAACAAAATATGGCCAGAAGAGTGATCAGGTTGCGTTTGGTAAGGAACTATTTCATTAGTTCTAGAACTTTGACAAAATGTATATTCAGGATGATGATCAGCATGCCAGGTGCTGGGACCATGCCGAAAGAGAAATGGTCGGAAAACGTCGGTGCAATTTGAAATATATCCCCTTCCACAAAGCCCTCAGATCCATGCTGCAACTGCATCCAAAGCAAGCCAGAGCCCTGTGCTTGTTGTAGCCGGAGCTATCGGTGCCAGGAGTTGCTGCTGTGTTTGCAAGGACGTTGTGTCAGCAGTGTGACGTCAGTGGGGTTGTTTGATGGCAATGAAACAGCTGAATGGTGTACCTCAAGACTAAGGAAAAAGATGGTAGTGGTGACTGTGTGTCTAGGTATAGATAGCTTGATAGAGATATATAGGACTCCAGTGTGGATTTTGCATAGGCCCTGCGCTGCAAGGTACGCTGTTGGGAAGCAGTGTCCATCTGCCCGAGGGCAGGAAGGCCCTGCAGAGGGACGGCCTGAGGCCAGTCGTACGAGGCTGCCCAGGAGCAAGCGCTGGGTCCTGCGCTGTGGTCATGGCAACCGCAAGGCAGCTTCTGCAGGATTGGGCTGAGGTAGAATTCCAGCCGCCCGCTGATTCTAGAATGTTGTGTGCTGTGTTGGAATCTTCTGGTCCTGTGACATGGTCTTGCCTCCCCACCCTGTCGTCACGGCGGAGCAGCCTGGTGGCCCTTAGTGATGTCACAAGCGGCTGGAATGAGGGGAGGGGCAGTGCGTGCTGCGTCCCTTCATTGGAGCGCTTGAGCTCTGCGTGAGTAGCTCGCTTGTTGCCCTTGTGCAGCGACTGAGTGCCTTCGTTTTCACCCCGTCTTGTGCAGCATCTTGTAGGTAAGTTGAGACGGTGTGGGATGGACGGGTGGGCAGTGAGCTGTTGAGAACTGCTGGCTGGTGGAGCTCCTAGCAGCTCACACTGCTTACTCTTGTCCATCAGACGTAACTTTCACCCAGTACCTGCATTCCCAAGCGATCCACAAAGATGGCATTTGTCCCATGGCTTTTCCCTTGTCATCTTTGCTAAATGGTGCAAGCTCACAGACCTGTTCCTTCTCTCTCCTCTACCCGCTCCCTTGGTGCAGCTTTTGCTCGTGGAAGAACAGAGCAAAGTGACAAGAAACAGCTGCGAGTTCAAGGAATTGTCTACCTTGTTCTGATCTCCTGCCAGGTAGGTGCCACGCTTTGTCCCCCCACGTGGTTGACCAGCACTGTGTCGCACCGTGTTTGGTAACACAGCCTCACCCAGCTTTGATGGGACACTGGTCCCGTGTGGGTTTTCTCCCTTCCCCTCCAGCTCCGCCCTCAGAAGGATGCTTTGTGTGTGGTGCTGTGACCAGCTGGTCTGAAGGAAACCAAACCCTTAGGCAAAGAGTCCTAGGCCCAGTTTGTGCCGAGCTGCACAGCGTGACCCAAGGTCACAAGCCCGCACGCTTGGGCTGTGTGAGTGTGCCCGGCAGCTGTAGGGAGCACAGCAGAGATGCAAGCAGAGGAAATCCTTGATGTGCGGGGCTGCAGCAGGTGCCGTTGGTGAGGCTGCTGGGAGCCGGGGCCGGGGAGCAGATGCACCTGCAGCAATGATTCCTCTCACTGCCCTGCTGCTGCGCTGTCAGAGCGCCCTGCGTGAATGCATCTGCTGCTTTGTGCCAGTCCCCATCTGCTAGCAGAGGGACAGCCGCTTGGTCAAATGCTGCCTAATGGGCTGTCCCATTTGAACGGAGTGAACAGAGTGGTTGCTTCTAGAGCACCTGCCTGTGCCAGAGGATAGGCAAGGGTAGTTCTCCAGTAGTCTCTCGATACTGTGGTGTGTGAAGAGAGAAAATATGAGTGTGTTTCTCTTCAGTTCCAGCTTGTCGTGCCTGCTGTGATGGGCGTCGCGTGCAGCGAGATCAGCTGTGGGCCTGACATCGCACGGATGGAGGTAGAGTATGGAGCTCTGACTGGTCTTTGTTCCCTGACTTGAGCCAGCAGAGTGAGCCGCAGATGTGCTCTCCTGCTTTTCAAGAGAGAGCGAATCCTTGTGGCTCTATCAGTGTCACTGAAAAGGTGCCTCAAAGGCTTTCTTTCCTCGCTGCGGGCATCTAGATGGCCGTGGAAGTCATAGTACCGACAGAGTCAGATGTGGTAGATGTAGTAGCCGACATGTCAGGCGTAACAAACATGTGGGAGCATTTTCCCCATCCTGCCTGGATGTTGTCACCCAAAGACAAAGTGTTGTTCTCATATTCAGCAAGTTAAAGGAAGGTGGAGCATGTAGTGAGCCAAGGATTCGGTCAGTGGACCGGCTGCTGTGTCCAGTCCACTGCTGAGGTCTCCAGGCAATAGGTCACAAGAAGTGAGCAGACTCTTACGCTCCTCTTTGGGAAGGCAGTAGTGCAAGCATGGCAAGTTTATAAAACTGCTGGAGCCGTCTCGGTTGTGGTGTTTGTCCTCTTCTGATTTTTCCCTTGAAATAGCTGCAGAAACAACAAACGTTGTCTGCTGCTATTTGGCCTCGCTGTTGGTTGAACGGCTCACGAGAGCTTGCTTTGTGCTTGCAGTGGCACAGTTTTCACCTTGTGAACTGCAGCCATAGCTTTGGTTTCCTTCTGAACACTCTCCTAGCATCTTAAACAATCGACCTTACTGGACAAAGAGCGCAGGAAAGGATGGGGAGAAATGGGTACGGCCACCTGTCTGGGCCAGTGCCATTGCTGATTAGTCTGGGTAGAGAGAGATGCGTCTTGGCATTGCCTGGCGAGCGCCTGTTGCACACCAGGAAGAGAAACAGCTGTTCTTAGCCTTGCCGTTCCTTCTTGTGTGCCCATGATAAGGACCGAGTGCATTTCCTGCAGCTTTCTCTGCTGACTTGCTCCTCAGCCTGAAATCCTCCTCGTTTGCCCTCAGCTCCTCACCATGGCCTGCGCTCTCTGTTTCAGGCTGAGAACAACGGGAAGCCCCTGCTGGTCCGTGAGGAGTCATCTCTTAATATCCCAGCTATTGCTGCTGCCCACGTTATTAAGAGATACGTTGCCCAGGCACCGGGTGAACTCTCCTTGGAGGTAAGCAGTTAAGGGCGTTCCTTGTTGTCATGTACAGAAGAGTATAACATGTGAAGCTATCAGGAATATTCTCTGAGACCTTCAGAGTGTTTGGTGAGGTGAAGCCGGGAAGATTCAGTTCCAGATTAGACTTGCAGTGGGTTGGATGCAGGGAGGAGTTCAGCCATCTCTAAGCTATGGCTCTATTTGGCATTGGAATCTTCTGATCAAAGAGCTACTGCCCAGTGTTGTAGCCTGGTCTCTGAGCAATGGCAGACCAGTGCATGCAGTGTGCAGAACTGTTCAGGATCTGTTCCGCTGACTTATGCCTGCGTTTTAATTGGAGCTCTCCCTTTGGCAAAGAGCCTGCTGCTTCTGAGAACCATTTCATACTGAACAGCTGAATTCTGTATGTTGTGTATTGTAGTGACTCTTCTACCTCCACGTTCAGTTGTACGACTGCAAATGCCTGAAGAGCTGCACTGGTGCAGTGGCTCTCAAGCTTGACGATATTGGGCAGTGCAGAAGAATGCAGTCATTAGAGCTGCGCTTTCCTCCCAGCCGTGCTGAAGCTGGGGTTGACGTTGCAATCTCTTGCAGGTGGGAGACCTCGTGTGCGTCATCGATATGCCGCCTCAGGAGCTGAGCCCCCGCTGGAGAGGCAAGCACGGCTTTCAGGTAGGCGCAAGCTTCAGACGTGAGAGCGCAACTTCGGTCGAGGCAGGAATCTCAGCTTAGAGCTGCCCTGCCTGCACAGCATGGCTCCACATGGAAAATGGTTTCCTTGTGCTGGTGTCAGAGGACTTTGCCTTTTGCTGTGGGCTTGGGCCAGAGCTGAAAGTTGGTCTTTGTAGGAAACTGCCTCCTCAATTAACTTAGAAAGAAGAGCCCTCACAACATGCATCAGGTCACGGCCACTGAACCGCACCTTTGGAAATGCAGCAGCTAGGACACGTGTTTCAGTGTCTCAGAGCACTTGTGCTTGCACCCATGCAGAAGGTGAAGTCAGTGTCTTTTAGGAAGTCGCTGCCTGTCAGCTGAGATGAGGCAGGGTAACAGAGCCTCTGCGTGCTTGCTGCTGCTGCTGGCTGCCGAACGCTGGGTAGCTCAGAGCTGGGGATGGCAGCTGCATCTCAGTCAGCAAGCAGAAAGTTCATAGGCTGTGCTAACTCAGATCTAGCTGCATCAATCTATCATAATATATAGCTTCTGTATGAAGTCTTTCCCTTCGGGCACGCTTGAGATTTAGGGGTGCATAGCATACTTGTCCTTTCCCTGCTCCATATGCAGTTACGTGGATAATTGGCTGCCAGTTTTGAATAATTATTAATTTTAAGCAGGCCATTTTTTTGTTGGATTGTCTTACGGAGCATGAGGCAGGCACGTTATGAGGCAGATGTGATGTTTGAACAGTTCAGGCCTGAGAAACGCTGCCTTCAGTATCGCACCTCTCTTCTTCTTCTTGTTACAGGTTGGATTTTTCCCCGGTGAGTGTGTGGAGCTCATTAACGGAAAAATCCCGGAGAGTCTCATCAATTCAGTGCCAAAGCCAGGTACGATGATACATTTGATGGTGCAGGGAAGCAAAATGGAGTCTTTTTTGGGTGTGTTCTGTGTTTAATACCTCCCTTATCCTTCCCACCTTATCCTCTGTGCTGATGATCCTTCAGGCGTTCCATGCGGCGTACGGCTGGTGTTGTGTAGGCAGTGAGAATGAGGGAAGGCAAAGGCAGTTCTCCTGCAAGTCAGTACGAGGCTGAGAACAGCCAGCGTCCCTGGTGGACTGACAGAGGTCTGGTTGTGCTAGTGACACGCTTGATCAGAACGTGGCTTTTCAAGAGGGTCCTTAATCCCCAGGTTGAGCAAGCTAAGCAAGAGGAGTGCATTAAACTCCATCAGAACGTGCAGAGATTTGGCCCAGTCCTCCTGTGTCCTTTATGACTGGAGTTGGGGAAATCCTAGAATACTCGTAGAATCCTGGCTTGGGATGGAAGGGAGCTCAAGGATCACCAAGCTCCAACCCCCTGCCTCAGGATGGGCTGCCAGCATCCACATTTAATGTGGGACTGGACCAGGCTGCCCAGGGCCCCATCCAGTGTGGCCTTGGACTCCTCCAGGGTTGGGGAAAATCCATTTTTGTGCGCACTTGCTTGTAATGTTCTTCCCGTTTTGAGGTGCTCTGTAGAATGTGTTGTGCTCGGCCTCGTCCAACGGAGCCAAACCTGAGACGAACTGGTTTCTTCCTTTTGTTGTGCAGTGCCAAAGAAGCGCGGCAAGCTCCTCGCCTTCCTTCGTTCCGTGGTGAAGGCCCGCCCAAAGCAACGGAAAGAGCGGGAGGTGGAGAAGGAAAGGGTGTTTGGCCGTGACCTGGGAGAGCATCTTCTCCACTCTGGTCGTGATGGTAAGGGACAGCCCATTCCTGAGAGCTTCCCTGTTTGGGAACCTAAAGATGAAAGGGAGATGGTATGTAGCAAGGGGCAGGTTGATACCAGTGGAGAAACGGGGAATGGGAGTTGAGGACTGAAAGATCAACTGCGTAGGTGATGGCTGCAAGGTAAATGCTCCCAAGGGACAAGCACATTTGTATTTGCTTAAAGCAAAGCCTGTAAGCCAATCCCATGGTAGCCTGAAAAGAAGGGAAGCCTTTTGGCCAAAGAGAGTGTCCTGCATCAGTTTCCCAGCTCCTTCCGGGCGTGAGATTTTCCACCTCCATTCCCGTGGGAGCTGTGATGGGATTTGCAATGTCTGCGGCTTCCCCGGAATTACTTTCTGTAGGCTGATTCCTAGGTCCTGGCATTTCTGGAATGCAAAGAACACATCTCTGTCCAGTTTCCTCAGCAGCTCCTGCAGAGGAGTCTCTGACAGCTGTCCCCTTCAAGGAAGAACTAAGCAGCAGCCTGGCTGGGCTTAGTGGATGGGATGTGACGGGAGCGCAGCCTGAGCCAGGACTTGAATAAGGAGCTCCAGTAACCGCCGGCACGTGTTCTTTAGTCCCCCAGGTCCTCCAGAGCTGCGCCGAGTTCATCGAGCAGCATGGCGTGGTGCAGGGGATATACCGCCTGTCCGGCATCGCGTCCAGCGTCCAGAGACTGCGGTAAGAGTGCTGCGACTGACAGACACAGCTGCCAGCAGGGGCACGTGCCCTGTTGCGGGCGTTCAGAGGCCTGCGGGCAATGCCTTAGCACAGAGAAAAGGTCTCCTTTGGGAACGTCCCATCCAGCACGGCTGACGTGGTGCTGGTGGCCGAGTGTTTGTGTTCTCCTGTACATCAGGAAGCCCTTCCAATTCTTGATTGCATTGGGTGTGGCTTTTGACTTGCTTTCCTCTTTCTCAACCATTTTCGTGTCCTTCTCTGCAGCCAGGAATTTGAGTCTGAGCAGGTTCCTGAGCTAACCGTCCGCGACGTTCACAGCGCGAGCTCCCTCTGCAAAATGTACTTCAGGGAGCTCCCGAACCCCCTGCTGACCGACCAGCTGTACGACAAGTTCTCGGTAAGCACAAGGCAACGCCTTTCCTTTACCTCTTCCGTGGGCCTCTTGGGAGATGGCTGCAGCAGTGCCCCAGCTCTGAGGCCCTTCTTCTGTTAGCCCCATGGGGTTTACTCGCATGTCTTTGCCACATCCTGCATCGTGCTGATGCCACTTCTGGTGGCCCCAGGAGGTGGTTATTTCCGTATTCACAATGCTTTGCGAGAATTCCTGTGTTGTTTGTTTGTTTGTTTGTTTGTTGCTATTCCCCAACTATTTCTGGAAGGGGAAGGGGATTAATAGCCAAGTGTACTTGGAGATGAATGCCCCCTGCGAGGAGCTGAGCTGCCCAACCAGGCTGAAAACCGGCCCGGTGCTTGGACTCCTTGGCCGTGGTGGCACCAGCTGCGTGCCGCTATGTTCGTTCTCTGGGGTGGCCTAAAATCTTTCTCAGTGCTGACCAGCAGCGCGCTGTGCCCATGGTTCCCGACCCTGCGGCAGGTATCTCGCCTGATTTGTGTCTCAATCCCTTTCTGCACTTTTCCAGGACGCTGTTGGTGCCACTACGGAGGAGGAGCGGCTGGTCAGAATGCGGGACGTCATCCAGCAGCTGCCCGCTCCTCACTACAGGTCAGTGCTGCCCTCAGCCTGCTGAGCTCAGCCCTGCTGCGCTTCAGAGGGCATTGGTGCGATTCCAGGCTTTGTCTCACGTGAGCAACACGATGCCTGGGTATGTTGAAGCGCTTGAAGGCTACACGGGTTTAATTTACAGGGTTAATTTATTGGGTCAGTTCCTGGGCACGGGGGCACGCTTGGTGCAGCTGATGGCTGTGCTGTGCTGTGCTGGTGCTGGGTGCTGCAGCGTGGCACTTGGTCAAGTTGGGTCTACTTCATCTTCAGCATCAGTAGCAGTAATAACAACTAGTGTGAATTGAGGTTTGCTTTGTGAGTCGCAGCACGGCGTGCTGGCTGGTGCTGAACATTTGCCGCTCTTGTTTTCCAGGACCCTGGTGTTCCTGATGAGACACTTGGCTTGTCTGGCTGCAAACAGCTCTGTCACCAACATGCACGCTAAGAACTTAGCGATTGTGTGGGCTCCAAACCTCTTAAGGTAAACTTCTTTTTCCATTTCAACAGAACGATTACGTCTGTTCTCCACTAGAATAAAGCAGTCCTCCCTTCTTCTGCACCACATGTGCTCTTCTCCTGTAAAATCTGCAGTGAGTGGCTGACAGCAGAGCAGGAGCCTGGACTCCTGGTTCTCCAACCCCACGTGGGCACAATTTCTAGATGAGCATTGCTGCTCTCTTGTTTAGGTGGGACTGGTGTATCCTTGATCAGCCAGGAGAACTTCTTCAGTGGCATCACTGATTGCCCACTGCGGAAGTCTCCAGAGAACAAATGTGATAGCTTTGGGCTGCAGTAATTCAGACCTGGGGAAGCAATCTTGGCTGAATGACTTCTAAAACCGGCCTTTTCTACAGATCACAGCAGAGCGAGTCTGCCTGCGCCAGCGGGAGAGCTGCCTGCATGGAACTGCAGACGCAGTCGGCCGTGGTGGAATTCATCATCAACCACACAGACGTCCTCTTCTGCTCCACATCCGGATCGGACATTGCAGATGGAGCAGGTGAGTGTCTTCCTCCATTAGCTTTATCTTGATCAGACACCTGGATCAAATGCAGGCCTTCTCCAAGTCCTTTGCAATACACTTTTACTGTCGAGGGGACAGCAGACTTCTGGGCTTAGATTGGAATCTGGCATCCAGTTGCTGGATGCTGAGAATGTGCAAGCCCAAACTTGACAAGGAGAAAAAACCATCACTGTTATTAGGATGTTTTGCAAGCAGGTGAAGCTTGATTAACGTGTGGCAGCGAAGCTTTCTCAGTTCCCTGCCCCCATTTTCTAGGGTTTTTGTTTGTCTGTTTCGATACAGGGAGCTGCTCTGAATTATGACTGCATCCTTTGCCATAGACACACCTCTGAGCACATGGTTGTTTTGAGCTGCTCTTCTTGCAGCAGCTCGGATAAGCAAATCTGAGAGAAACACAGCAGCTCCCCCGGACCTGTGATGGCTGTGCTGCCGCTTTCTGATCCTGGCTCTCACCTGTGGTTTTCCCTTACAGGGCACAGTTCTCTCTCAGGGCCCCAGTCTGTGCAGGCGTCTTCTCCTGCCACAGAGCTGCTCAGCCTGGAGGAGGCGCAGGCACGGAGGCGAGGCCACAGCAGCTCTCCTGTGGTTGTGACAGAGAGCAGGGACATAGAGGTGGAAGAAGGCCCCACAGCTGTACGGGGGAAATTCCACACGGTCATCGACTTTCCATCTGAAAGGTAAAGAGGACTTCCTTTTCCAGTACCTTATCATCGTTTGAGTGGGTTTTTGTGGTTTCTTTTTGTGTTGCTTTTTTTTTCCCCCCCCCTCATTATTTCTAGTGCCAAAGCTTGCTGACACTCAGTTAAACTGATGGTGCCTGAAGTGTTGCAGTGAATCTCCACTCCCTTTGCACTGTGAGATTCAACTAACATTGAGTTATCTGCCGGGCTGAGTTGAGCCACACAAGGCTGGCATTCCCTCCTTGCTGGGCAGGCAGTCACGAGCTACACAAAGCCACACTGACGTCTATCCCGGCCTGTGCTGGCTGTACCTGGAAACACTGGGGTCTTCCGGACTTCAGGGCCATGTGCCTGAATCCAATTCCAGTTCTCCTCGAAGCAGAGCTGTTGGTCAGACCTGCTGGCACGAGAAACTAGATATGGCAGTGAGATGGGGCCGATGAGCTGTCAGTGTCAGAGTCAGAGATGCTTTTGAAGATCCACTCACGGCTCACACTATTCCCTGTTTCCTCTCTCCAGACCAAGTCCACCCAGCAGGATGAAGGAATCACCAGCTGGCTGTTGGTGTTCCTGCTTCAGCCTGGGAAAACCATCCGCTGTGGCCAAACGCCAACCGCAGCGCTGTCCCGGGGAGCCCTCAGAGACAGACGTTGTAGTGCTGGCAGGTAAGGGTGCAAATCCAGCTTTCAACACCCTGCTTCTCAGCAACGTAGAATTCTTGCTGTCAGTGGGCTTGTATCTCCTTCTAGCGTTCCAGCCCATACCTGACACCTTCAGTTCTCTCCTGATCAAGAACCACTTTTGTAATTCAGCTTGTGAAAGTTTGACACCAACCCCTGTTCATTCTTTTATAGGTGATTCGAGATCTTGTCAATCCAGAGCAAGTAGCGATGCTGGGCTGCGTGCTTCCATGAATGGAGAGCTGTTAGGTAGCACAAATGGCTGCGGTTCAGCTGACAGCGTGCCGCATAACAACAGTGGTGGACACAAGGAGCTCATCCAAGTTCAAGCCCTCATTGCTCCCAGCTCTGCTGAAGATGCTGACCTGAGCCCGCCAGGCACCACAGTCACCAGCCTGGAGTGTGACCCGGCGCCTTTGCAGTGCAGCCCAGCCCAAGCACAGTCCGAGTGCCCCGACAGCAGCACCTCTGTGCAGGAGCAGGTCGGCACCAGCGAGGAGCAGCAGAGCCTCTTGGAGGGGGGCTTAGGATCAGGCCTCCAGTCCCAGGCACCGTGCAGCAGCACTGAGAGCTCTGAGCCACTCTCTCCATGAGCTTTCCACCCAAGAGAGGACGATTGCCATCTTTACCTGGACCTCTCACGCCCTCCTGTCTTTTCCTTTAATAATAAAAGCACACTTGTGCTCACTCAACGCCTTGACTGCCTGAGGAGTTTTCATTCCCGGGGACTGGGATGAATGCAACAAACAATGAGGCACCTCAGCTTGCAACGCTGAGGCTGTGGGGTGCATGAAGCAGAGCTCTGGGTTAGTTCCCGTTTTGTCTGGCTTTGGGGTGTCTGCAGCTCCCATTTGGTACAGTAGCAAGCCATCTCTAGCATCCTGGATGCTGCTCGTGATATCCCCAAGCTTCCTGGTGGTGGCTTTGTGATGCCTTTCAGGGCTTTTGGATGCCTTGTGATGCCTTGGCTGCTCCCTAACACCTCTCTCCTCCGGCCGCGTCCATTCCTGGCTCCCAACCTCCGAGCTGCCTGCGTAGATCATCTGCAGCCGTGTCCTCATCACACTGCAGAAGGATGAGCTCACCCTGACCCGGCCTCTCATTGGTCAGGGGCAGCGCTGTCCCGCCCCTGCCTGCCTCTCATTGGTCAGCGCCGGTGCTGTCCGGGCCCTGCCTGCCTCTCATTTGTCAGCGGCAGTGCTGTCCCGCCCCCACCAGTCTCTCATTGGTCAGCAGTAGTGCTGCCCCCTCCCCCGGTGTCTCCTTGATCTGCAGTAGCTCTGCCGGCTGTGATTGGCTGTGCTGCCGTGCGCGGGAGCGGTCGTTGGGAGCCGGCTGTTGGAGGCGCGGCAGACCTCGGCGGCAGCTGTTGCGGTCCTGGCAGAAGCGAGGCGGAAGCCGCAGAGTGATGGGAGCGAGTGCTGAGGGCAGCTCCACCGGAGGTGTGCAGGAGAGAGGTCCCGGGACAGGGAGAGGAGCCATGCGCGGCCCCAAGCAAGGGGAGATGGCCGAAAAGTGGAGCACAGGAAGTTCCGCACATGGATGAGAAGGGAGTTCTTCACGGTGAGGATGGCGCAGCTCTGGAACAGGCTGCCCAGGGAGGCTGTGGCTTCTCCTTGTCTGGAGATATTTCAGACCCGCCTGGCCGCCCACCTGTGCAGCCTGCTGTAGGAGCCCATTTTGCAGGGGGGTTGGACTCAATGATCTCCGGAGGACCCTTGCAAGCCCAATTCTGTGATTTTATTTGTTGTTTCTTGCAGCACTACAGTGTTTCAGGATAGAGAAGGCGGGCATCAACTGGATTTCTGCGGCTGGTAAAGCTGTGCTGAGAACTGGGCTGACTGCTGCCCCTGGAAATGTGTGCAAAGTCTGCAGAGGCAGAGGAACAACTTTTCCCGGCAAGTTGAGCTTATCTAAGGGAGGTCACTGCTGGGAGAGCTTCTGCTTTAAAGCATTAAGTTGTATAGTAAGGAAATTTTAAAAGCAAGCTTGCCAGTTCTTTTTTACCTAAGTGATTTTTTAGCAAGGAAAGATTGGAGATACTGCTTGCTAATGAAGATGGAGGGAGGAAAAGGAAGTCAGAGGCTTGCTGTGCACAGCTGCCGCATACCATCTGCACCGCTCTCCCCCTTGTGAGAGATAGGTTGTGTTTTTGCAGTGGAAGTTTCCAGTAGTTCTGTATGTAGCACAGGATAATTTGCCTTTCACAAAGAAAGCTGCTGAACAGCTCTAGGATTGCAGTTGAAAACTTGTGAAACAGGTATAAAGGTGTCAATGAATCTATTAATAACTGGTAATGAAAAAGAAATAAATCCAAAGGTGCGAGCAGGGGAAGGAAACTGGGTGGACTCGGAGTTACTTCCTTAACAGTAACTGTCCAAGGAGGGATTGAAGCTGCAAAGCAGGGACAATTATCCCCCCATGCCTTTAGAAAGGATAATGGGTCCAAAGGCTGTAATACAAACATTGGTTAAGATGGTCTTCTGGGACTCTATGTCACTCTATAACACTCCAGTTTTGCCATTACAGAAGGCAGATGGCACCTATCGACTGGTACAAGATCCAAGAGAAATTAATGAAATAGTTCTCAAGTGACCCCCCTGCTTCCTAACCCCTATACTTTAATGGGTCAAATCCCACACAGACACAAATGGTTCAGTGTAACAGACCTCAAAGATGCTTTCGGGACCTGCATTTTAGACTCAGAGAGTCGAGATCTTTTTGCCCTTGAATGAGAGGATCCAAAAATGCGACAAAAATAGCAAGATAGGTGGATTGCTTTACCCCAAGGGTACATAGAATTGCCTAATTTATTTTTTTATATATTTTATGTATTATATTATTATAGAAATTATATATTGTATTATTATGTATTATTTAATATACATTATGTATTTTATATTTTATTTTTGTTTTAACTCATTAAGTGCTGGAGAAAGTTTTGGAAAAGTTTTGGGTTGAGGAGGAGGTGAAGCTGTTTCAGTATGTAGATGGTTTGCTGATTTGTGGAAAAGAGGAGTCTAAAGTAAAAGAGACTAAGTAAAACTCTGAATTTCTTGGGGAATATGGGCTAGGGCTGTTTGAATTGTATTATGTGGAAAAAGAAGTCAGGTACCTTGGGCATGTGATTTCTGAAGGGAAATGGAGAGTTCTGAAAGAATTCAGGGCATTGTGCAGCTTCATTTGCCCAGGACAAAGAGGGAGCGGCAAAAGTTTCTAGGTTTGATTGCATTCTGTATTTTCTGAATGGAAGAGTATGTACAAGAAACAAAGATTGTATCTCCAACTATCACAGGGAGAACCCAACATATTAAAATGGACAAAAGAGGGAAAAGAATTACTAGAAGTATTGAAACAGGACTTAATCACAGCACCTGTGTTAGAACTGCCTGCCTTAGAGGAACCATTTAACCTTTTCATAACTGTCAGTGAAAGAGCTGTTTCAGGCATTCTAACACAAGAATAGGGAGACAAAAGAAAACCTATTTATGCTTGTCCAAGGTATTAGACTCTGTATCTCAGGGTTGGCCTGAACGTGTGACTGTGTCCAGGTGGTAGCAGCAACTGCCTTACTGGTAGAAGACTGTGCGTGTACACTTTGGGAGTGTAAGGAGCAAGTTGTTGACAGTATGTGTTCCCACCCTACCCTTCACGAAGAGATTGCTCCACATTTTGAGGCATGATGGTTACAAAAAAAAAAAAAAATAGAGCAGGAATCTGCTCCTCAATCTCTTAAAAAAGCATAGTGCCAAACTCTCCCCCGTGGAGATGAAATGGGCATGGAATAATTGGTCCAATTTAGAGGGAGTCATGGGTCATATTAAATTCCCTCCACAAGCAAATTTGTATGGGGGAGGAAAAGGGAATATCAATCATTTGTGCAGTTCCAGGAGCTGCTCTTAGTGCTGCCATAGAGATCCGCAATGAACAGCACATGGTAGAAACCCAAATTATAAAGTCCTTGCAGGAATTGGTGACATACCTGCAGTACCAAGTAGAAGATCTTAGGAGACACAAAAAGAAGAACATTCAAAAGGCCTCCCTCAGCAAGCCCTTAGAGAACAGTTGGTAAATGACAGGGAGACAGATGCTAGTTCCCCAGGTAGTGACTTTCCTCCAGGAGAAAATCCTGAGGATGTGAGAGCCCAAAAAGACAAGTTGGGAAACCTGTGATCCTTCTCTGCCTTTAGATAGAAACTGGGCATGCATGGGAAGAGACTGGCAGTGGGTATTCTGATGTTAATATTGACGAGCTTCCCTGTTTGCTACGGAGCCGGCCAAAGTAAGGAAGGATTTTGGTTACACCCTTAGAAAATCAGTATGTGTGGAAAGTGCCATTAACAGAGGGAGGTCAGATCTTGCTGACTGAAAAGGAATCAGAGGGTTATTGGGGACCTGGAATATTTTTCACCACAGGCAATCACTGCCAGTGGTCCCTTACTCCAAGAGCTGCTTATTGGGATGATTACTCCCCAGGACAACTGCTGTTGATTGATTTGCCCCACTGTGGTCCTGTCCCTTTAACCCTCAGGGAGACTCTTCACAAATACTTCTGGAAGCCTCAAGATGATCAGGAGGAACTGTACAAAATTAACCGTCTGGATTTCACCTCCCTTCTAACTTTGGTTCATTTAGGACCAGGAAGTTTTATTTTCGTTTTGTTTTCTTTTCCAGTTTTGCTTCTTCTAACCTTGGCTCCTTTGGAACCAGGAAGTTCACTCTTGTTTTCCAGATGCTAACGAATGCTGATACTGCTAACAAATGCTGATACTGTTGCTGTACCTCACATGTTCCCTTCTCACTCTGCTCCTTTCTCTGGGGGATCCCTGTGGTATCATTGGTGTTACTGTTTTGGACAAGAATCTTCTTCAGATTAATTTTTGTAATTGCTTATGATGACCTTAACACAGTCACTGGCTGGTCACAGTCCCATGCCCATATTGGCAGTACTGGGCATCTAGTTAGTTTTACTTACGATCCTGTCACTAACTCTGCCGCAGCTTTTGTCCTAACAATACACAATGCCTTGGTACATACCATATACCTAATCGTTGTGCTGGGACTGAATCACAATGGAGTTTTGTTATTTTTTTTTTCCTGCAGAGGAGAAAGAATCACAAATGCTTGTGGAGAAAAAAGACTCAGGGATTTCTTCTTCTTTCTTGCTAGCAGATCTTGATGCTCTCCTCTTTCTGCCAGTGGGCTGCATGTCATGCCATAGTCCTGCAGTCTCCAGAAGTGACCCCACGTGCTACCAAAACAGATCACAGACCTGGATTCAGGTGTTCCTCATTCTCCCACTGCACGAGCTGTCATGGAGCAGCGTGCTCCTCAAACGTGGTCATTTTGTGAGGTTACGCAGTGTTTGTGTACTTATGTAGGAATGGAATGTTGTTTCTGTATTAGAACTAAAGCGTGAGTATTTTATGTCATTGTCTCTGCTCCAATCTTGCATTGTTTGTTTACTACTACTAATTAGTACTACTAAGTACTAATAGCTCTTTTTTGGGAGTGTTTTTATTTCATCAGGAGTCTCTGAGGGTCTCCTTCACTTGCCTGTTAGATGAATTTTCCGCATTGGTGCTTGCTCAGTAGGTAGATGGAGTAATGAATGTATGGGTACAAGGACTGCTGCTGTTATCTGTCCAGCCATCTGGAATACCTCTGAGCCTTGAGTTCCAGACAACATAGACATCGCGCTCCTAAACATTACGATGCCTTTAGAAATCCAAAACCCTTGACAATGATATCAGAAGGCTCATTATGTTGCAAGACTACTGATTTTTGATGCTGGTCGGACAGGACCTCAGTGATGATAGAAAATTTAAGGAGGAGAATGTAAGCCATTAGCAATAGATAAACATTTAGCTAGCAACAGTTTCTGTTTAGCCTGTGTGCCTGTGTATAGTTAAGCATCGGGAAGGTTTGTGAACCAGAAATACTCAGGCAATGAGGAATCAGGGGAAAAGATGAGCATCAAGGTAATAGGGCATATTCTTTGCTTTGTAATAGGGTTTTGTTTGCTTTTCATTCAGTATCATTTCTTACCATTACGCAGTGTTTGTCTTGTCTTGTTTTTCATGTTGCCAATCAACATTTTGTTGGAGCTTGGGTGACCCGAATGCATACAACTAAGTGTTGACCAAGTGTGATGTGAAATGAAGAGGTAGACTCCAAAACAGGCTTCTAGTGAGTGCTGTGTATGACATGGGGTATCTAGAACTACCTCTGTTTCTCCCTGCCCCATGTTGTTCAGTACCAGACGTGAAGGTTTCTTCTTTCCTTCTAGGATGGGAGACTCCACTATCAGATGGCGTTGGCCTTTCAAGCCTCCCTGGGTTGTAGCGCTGGATGTGCCCTGATCCTTGGAAATAGGAACTGATTCCTTCATCATTACCTGATGGTGACGTCTACTTATCTTGTGTCCAGTGAGTGGTGGTGGAAAAACTGCAGCTCTCCTGAACGGTGCAAGGACTCTACTGAGGCTCATTGTGTTTATAGTAGAAAACTGCAGCCATAGATGGATGCCAATATCCACTCCTTACTCTGTCTGGCAAGCTGTGTTGACCTCTGAAGTTGCTCCCACACTTGAAGTTGCTCCCACACTTGTAGAAGTTCTTTGGGCTCGGCATCAGTTGTCTCTTGTGCTCATGTGGCTTTCACCAGATATTCTTCTTTTTCCCCCATCTTTAGGGCTCCCAAGTACTGATGTGATGTCTGTGCCTTCTGTCGCTCCCACCAAACATGGGTTTGTTCTTTTTGGGTTCAATATCATTTCTTGACATTATGCAATGTTTCTCATTTTTCTTGTATTTCATGTTGCCAATCTACTCCTAGTTGGAGCTGCAGTGAGCCCAAATGCTGACTGCTCTGCTTTGACCAAGTGAGATGCAAAAAGAAGAGATAGGTTGCAAAACAGGCTTTTAGTGCGTGCCATGTATGACTTGGGGTTTCCAGAGTTAACTTCTTCTCTTTCTCCTTTTCAAGTTCCCTTTCCAGTTCCCTTTGATTTTTCCCCCTTTTTATAATTTATTTTCATTTCCTAATCCACTTTCTAATTCTGCTGCTTTTCTTTTTTCCCAACTCCTTGTCCAACAACTCCTTGTCCAACAACTCCTTGTCCAACAACTCCTTGTCCAACAACTCCTTGTCCAACAACTCCTTGTCCAACAACTCCTTGTCCAACAACTCCTTGTCCAACAACTCCTTGTCCAACAACTCCTTGTCCAACAACTCCTTGTCCAACAACTCCTTGTCCAACAACTCCTTGTCCAACAACTCCTTGTCCAACAACTCCTTGTCCAACAACTCCTTGTCCAACAACTCCTTGTCCGAATGGTTTTTTTCTTTTTACCTTTTTCTTTTATTTCTTTTTCTTTCTCTTTCTAATTTGTTTTCTTAAGACTTTTTCAAATCCTTTTTTGTTTTGAATTTTTTCTATTTCTTTCTAATTCTTTCTTTTTCTTTTGATAATTCTGTTTCCAATTCTGTTTGTTTCCAATTGTTTTTCTTTTTCTTCATGTTCCTTTTCTTAAATCATATTCCTTTCCATATTTTATTTTCTTCAACATATTACAATTCCCATTCCAATTCTCATTCCAATTCTTTTTCCTTTATCAATTATTTTTCCATTCCCTTTTCTAAATCTTTCTCTCTTTCTGAATCTGTTTCTTCTTTCCTGTTTCTAATTGTGAGAATCCTTTGTTTTTTGGCTCAAAGCTTGCTTCCTGAGGTTTATTCTTGTGATAAGACTCTGATTGATTTGTTAAGGAGGCAAGTGATGGGTGCTAACCGTGTGACAATCGACATCACTTTGGGAACATTTGAAAGCCCCTTCCTCCAGAGCAGCTTGCCTCTGGAAGTGAGTGCTCAGGAGTGTTTATGGGCAGAAGATCTGGCCTGTGACTAAACAGCTCCAGCTAGATATGGGAAAATTGGGGAATGATACCACCATGTTCTGTGAGAAACAGGATGCAGGTGGGCATCCCTGCTCCCTCTTATCTGCTGGCAAGGCCCAGAAGATGGGAACAAAGGAGTTTCTGCTGAGATCCCAGAGCCAGAAGCTGCTGCTCCAAGGAGAGCTGACTCAACCACTCTGGATTTGAGCTGTCACTCCAAAGACAGCTGACTCGACCACTTTGAAACTATTGAAAAGGGGCCATCATCGCCATGGTCATGGTCGTCATTCTCATCGTTCTCCTCGTCGTCATCAACAGAACAATGCCTGACAACCCACCGCTATTGAAGATCAAAGACTGAACTACGAACCACGCTGGATCCATGGTGGTGACTGTCTCCCTCTTGCTTCCTATAAAGACTCCTTGCTTCTTCTTTTCTATCTTTCCTATTGCCCTCCTTCCTTTCCCCATCACCCTAATTCATAATAGTGTCCGTTCTCCCCTTCCCCATTTCCCTAATTACGATTTGTAATAAATTGGTCGGACCAACATTTGAACTGTTGTTTCTTAATCTCACACCAGGTATATAGATAATAAAAGAACCTCCTCTCCCTCCTATGAATTGGAGCAAGACACTCATCTGTCTTGTTTTTCTGATTTTTTTTTTCCTATTTCTTTTTCCTGTTGCAAGTCTTTCTTTTCGTTGCTAGTCTTTTTCCTTTTTCTATTTCATTTTTTTTCTTTTTTGAATCCCAATTCTTTTTCAAATCGTAGTTCTTGTGTTCCCTTTCTGGATCATTTTCTATTTTTTTTTTTTCCTAATTCTTTGTCTAATTCGAACTATTTGTCTAATTCTTTTTCTATTTTTTTCTTTTTCTCATTCTTTTTCTTTTTCCAATTCCTTTTTCCATTTCTCATTCTAATTTTAATTCTTCTTCTTTAAAAAAAAAAAATACTTTCTGGTCTTTCTAATACTTTTTGTTTTCTAATTTTCTTTTTCCTTTTCTAATGATTTCTCTAATTCTTTTTCTGCTCCTTGTTTTTTCTTTTTCTAATTCTGATTCTTTTTCCAAGCCTTTTTTGTGGTCCTTTTCCCAGTCTAAGTCTTTCTTTTTTCTATTTCAATTTTTTTCTAACTCCAACTCTTTTTCTAATTGTAGTACTTTTTCTTTTCCCTGTTCCATGTCCTTTTCATTTTTCCTGTTTCAGGTTTTTTTTTTTTTACATTTTCCAATTTTTTCTAATTTTTTTAAATTAATTTTCTAATTCATTTTCTATTTTTTTCTGTTCTTTTTGATTTTTTTTTCAGATTCTAAATGTTTTTCTACTTTTCACTGCAAATCTTGATATCTTTCTATTTTTTCTTTATATTTTTCCTTTTTCTAATCCATTTTATTTTTCTCAGTCTTTTTCCAGCTCGTTTTCTGTTTCCAGGTTTTTCTTTTTGCAGTTTTTTCCTTTTCCAATTATCGTTCTAATTCTTCTCCTTTTTCTTTATCCATTGGTTTTTCTTTTTCTAATTCCTTTTCTTTTCATATTCTTTCTCTTGCTCCAGTGCTTTTGTTTCCTTTCTCTTCTTTTTCTTTTTCCAGGTCTGTTTCCATTTCCAGTTCTCTTTCCAATTTTTCATCTGTTTTTTTCCATTTTTTCTTTTCTCAATTCCTTTTTATACAATTTCTTTTCCTTTTCCATATTCTTGTTTTTCTCTCTCTAATTCTTTTTCTAATTCTTCTTCTAATTCTTCTTCTATTTTTTCTAATTATTCTCTTTTTTCTTATTATTTTTCATTGTTCTATTTCTAGTTCTTTTTCTAGACTTTTTTTCTCACTCTTTTTCATTTTCCTTTATTTTTTTCACTCTTTTTTTCACTTTCTACTTCTAGTTCCTTTTCCAATTCTTTTTCTAATATTTTTTTCTAATTCTTATTTCCCATTTTTTTCCAGTTCCGTATCTTTTTCTTTTTCCAATTCTCATTCTAATCCTAATTCATCTTCGTTTTTTCTTTTTCTAATTGTTTTTCTCTTTCATTTTCTAATTCTAATTATTTTCTTTCTTTTCTATTTCGAATTATTTTTATAATATTTTCTTCCCCTTTTTCTTCTCCCCTTTTCTTGTTTCTTTTCTGTTTCTTACTCTTTTTCTAATTCTTTTTGTCTTATTTCCTAATTCTTTTTCTAATTCTTTTTCTTTTTCATATTCTTTTGCTTTTTCTAATTCTTGATTTTTTTTTTCCTTTTCTAATATTTTTTCCCTAATTGGTTTTCTTTTTCCTTTTTATTTTTGTAATTCTTTTTCTAATTCCAGTTCTTTTTCCTCTGCCTTTTCCAATTCTTCTTCTAGTTCTATTTCCAATTCGTTTTCTATTTATTTTCCTAATTCCAGTTATTTTGTCTTTTTTCCTCGTCTTTTTCCTATCCTCATTGTAATTCAAATTCTTTTTTTTTTCTAATAATTTTCCTTTTAATAATTCTAGTTATTTCCTGTTCCTTTATTTCCTTTTATTATTTTTTTCTACATCTTTCTTTTTTATTCCCCTTTTTTCATTTCCATTTTCCTTTTTTTTTTTTTTTTCCCCCATTTTCCTTTTCCTTTTTCCTCTTCATTTTCATCTTCTGTGAACCTGAAGTACTCAAGCAATGAGAAACCAGGGGAGGAGAAGGTAAGAGTTGGATAATAGATCATGAGCGATGTCCCACTGATTCAGATTTCAGTGTTCCTGAAGAAAATACTACCAGTCTACAAGAGCCTTATCCAGCTGGGCTGCATTGCCAGATTCCAAACCTGAATGAACCAAAGGACGCATGATGTGGGTTTTCACTTGGGTTCCTTGTACTGTCCATGAGGATTTGTGGTATTTTTGTACAGGCTTGTGGGTCTTCACTGGGCTTTGCAGAAGTCCGCCCTGGTTCACTGAAGACTTTGCAGGATCACTGGTCTTCACTGAGATTCCATGAAGTTCACATGGTTTTGTAAGATTTTGCACAGCTTTGCTTCTGTTCACACTGGTTTCCCATATCTTCGCTTTGGTTCAGTCAAGTCTGCACAATTTTGCTGGCCTTTGCTGCCTTGAAATTTTACTCCTTTACTTAGTCCCTGACAGTTTGCAGGTGGAATCTCAACTTCTCAGTCACCTAGTGCTGCTGCCACTTCCCCCACCTTTCCAGGGTATGAGCTTGCAATTAAATATCATCTACACATGGATACACATCCTAAGGCAGTGAAACTCTGTCGAAGTTCACTGAGGTGGCTTGAGCAATAGTGGGAGAATGTGTACACCCCTGTGGGAGTCAGCTAAAGGCATATCATATCCCCTCCTGTGTGAAAGCAGACTTTTCTTTATCCTCTTCCTGCAAGGAAACTGTAAAGAGCATTTTTTACGCTGAAAACTGCCATCCAAATAAGCTCTAAAGCCCATTTCACATCATACTCCAGACCCAAACCATCAATATTTCACACCAAACTCCAGGTCCACGTCCTTGCTAATTCACCCCAAATTGAGTTCCCAAAACCTCATTATTTCATTCCAAATGAAATGCTCCAGCATTACTCCTTCATATCACCCCCCTTTCATCCCAACATCACCCACCAGTGCCAACCCAACAATGTCACCCTGGAGTCACTTCCTAACGTCACCCCTCACCATCACCACGATATCCACCCTCAGCATCACTCCAACATTGTCACCCCAGTGCTCTCACCCCAGGACCAGTCATTCACGTTAAATCCCTGTGGTACTCCAACATCACTCCCAGTGATGTCAACCTATCGTGCTACTCCCTAACACCTATCCTATTGATACCCCAACATCACTCCAACATAACCACAGCGTCAATCCCTCCAGGTGTCACTCTAAAATTTTAGATAATTCCATTAAGTGGGAAGCAGAATCTCTCTAAGCAAGTGTGCTATTACTATCTGACCCTTGAGAGATAGCAAACCACCGAAAAGGAAAGAGAAGGAACATGCCAGCAGTGGATTTGATCAGCATCACCAGCAGGGCATCCCCTGCTTCAAAGTAACACATCTACTCTTTCTCCCACTTTCATTCTCCCCAGGGTCTGCAGGGTTTGTTCCACTTGCATGCTGTACCTATATGGCCAGTGCATGATACAGAGCTCTACAATCAAAGAATTTTAGGATGCTATAATCACAAAATAAACAAGACAGTTAGGCAAAGCGGACTGTGACAACATAAGAG